>NC_049183.1:1923000-2564000 GCF_009769625.2 Cygnus olor
AGATTCTGAAGTCTAATATTATAAATGGTGTAAAATTAAAATCTGGAGTCTCTAAAGGTAAGCTCTCTTAATAGAGTGATAGGTTCCCTCTGTAGTGTGTTCCCTGTATTCATAACCAAAACAAAGTTCTTAGAAGCTTCCTTTTCTCAGACCTACCAATAAACATTTAGTAGGGGTTGTATACATGTGATGGCCTTTATACTTTCTTTTCTGAGATGTGGGTGCTGGTGATAACTGAAAACACCAGCAAGTATTTTTAAATCGAATTTTAAGATATTTTGTTCATATAGCTTTAAAAATGCGTTAATCTCCAATATTAGGTGTGTCTGAGTTTCTTTTTAATTTATATGCCGTGGTGCTTTTAACCGTCTCTAATTCCCAGTCAAAGCAAACTAGTTGTTTACATTGCTTTTGTCGTCTGAGTAGGTAGGTTACAGGTAGAGGGAAGTGCTTAAATGGCATGCCTTAAATGGATCAAGATTTCCTTTGACTTGTATTTGCATTGAACTGGTGAGAAAGGTAACACAATCCAAGACAACTGGTACTTTTACTAGTAGTATTCGGGTTGTCTCTACAGGCTTTCAGTAAATATCAGGGTTTGTATTCAAAATACTTCTGTAAAATTAGGTACTCTGATCAGCAGTAGTAGGCCGTAATTATATTTTGTGAATTCAATGTTATGGTAGACAGATTTGAAATCGAGTTTGTATCTGAATGTCACTAACTTTTAGCACTAATTTATGGGATTCTGGCAGCTTCTAGGGAATATCTTATGAAATTGCAATACTTCCTATTTCAGAAGAAAATACTGCTAACACAGTAAATTTTGGGTGCCTTTTGATTTTTAGATGACTAGTTCTTACATGCTTCAGTATTTGTGCAATTCCCACACCAATTTTGAAAAGACAATATATTAAGGCATTCCGTATGCACTATTTCCAGTAACTGAAGTTTTTTATGGAACAAAAAAAAATTAGAGCACAAATAACTTGTTACTCAAATGTAGAAACACACACAGCTATGAAGAGAAGAGGAAGAATGGAGGTTTTCTCAGGTGCAGTATCTTTGTTTAGCTCATTCTAAAAATTTACAAGAGTACAGTCTTCAAAGCTACTGTGCTTTCCATTTCTAATTCAGATATTGGAATTATCTGGATAAGAGCAAATGCATTAAATTAACTTGATAATAAGTGTTAAGCAATAAGGATGTAAATTCATGGTATACAGGATCAGAGCACCATGATGTTAGCAGCCCGTCTGAATTCTTGAAAATAGCAAGAATTGTTCCTGTAGATTTACATAGTGCCTTTTATTCTAAAGGAGTCCAAAGCATTCTGTGAAATCTAAGCAAATCACACCAGTTGAAATAGTTTGACTAGAGAGTGACAGCCAACAAAAACACCCTTTATACAAGAAGGCTTGCTTAGCAGCACCAGGACGAATTCGTACTGCTGCAAGACACGTCAGAGGGATCAGGCCGATGTCGTGCCGCAGGACGTGCAGTGCCCGGTGCTGTATCTACCTCAGCTGCTGCCCCTCGGAGCTGGGACCCAGCCTGCTGCTCCCTAGAGCCTCAGACCTGGAGCTTGGACCGCCCTCAGTCCTGCGGGCTCTGTGCTGGCTGCAGGCATCAGTACGTAGATCTAAGCGATGCTGTGTTTTGCTATTTGATAACCTTTGTGAGAAATCCTTTTTTTTTTTCCTGTAGGAACTGTATATATTGTAAATAAAATAGATAAGGGTAAACACTGGATTTGTGTCTTGTCCGTTCCTTTTTCAAAAAGAAACAAAAGCGAAAGGGTTGCTCAGAAGTCAAGGTGATTTTGATTAGACAGAGGAGATGAATTTTGCAAAATTCAACTAAATCATGTCAAGAATGACATTCATAATGTAAGTAGACTTCGCCAGAGGGTAAATGCTGAGTTCTGTGGCAATTCCTAGGGTTTTAGCTCTTCCTGTTTTTCCTCAGAGGATCTAAGCAAGCATTTGGATATTGAGGTAGGGAGGGTCAGGGTTTAGCATGTGCGTGGCCTGGTGTCATTTATCCTTTGCTTTTAAATGAGCCTGGCCTTTAGGATCTGAAAAAAGGGGCTACACCAGGCAGTAGCTGGAGTCTGCCTTTCTTATAAAATACTTGTATAAGCTATTGTGCCTCCAGATATTGGTGCAAAAGTGTTTTGACTACTTTTGCTAATATCCTCTGCACATCTGAAATCATATGCATCATTTCTTTGTTATGTATATATTCAGGGTTATTTGTTTCTGCACTTGCCTTCTAAATGTTATCCAACTTGATGTGTATTCACTGTTATTTAAAGGTAAAGCTTACTCTTTCACAGACAGATTTTTAAATTGAAAGAAAAAAACTCTCACATTTAAAAATATTTGAAATGGTGGAAAAAAACTGGCTGATGTCTGTCTGGCTGCTAGTGGATTTTATCATCGTGGTGTTACTTCCTGTTAGGTCAAAGTGATTAAGGAGGCTGGGTCACCAGAGGATGCAGAGTTACTGACCTTGTTATCATCTGAAAGCCAGGGCAGCCTCTAGAATGGCCATCCTTGCCCTGTTACTTCTGCCACTGGGTTGAGAAGGCCGGAGGAGTTGGGTCTGGTCTTCGTGCAGGTCCCTAGGAGTCACCATGAAGGTTCCTGTATGCAAATAACTCACCGGAGAAATTTTACTACCAAGCTTGTACTGCTCTCAGAGCTTCTAGGTTTCTAAACGATGTCAATATTGTAAGAGCCTTTGTATTCTTCAGTAAAATTCCCTGCATCCACCTAGTTTAATAGCTTGGTATTCACTGCCACACCATCACACACACACCAGTCTTCAAATGGTTTGAAATCCTTTGTGGTCTAGAGCCCCCTTTTTAGCTATATTCCTATGACTGGTGCCTTGTGCTGTTCTGCAGAGATCCTACTGTAGCAAGGTGACCAATGTGTTCAGCCTGGGAGATGGCTGATGATATTGAAGGCCTTTTCCAGCCTAGATGATTCTGTGTTTCTGTGATGCAGGGGACAGGGAACAAGTGGATGGGAGAGGCCAGTTTAATGAAAGCATTGATAGGAGCCATAGACAAAGAGAAATGCATTGGGGTCAAGATGTACCACTGCCCTCAGGGCTGTACTGAACACTTCTATCAGTTTGTTTAATGTGAAAACAATTCAAATACAGATCATGGACGGTTTGTTTCCAGGTAGCATAATTTACCACCTGCTGTGTTCAAGTCCTGAGGAAGATCGATGATGGGTTTGTTTCATGGGATCATTCTGGCACTAAATCACAGCTTAGGCTAATTGATGCCCAGCTGCATCAATTTAAGCATGATAGGTGATGATCTGTGGAACTCTGAATTACACCTGTTTTGTTACGAGCAACGATTTTCAACAGTGCCTCTTGCTTTTTGCTGTTCTCATCAAAAAGGTGAGGTGTCTTTTCAATTTGTGGTGTCTGCCAGGCTGAAACATCAGCCTGCTGCTTGCTGTAGCACAGACGTTGGCTTGGGCTACACGAGTTTGATTTTTGTGGAAAACAGTTGTGTAATGGTTTTTACTTACTCATACACCACAGCAAAAAAAAAAAAAAAAGTACACTTGTATTATTCTCTGTTTAAACGCTGGAGTTCTCATACTTCTTATATATACTCCTCAAGCAAAAGCGCATGCACAAATCTACACTAGTTTAGCTGTGGACATTTAAAAATGTGCTACTAGCTAAATAGATGCTATTTGTAATAAAGATGAGCTCCAGGTGGTTTAAGATGACTGCACAACGGGGAATGCCACTCTGAGAACTAATTTCTGATGCATTCTTCAAACCTATAGCTTTCAGTATCTTTAACTTTTAAGAATTCCAATTTTGTTTATAACACTGCCACCCGCTGGAGCGCTGGCAGCACAGCGCGGGTATCGGGGCTCGTGTACAGCCAGTACAAACTGCGTCCTGCTGGCAAATGCTTACTGGGTGCCACTGGGGCAGTGTTAGGCTGTAACAGGCACAAATTCAGGAAAAATCAGGAGCCGATGCTACCTAGAGCTTATGATTATCTGTCATGCGTGTGGTATTGAATAAGCTGCATTGCCAATGCACACATGTAGGCCAACTCTGGCTGGTATTTATTTACATATTAAAAAAAGTCAGTTTTAGTTTTCTCATCAGATTCACAGACAAAACTGAATGACTGTCTATGAAAAAAAAATGCACTTTTTTTTTCAGAGGACCTCCCTGTAAGTGTGTATCTGGAGTACATAACCAGTGGAAGCAAACAGTCCCTAAATTTTAGGGTGTGGGGAGGTTTAGTTACAGAAAACAAGAAATCACAACACTCACTTTTTGAACTTACTTTTTGAACTTCCTTCTATTAGTAGCAGTAATATCTTCTCAGTAGTCACATTTAAATCCTCTCTGGGCTTTTGCAAGTGAGCAGTTTTTGGATGTTAAGACTGTCAGTAAATACAGGCTCCATGTATGGGTTTGTTTTCTTTTTTTTTCTTTTTTTTGGTAACAACTCTATAGTTTTTGAGAGCAAATTATTAATTAAAGCCTCAATTCCTTGGTAGTTTTTTATTCAACCTTCCCAAAAGCAGCTGCAGTTATAAAATTCATTAAAAACATGAACCCGTGTTTCTACAAGAAACAGGGTTGCTATTTCCAAAGCAGGCCGGAGTTGTTCTGTTAAGCATTCAGGCTTCAAGGTTTTCCTTCTGTCACACAAGTTACTTGTTTTCAGCTTCATGAAAGCAGTGTTCATGTGCTGCTTCCCCTCTGCCAGTGATCTCGACATGTGTGGTCTGCATGGGCAGCAGAAAGGAGGTGAGGTGTGTAATCTGAGGGTGGGCAGGCCTCACGGTTCCTTTCTCCAGAAGCACAGAAGGTCTGAGGAAGCCCATGGTTTTCTCATCCAGGTCAAGATGCTCCTGTAAGCGAGTGCTGACAACACACCTCAGCTATGGTCTCTGTGCCTGAAGCGAGGACAGGGTGCCCCTGTTCAGACCTACCCCGTCTGTCCCCACAGCCTTAATGCTTCACAGTTAATGTTATTGTTCGAGGAGTGAGAGGATGTTGCATTCAAATACAACAGTGTGTCCAACCTGGCTATGCAGTAACCTGTAAGTACACTAAGAACTGCAGTAAAATAGTTGCTTGAAAAGACTATGGTTGCTTCTACATGGTTGCAGATCGATATAGTTGCAGATATGTAGAGGGATGTGGAAAGACTTGTTTAGAAGCTGTGATGATAAAGCAAATGGAAGAAGCTACACAAGTGAAGGAAACTAAAAAGTTTTGAATGATGTGCTTGCTGTGTATAGGGCATTGGTTGCACCTGGTTTTCCATGTTCTTCATTTCTAGTCTGCTTGTAAACCTGTGGCTCTCCTACAACGAGCACAACCTCAAAGAAAGCAGTATCTCTACTTAGCTCTCCTTAAAAGTAGGCAGAAGCATGATCACACTGTTACTGTCCTTGTGTGATAGCAATCACGGCATCGCTGATTAACAAATCTGAGTCTCAGTCCAGAAGAGATCCCATGCATGTGTGTGGTCAGTGCAGCAGTTTCGGCAGTGGCAGTAGCTCTGTATTTGGGGGACTGAAGCTCCCCAGGGGGGTGCTGGTGGGACACAGACTCCTGGAAGTCCTGGCACCCTCAGGCAGTCCTGCTAAGAGCCTGTGGGGTTGTTCTGCCTCTCCTGTGTAAAACAGCTGAAGAAGGCTGAGTGCGATGAGGTAGAATGGCGTTCTGCTCGGGCAGAGCAGGTTTTGAACGGGGCCCAGGAGCTGGGGTTTGATGGAAGCCGAAGGCTGCCCGGTACCTCCTCTGACCCCCTTGCTCCAGCTGGGCCCAGCCCCGTCCCTCCTTCCTCCCTGTGGCTGTGCATGGGCTCGGCTCGGGGCCTGCCCCGGGCGCCCGGGGGGGAGCTCGGCCCCGCCGCGGGCCTGGGCCCGCCAGGGGGCGGCCGAGAGCCGGCCGGGAAGGGCCGGGGATGGGGCTGGGGCTGGGGCAGGGTCTGGGGCCGGCGCCCCAGCGGGGAGGCAGGGACGGGCCGGGCCGGAGGGGCCGTGAGGTGCCTGAGGAGCGCGGCTAAGGTGGGGGGGGGGGAGGAAAGGGGAACCGGTGTTGTCCGGGGGTTCCCTCAGGTCGGTAGCCCAGAGGCGAACGCTGACTAGGAAGTTCTGGCTGTTTTACTACTGAAAGTTGGAATTTGTGATGATTTTGTATAAAAGCTGTGGGAAAGAGCACAGGTAGATCGAATGTTCTGCTGAAAGAATCACAAGAAGCAGGCTTGGCTCATGAACACCTTGGTGCGGACCAAGGAAAACCTGGAGGTCTTCTCACGTCGCAGGTCAGTTGGAGCAGCTCTGTACCAACACGCTTCGTGCTCCCGGGCTCCCAGCGAGCTGGGTCGCAGCTGGGGAAGTTTTTGCCTTGCCTCTGGCCTGGCCTCCTCCACACCACTACGCGGGCTGGTGGTTTCCCCAGCTTGCCCGACTCCGTTCCCCAGTGGTATGAGGCTCTTGCAGCCACCCTGACGTTCAGGAGACGTCGGCACGTCAGCACTTGGGTCTGGTTCTGGGAAGTGGAGTGGGTGAGTGCTGGGATGCTGCCTCTGCTCCAGTCCCTCAACACAACCTTCTTTCTGTGGCTTAATTGCCTGAAGAACTAAAACACAGATTTTCATCAAATAACATCAGGCTAAATGGGACGCTTTATAGTTCTTCTAGCTACGTGGTTTCTACGGATCTTCCGGAGCATGAACAGGGTGCCTTCAGCGATGGGAATATTTGTTGTATCTCATATGTAACACAGCAATGACAATCTCATAACGGCGTTTCATCAATAAATAATAAGAATAATCAGCTACCCCTGTACCACTCACAGCCCTGCAGGGGTAGGTCGCATACAAAGAAGAGAGAGAAAATCCTGACCAGTCAGTTTCAGTGCATATAAGGTAAGTGCTTCTCTAAAATGTGCTTTTCAAGCCTGGTGGGTTGAAAAATCTGTGTCCCAGCTGGGTTGGAGATCTGAGAGTAGTAGTAGCAGCACTGAAGTACTCACTAGCTGGTCACTTTATAACTCAAGAGAACTATTCAAACAGAGCATGAAATAAGTGAAAATGTAAATTAGTCTTTAAGGCTTTCCATTTTTAAGTCAGTCCAACCATGGGATGGTAAACTCCAGATGACTTAGCCAGGGAGCTGCAGAACCAAAGCCTACTTCTAGGTTTTCTGGCAGTAGTTTTACGTGTGGAATCTTACACCATTAGGGAGCAGAAACTTGGCATCATCTGGTTGCGTAAACTCTGTCCCTATAGTCTTTTGTATCTATAAATATGAAAATGGCAGCATGGGCAGTAATGGTCTGCATCCTTGAAGATCTTCACGAAGAAAGGTACAAAGCAGCATCCAAAACAGCACCTACAGGCAAAGAGGAAATGGACATACATGAAGTGATTTACTAACTTTTCTTTTTGTTGGCTTCCTCTATTCTTTGTCTTACTCTGTCTGCCATTTCACAGCATGAATCCACTTGTCTCCCAGGTTTCTTAATATTTAAATTATCTTCCTAAAGACTAATCATCTTCACTGCTAACATCTTATGCGTTAGTCTGATTCTGAATTATGGTAGGGAAGTGAATAATCTACTAATTTTTACATGTCTTATGAAAAGTAATAACATACTTGGTTAAATTTAGCAACAGATTGTCCATACTAGACACAGTCATCATGGCTGCCAGGGATGCAGACTGACTTCTTAGGATGTACAGAGAAGGGCTAACTGTCTATATAAGCATTAACTAGAATTTTATTTTTTAATGGATCTATCTTTTTAAACTTCTGCTACGAAGAATCTCCAATGTATACATGAAAGCTTACCCAACCATACACAAACTGGTGCACAGAAGGTAAGACAGTCTGCCCAGCCTGTAGGTGACCTGTGTGGTGATGTGCTGGCGGCAGGAAGGACATATTGTGGATGTTGGTCTGCTTGAGAAGATTCCTGCTACTATGATCGGAGGCTGAGACACCAGGTAAACTGAGTTTAAGAGGAAACAAGAAGCAGCAAAATCAGAAGGATGTGGAGTATTTTACACATTATTGATTCTTAGTTGTAGAATGTAGGTTCTTAAAATGACCAGTCTAGAGCCACTTCTGTTACTAGTATCGACTAAAGGCATATTCACAAGAACTACTATAATGTTTGTTCTATGTATCCCAACACATTCCTTCTACCAGACAGTATCTACATGGATAAAGACATATGCAGGGAGCTGCTTACAGGAAAATCTCTACAGTCAGGCAGTCTCCACTGCTCAGCATTGACACTGAGAGTTTATCTTCTGATATTTAACATACTGTGAAAAAGTGTGTTCTCCCTGAAGAAAAGGATTTGAAGGATATAGAGGAGCTTTCTGGATCGGCTTTTCAGTAACTACAAGAAATTCAGAAAAGTAGTTATTCCATTATACAAATGTCATCAGTCAGATGCCGGCATGACTCCAGTTAGTAATGTCTGTAACTTCCCTCATGTCTTTTTAGTCTGGATTTGAGTCTGTTATACCTCCTTGAGAAGTGTGCACCTTGTAGCTACAGGAAAGATTTTTTTCCAGAAATATTTTCAGTGAAAAATACCATTTTAAGGCTCCTAAAACAAGTTCAGGGTACGTTCAAACTGTAGCCTAAAACAAAGATCTGGGCATGGGAAGGTAGTGTCTGTTAGACAGGTAGGATGTATGATATCTGAGTTTTGTCTCCTGGTCTTAGGGATTTTAAAAAACAAATGCATCTCCTTCCCTCCCATAAGAGATGGTATTTGACTTTCTTTGAAGCCTTTCCTCAGTGTCTCCTTTGAGCTTGTCCGCTTACTTAAAGGTTACTAGAAAAGGAACGATAAAATAAACTGGACTTAAAATAATTGTTCTGAAAGTCCTAGCTGGTTTAAAAAAAGAGTGCTTCTGCAGACTGGCAACTGTTGGAAAATGAGTCTGTCTGTCATCTTAGGTTATCTTCCAACATTTCTGGGGAAATTTTCCATCTGCTTAGATTGTGATTGTTCAGAAAACTCCATCTTTGTAGACTTGAAAACCAAAACCATTTTGCTTTTGTTAGCAGTAGAATTATGAACGTTGTCAGAAACAGAGTCCCCTGGCACATACCTGGTTGCTCAACGGTGGTTGTTTCATGATAGGAGTAAGGTGGAGGAGGAGGATATTCATAACCCCCTATGAAAAGAAAAACAGTAACACAAAAATACATCCCGCTCATGCCTCCCAAAAGCCCTGTTTGGAGTCAAAGCAGCTGCATTGGAAGGTGCCTCACAGGAGAGGCTGACATGACTCAGTGAAGTACAGGATAGGGAACAAATGCTATTGATTTGATTCACAGATTTTTTTAAAGCCAAAAGAGACCACAATGACTAGCTGGTCTCATTTTCTGTATAACATAAGCCAAGAAATCAAATACTTTTTTCAACATGAAGGCTTTGACTGCATCTACTCCAGCATAGCATCAGAGTGACGCTTTGTCTAATTTTAAAAACAAAATCAACAGTACCTCTAACTAGGTTGTTTCAATGATTACTACCTTTACTATTAATATTTGGAATCTTTTCTCTAGTCTGAAATTTTATCCAGCTTCAGTTTCCAGCCAAGGAATTCCATCATACCTTTTGCTCTACAAAAAAAAAAAAAAAATGGTACCTGGTGAGTGACACCTCAATTTTGTTTTAGTTTTTCTGTTGTTTTTGTTTTTTGAGGGGGAGATGGAAGGCTTATTTGTAGAAAAAGAAATTTGTAAGAAATTACAAAGTAAAGAATTTCCTCTCGATCTGAAAGAGGAATGTTTTTTGTATAAGAGAATTATCACTTGGGATGTTTTGTGAAGAATCAGCTTCCTCTGTGGCTCTCTACACAGGGACAAGACAGTGCAGCTCAGTGTTAGGTGTGTCAGTGCCTGTCTCTCGGATGGCTGAGTAGTTCGGAAGTGAGGCTTTTTGTCCCCAACCTCTTGTAAGTTCTTCTGAGTGTTTAGAAAAAGAACAGAGAGCTCTTTGTAAAGAAAAATGTGTACAAAGTGCTGATCAGAGTAAAGTGCTCTGAAATGAGTGAAGTTCAGAGGCCCAGTGCTCACACATTTAGCCTCATTAGCCACCTTCTGACATCCCCTTCTGGTTTCTGCTCCACTCCTGTCTGGTGAGTGGCGATTTCCTCAACAGCAGGAAGGCAGAAGAGGTAAAAGCACTGATATCAGAGTGTCTTTCAATGAGCATGGGCTCCAACAGGCAGAAGACAAAGGAGTGTCAGTATGAGAGCAATGCCTAATTTCAGAGCAAAAAGCCAACCCAACAGTACAGCAGCTCTCGGTGCCTGCTTGCAGTCATTGAGCTGAAATGCCAGCACTTCAGTCGTGATGTTCCCTGTGAGATGGCACAGGGGAAGGGTTGCTCATCACTACGCAACCCAGGTACAAAACTGACTCATCTAGGGAGGGCAGCTCCGGGCAGCAGGAGTGTTTGGGAAGAGGCCAGTCGTCTGGAAAACTAGATCACGGTTTAAGTAAGACATAGCCACTCTGTACAGAGTTTGCTGGCTGAACACTTGCTTGTTAGGAATATGGAATTACTGTAGAAAGACATCTGCAACTCCGTTTCCAATAAAGCAATTGTTGTTAGGAAAATGAGTAACTAAACCAACACAAATATATATGTTTTCCATTTTAAGGGGCGTGCCCATTAGGAGATCATACCAGCTTGCCTACCCCAAGCTGGGTTTTATACACTGGCACAGGCACCTTCTAAACCCATCATGTCCTAGCAAAGCCGGGCCCTTTACAAGGTGGCTTAGTTATGCTCTGGAAAACAGCTATCAGTGTTTGCCCCACAACCACAGAGAGCGCGCTCTTTCCAACCCCCTCCTGGCAAAAGCTGCTTACCCTCTTGGCTGCAGTACTCTGGTGCAGAGGGTTCTTGCCTGTAGGGTTCTTGATGCTGTTCATACATAACCATGGGAATTTCCACACGTCCCTTCTCACTAGCCATCTCTGTAGTTCACCTGCCAAAAGCAGTACAAAACATCTCCTGTAAGTGACTTTCAGTGCCCTGCACTTGTCAGTGCCTCCTTCTGTAATTCCTACTTCTTACACTTGGACTTCACGTAGAGGAAAACCAGCACTTCTAATGTTCTGTCTGTTTCACAGATTGAAGTGTGGTCAGTTACTGTTACGCTTCCTCATGAGGAAGATGGGAAGGAGGAACAGAAATTACAATATTTCTTTACTTATTTCTTTGTGTTGGAAAGATAAAACTGTTCACCCAGAAAACACTATGCGAAGTGTTCAGTGGGACTGAAAGTGTTACCTTTAGAGAAAAGTTGTAATTTTTTTTCTATGAATTGTCAAAATGATCAAGGAAGGGAAGATCACACTTCAGAGCACCTGTAAAAGCCCTTCATGTGTCATTAAGTCAGAGCATGCAACTGTGCAACCCGTGGCAATTTCGATCTTTCGTCTGCTTATTGTGCAACCTTATCATCACCATTGCTATGACCAGTTCTGTACCGTGAAACTATTGTCTCATCACTACTGTGACATGCTTTTGTTGGGCAAGATCATCATTAAATATGACTGTGCTACCTGAGGCTCCGAACAAGATTAGGCCACAAAGTATGTGTGTTAGCAGGGACTGTTCACAACACAGGAGAGGAGGAGGAGGAGGACACAGCTACAGATGTGCGTTTGTATTACTGTGAATAGAAAGGTGTTAATTATTCCATTAAGCACCAAAGCTTAATGGAGGAAAAAGCACCAAAGATAGAATCACAGAATGGTCTGGGTTGGAAGGGATCTTAAAAATCACCTGGTCCACCTCCCTGCCATGAGCAGGGACATCCTTCACTAGACCAGGTTGCCCAAAGCCCCACCTGTGGGGCATGCACAGCTTCTCTGGGCAACCTGTTTCAGTGCCTCACCACCTTCATTGTGAAATGTTTCTTCCTCATATTCAGTCTAAATCTCTACTCTTTCAGTTTAAAGCTATCGCCCCTTATCTTGTCATACAGGCACTGTTTTTTTTTTTAAAAAAAAAGTTTGTCTTTCTTTTGTCTTTCTTACAAGCCCCCTTTATATATTGAAAGGCTGCGTTAAGGTCTCCCCAGATCCTTCTCTTCCCCAGGTTGAGCAGCCCCATCAATCTCAGCCTCTTTTCATATGAGAGGTGCCCCAGCTCTCTGATCATTTTTGTGGCCTCCTCCGGACCTACTCCTACAGGTCCCTGTCCCCCTTGTGCCAGGGGTCCCAGCAGCACTGCAGGTGAGACCACAAGATAGTAGAGGGGGAGAATCACCTTCCTCAACCAGATGCTTCTGAGGGCTGCCGAATGAGTCTGGCGCAGGGTTACTGGCTGCTCAGAGGCTTAGGTAACTTCACAGAGCACCTTGCGGTCCAGCTACGTGTCCTGTGTCACCATGCAGGTACCTTCCCTGTTTTGGGTCGGTGCTGTGGCCGTCCCACGCAGTCATGAGGGATTATGTTAAGAGACATTTGGATAAGCAAGTAGAGACTGAGAAATGTAACATGTGGCAAGCCAGCACAAGCTGCATGAATATGTGAGGTCAAACTGGAGGAGCATGGAAATTTCTGAACAAGGCAAAATGATCTCAGCAGGCCTGCTTTCAGTGTGTGTTGGGGGGCAAGATGTAGGGGGGAGTGCAAAAGGGGGGGGGTCTGGAGTGATGAAATGAAACACCAGTCCTAGGGAGGAAGAAAAGAAGGAATTTAAAAGAATCACTAAGGAAGAAGTGCTGTAATTGTCACAGATCAGGATGAGCGGGAAGTGAAAATGGTAGCAGAATGAATAATAAAACTAATAAGTGGGATGGTGTAGAGAAAACATCAGAAATACAATATTGGCCATGTTAAGGCCAAGCAAGTTGGAGAAAATTGCTAATATATGGATTGGAGAGGAGGGATGGGGAAAAGTGTATCTCAGTATACTTGGTGTAGAGAAGCTAAATCAGACCAGGAATGTCAGATGTATCAATAGGCCGACAGGGAACCTTCAAGAGGATCTCACTGAGAAGAAAAAAGAAAAGCTGAGAATCGAGAGGCCTTGGGTAAGCTGATGCAGTGAGAGCCAAGGGAGGGCCTTGATCAATGGAGAAGAGTCTCAGCAGTGACTGCAGGTTCAGAAGTGCGATAGTAGACAAATGGTGCATTAGCCGGTGTCGATGACCCCCTGAGCTGTTTCTTTAGGACAGGGATCAGTGGGCAAAAATTTAGGGAGTGTGTTCAATTTTTTTGGCTTATTGCTATCTTGGTACTTAAACATCATACACTAAATACTGGGTGGTGTCCGTTCTGATGACATTTCTGCTCAATTCATCTCACTCGTAAAACAGGAAAAAGAAGGAAGGGATTTTGAATTTCATCCAGTGACTGTAGGCCCAGGCAAAAGGCCTGTCGTGAAGCCCAGAGCAGGAGGGAACAATAATAATAATGGTTAACATAGTGAGAACATTGCAAGCTAACAGCTGAATGCGAGCAAGCACTGACTAATGCTCACTCCACCCAGCAAGGTATTGGTACAACAGCACCAGCTAAATGCATAGGGCAGGCGATGCAGGAGACAAACCAGTGACGTCTGACTCGGCAGCAGAGCCAGGAATACGGGGGGAGACATCGTCTGTGTTTCAGAGGCGTTGAGCTCTGAAGCCACAGGCCGTAGGTGTTGATAAAGTTGGTGCCCCGAACGTGCATCGCCCTCAGTGTCTCGTCAGGCAGTTAGTAGTGCTGCCGGTAGCCCCGTGTGTTGTGGTGGAGCACCTGCCCCAGAGATGGGCAGGAGCTGCGGGTCCCTTCTGACTCAGGATATTCTGCGATTCCAACTGCACGGGCAGCTGGGCCCAGTGTCTGCAGGAGCTTCCTCAGCCTCCCTGGGAGGAAGTGCCCCGGGGTTAGCTAACCTCTGGGCCTGAGCACTGCAAGCTCAGAGGCTCAGAACAGCATTCCTTGGAGTGCTCTACGCAACTCAGGAGGCCCTTTTATTTACCACATAAGTGGTCACTCTCAGTTTTTGGTTGCTACTGGGCCTGTGATGTCTGAGAGCCCTCTGGGGCTGCGAGCCCCCAGATCTCTAAGTGTTACTGCCATGGGTTATAGCTGGAGCCTTTCCTCTCCCTCTCGGAGGTGATTGTCTGCTGGCAAGGAAGGCATGGCAGAGAATGGGCAGTGTTAGTAAGGAACCTTGTAGGAAAAAATGGTAAGGAGAACTATCAGGCAACAACTCCTGAAGAGGAATAGGAAAGAATAGGAAGACGTCCTATAAACATATTGTAAACATTAGGTCATCTGGGTCCTCCAGAACCCAGCAGCGTGTAGGAGGCCCACACTTAATACGGAGGGAGGTGGTGTAGGTGTCTTGTCTGCAGTCATGTTGAGCAAAGAGCTCTCCACAAGGGCAGAGCAGAGCCCTGTGCACGCCTGACATGGGGGCTTGGTTTGTCTGAAGCACCTGAGATTGGCTTAAGGAATTGCAAACTACCTAACTTGCAGGCAGGAACATGCAGTCCGAGGAGCACAGAAACAAGTCTGTGCCTTCTCTACTCTGAAGTCTCAGTCTCTTCTACATGTGGGCAGGTTCAGTTTTTGCACTGGAAACTAAAACTCACTTTACATCCCATGGAAATTAGTATTAAAAAAAAAAAAAAAAAAAGGGAGAAAGCAAATCCTGCCCTGAGGCATATATACAAAGATCCAATTCAGAGAAAGGAAGGTGCAAAGTCTTTATGTTCCAGGAAGGACATGTCCTAGGGGAGAATAGGCAATAGCAGTTTCCATCATCTTCCTCTGGGTTTGCTCCAGGCCCTCGTGTTCTGGTGTGAAGAGCAGTGCTCACACAGCCAAGCAGAGCTGGTGAAAGGCAGAACTCCGTGGCAGGGAGCACTCTCCAGCACTCACCCACACCTCTGCACATCCTCTCCCCAGCATCCCCGATGGCTAAATAGTCCCGTAGATGAGACTAGTCTGACATGCATTTTTAGGTGCCTGCAGAGAGGCACAGGCCCTGTCATCTGTGCTATAGAAAGGGGAAACTAAGGCACACAGAGGACAGTCTTGTCAGGAGTCCTGAGAAAATTGTCATCTGGCTTCCCATGTATAGGTGAAGTAGTTGCAAAGAGAACAAAGATTTTCCTCCTGTCTTTACTATATTTTTGTCAGAAGGGGTTTTCAGGTGTTGTGTATTTGCAATGATGGGCAGAAGTGGTCATATGAAAGTGTATGAAAATCAACCGTTTTTTCACTTTTCAAAAGGATTTTTTCCAGCTTGATTCCAATTTTGATGGAAATGTGCTTTGCCCACAAGCACCTCTCCTAAGGTGACATTGTGGTACTTGAAATGGAGGTGTTCATGAGACTGGAGTGTCTGCCCCGTGGGATTTGTGTCCATTTTGACTGAAGTGTAGCTCAGCAGAACATGAACTGGGAGTTACTGAACTGTCATTTCCGAAATCTCATTGCCTGAATGCTGTAACCTTTGTTTTAGTCTTATGAGCCTGTTCCAATGACGTATCTATGATTTCATTTGAGGAACTGAAGTTGACTGCAGCACTAATTCTTCTCCATTCAGATTCAGAACCTGTAGCCTGGAGAAGAGGCAGATGGGATTGGCAGGTGTGTGTGTGTCAGAGTCCAGGTAACACTTCCTTTGCCTCTCTGTTCTGTTCTGTGGCAGTTCTCTGTCAGAAGTAGATTGGTCTAATTAAAAATGATGTGGTACCATGGTGAAAACTGGTCACGGTTTTGTAATCCTTTTCATATTTAACTGAGTCTTTTTTAGCAAGAAGGTTAATTGTTGGTCTTGTACTGCAGACTCCAAATGAGGTTTCCAAAGTGTTTTCAAGAGCACTTCACGTTGGCCTGCCTCTATTCCAACTGAAGCAGTGGTGCTACTCCCAGGACCTAGTCGTGGACGTAGCAGCACAAAACAGCCAGCACCTCTTCTCGAGTAGAGGAGAAAATGTAGGCAGAAGTGGTTATGTGAGAGCGACTAAAGTTGCGAAGGGCTGTCTGCACCCTGTCTGTACTACAGCTGGCATTAAGAGCTGGATCCGTATCATGGCAGCCAGCACGAGGCTATCCTATCTGGCTGTCACGTCGTGTACCAGGATGGCATCCAGAATCTTAGGCAGGACAGGAGCAAGAGGCTTTGTGAGAAAAATGTTTACTCCCTGTTCCAGCTCCATCTGATGTCAGTGTGGGATTTGACATTGACTTTAGTTTTGTGTGTTGGAATATTAACATTAAAATCCTATAGGAAGTGATCTGCAGGCTTCATGGATGTGTGAAGGTATAGCAGTTTTCACCAGGGATCTCTTGGTTTGGAGGATACTAGTCCAAAGACTACTTTGCTGTGATGTGTTCTTGCTCTCCTCTCATTGCTAGTTTAATGTTTCCTTGGGCAATTAGCCCTTCCAGCTGCATTTATGAAACAATTTCAATTTCTCTTATTTTAAAGAGTGACCATTAAAACACCATTGTTGGCATGCAGTTGCATCTGTGACTTGAATAATATTGAGTGCATCTGTTTTACTTTATTGAAACAGTTAATTCTAGTTTTCAGCCAGCAATGAAACACTGAATTCCTGAGTGGAGAGGTCTTCTCCCATTAGCCCAGAGTTTGTTGTTTAGGGTAACATTCACAATGTGCCGAGGCTTTTCAGATGTTCAGGAAGGAACCGTTCCAGCTCTAATACAGATAAACAAAGAGTTGGGGAGCAGCATTCAGGTATATGTTTATTTGTATTCTTAAAATAGAAGCTTAAAGACATGACAGCAGGCAGCATATAAAAAGTTGGACATTAAAAAAATATTCAACATGTCTGATGTAGACATCCTGTCAATGAAATCAATGAAGGATGCTCTAAAAGTACCGTGCTACCCTGCTGCCTTTTCTAGTTCTTTACTCTAGAATTGCAGTTTTAATCCTATGGTTATTCTGCTTTTTAAGCCTGTACCAGGCTACCAGCTTCCTCTCTCAAGTGGAGAGGATGGAGCTGTGGGGGATTCAGCTGCATATGAACCATGTTGCTTGTTGCAAGCTCTTCAGTTGGTTCCATTGGCTTGTCTGTTGGCCGCATTGACTCACCAGCCAATATGTAAGGGCCCTGTTTCAGGTGGTCAGTGGAAGAAGTTGGTTGTTCATCCGTTGAAGCCATCGGAATTATTTTGTTATTGACCCAGAGAGCTGGGCAAGAACCCAGAATGTCATTGTGTAGATAGCTGTTGCTCCTCCTCTCCCTTGTGTACAAGGAGATATTTATGTGTAATCCAAGTCACAGTGGCTTAAATGGCAGCTTAGAGCACAAAGAGAATAACTGTTGTTCACAAAATTAGGAAGAAGCATTTACTGAAGAGTGAAATGCTGGTGAGCTGAGCTCCTCAGAAAGAGCTCTTGGCTCTTGGACCAATCTGCAGAAAGCCCTTTATCCTTCATGGTACTGTAAATGGTTACAAAAATGCAAACATATTTGAAACCTTTTCTTTTTTTTTTTTTCTTTTTTTTGTCTTCCTTCAGTGCATTTGCTGTAATGTGCACCCGGAGGGCTGGTCGCCTGGTTGCTGGGCTTGCACAGGCAGCTGCAGCATTCGTGCATGCAAATCAGCATGCAGGGCAGCCTGGCCCTGCCTATGTGGACTCACCAGGCTGCTGCCTAGGCAGGGACTCCCTGGATTTTCCAGTCCTGTCCCAGGTCAGACGTTTAAGTTAGGTTATTCCTCCTCGAAGGGAGTTCAAGTCTATAATTTAGTGCATCTGCTGCTGCTGCTCTCACCTCTAAAGCAGTTCAAAATATCGTAAACTTCTACAAACCTTCTGGCCTAAACTTATTCATGGGAGCTTATCCCTGCTTGTTATTGTGCCAGAATCACCCTTTCAGAAAAGTCCTCCCCCAGAGAGCTTTTCTATCTCTTTGCAGCCTTTCACAGCACTACACAGTTTGTTGTGTCCTTCCCATTTCTGTACAGTAAATTTATCCTTCTTGGACATGAGTGACCAGATGAGCTCTGTCCTCAACCTATATAATGGTATAAATGTCTTTTTATATTTAGTGGAAATGCTGTCCATAGTATAATCCAGAGTACTTTTTCCTCTTCTACAGTCACATTGTGCTGATGGCTTGTATTTATGCTGTCATTAACCAGTAGTAGGTCTTTCTCCTCTGATGTAATTTCCTACTAATGAATTTGTAGTTGAAATTCCTGATAGTATTTTCTAAGTGTATAGCTTCGTAGCATTACAACAGATACAAATTCTGTCACGGCAATTGTCTAGGCTGTCTCATTCCATGTGCAACAGATTTTATGCTTCCCAACTTTGTGTCTTCATTCATACATTTTATTAGTCACTCCTATATTTCTGTGAAGGTTATTAATTAAAATACTAAATAAGATCTGTCACTGATTTCTGTGTGAACCTTTGATGTAAACAAGATGTCTCTCTTAATACCTGCTCCTTAATTTACTGTTTGAGGCATAATCCCTTGCCTTCCCCAGATGACCAGCCCCACATTTAAAGGGCCCTTTTTGTGAAGAATGAGGAGGATTGGGCCATGAGATTGCATTAGACCTTCTCCCTCCCTAATTACCATTCCAAAAATAGAGTACTAACCACCAAAAGGAAGCACTGTCCAGTGGTTTGTGCGTTAACCTGTGCTGAGGGGAAAAAAAGATGGGTTCAGTTCCTGTTCTGCAGCAGTGATGATGAGCAAATTAGTCTTGGTTTTGCTCAGCTCTGTTGTATACAGAAATACTATATCAAGGAGATACGATGTCCATTCTGCAGTAACATGGTCCAAACGTGGTTATGTCTTGTCTTAAAATTTGAGCAAGCAGCAGAAGATAGCAAATACCAACTTCAGTCTCTGCCTTTGTACTGTCTTGACACAGTTTTAGCTGTCACATTCCCTTCTAGCTGTCTGAACTGAGCGCAGCCTTACACAATTGCTTTCAGCACTTCATCGTTACCTTAAAATTTGATATTTGCATCTTTTATTTGGTTCTTTTACAGATTAGCATTCCCTACTGAGACCATTGAATCATGGGTAGCCAGCATTTCATTTATACCCAGGTAAAAATAATGTCCAGAACTTGTCCTTCACTTGAAAACTGATAGAACAGCTTAAGTAACGTGACATAGCATCTGGACTAGCAACTCTTACAAAGTTATGGATAAACATTAATTTGTAGAAAGCAGGTCTGTGCCCTGCTTTTATGTGTGAGCTAAGCCCTTTCCTATGGCGCATTAGTCTAACTTTCTATTCTTATTACTTTTCTCATCTTCATGTGAAGTATCCTAGGAACAATCTTTGCCTCCAGATTTCCAAAGCTTGGTGAAGCTTGACAATGTAATTATAAAGAGTTAACATTTACAGCCCAGAGCCACAGCTGTCATACTCCTTGAGCTCCCTGTCGTATCCTTACCACATCCCTCTCTTTATTTTGTAAGGAGTAAACACAGTACTGATTCAAAGTAATTTGAAAGCTCTTACCTTTAGGTAGCTCTGGCAAGTCTTTGGAGCAAAAATGCTTCAAAAGTTGTTCACTTCATCCACGTCTTTCCAGTGCAGCTGTGTCTAGGAAAGAAAGTAGCACATATGACCACTGACATGGCCTGTCGTCATGCCTCAGCAGTGTATGGAGCTGAAGAAGCCAGCGAGTCAGGTTGGTAGACACTATAATTATCCCAGCCTACAGCTCACACCTGCTTTGCAGGAATAGGAATGTTGCGTGACAGGCTTGCACCAGAGTTTTTCCCAGATAGTTTTCAAATATCAGATTGAGTTTATTTCATGCTATCTTGAAGCCTACATGAGGATAATCAGAAGAAATATGGGGTTAACTGGAGGACAATGGAGAGAAGAGGATAACCTAACCTGTCATACTTCTATACCAAACCATCACACAGAATGATGAAAAGCCATAGGTACTGTTGGGTCTGGGCCTCTGACATTTTGTTCTTGAAGTCAGTGATCAGTTTCGGTTTCTGACTGATAAAGTGTTTATGCCTAGATCGGCAAATACACCTGGGCCGGGTGGTAGACATTGACATTATAGCTATGATCTTCTTGGTAACTAGGTTTGTGTCTGAGCTCAACTTTCTGTGCAAACAATGCTTTATCTCTGTGCTGGGTGACCTGGGCTGGCTGCCAGACCCCCACCCAGCTACTCTTTCACTCCACCTTCTCAACAGGACATGGGAAGGAGGTAAGATAGAAAAGCTCATGGACTGAGATAGAGATGGGGAGATCACTTTCCAGTTACCATCATGTGCAAGACAGAGGTGACCTGGGGAAAATTAATTTAATATATTGCCAATTAAGATAGAGTTGGATGGTGAGAAAGACCAAAGCTAAAACTCATTCCCTCAGCCCCTCCTTCCCAAGCTTAACTTCACTCCTTCGCTCCCAACCCATCTACCTGCTCCCCACCCCAAGTGGCGCAGGGCAGTCAGGAATGGGGACTGTAGTCAGGCCATAACTGTTTTACTTATCCCAGATTTCATCTTCAATACCTTTTCACTACCCATTGTAGTTATACATTATAGATATACCTCTTGACATTTAACCTCATACATCTTCCCATTAAATCCAAACATCCTTCATTGCCTACCGTATTTAGCCATACACATGGGAGTGATCTTCCTTCTCCTTCAACAGAAATGACCAGTGGACCCTAAGAAATAAAACATTCCCTAAGAAAATGTTGTCAAGATACATCTACTCAAAGCATTTCTCTTTGAATAAAGCAGCAATTTAATGTCTCTGTTCAAATTAAATTGTGTAATAATATTGTGACCATTCCTTTTACATGAGTGAAGGAGTGAATAACTTGCTTGGTATCACACAGGAAACCTAGGGAAGAGCAAAGACTTGAAATGCAAAACTAGGATCAGCCAAGCTTAGTGTCTGCCATCCCTTCATATTTTGAGAGTAGCCTAGAGCTGGGGCTTGTCAGGGGAGTCTGCTACTATTCTGACGGTGGTTAAAGGTAGCTCATGCATAGTGCAGAAAGTGCTGAGCCTCTGTTCCTGCCAGTGAGGCAGACTTGGGCAAGAGTTCTGTATCTGGTCTTTGAGTCCAGGTGAGAGATGAAGGCGATGTGCTTTTACCATTAACATCATCCATTAACAATAAATCATCCATTATCAACAACAAATCTCTGTTTACGTGACTTTCCAAGCCATGCTGACAAAAGGAGCATAAAAACCTGGAGGACGCGGCTGTTTGCTCTGTTCTTCCTTTACTCACGGGCAGTTTCTGAGCCGTACCTTAGTTCTAAACCTTTTGCTAATTATTGTTCATTCCTGACCGTTGAAGGTCAGGGGCTTCCTGCTCTGCAGCCCCTTCTTCAATAAGACTGCCAGCACTGATGGGCAGGGGAAGTAATCCTCGTCCCCGTGTGCCTGGTAAGATCTCAACGCACTGATGTGTTTTCACTGCGAGCTGAGGGCAGGAGGGGCTCCATGCGCAGAGATGCCCCTGCAGCCCAGGCAGCCCTGTGGGGAGCAGGGCAAGGAGTGGCAGGGAGCAGCTGCTACGTCCTCCTGGTAGCCCCCCATTCCTCTGCTCCACTGGGGTGGGTAGGAGTCAGCAATGAAAGAGCAAAGCTTTGGAGTGGAGGGAGGAAAGGTGTCTCAATATCTCTCTTTTTGTTTCTAATTACCTGAAATTATGTATTTCACTTGGCAATAAGTTAATATTCCCAATGTTGAGCCTGTTTTGCCCATGGTGATAACTGGCAAGCGATCTCTCTGTCTTACTCTCAATCCATGAGCCTTCCCATTCCAGTTCCTCCTGTTTTCTCTGCCTGTCCCACTGAGGTGGGAGTGTGAGCAGCTGGGCAGGAGGGTGGCTTTTAGCGAAGGTTAACCCAGCACAAACTCTCACTCTGTCTCTTTACTCTTTCTGTCCCTTGCAGATGCAGTCATTAACAACGCACAGTTCCAGTGAGATACAAACATCAGCATAAGGTATACAGTCACCAGTTGTCTCAAACCTTTCAGCTACAGATCCATCTGTAAAAATCTGACCCTCTGCTAGCACACTAGGGCTGGTTTAAGTCTTTCTTAGAAACACCTTATTTATTTTCATTCATAACATGCTTTGCACTGGTGAAAATCAAGAACGAAGGAATTATGTTGATGAGCAAATAATAAAATGAATGAAATGGAGAGGATAGTGAGCCTTCTGAAACTCTGCCTGGCACAGGAATCCAGAAAGTTACAGGGTAGAGAGAATATGTGTTAGAATACATCTCAGCGTATTCAGATATGTACTGGTGAATGTCCTGCTAGCATTAGAGAAACGTGTAATGTGCACCTGACTTTTTAGGGGTTCCATACAAGAACTTGTCAGTATAGGCAGAGGCTGGATGTTCATACAGTTGCTGCATGTTCATACTGCAACATACGTTCCTTAAAGAGATGTTTTAGGATCTAGTGAAAAAGCTCTGTACTGAAGAAAGAAATGAGGGAGGTGACAAAACAGTAACAAGAATAGTCTCTTTTTGTTTCTGTTATTTATTTCTGTTTATGATAGCTAAATATCTGTGAAATGATGCTTCTGAGATGGTCCCCTGCAATCCGAACCTCAGCAATATGTTTGTGAGTGTGCATGGGATAAAAGCCAGGGATACAAAAATGTGCATTTGTTTCTCTTGGTTTTAAAAGTAAGTGTCCATAGCGTGTGAGACGGGGGAAGGGGAATGGCTACCAACATGCATGTTGCAGGGGCTGCCCATGCATGATTGCCTCCTTCCCGTTCCTACTCCTGCCCAGGTCCATGGGGAGCCAGGGACATACTCAGCACAGGCTGGGTTTTCTTTCATTTATGGAAACACTTGATAAGGTAGGCTAAGGCTAGGTTTGAGGATGGCTGTGTTTGTTTATCAAATTCCAGTTTCTATGTGGCAGGGTATTGTGAGCCTATCTATTTCTTATGAAATATTATTTCTCCAAACATATTGGGTGTTCTGGAGGGCATGGAGTTTAGACTCAGCTACAGTTCCCCTCTTGTAATTTGCATATAAAAATGTTAGCTTAGTGATTATGTATGTTCTTTTTGTCATGAAGCTGGTAATCAGTAGCCCTGAAATCTTTCACTTCTTGATTTCAGTGACTGCAACGTTGCATCAGAGATGCTGCCATTAAACAGGAAATGAATTGGTGGGAGAAGGGGCTCGCTTCTTGGGGAGAGGTGTCTTTTTTGCCCCTTCTCCTCTACCCTCTTTTCTTTTTTAACTCCTGAAGGGTAGAGGGGGAATAAAAAGTGATGGAACCCTGAGCGCATGCAAAGGTGCTCGTGCGCAGGAAATTCTTACTGCGGTGCAGGGCAGCTTAAGTGCTTAAATATTTAGGACAGCTTTAATGCTTAATATACTGCCAAGTTGATGCTTATGAAAGAAGTAGAAGCTATTTAAGCTCCTGGGGCTGTTTCCAGGCGTACAGGAGGCAGGCACTCACTTGAGAGAGAGGTCTGTTTTGCCTCTTCCAGGTGCTATTTGGCATCCACATGTTCTCACATCTCCAGCCTTTGTTATAGGTGGGATGGGAGGATGCAAAGGTACCTCTTTTCTCCTGACATACCCACCTTCCTCCCTGCTGTGGTCACCCACCAACCCCACCACGATTCTTCAGTCTGTGGGGGAAGTGGGTGATTTTAAACCTCTGTTTACCTGCATATCGCCGGCTTTCTTTTGCAATCATAATTATGCTGTTTGTTCTAAGAGGAACTGTGTAATGCTTAGCAAAGAGCGAGATTGTATCGGTCCCCTGAATAATTATATTATTCCCCTGAATATCACGTATGCTATCAGAAACAAACAAGGATGTAATAATCATTATAAGTGAGTCCATCAGAGCTGATTGCTTTCTCTACCATCACAAAAGATTGTTGCTATGTTGAAAGTTCTTTAGTTTTTTCCCCTCTGCTTTTGCTTACAGTCTTTCATGTGATGGGACAACTGGAATCAAGACTTTTCTTTTTTTTCTGTGTGTGGTTGGTTACACTAGGTCTGACTGTAGATGTTGTGAGCATGCAGTTAAGATCAGAAGGATCATTGTATGTGATGCAGGCAGTAAAACCTCACCCAGGGGTTTCTGCAAAACTTCCAGCGGAGCCAGAGCACTTCTGGATATCAAGCACTCAACCAGCTAGCTTACACTGTGCTCCTATCTTGTAGGTGGATGAAACTGAGAGATGTATTCCTCCATTTATTCCCTTTTAGTAGCTCATGTGTTCTTTGAAGCACGAGTGTCTCTTGCTGGTTGGTGTTCAGGGTCTAGCCCAGTGGACTTAAATGTCTCTTAAAACATGACAAAAACAAGGTTGAATTTAGATCTTCTTATAGACAATGCATATTTTAATATAGTTTCTCTGATATTGGAAAATTAATAATGAATGAAGGCCCTTTCCCAATAAAGCAACTGTCTGTTAGCTTGGCGAAAAATCTGAACCGTCTTTGCAGTTATAAAAAGAGAGACCTCATGCACACAATTCCTGTCCTGTATATGTCAGGAAATATTTATTTGTAATCAATTGTATCTAGAGCTGACTGTTTTGTAATTCAAGAAATCTCAATACCTGAGAATATTGCTGCTATTGTCTTCTAAAATCATAGTGTAGATAGAAAAACATTCCTTTCCCAATTAAAATGCCAATTCACTATTGATGAGCATACATCCTATTGACTGGGAACTTACCTGTCCTGTTTGCTGTCTGAATACAGCATATTTCTTAGAACACTGATTACACAAGAAAGATAACAGTGAGTCAGGTAAGAAACATCACTCTTTTCAGATAAGATCTACAGATGTTGCTGTAATATGCAAAGTAAATGTTTGAGTGACACATAGCTCAATACAAAGCAGAAACCACTTATATGCAATGGTTTCCAGATGAAAAAAATGATCTGCAATATGAAAAATTGTACATGGGCTTTTTTTAGTAATATGCCTATTAAAATAAGATGTATAAAACAGAACCAGCCACAAGTGATTCAGGAATCTGAAAAATCCGTGTATGCTTTGTAGCTAAAGCTGATCTGAAACCTCAGCCTGCTGTAGCTGGATTGTGTGCCTAGCCACAGTGGGGACCATTACCTAATTGTGTTAGCAGCGATTTTCCTTTCTGTTTTTCTTCTAATATAACAGTTCTAAGAGCTCTGAGCCAGATGTCAGAAAACATCATTGGAGCATTCACACAGTCTTACTCATTGATGATGTGAGGTATAAAGAGCTTAACAGTTTAATTTAAAGTCAATCATTGAATCATTGAAAATTATTGAAGGTTTTCCTTTGTTTGCATGGAATATCTTTATGAAAAATGATTTATTATTTTCTTTTTAATTTTGATGCTTAATGTGATATCTGAAAATCATATTTCTGAAACAGGATATGGAAAAAGTCAATGATGACGTTTCAAAATTGATGGAGAAGTTATTTAAAGTATGTTGTTAATGTTTGTTCTTTTTGACCAGCTTGGCTGTTAATGGTTTTCAAGGGGAGACTCTGTTCTGCTAGCTGAGAAGTTCTTATATTCACAACAAAAGCTACTTTCATGTTAATACATCCCTGCTACCAACAGTAATATTTGTGCTTCCAACCTGGCACCCCACAGGTTGGCCTGGTCAAGGCAGACAAGATTCCAAGAAGTCAGCTGGGAGCTGCAAGATTACTACTGAGCTCTTCATGCCTTAGCGTAATGGACCACAGCATGAAACACTGCAGCAGAGAAATCCTCCTATAAGAATTAAATTGCATCTCCTGGTTATTATTACAGCTTAATGACTGCAAGAGGCAGAACCACAAAGGAATAGACTCCCAAAATGGAAAAGATAAAGAATCGAGAAATTTCATGCAGAGAAGACAAAGCTCATTTTGCTGGCATGACTGCAGTGCTGACACTGGTGATTATACAACTGGGATGTGCTTGGCATGTCCAAGAGCTGTAAAATTTTCTGCTCAAATTTGTTGGCTTGCTTTCTTTTCAGGAAGACAATGGGAATCTAAAGAATTTCTGTCTATGAGTCACAGGAGAAAACTGCCTGAGAGACCAGCATACTGATCTCAGAAGGAGTAGGAGTGGACCTTTAGCCCTCAGGGGCATTTTGGAAATTTATTTATAAAGATCTACAGCCAACTGATTAACTTCAGTGGTGAAGGCTGAGAAGCTGGAAGTAGCTCATCGCTAGAACCAGGTTGGAGGCCAGAGATGTTTCTGATGTAAGGAGGAGTATGTGGTTGGATGACTGAATTGTTGTCTAATTACTAACTTTGGCACAGTCAGAGGAGTAAACATCTAACTTGTTCCTAGAACTCTTTGTTTTAATTAGAAAAGTGGGCAATATGGAAAGGAGATTGAGTAGGCTTTAAATAGGCCCAAAATACCCATTCTTTTGCAAAGACTGTGCTGAGTCAAGGCTGCAGACTAGTTCTGAGTTCAATGAGGAATCTTTCTACAGGTGTTTGTGGCCCCTGCACGGGATCCTGCCATACAAAAAAGGTCAATGCAAACATATCAGGTACAACTGGAAAAAAGGACTTCAAAGGCAGAAATATGGCAGTGTCCCACAGCCTGCTGCTTCTCAGGAAGAGGGGCTTCGGGTCCGTGAAGCCAGGAGGAGCCAGGTGGGTGCTGCAGGGCCCCATGCCCACACTGGTGGGGGATGCTGCCAGGGGTAATAGTGAGTCTCCTAATTAACTGGGCCAATAATTAACATTAGTCCCAGAGTGGAGTACTACACTGCCTGGGAATGTGCTTGCAGCAAGGACACCCAGTGGCTGTAGCGCAGGTGACTATTATGGCAAGGAGATTTTGAGTTAAGAAAAATGAAAGCAGAAAGTTTCTTCTGAGCAAGACAAGGGAGTGACAACAGTAAAGCCCAACAGTCCTAAACCGAGTAGGAAAAATACTAATTGGAGAAAAATGGAAGAATTTTTGCTTGTTTCTCCCATTTGGGAGATTTGACTGAGTGAGGAACACAGTCAAAGACTAAAATACAGATTAATAATACATTAATTATTGGACTCAATATTGTATCAGAATGGAAAATCAACTGAAACTGTACAGATACCAAGCACTAGTGGTACAGAACACAGAGTCAAACCCAGGAAAACCCTGTGTTGACTTTAGTCTGGGCCCAGCTTACCCTGCAGCTGAGTTGCTGGATGCTGCCACCTGCAGTCTGCGTTGGTCCAGAGCTTTCTGATTCAACGAGTGACAGGACAAATACACGCACACAAGTCTCTTTCTCGCTGTCAGAAGCTTTGGGTTTAAATATATTCACATTTGCTATCCTGAGATATCTCCTTAGTGATTTTATGGAATAATTTACCAGAATTATAATTACAAAAAAAAAAAAAAAGATTAAAAAAAAAAGATTAAAAAAAAAGCTATGTACTTAGATGTTTTACTGTCAATTCCATCAAAAATATGAGGAGAAACAGCAATGTCTTTTAGTGGTCAATTACAAATAGTCTTTAGTCCAGTATCTCTTCCTGCTGTATGCTACGTGAAGACTACCATTTGAAAGCTATGAATCCTTTCCGTTACTGAGTTCAAAATAGACCATTCAAAGATCTGTGTAGGGATGAGATTGTTTTTTGTTTCTTTGTTTGTTTTTCCCTCCAGCTAAAGTTGAGGCCAGAACTTACAGTCCTTCATAATCTAGTTTGTGATGATTTAGGTACCTTTCAAGTTATTTTTGGATTTGATCCCAGAGCCCACTCACAGCTGAATGACCCTATTCCTGAGCACCAGCTGAGGTGTCAAGTCCTTACTAATTAAAATGATCCCATCTACTTTATATTCAGTGCTTTTCTTGATGGAAACAAAAGAGGTGATAGCTCACTGTAAAGGAAGGGTCTTCTGCCTGAAACAATTCCCCTAAAGCACTGTCCAGCAATGTTCAAATATTTATTAGTCTGTGCCTAGAACTGTGCCAAGGATGACTCGCAGAGTTAAATGTGTGCAGGAGTAGTACAGGAGATCAGAGAGGGAATTATCCCAGAATCAGCTGTAAGTAGGATGGTTGTTAAGGTACTTACTGTACTGTAGAACTTGCTTAATGTTCTCCTGTCAGGCTGTGAAAACACATCCTCATGTTGGTGTATGTCCCTTCTGCATTTACAAGTCATTTGTTCTCAGTGAAGTAGTTTAAAGCAATTTTCTGCTATTTCAGGTTTAAATCCTATTTAACTGCTGAAATTCTACCCTTTCTAATGCAGTCTTCATTCTGCAGGCACTGTGACGTGAAAAAGTAGGCACGTAGCCCGGAGAGGATGCTAAATGTGATCACTGTGGCCAAGTGAAAACCAGACTGATCCACTTTCCTTTGCTATGAAAACACAAGGACTTACCTGTGCATAGTGCATCGTGGTGGGTAGCTAGCATGTTACTCACGTGCACGGTAAACTGTTCTGGTTTACTGAGAGATCCATTAAACATTCCTGTGTCTGGTGACAGTGAAATAGTTGAAAACCACTACCCAAAGACCAGAAATCATGCACCCTTAAAAATCCACCAGACTATTTAGGCCAGTAAGTACAGAGACTGGGGATCATTCTGGCTGGTTGTGTGAACATGTGCATTTGTATGCATGTATAGAAACAGAAAGAGAAGACAAAAAAAAAAAAAAGTTATTTTCTCTAAAAGGTTGTCCAAATGTCAGCCCCAGCAGATGGAAATATTGCCAACAAAGTAGAACCAAAACTAATTGGTTTGCGTGGGCGTTGTTACGTGGCAGCATTAGAGAGATGGAGCCATCGTTGTGGCAGCACAGGGGTATGCTGGAGATGAATGGAGTATTTCAGTTACTTAGTTTAGCTTAGTTTTGAAATCTCTGAAACTCTGTAATGTAATTTTTATTTTTAAGTGGTTTGGAGTCATGTTAGTATGAAAAAAAGAAGATACGGGGAACTGCTTCAGGGTGAAACTTTGACATGAGTCAGCTGGAGCAGGTTGTGCTGTGCAGGAGGCTGAAGCTGTTACTCAATTAGGAGTGATATGAGATGAAGCAGAGTCCTGAGACAGATTCAGTGGCTTTGAGTCACCACCGAGCAGCCTAGTCCCACTCCCAACATCTGCCTTCAGTCCTCTTGTGATCCCTGGTCTGGCAGAAAGGAAATACTTACGTTATGTCCCCGGTACGTACATACCTGCCTCCTACTTCACCTGGGAACTAGGTGCTAAATCATCAATATTTTTTAACTTGGAGATCATTCCAGAGAGCAGTATTTTCTGTGAGGAAAGTTAATCCAGAATACCTGTACTGCCTGCTTCCTTATCTGTGTGCAAATTAGGATTGTGAGCAGAGAGAAGTGGCAAAATCTGTTCTTGGTAAAAGAGGTCTGTCCTTTGTTTGCCTTTCTTCAAAGGCAACATGCTTCTGACCTGAGGAGTCCTTCCTTCAAGGACTGAAAGCAGGAGCACAGGGTCACAGCGCTGTTACTGTGACACTGTGGCACCAAGTCCATCATTACTGCCAGAAGACAACCAGCCTCCCTCATTCCCAGATCTTTCCGGTCTCTCACTGTGCACTGTTTTTACAAGAACTTTGTTGCTGTACCTGAGGTTCTCTGTTTGTTTGTCAGATATTTCAGACTGAAGGATCAAAATAAATATTGGTGTTCTTAACCAAACGGTCTCACTTCTGGAAGAGAGGGAATTCATGCAAGTGACTGATCAGAGAGCACGTTAACTCGAACACAGTATGATTCTTTCAAGCAGCCTAGATTGGAGGGAGTGCTTCTTCTCAATAAATAATAATTAAGCAAAAGTAAGTGAGGTTAGGTACCTTTGGAAATGCTTTGCATTGCTCTCACATTGGCTTGTGCAAAAATAGTGGTCACAGCAACATATTATAACACAGCTGTTTCCTGGTGCCTCTGTCTATTAGGATTTAGGCAACAACAAAGACATTAGGCAAGAAATACTTTTTTTTTTTTTTTTTTTTGCCAGACCCATTTGTCCCTGACACCCAATTCATTTTATTTCTTAGGAAAGGTTCAAGTGAATGATAAGGAGAACTGTCAGTGGCATTGCTGTGAAATACATAGCTTTTTCTGCAAATAGAAGTATTTCTCTTGCTCTGCTGTTGTTTGAGTGCTGTTCTCAATGGCGTACGGTAAAATGGCTAATAGTTTCCCACAGCAGTCAGATAGGCGAGTGCATTGAGAAGCTCACAATTATTACTTTTTAATTTTTTTTTCTCTCTCTGTCAGCTGAGTGAGACTTTCCCATCTGCCATCACAACCTGTCTCTGGATTGTTGTAACAGTATTCATCAGCAGAACTGACAAAACCCAAATTACAAGAATGACAACAGAGAAAGACCCAGATGTTACTTCATCAACACTTTTGCATGGGGTGATCAGCCACATTCTGCTTGATCTAGTCAGTTTGCTGTTTTGCTCTTAACAAGCAGTGTTCTTGCATTGGGGCGCAGCATGGGGCTTTGTCAGGGTAAAGCAGAGCATGGAGGGCAAAAAGAGGGAAAGAGAAAATAAGCAGGGGCCTTGTCCATCCAAACAACCCACTGTAAGGTCTCCCTTTTTAGGGCTTAGGACGGTGTTTCTTGGTATTTCAGTAATTCTGTGAGAAAGCATGCACACAAGGGATCTGGAGCTGGGAAGTTTGGATTTAGATCCTCCCTCTCATTCTCTCGTAAGGAGAGGCTGTAGCAAGATCTGTTGGAAGGAGCTGTGTTCATAGTGTGTGTCCCTCCCTGCAACACACCTTGTGCAGAAGACGTAGCAAAACTAAACAACACATCCTCAAACACACACACAAACTGCCCTTCCAAGTTAATCTGGAAGGGTGGTTTATCAGCACTCTGTCCTGTTGGCATCATCTGAGAGCAAAAGTCACTTCCAGGATAAAGCCAGGGAATGTTGATTTAGGCCTTCTACATGTACTCCTGACAAAGTCTTACACCATGACTATCAAAACAAGTCCAATGAAGAAGAAAACTGAAAATGCTAAGGTTGTTTTCTGTGTTGCTGGGAACCCTGTGCCACCATCCTGTGTTCCTTCTGAGCCAGCTGGGTGTGCCAGCTAGCAGTACAGCCTTTCTGGCTTAAGTTTGGAACAGGATTTAAAATCTTTTGGCATATTTTTTTGGGTAATGACATTGTGCTGTCATTTTGAGCGTGCAGCATCTAATCCTGTCCACCACTCAAAAACAGGTTTTGAGGTGCAGCATTTAATTAGCGAGAGATGGCTTGTGTCTAGAACAGAATACACCCAAAGACAAAACTAAAAGCAAAAGGCAATTTCTGCTGATGATTATACAGTAGAGAATGCATTTAGCCTTAATTGTGTTTACTTAAGTGGAGCCCATGAGGGAAACTAATATAAGCAGTTTCTCAGTCAAGAATAGAGCCAAAAGATAGGCGTGTTTCTTAAAATTCACCCTCTCCTAGTGAGCTTTTAAATCTTTTAGAAGGCAGGAACATGGTGTGCAATAGCAGCAGAGTAAATGTTCGACTGTTACCGGGATGTTGACCATAGAAGGCCTGAACATAGGGTGCAGAATCGGCAGAAATGAAAACATCCCGGCCTTGCAGCTTTACAGTTTTTGTGAGTGGAAGACCACTGAGCTGTTGGCCTCAGGGCAGTGCATTTTCACAGCTGGCAATATCTTACTTTTCTGTGTAAACTTAAGAAATAGCCCCTAATATCCTGAAGGCCTGCAGACCAGGCACTGAAAAACACTGATATGTAGAGCAACATGAGAAGCCAGACCTTTAAAATACCTGTGTCTGGATGATTACATGAGATCATCTGTTCCTTTATGTATTAGAATATGTTTCTTTAATTAATTAATTAATTTCCTTAACTCTTCTGACCTGACATTTGTAGAGAGCACTTTGCTTCCACTGACAGGGAATGGTAGAGTACTAAAGCTGAACTCACGCACGCGGAGCCCCATAACATGTTTGTGCTTAAGTAAGGAACACAGCAATTGTAATGGCTCCATCAATGGCTGTGGTTGTGTCTCAGATCAGTCCCAGCCTCTGGAAAATTGTCCCAGGCTTGGGATCTCAGCAAACTTCTTGTTTTTTTCAGCATCTTCCACTCGCTGTTCCAGCTTTCCACAACTCAGCTATAAATAACCCTGACACTGACTTCAAGAGAGATACAAAGCAGGGCTGGCACACAGCATGTTTCTACCATGCCAGTCAGCAAAGGGTCTTTCCTTCAACATTATGAATTCTTCTAGACTTCATTGTGTAATTCATTTGTATAATCCATGGGGAATCAAATCTTCTGAGATACACATGACAGACAGTGGGAGCTTGTAGCTCCCACTAATAGATCTGAGTTCCATAGGCACAACATGAAATATTTTCTTTCCATGTTACCTGCCTTGAGTTTGTGTAAGCTCACCACATTTCCACTTTTCCCTTTTATAATGGAGAAAATAAAACATCCCCGTGTTCCACAAGAGCTTGTTATGGCTGAAGGGCTCAGCATTTGAAAAGCATTTGCAAATTAAGATGTGACTTGAGTTAAAGCACTCTTTACCATCCAGTTTAGGTCCTTTTCCTCCCCATCCCCCCACTGCTACTTTCCATCTGCTCCAACATAAGCTGAATTTGAAATGCCACCAAGATCCTATCTAGCTTCTGAGAGGGTAACTTCACACAAGTGACAGGTCCTTCTGCTCTCGTTATTAGTGTGGAAGTTCCTTCATGGGCCAATCTTGCAGTGCTCTGCATTAATCTGTGATGTGTCTCAAGATAACCACAGAATTACACCTGAACTACCAGGCAAGACATTCCACTTTGAAGGACTGTTTGTATCAAATAATGTAAGCTTACTGATTATTCTTTCTGCCTTGTATCAGTGCAGCCAACTCTTTGACATGGGATTTTCCATCAGTGTTGCTAACACATGCTGTAAGCTGGCACCAGTTCACCCGTGGTCATTCTGCACACTTACTATTGGGTATCTCAGAAGAGATGAGCTGCTGGTGGCTTATTTTGTGCTGGAATATCTCCTGGCATGCAGTTATGCAAAGTTCCAGAGTACCGGTCTAAAAATAGGTGAAGTACCACGTAATTTATACACTACATAGGTTTTAGCTGTATTTATCTAGCAAAATAATGGGACCATTTAAGGCTGAACAGTATTAACTTAGCTGCTCTTCCTGGAATACGTGTTCATATCTATATGACGACACTCATACCTGTGGAGAGTGTTTTTCTTCAGTCACTATAAAGGCACATATCCCTGTTCTGGTGACTGCCTTCATGTGTCAGTGCTGTTAAACACAAGTTTCCTTCCCCTGCTCAACAGACTCGTTTTAAAATACCAAACTTTCTTTAAACTAGAAAATGTAGGTTCAGCTTTCCTTGTGGATATCTGCATTTTGTAAACCCAGTGTGTTTATTGGTCGTTAATCAAATATATATCTTCTTTACTGTGTTCAGCTGAGGAAAGGTTTGTCTTCTCTTACAGAATCTTAAGCACTTGAGAGGCTCCTGTCACTCCTGGCTCACCTCTGCAGCAATGCTAAATGAATTTGCCAGGTTGGTCCTATGTGACTTCCTGGCTTCCCTCTGATACAAAAGACAGGAGGGCTGCATCAGTGAGTGAGGGAAAGGAATTGCAAAGATTTTGAAGGTTGTTTGGGAGGAAAACCAATCTGATTTGTAGCCTTCAGCAAGATGCCTTAATGGAGGGAGAATGTAATGCCTGACAATGCTTCCAGAAAGACCTCAGGCAGGCCTCTTTGAAGCCATGTTGGCTTTAAAACCGGGTATGTAAAACCTTCTCTCAACCAAATCCTTGAACCCTTGACAACTGGCAAGTAATTAGACCTCACAACACCTCTGCTGGCTTCATCACTGCAAAGCAAAGCTCAGACAGGAGTTAAACACTGGAGTTTCATCCTGCTCTTCAGAAGATAGTGGGAGATTGGTCATAAAGGTAAACTGAGCCCAAAAGCAATACTGAGGTTGCTCCAGTGCAAGAGCATTTTTCAAGTTCCATGGAAAGAGTAGGCTTGGAGTTAATTAAGAGAAAAGGAGAGAGAGGAAACATCAAAGCTGTGAAGCCGCCTTATCAAAGGCACATCACTCCTGTGCTCTGTCTGGCTCTCCTTCTGCTCCACAGAGAACATACCAATTCTTTCACTGCCTGTGCCAAACAACTGGCTGCCATAAATCTGCTCAAGAAACAATACAGTACTTAACAAGTAGAGAAATGCGTGCAGTTGGAGAAGATGGAAGAACTGCATCAGTTTGTGGCATGGGATGTGAGGAGAGGGAGTTCCTCAGATAACGTGGAGTAAATCAAATCAAATCAGAGAGCTGGATGATGCAAACCCTTCTGCTATTTGAGCTGAAAGATTCTTCTTTATGACTTCTTCCACACAATGGTATGAAAAGCTAAGACATAGATTGACCAGCTTTACCAGATTAAGGAAAATTAGGAGAGTTAATGCTACAACTCAGGACCATGCAATGTGTCTGCTGATTCCCAGTTTTAAAGAACAGGTGTTGCTGGGGTGGCTACACGCTGTCAAGTTTAAATAGCTTCTTCTGCAAATCATTTTTGTCAGCACATTTTCCTTTGCTACAAAAACACCTGCAAAAATAATTCTGAACTTGAAAATATAAATAATATCTTTTTTTTTTTCTTTTCAATATGTATAGATCATGAATAGCTTCAAACAAGCGAGATCTGAGACTCCAGCCAATTTCTTCAAAAGAATAACTGAGTCTGTAGGTCATGACTGAGCAATTTGGTACCTGGCAACAGAGTGGTAAGTCTGAAGGACTGTTTTTTTTGACTGCATGGCCACAGTGAAAAATTGAAAATAATTTCACTTTGAATCAGCTCAAACAAAAAATGAATTGAATTGAAAAATACAGATTGCACCAAATGGAGCATTTTATCTGGCATAAAACATGTATGCCATGATGCAGAATTTAAGACATTCACAACCTGATAATAATAATTAAGCTTAGCTCTCTGAACCTATTACTGAGATGGGATTGCCAGAGGCTGTTGAAGGGTAGCATTGGTGGAATAGGAGCAGATCTAACGTCAGAGTGTGGAATCACCCCATTGCTCACTGTAATGACTTTAGTGAGTGCTTCCTTCTGTGTCTGCCTTAAGATTTTATTTCTCATGTATACAGACCCAAGGCCACCGAAACACTTATGAGTCTGGGCTAAGAATTGCAACACATACAAAGACTTATATGATTAACAAGTGCATTCCCTTAAAGCAAATTCTAGTCCAGAATTTGAGGCTACCTGTGGAGGGTTAATGGAAAAGCACCAGGCTTCTGTTCTTTATAGGAGAAAATTAAAAAAAAAAGAACCAAGAGGAATACTGCATTGCTCTGATCACCCAGACACATCTCTGATACATACCGAAAGCCTAGAGAAGAACAGGAGCCCTCTTCTTTCTTTAGTGCTTATTATGTGACATTGATTCTGCTGGTAAGAACGCTCCCATTTACTTAAACTGAAACAGAAATAATTTTGAGATCATCTTATTCTGTAACTGACTGAATACAGCGTCATTCTGAAAAAATCAGAGCTAGTAAATGTTTCTGCTTCATATGTATTTTCCCTCTTTTCAAGAGGCTTAAGAATGTAAGACACCTCTCAAAGCTGTCTCTGTCATTAATACATCATGCCATAAAATATGCATGCGTGTGTGATTATTGTTCTTGAATATTATCGTAGAGGAGTGGCTATCTATAGACTTACTGTGCAATCTTTTCCAGATTCTCAAAAGATATTTACAGATTAATGGAAAGGAGTTAAAAGCATGAAGACAGCTATGTGGCTGTAAGAGTGAGAAATGGATGAGATGGAAACTGTTTTGATGAACTAGTAGGAAGTATTAAAGAAATTTCCTTTTAAAAATATAATTTAATTCAAACAAGCTATCTGGGAATATCTTATACTTTCCCACTGAATATATTTTTTCTGAGGTAATATGACTGGTGGAAGGAGAGCAAGTATAGAAAATTCCTTGATGAAAGCATCCTTATCTTGGCCTTTTTCCTGTCAGCTGCCATGATGTTGGCATTGAAAAAAATGCAATATCCCCTAAGAAAACAACAAGGATGTGACATTTCTGCAACACAATATCCATCTCTCTGAAGCTCATCATAAGCAAAGAAAGGAGTCATTTTGAGCAGCTATCCCTGTGCAAAGATATTTTGTATGTGCCCATTCTTGTCTTTTTTACTACGTTCCATACTCGTGTGATACAAACACAAAATCCTTCTATCGTTACATTTATCGTACAAACAACAATTCCTCTATTTTTTAATGTTGCCTTAATGCCTCCAAATTTTCTGCAAGCAACAGGAAATTGTTGAGCTCTGTGCAATTCACTATTTTTGTTATTATTTTTTAATGCAGAGCTATGAGCAAACGCACCTCATGTAGCTATTGAAATCAGACACCTGGAACTGCCAGTTTAAAGAAAGAAAAAAATACCATGATGCCTGCTCCTGCCTCCTGGTTCCCACTGTCAAAGGATCCCAGACTGTCACCACAGAGAGGGCATTCACGAACCATTTCTGTGTGCTATGAAAAACAGCTCTTAGTTAAGAAGAGGAAAGGAAATCTGTAGAAGAAGCTGATGATGTGAACGCTCCTTTTATAATCCTCATTTTGCTCCTGCCCTTTCTCCCACCATGCAGACAGGAGGAGGGAGAAGCCAGGACAGAGGCCGTGAGATACTGAGGGCTCAAGCTGCCTGCGTAAGTAAAACCTGAGCTTTTAAAGACGCATTTTGCTTAAACAGTTCTCTCCCAGAATAGATATAGGTAGGAAGTAGTGAAATAAATGGAAAAAGATTGGAAGTGAGGTTTGGTTTGTCTGTTTGAAACAAACCGGTTAGAAAGCATTTCCTCTTGATGATGCTGAGTACACGGTCATCATCACAAGGGCCTTTCTGGCTAACCTGAGCTGAGAATAACTGTAACCAGCCCGGTCTGCTGCAAAGTATTGTAGTGTCACATCAGTACTGTAATAGCTTCTGCAGAAACAAGGTCACACTAACACAGTGAAACTTGGTAAGTACTGACCTTAGTAGGCACTAGTTCAAGAAACAGATTAGTTTCCTGGAAGAGCTATAGCACCCTCACCATTGTTCTAGATCCTTCCCTCAGTAATGACTACAGGGCAGTCTCAACACATATTCACCTAGTGGACTTGGGACAGGCTGAGAATTTTGCATCTCATTTTCTCTTTTATTTAATACAACATTTACTCCCTTTTTTCTTTCAAATTTGTGCAGATTTGGACTTGTGTCATCCCGTCCCCTCCCCCCAGTATTTCTGAGCTTCTTCTTCATATTTGATCTCAAATACAGAAAGTGTGCATTCCTGCACCTACTCAGTGCAGTATCTGTGCAGTGCTCTGTTCTGATGCATTTAACAATATATTGATGTGTAAGTTTAAATGGGTTATTATACTGGAACCTTTCTTTCCACAATGATTGGAAGGATTTCCTCCAAGGTGAACGCAGCACCAGTTTAAAAGGACAAGTATGCAGTTACAGAAGAACGTGACTACTAATGTCACCATGCATTTTCAACCCCAATAAACTAATATCTGCCTTTTTATCACGCATCTGATCTATAAAAACAGTCTGATGACTGTGCAACCGTATTTAAGTGCATTCACCTTTATCAGCTCATCCCATTCATCTCCTTGCAAGAAAATAGATCTGACATCAATTGTCACCACTGTCCTGGACTTAACCCAAAGGACACTACAATAGTCTTTATTGTACAGCATTTTGAAATAAAACACAGTTACATTTTTCCCAGTCTCTGTTCCATTCTGCAGTTAAGAAATACAAAGTGCCATAAAAACAGCCTGCAAAGATTGTGGAAAAGTATAAACAATCTTCTTTCATAAGGGCGAGCTGCAGTTACAAAAACAGCAGCACCGCTATTTACTGGGTTGTATAAGCCAGATCAATCCTGCTGCTGTGTAAGGAGAGGTTTTTATCCTTGTATAGATCACTCCTCTACTTCTGCAATCCAGAATTGTCACTGACTCTCTTTCAAACCAATGTTTGATGCCCTTTGAGTCATCACATAATAAATCCCTTCTATTGCTTAGACATGAGTATTTGCATCATGATCTAAGTGTCAAATGTGGAGTATGAAACTCTGGACCCAAAGGAAAGCTGTGCTAATGAACTGTCACAGTTAAACTTACATCCGTGGGGCCCATAACAGTGGTCTCCACCCTTGCATTTCTCTTATCTATTAACTTTGCTATCCTCACAGTTTTTTTTCTTTAGCTGTTGAATGTATTATGAGCCTTGCTGGGATCCCAGGAGGAGACAATAGAAATTTTATTGTTGGCTTCAGTGAGAGCAAAATAATATCTTGGGAACTATTCTCTGCAATGGAAGCTGTCATAAAACTCGACACTTCACCAAAGATATAGGAGAAGTGGGATTTGATCTATTCTTCTGTCTGAATGGATTTGCGTCTACATCTGGCATCTACATCCCTTGTGGATATCTGTGTTCTTCAGTCCTAAAGCTCTTTGTTGATGCATTCCCATTTGCTAAAAATAATGTATTTTTTTGTTAATCCAGTTGTGAATTACAGTATCATCTATTGATGAGGGGAATCTTCTGGATGAGAGGAGTCCTGTACTCAAGAAACTCTTCAGATGACTTGTAGAGTCTATTTGAGCTAATAGGCACAGCCAAGAGAGAAACGCTGAAGAATAGTCTCATCTTCCCTGGGAACCACCTCAGCTGAAAGCTCTCATATTCAACTCGAGTGTCCTGCCCCTTCAGCTATTAACTAAGGGGAAAAGCACCAACTCTCTCAAAAGAGAGGGAGATTTGGCTCTTGAAGGGAGGGAGAGAGGGAAGGAAGGAAGGAGAGAGGAAGGGCCAGGAATCCCGATCAGAGGAGGAGGGATATTTGGATGAAAGTATCGTAACTTCAAAAGGTGACTTAAGACGCTTTTCTGGCTGTCACTTTTTTTTATAGTACATCAGCCCATGCATACGCTATGTGGTTGTATTGTAACTTATTCCAAGGCCAAACCCAAAACCTGTGCCTACTTTTGCATGCATCCACTGTGTGGTTTGCACATGCCAGATCTGTAAGCAAACATCTCTTAGATGTTCTTTATTTGTGGAACTTACACCTGCCCACTACCTTCCAAGAAAGAGTTTTGCCTATTTCAATTTTGTAAAAATTTCCTTTTCATTTAGTTCTAGGGAAAAAAAAAAAAAGCCACCAAGATGAAGGGCATAAAGAAAACGCTTTATAAAAGCCAATTTATTTCAACGCAGTCTACCCTTTTTATGGCTTCAACGTGCCTCTAATGGAACAGGTCAGAAAGTTCTGCCTTATTCATTTCCTAGCAATTGTAGCTAATTGCTGTTTGGTGTGAGAAGCATCTGCAGGTCTCTAGCACTGCCTGACTGTACTTTCTGAGACTCCTCAGACTTGTATCTAAAAAAAAAAAAAAAAAAAAAAAAAAAAAAAAAAAAAAAGAATTGATTGGGAGGATAAATGCAATGTCTGATCATCAAATATTTAAACCTGGCACACTTTCAAGAGTGGCAGGCTTGCTAGCCTGTGGAAACATCCTTTTTCGGCCAGACATTACTTGCCATTGTTAGTTTTCAGAGGACTCATGGTAATGTGTACACAATATTTTATATCCAGAGATTTTAAAGAGAGAATGAGGGCACACATGCAGACAAGGAATGTGTCGTTACTCATGTCTTGCAGAGTCGAACAAGTAACCGTACATTAAGAAATGTAGTTGGGAGAATGCATTTGTCTCTCCTGGTGTGGGAGTGAAAAATGTTCATGGGATTGATACCCAAAATGAAACAAGCACAAATATTCTAAGCCATATATCACATTGATCATAAATACAGGAAATAGCATCTTGTTACATGGACAATAAACACAGTTTCTACTACAAACTTCTGGTTATAGGAGAACAGAGAATTGTCTAGATGCTACGACACCGGAGGTTTGTACTGATTTCTCCATCATATTCTTTTCCGAAATCTCAGTTTTCTTTCACTTAATAGTTCTAGCAAAAATTCCAGTTGTTGACAGTGTTGTTGTTGTTGTTGTTTGTTTGTTTTTTTCTGGCTGTGAAGGTTGTTAAATTTACAAGAGTGATTTGGAAGAATCTAGCTGCCCAGTCTAGTCATACAACTAGAGCCAGTCTTTTTCCAAAAGAAATAGTAACTCAGCTCTAGGGATGTAAAGTTATTTTTACCAGTTTAATCTTAGCTATGACAAAGAATCCACCGATAATGAACAGAGCTCTTTGCAGGATGTAAAGTTGAAACATAGACATGACCTCTGTGCAGTTTGGGATCTACATAGAATAGACGGCCTAGGAAGAGAGGAGAATGGAGCTTATTCTGAAGATAGCACTCCAGTTTGTGAGAAGATCTCAAGGTCTTTTTTGTTTTTGTTTTTCCCAAAATATACTTTAAATGTCACCTTCTGGGCAGTCACCTTATTGAGATGGTTATCTTTTAAATAATGGTCATCATTTCATTATCCAGTGACATATTTGAATGAATGCTCGGCTCACAGAAAAATCTACCTCCTTATGGACTAGGAGAGCAATATGTGGCTGTGCGTGGTAGATAAAAGAACTGAAATGAGGTTTTCTGAAAGGCCATCACCCGGGTAAGCATTATGAACACTCCTTCCCTAGTTTATTATTATTATGTAATATCACATTTTAATATATGATATTGCTGTTTACCAACCTGACAAGAGAGATGAAGCAAGTGGGATTTACATCACCAGCAAATCTCTTTTCATCTCAAATTAAGAGCCAAATGGCTTCTTTTATCCCTCATTTACAACACAAAGATGCCTTTGGAGTCTGATGATGGAAAGATCAAGACATTTCGTGTAAGAGATGCCACTTGAAGTAATTATTGTCTCTCAGTAATCACAGAATTAGCTTATTACTTAATCACTTTTCTGTTAAACTGTTCATTGTCACAATTCTCTAAAATTTCTCCTATTCTGAATTTGTGGTATAAATCCCAAATACCTGCATGCTGCTGCAGGGTTCTTCCTCCCTCTGTGCCTGGTTGTCTGAGCTCACCATTTAGCCACTTACTTTGTAGATCACACAACTGTCATGTGAGGTGATCTATCTGTAACATATTTTCTGATCTTCTAATGGAAAGCTTTTTGCCTAGATTTGTAACAATTCTCTTTTAAGCCATAAAATTAAAGAGGCATTAACCATGGAGCTGGCAACTGCCACAAATCATCAGCACTCAACAACAGCTGACCTGATTTGAAAATCAAAGATGGCAGTGGTTCAGAGCACTCACAACATTTTCTGACTGTGTTGGCCTCACTTTTCAATGCAGGATATTTGAAGAAACTGAAACAGATTAATTCTTGATGTGAAAAATAATGATAATATCAAAGGTATGGGGAAATGGGTTGACTTACCCCTTCTTATGGAAGGGTAAGTCAAGGGAATGGGCTAAAACTTGAAAAAGTATATTTTAAATATCTTCAGGAGTTCTTTGCTGTTTTTGTAAACATTCCCGTCATTATAAATGTCCTTTCCTGAATGGCCAAATAGTGAGGGAGTAAGAAACGTTCTACCATAAGCTGTCCATGAAAATCACCACCATTTTCATTTCAGTTCTCAACAGCTGCAGCTATCAAATGTTCAAGTGATGTTGTCTACACACTCATTCGGTGTTTGTGGTTTTACCCCAGGCAGCTGCAATCTGTGAAGGCAGGTCATAAAAACAAGCCAGCCCACTCATGGGAGATAGGATTGTTTTGTAGTCTCTTTTTCATGATAGAGATTTTCCTGTGTGTTAATTTGGAGAGAACACAGCTTCCTTTTTTTTTTTCCTATAATTAACTATCAGTATGTCATCATTATGAATTGCATGATCATTATCATCATTATTCATCATTATGAATATTATCATCAAATGTGTGGTAAAACAAAGGTATTTAAATAGCTACTGATAGCACAACATTATATATATGTTATATTAGTCAAAAGCCATCTTAGTAGTCTAACTGGTTAACTAGCAGTCATCTTTTGATCATCACATCTGTCAGCCCTAGTAAAATATGAGTTAATTTGATCCCTCTTCCAGCTGAAAACTGGAAATCTGTCTAAAGGCCATAGTAATGTTTCTTGAGCAGCTGCTTTTATATTTTATAGTCTAAAAAGTTTCCTAATTTAATGCTGTAAAGTAGTGAGATGTAGTATATTAGTGTCCATAGTGACATGCTGTAGGTTGTATACTAAGCACTGTTCAGTTTATTGATTGTTTTGTGCCCTGTATCATTCTTGTAGGTAAATTTCTCCTTTATACTCTGTACCTCACAGAGGAAACTTCAGCTGGGATGCTGCAGCTTGTCTTCAAATGTTAATGATCTTTGCCTCTCAGTTCTTGGCCTGACACTCCAGCATGCGTAACGCAAAACTTGGCACAAGCTCACGTGTGGATCCCTGTAAAGAATGGAAATCAAGCTGGCTTCTCAACTTCTTCTGGCAAGTTCATAGCAAATTGGCCTGATACCAAATACAGTGCTGAGTCTACTAGGGCACCCACTGGAAATGTAGGTGCAGCTTTCAGGAAGGGCAGAGGCTGGGACAGCTTGAAGATTTGAGTCTGCAGGGAGCAGCTGAGCAAGCAGCAGTGGCCGGTGATGCAACTTGTGATAATGATTGTGAGTAAATATAAGCACAGGAGTAAGGGAGAGAAAATGCTAACTGAAGGGGAAGCAGGGAAGAATATTTTATTTCTGACACGTATTTGGTCCTTACAAAATAAAAAGCAAATGGTAAACTGTTCTTCTTTAAGGCCTTCTTTAAGGCCACTAGAATGGGGTTTGGGTTATTTTAAGACTGCCTAATGCATGTGAAGTAAAAACACAGAGAAGACAAGTCATATTGGTCCGCAAACAATGCAAATTCCCCAGAGCTTACTTTGCAGAAAAGTTCATCTTCGTTGTATTTCTACTTCAGCACAATTCATACCCATTATTTTTCCTGAAGTAAAAGCCTGTATTCTTCTGGCTGTGAAGACAAGTGATCTGAAAGAATAGGTTTGAGAGCTGACTGTTAGGTGTCTGTCACGGGACCAATGAACAGACAACATGCCTAACCGTAAAATATTTGGCAGTTTCTGTCTGATTTCATGAATTACTTGCTGCATGAATTTGCTGCATGAATTACCTGCTGCTCCTTTTCTAAAGGAGTACAGCAGGTAAAAGGGAATTGAAAGACAGCTCACACACCTTTAATAGAAATTTGGCATGTGCTATGCCTGCAAAGAATACCTCCTTAAACCCTATTCAGTTAAAAAGAAAAACAAAACTGCAAAACCTTAGGTGAAACACAGCAAAAAAAAGTTTAAAAAGGTGTCACAACACTGACATACATAAATCAGTAAGAATACCATAATGAGAAGGAAGCTGTCTAATTCTAAGTGCCATAAAAATTGCAACCTATTTGTAAAGCTTATTGCTAGACAGAAGAATACAATAATGAACGGAAGATAAAGGCTGGCAGAAGATGGTTCAGTATTGACCAAATTAGTTATTTTCTATCACAGATCCTGTGAGCCAGAAAGCAGTTCCAGAGAGAGGCTACTGACTAGTTTTATCCACAAATCCTCTGAGCCACCTACAGTCAAGAAGTAACTAGCTCAGGAAAATAATGCCATTCAGAGTGCTAACTCAGCTCTTTGGAAGGCTACAAATAGAATCATAGAACCATAGAATCATTAAGGTTAAACAAGACCTCCAAGATCATCTAGTCCAACTGTCCCCCTCCCACCAACATTGCCCACTAAACCATGTCCCTAAGTGCCACATTCAGCCTCTCCTTAAACACCCCCAGGGACAGTGACTCCACCCGTGTCCATTAAGGATGGAGATTCTCCTTGACCCTCTTCTTACCATTAATATATTTGTAAAAACATTATTTTGTTATTTTTTACCACAGTGGCCAGGTTGAGCTCATCGTGGGCTTTAGCCTTTTTGATTTTTTCCCTGCATATGCTAGCAACTTTCTTGTTCTCTCCCCAAGTTGCCTGTCCCTTCTTTCACTGGACATAAACTCTCTTTTTCTCCCAGAGACTCGGCAAAAATTCCCTCCCTATTCAGCCATGACAGTTTTCTTCCCTCCCAGCTCATCTTATGGCACATGGGGACACCCTGCTCCTGTGCCTTGAAGACTTCCTTCTTGAGGAGCATCCAGCCTTTCTGGACCCCTCTGCCCTTTAGGACTGACACCCAAGGGATGCTCCCTATGAAGTGTCCTAAAAAGTTCAAACTCTGCCCTCTGGAAGTCCAAGGTAGCAGTTTTACTGACCCCCCTCATGACTTCACCAAGAATAGAGATATATTTTAGTCATGATATATATCGTGATACAGATGTATATCATAGTCATGATCACTCTGCCCAAGACAGCTCCCAGCCACCACATCTCCCACCAGTCCTTCTCTGTTCATGTACAGCAGGTCTAGCGGGGCACCCTCCCAGTAGGTTCACTAACAGCTGAGTCAGGAAGCTGTCTTCCACACACTCCAGGAACCTCCTCGACTGCTTCCTCAGGGCAGTACTGTATTTCCAGCATATGTCTGGGAAGTTGAAGTCCCCCATGAGAACAAGCACTGGCAATTGTGCGACTTCTGCCAGCTGCTCGTAGAATGCCTCATCTGTCTCTTCATCCTGGTTTGGCAGTCTATAGCAGACCCCCACCAGGATGCCCGCCTTGTTGGCCTTTCCCCTGATCCTTACCCAGGATAAATACATATGCTCTAAACTGAAAAATTACGTTCACCTGGTGGCTTGCAGTTGCCATATCCCCAGACATACGTGAAGTACTATGCAAGATTTAATGATGCCCTCTTCTGGTCAGGACCAGCTCTTACCACTGCAGGCTTCCCTGCACTGCAAAAGCAGTGGTCACGCAGCCCAGCCTTGGAAAGGTGGAAATGAACAAGCTGTCTGTGCACAACCTACCACTTTGGATTCTTGCTGGATAACCCCATCCAAGCCAAGTTGTTTCATACCCACTTTATCTAGCATGCTGACTGTGAGTGCTGAAACAAAACCAAGCACATAGAGCAGAGTACCTGGAAAAGACACAGTAGATGTTAGAAATTCCTCAGTGTAGAGAACTGAATGACAGAATCAGCTGCATGTAATATGCAGAATTCTCTGTGACTCGTATTCCTGGCTTCTCTCAACGTTAATACTGCAGTCTCATAGTAAGACCATTACCTTTTATCACCCTCTCAGACAGTTCTCAAGGTCTTTGTCCCCTAAGTTTCCCTGCTCCAGAATTGCCTGAGGCCTGTAACACTAAGGCCCTATCCATCTCTAAAGACAGACGCTTTGTTGGACTATGGTCATAATGTGGCCTAAACTGCAACAGGTCTGTGCATAACAAGCCCAAGGTTAAAACAATCCAGACACTCAGAAACTTCAATGGCCCCATGAGAAGGGAGAGGTACTGGAAGCCAGGTTGTATGTCTTCACTTCTTTGACCAACTGCAGTTAACACAGCAATTCGACCTGATAGCATGCTCAGCTCCAGAGAAGTGAGTCAGGTTATGCTGGAAATGCCAGAAGCAAATTTAGCAATGGGCATCTGCTGCAGACATCTTTCTATCAGAAAGATCTACGTTTGTTTTGTTTTCCAAAGAGTCAAAGCAATATCTGTGATGCATACACACTCTGTCTGATGTGTTTATCCCTATAGGAGCTACTGAAGTTGCTGTGCTGTGCTTGCAAATGCTGCCTGAGCACAAAACTAATGGTGTCAGTACGGGATGCAAGAAGCCATGCCTGTCAATTTCTCTCTGAGAGCTGGCATCAGCAGAAGAGAGCAACAGGGGGTTCAGTTTCTTCAAGAGATTTATCTCACATATGCATCCCCTTTTTCATCAAGGATGGCCCATACTGCTTCGTTGTTTGGGAAATTACAATTTCCAATAAACCCTGAGTCCAAAAAGGACATCCTGAGGCAGGTCTTCATAACCACCATTCCAGCATATCAGAGTACCTAGGTCACACTACTTAACTGAAGTGTGAAATAGATCATCCTTTCCCCTACAGACAGATCTCATCTCACTGCAGAGAAGAGAGGACAGGAACTGAAATTTTCTAAAGATATGGGCCCTAGAAGAGATTCACTAAGAAACGTGTAAGGCAGATTTTGCTTCTCACAGTAATTGAAACCTGCATTTTAGTTCAGTCCACGTGCAAGGCATCTTTCACTGAGACCAATACACAGACTGCTACAGAACCAGCAGTATTCTCCTAGCCAAAATGCAGAACAAACACATTAGATCCTTTTATTTTGTTTCACTTTTAAGTTTCCGTTCACTCAGTGGGAGAAAACATACATTAAGTACTGAATACCAGTGATTGTAGATGTTAAAATATCTGGGGAAAGCTGCAGACAAAACTGTTAAGCTAACACTACAGCTTCAGAGGGGATTTCCAGGCATCAATGAAGAAAATACAATTCCATCACATACTCATACTAATGACAGAAAACAGTACAGAAAACTGGAAAACAATGTTCCCCTTACTGCTAACTTCATTATCTCTTTCAGGTACTTTTCATAACTAGACAAAACAGTCTAGCCTCAGGTCTGGAAGACAAAAAGCCAAAGCCCCAAAGAAACTCACCTCCCCAGAGCGTCCACTGCATTCCAAACCGTGACTCAAACTGCTGGGTGAAGAAGTTGAGGACACTTCCAAGACAGGAGAAACACAGAGTCAGTCCAAATGCCAGTGCCAGTTCCTTCCCCTTGAGCCAGAAGGCTGTGATACGATTCTGAACAACTTGGAGAAGAAAAAATTATTTTCTTGAACAGACCAAGAGCACTGCCCAGAAGCAGTGAACACAGCCTCTCAAGCTAGAGTGCTTTAGCTGGAGCAGGAGATCTCTAAGCATCCCAAATGGAAGTAGTACTTGTCAACTTTGCTGTCAATTTTAAAGTGTACTAAATCATGCTGGGACATGGGAGTTGAACTTATCGCTCAAATAAGGCAAGCAAAAATAACCCCAAAGGCATAGCAGTCACAGGGCAGTCCCCACCCCTGGGAGAAGGACAAACTTGTTAGAAGGGAACCTTTCAAACATTTCAGCACATACAAAATCCATGTAATCCTTCAAGGAACAGTATTCTTCTGTTACCAGCATAGGTTTCTGGTGCAGAGCAGGTGAAGACGACTGATAGGACTAGGGTTTAGGAGGCAGAATAAAAATGTATCATGACCTTCTGATGAGGCTTAATTAAGAATGTGAGTTTCTTACTAGTAAGTGACCCATTCCCAGAGCCAAAGAGCAGTCTTCCTGTTAGCATCATTGGTAGGAGATATGGTGACCCCTTGAAATGTGAGCGCAGGGCAAAGATTGATGATCCCAGCACAGTCAGAAGAGAGAAAACAAAGACACCAGTTAGGAAGAAACAGGTAAAAAAATTCCACAAACCTCAACAGACATGCCATTTCCTTCTTTATGCCTCTATCTACTCATCACCTGTAAGATGCTAACTTTTGTGACACAGACAGAGCACAACTGCATTGCTGGTACTCCTTAGTTAATGGCACGTACCAGGACAAATGTCAGAACAAAACACTACTTTATCAGTTTGTCCCATCAGAAACAGATAATTCCCTGTTATATGCATGCCAGAGAAAAGCATGTTTACTGTACTGCTCTGTAAATTGAGGTAAGTCAGTGGTCATAAGATTAAAAGGTCTCAGTTGCATTCATGGAGCCGCTCAATTAACAGTCATGCACTCACCACACAAAGCTGTGACCCCTCTCCCATACCTCTATGATCTTACCAAAATGGATCATCCTTTCGCACAGAAAGGACAGCCTGAAATAGCACTTCAGTGCACAAATAAATTAATTAATCCTCAGGACTTACAGCGATTTCCTAGTTTATCAGTTAGGAATCCAGCCAAAATAACCACTACTGCATTTCTAGGAGAAAACAAGAACAGGAACATTTGTGTTTTGCTGCCAGGAAGCAACTAGCAAACTGCCCCAACCCTCAAAGGAAGAGAAAAGTGACTTACATCCAAGCGTAGATTGCATATAGCAAATTGTATTGTGCAGGTGTCATTCCCGATCCTTCAACACAGTCCAACGTGCTGTTGTGATGGGTTCCATTGGAGCATGTCAAGTTCTGCAAAACAAGTCAGAGAATCTCTGTTTGGCAGCAGACACAGACCCAAGCATTCCTTTAAAAATGAAGTCCTTTCTTGCCTACCAGATTTTTATTTCTCCCACTCAGTTCCCAATTCCATGACCAGGAATTAGAGGACTCAGGTCTCCAAGAAAGCCAGCCCTTGCTGAATGAGAAATGACTGGCCCTTGGCATGTCTTCTTTTTTCTTTACTGTGGCAGTCATGGCAGGGCTCTGCACTTCTATACTGCTGGAGACTGCAGCACGAGATTTATTTGATTCATTTGTTTCTTGGCTACAGTTTAGCTTGATCTGGCTCTTCATAAAATACTATAAAGTCTTAAGCAGTGTGTAAATATGAAACTTAACAATAGTCCATTTTAATTCACAGCTATAAAGTTTTTGCTGAACAGTAGGAAACTGGTAGTCATAACATGATTTAATAACATTGCTTCTACTACTGGAGAGCAACATCTTCTCAAAAACAAAAGCATGATCAGGGAAAAAAAAACCAACACTAGGTCTTCCAACTACTAAAAATCTACCTGTATTATTAAATGGATGCCAGGTCTTCCACACCAGAAGGCACAAACAAGTAACCGTTCTCCCACAGACGTACAGAAGTTGATATGGAACAATGAACAAGTACTGAACTTATTTATTTATTTGTTTATTGTTCGTGCCCTTTTCTCATAAAGCAATGAAAAACTGCACCCAATTTACTCTGGAATTCACTGTCTGAATTATGACAGATTAATTACATTAAAAAAAAAAGTTACATGCAAGCTGTATATAATCCTATCCTTGGTATGGAAGAAGACAAAAGAACTGGACAGTGACTCTAAATTTACGCGCACTGATCTACCAGCAGATGGCACACATCTCTCTCAAAAGGTATGAAACAGACTGATAATGGCAGGTAAACGAGTCGGGTAAGAATTTCTATCAGGTATTCAGGAATTCATGTCAGAATTTTGGACTCTGGCATGCTTGGATGGACTGAAAAAGAAATTAACTGGGTTATCAGTTTAAACCCCGACCACCAAAATTCCCTAGTCTTTGCACATACTGCTAGATCGATTGCCAAGTCCTTACAGAGTTTCTGTGATGTCACTGGACAGCTCCTTCTTTCAGATAGCTGCTAAACCTGTGATGTGGAACCTGCAGTTTGGATTTGAAGACCCAGAAAGCCTTTTCCAGACTTTTATCTCTAACATCTCTAGTCTTTCAGTCCAGTGTAGGTAATAAGGATCAATTCTAGCTATCTTCTAATTGCAAAGTGTTGTGAACACCTCTCAAACACTGAACTTCGTTAGTGTAGCAAACGGTCCTTTGGACAGAAAGCTGACAATCACTGGACAGCAGCAATAGGTTTCAGACTTCCAGATCTTCCGCCAGTAGCAAGACCTCTCAGATACCTTATGGCCTGTCCTGGCTTTGTCCATCTTTTTTTACAGCAACACTTAGGTCCATGTGGTTCCGTCCATCAGACTGAGCACCTGGCGCATAAGACCTTGGAGCACGACTTCCACATTTGCACCATTTGAGAAGCTTTTGAAGCACTACTTGTGACCAAAGCCTCTGATGCCCCGGTTTTACTTTTCTTACCCGACCTTCTTTGAGACAGCAACGTGGGCAGCACTGCACGAAGGACCCCGGAGCCGGCACGCTCCTACCCCCTGGAACCGCTCCTGCAGGACGCTGGGGATGTCGAAGCAGAAGTAGGAGCCGAACGAAGGTCAGGAGGCAGTTGAAGAAAAGCACCACGAACCTGTAGCACGCTGAGCCCAGAGACGAGGCGCCTCGCCGCCGCTCCCAGACCGCCGCCGCCCGGCCCCACGGCCGCTGCTCGGCTCCGGGACGCAGCGGGGCCGGGGCCGGGGCCGGGGCCGGGGCCGGGGCCGGGGCCGGGGCCGGGGCCGGGGCGGGGCCGGGGCCGGGGCCGGGGCCGGGGCGGGGCCGGGGACGGGGACGGGGACGGGGACGGGGACGGGGACGGGGACGGGGACGGGACCCAGGCACCGCCCGCCCGCCTCCCCGCTCCCGCTCCCCGCAGGCTTCCCCTGGGCAGGGCCTTCAGCCTCAGGGGCTGGCAAGGAGCGAGCGCCTCTGCCGGCCGGCAGAGTTATCCTGAACTGAAAAGAGGAAATACGGTAAACCCAATTAAAACTCATACCCGTAAAAGGAAGAACTCCAATGCATAAATACAAGATTAAGGACAGCCGTGTAGGCAACAGCACAGAATAAACCGGCTTATAACTGGCATCAGAAACTGCAGGAAAATCTAAAATATGATGCTCTTAAAAAAAAAAAAGTGTACATTTTAGGCTGTATAAATAGAAGTCTCTCATGTAAGAACTTGAGAAAGATCGGTTACTTAAGCCAATAGACAATACTGCGCAAGAGCAGATAGAAAGAAATCACAGACAAATAAATTAAAGTTTGATAGTTATCGGAAAAGCAGGGCCCTGGTAGTGAAAAGACATAGGGGAAAAAAAAAAAATAAATAAAAAGGTAAGTATATTTGTCTTTCTTACTCAGTTGTCTGAAGAATATTTTATGCCCAAATGATGCACGAAGAGGAACTGAATAAGGCAAGCCTCACAAGACAACACTGAGGGCCAGTGAGTTTCTTGATTTTAAAATACAGCTTGATGAAGATACGAGGAGGGTTATGTGGCGTGCTTTTCCTTCGTAGCAGGCAGCAGGATCTCATAATCCAAAATTTTCTTTCTACTCCTGCGTCACTGGCTTAACCATGAACCATACACAGCATGAGAAAGGAGCAGCCCTAAAAAAAATATTAAGTTGTACAATTGGATACACGTAGCAAAATGTTCTTTATGCTTTTGTATTTATGTATTCAAAGAGACAAAGTTTTTTCAGGTAGCAAATGCAACATTAAAGAAAAGCTTTTCAACAGCAGTGTGTACTGACAACAGTTCAATAATTTTAAGAGCATATGATTTGTGATGGGAGTCAGATTGCAACATATACTCCATTTTTTAAATGCTGTCATTTTAGACATCACTTATGCTGCTACGTAGAAATTTTTGATTTTATCCTAAACTATAGTTTCTCACTTCCTTGGCCTGCAGGAAAATGCTGAAGCAGTAATTTCTTCCCAGAAAGAGCAGTCAGGCATTGGAAAAGGTTGCCCAGGGAAGTGATGGCGTCACCGTCCCTGGGGGTGTTTAAGGAAAGGCTGGACGTGGTGCTTAGGGACATGGTTTAGTGGGTGACATTGGTGGGAGGGGATGGTTGGACCAGATGATCTTGGAGGTCTTTTCCAACCTTAATAATTCTGTGATTCTATGATTATCTTACTTGCACGGAATGCTTCCTATCCCGTTACCTGCCTGTGGTGTGCTGGCCCTGGCTGACAGGTAAGCTCCCAGCCCGTTGTTCCCTCCCTCCCGGTGGGATGAGAGAGAACCAGAGTGGCAGAAGAAAGGGGAAAAACCCCTCATGGGTTGAGATGCAGACAGTTTAATAAATTAAGGGGGTGGGGGGGAGAACACAACAAGTGATGCAAAAGCAATCTCTCAGCATCAACAGAGCAATGCCCATCCAGCCCATGAGAAACGGATACCTTCAGAAAAACTCCCCTCCAGCTCTATGACACTATATGGTGTGGAAAATCCCTTTGGTCAATTTGGGTCAGCAGCCCCACCTGTGTTGCCTCTCTACTTGCAAAAGAAACAGAGAAGGCCGTGGTGTTATGCAAGCACAGCTCAGCATCAGTTAAAAAACTAGTGAGCTAATGCTGTTTCCATCACCAGTTTAAAATACTGCACCATATGGGCTGAGAAAAAAATTAAATCCATCCCAGCCAAAGTGACTACACTAAGAACTAGCTTGCGATTGAAACTTTTGGTCAATTAAAAAAGTTTTGTATAGAAGCACTTAGTGAAAATAAAAGTGTCCAGATAACAATAACACACATGCATGTGTGTGAAAATATATGTATATACATATATAAAATAAACAATCATGTGTGTGATTGGTTTGAAAACTAGACTTTCCTAATGGTTTGCAGGTTTTCAGGAAACTAACTGGGTTTTGATTCCAGCTGCTTCCTTACAAAAGCAATGAAATGCTCTTGAGTACACTTTTTTTCTAATAATGCTGCCACTCATTTTGCTTCTGTTTTATATTTCCATGAAGGACGCTTGCTGGTAAGTATCATTATAAATGGCATGTGAAAGAGCTTTTCAGCTGTCAATATGTTGCTACAGATCTACATTTTAAATTCTAAGAATGGATCAAAGGTTCCAGACTTGCAAATAATATATATGTGTAGTATACTATAGCCCACAGATTCTCAGATTTCTCATTGGGCTATGAACATTACTAACAGCAGTAGGGGTGTACTAATATTGCCAGGAGCAGCATCGGTTTCCTGTCCTGTACCAGACCTTGTATTGTTTCTTGTGCCACTAGAGATATTAGTATCACAGTTCAGGAACCTGTGTTGCAACCATATTGCTTGTGAAAATTAATAATATGCTGGAACAAAATTTGATTTTGGTTGTGGGTCGTTTGTTTGTTTGTTTTCCATATACATTACATATATATATATATTTCCCCCCTTCCGATCAAACTTTGTCTAACAGACTATGTGAATTGGATGTGTTACAATTAATTCACCTTTCTAATTTTACACCACCACCCCCGACCCTTTCAGCACCAGCTTATGAATGATCTGGAGCAAAGACTGGAAGTGTGCTTAATTCATGAGACCTTAGGAAGAATTAGCATGTAGGACTAGTAATGTTGAGATCAAATACTTGTGAGAGGTGATGAGAGGTACTTGTGATAGAGGCATGAGTGTTTGTCTCAGCTTATATCATTTCTAGAAGGCTCTGTGGTATATACAGTGTCAAAAATTGTACTTCTTAGCTGAGCTGCTTGAGATAAGCGGCTTTATCAATCTGGTTAGTATAGAAAGTGGCAAAACTGTTGCTGTGCAAAGAAATTGGAAACGCTGTTGGTATACTTCACCAACTGAGAAATTACTCAGATTCAAGGTGGTTTCCCAGGAGCTAATAAGAAACATTATGTTGCAAGATGTTTGTCTTTGGGAGGAAAGGGACAGGCACAAACATACTCCAAGTGTCTTGTCAGTTAAAAGTAACTTTCTGAGTATGACCTAGTGAAATACTTTCCTGCTGAATCCGTAAGTAAGGGTCTAGACATGAATGATTAGAAATCTATGATTCAGAAATCATTTGGGAATACTGAACCTGAAATCTATGGTTATTTCTTCTGTCCAATAGATATCTGTCTCTTCTGTAATTCCTTTTACTTTTTTTTTTTTTTGTAACTATTGTCTGGTTCCTGCAACTGTACATCTATAAAGGTATGATCATAATATTTTGTTTTCACTGTAAATTTATTCCAAAACTGCACAGCTTTTGTTATTTCCTGAAGCTCTCAGAAGTCCTGGTTACAGAACTGCCATAAAAACCTACATAGATAATTCTAAATTGGTTTTACAAAAAAGCTTGTCAAAAGTAGTATCAAGTCCTTCCCATGCCCTTGAAGTCCTTGTGCCACTTTTCCTGATTTTATAGCTTCAGTTTTATTTCTTAAAACAGGCAGTCTCTTCTGATATATCTTTTCCCTTGTTTATCTGGATTTTATATTACCAAGGCCTCAGTCTCAAGGACTCTTTAAGTCTTGTGGACAGTCCTTTAAGTTTAATGCATAACTCATTAAAGCATGTGTCAATATTTGCATTTTATTTCCAACTGACTGATTTATGTGAGAGAAAACACTGAAATTGGCTTTGTGACATATTTTGTTGCATCTTTCTGTAAAGAAAAGATCCGCTATTTTTGTTTGCTTGTTTGTTGTATCTTCAGTCATAAATAGTTGGGTAAAAGTATAACTATACTAAGTACAACATTTTTAGGCTGTTAAGTGATTTTGATTTAACAGTCTCAGTGTAATATGTGTAATAATTAATTATGTAATGGATTGCGTATTTTTTCTGGAAACAGAGGAAATTGGAGCATTGATATTTAATCATTTAACATATTTTGCTATAACCTTATCATGACTTCATATTTTTTTTACTGACCAGCAAATGTCTTCTCTCAGGCACTCTGGGTCCCCAGTGAGATTGTTCTGCTGCTGAGCTCTGAAATGCCTTTCCAATGCTGCCAGAGGCTCCATCATCAGACGATCTGTGCTGTTCACCTCAGAGCCTGAAATGGCTGCAAGAGAGGAAAATCCTCAGTGCACTCATTAAGCAGGTGGAGGAGGAGGCGGCTTCACAGTGGCAGGAAAACCCATACTTCTGTATATTTGCTTACTCTCAAGTTGCTCCATGTTTCTCTGTCTCTCACTAGCACGGAAGGATATCAGGTCCAGAAGGGCTACAATAGAACATTAAACAGCAGTGTTTCTGAAAACATCAAGACCTTCTGTGCATTTTATTACACTTCTGCTCTTCTAGGTGTTGTGCTTTAACACAGCACGCAGCTAAGTATCCCATGGCCATTCACTTGCTCCCCCCCTGCAGTGGGTCAGTGGGATGAGGGAGAGAACTGGGGGGAGATAAAGTAAAACTCATGGGTTGAGATAAAGGTAGTTGAATAGGACTGAAAAGGAAGGGAAAATAATAATAGTAATAAAAGAATATACAAAACAAGCAACACACAACACAATCACTCACCACCAGACAACGAATACTCAGCCAGACCCCAAGCAGCAGTAGCTCACCCAAGCCAACTCCCCCCAAGTTTTACTGTCAAGCATAACACCATATGGTATGGAATATCCCTTTGGTGAATTGGGGTCAGCTGTCCTGGTTCTGTTCCCTCCCAGCTCCTTGTGTACCCCCAGCCTCCTTGCTGGCAGGGTAGTGTGAGAAACTGAGAAGTCCTTGCCTCTGTGCAAGCACTGCTCTGCAACAACTAAAACATTGGTGTGTCATCAGCATTCTTCTCATCATAAATACAAAACAGAGCACAATACCAGCTACGAGGAGGAAAAATATCTCTGTTGAAACCAGGATGCTAGGTGACACGTCTTAATTTACCATGAGATAACTTTCCTTGCATTTGGCTTTTGTATGGAGGGGTAAAATAGTAAGTGTCCAAAGGAACACTGTATGGCTACACTTCCCAAATTTTTCTTATAATGTAACTTTCTTGGTTTTTGTGTGTGTGTGCATTTTGTTGATGTTGTTGTTGTTGTTTTGTTGTTTGTTTTGTTGCTTTGTTTATTTTTTTGTCTCTGCTCTATACTTCATAGTCCAGGGAGCAAAGAGACCAAAGTTAATTTTTAGAATGAGATGAACAGGCCAGAACATCTTGGCCTCATTCAGAAAATCTTTTTTTGCCTTCTGTTCAAGATCTGCTCATCAATTTAACATGCAAGAAAAAGAAATTGGTCAAGGGAAGTGATTGTCCCACTCTGATCTGTGCTGGTGCAGCCTCACCTCAAGCACTGTGTGCAGGTTTGGGCACCACAGTATAAGAAGGACATAAAACTGTTAAAGAATGTCCAAAGGAGCATAACAAATGTGGTGAAGGGTCTAGAGGGCAAGGTATATGAGGAGAGGCTGAGGTCTCTTGGTTTGTTTGGCCCAGAGCAGAGCAAGCCAAGGGGAGGCCTCATGGCGGCCTGCAGCTCCTTCACGAGGAGAGTAGAGTGGCAGGTGCTGAGGTCTGCTCTGTGGGGACAGTGACAGGACCCGAGGAAATGGCATGGAGCTGGGACAGGATCAGGCTTCGTGTTAGGGAAAGGTTCTGCACCGAGAGGGTGGCTGGGCACTGGCACAGGCTCCTCAGGGCAGTGGTCACAGCACCAAGCCTGCTGGAGTCCAAGAAGCGTTTGGACAGCACTCTCAAATACAGTTTACTTTTTGGGTGGTCCTGTGCGGAGCCAGGATGATGATCACTCAATGATCCTTGTGGGTCCCCTCCAACTCAGGATATTTTGTGATTTTATGATTCTAATTAATAAATTCCACATGCTAATTAGTCAAAAAATACCCTGAACTTAGTCTTTGCATGTATTTTTGGTGTTAATATCTACCATGAATGTAATTGTCCTGGAAAATCTTGCTAGGATATCAATAAAGAAACAATGAAACAATAAAATACAGAGAAAAAGATGGAATTCTGATCCTATAAAGTGTTAAAGTAGATCTAGAAAACTAGTTTTAGGTAGTAAACTACAAAGCAAGTATTATGAGGAGCAACCAAGGGAACTGGGGCTATTTAGTATGAAGAAGAGGAGCCTGAGGGGAGATGCCATCACACTCTACAAATACCTGAAAGGAGGCTGCAGTGAGAAGGGTGTTGATCTCTTCTGTTAGGTGACAACTGATAGGATGCAAAGAAATGGCCTGAAGTTACACCAGGAGAGGTTTAGTTTGGACATATGATATTGGGAGGGTGCTATGGGCCACATGATTAAGAAGATCAAGCGAATGCAAACCTATATAGACAGATAGAAGCAGCCTTGCACTCACAAGCCCTGGTCCTTCACGGGGGACTTCAGCAACCCAGATATCTGTTGGAGGGACAGCACGGCAGGGCATAAGCAATCCAGGAGAAGGAGACTCCACAACCTCTCTGGGCAACCTGTTCCAGTGCTCTGTCACCCTCACAGTAAAGAAGTGCCCTCTCATATTCAAATGGAACCTCCTTTGCTTCAGTTTGTCCCCATTGCCTCTCACTCTTATTCAAGATTCAAGATTCAAGATTATCTTGAGTGTCATCATGCGGCACTTACAGGGCAACCAGGCAATCAGGCCCAGTCAGCATTGGTTTATGAAAGGCAGGTCCTGCTTGACGAACCTGATCTCCTTCTGTGACAAAGTGACACGCTTGGTGGATGAGGGAAAGGCTGTGGATGTGGTCTGCCTTGACTTCAATAAGGCTTTTGACACCGTTTCCCACAGCATTCTCCTCGACAAACTGGCTGCTCGTGGCTTGGACTGGCGTACGCTTCGTTGGGTTAAAAACTGGCTGGATAGCCGGGCCCAAAGAGTCGTGGTGAATGGAGTCAAATCCAGTTGGAGGCTGGTCACTAGTGGAGTCCCCCAGGGCTCAGTACTGGGGCCAGTTCTCTTTAATATCTTTATCGATGATCTGGATGAGGGGATTGAGTGCACCCTCAGTAAGTTTGCAGACGACACCAAGTTAGGTGCATGTGTCGATCTGCTCGAGGGTAGGAAGGCTCTGCAGGAGGATCTGGATAGGCTGGACCGATGGGCTGAGGCCAACTGTATGAGGTTCAACAAGGCCAAGTGCCGGGTCCTGCACCTGGGGCACAACAACCCCAAGCAGAGCTACAGGCTGGGAGATGGGTGGCTGGAAAGCTGCCTGGCAGAGAACGACCTGGGAGTACTGGTTGATAGTCGGCTGAATATGAGCCAGCAGTGTGCTCAGGTGACCAAGAAGGCCAACAGCATCCTGGCTTGTATAAGAAGCAGTGTGGCCAGCAGGGCTAGGGAAGTGATTGTCCCCCTGTACTCGGCTCTGGTGAGGCCGCACCTCGAGTACTGTGTTCAGTTTTGGGCCCCTCGCTACAGGAAGGACGTGGAGGTGCTCGAGAGAGTCCAGAGAAGGGTGACGAAGCTGGTGAGGGGTCTGGAGAACAAGTCTTACGAGGAGCGGCTGCGGGAGCTGGGGTTGTTCAGCCTGGAGAAGAAGAGGCTCAGGGGTGACCTTATCGCTCTCTACAGTTACCTTAAAGGAGGCTGTAGCGAGGTGGGGGTTGGTTGGTCTATTCTCCCACGTGCCTGGTGACAGGACGAGGGGGAATGGGCAAAAGTTGCACCAGGGGAGGTTTAGGTTGGATATTAGGAAAAACTTATTTACCAAAAGGGTTGTTAGGCATTGGAATGGGCTGCCCAGGGAAGTGGTTGAGTCACCATCCCTGGAGGTCTTTAAAAGACATTTAGATGTAGAGCTTAGTGATATGGTTTAGTGAAGGACTTGTTAGTGTTAGGTCAGAGGTTGGACTAGGTGATCTTGGAGGTCTCTTCAAACCTAGACAATTCCGTGATTCTGTGATTCTGTTGCTGGGGACAACTGAAAAAAGCCTCGTTTCATCCTCTTGACACCCTCCCCTCAGATATTTATATACACTGATGAGGTCTCCCCTCATTTCTCTTTTCCAGGCTAAAAAGGCCCAGTTGTCTCAGCCTGTCCTCATACGAAAGGTGCTCCAGTCCCCTAATCACCTTTGTAGCCCTAATTTGTAAATTGCCTGTAGGAAGTTTCTTCTGTTGGTCGGAAGTAATTTGAGACCCTTGAATGGGCAGCGAGCCCCCCAGGGACATGAGAGCACAATCTCTGATGGTGCCACAAGGCAGTATTCCTGTCTGAATAGGTCCTTGTCTCCTTTCACTGTAGAAGCTACAGCTACCTCACCTGGGGAAATATAACTGAGTACCTAAATTAAAACATCTAACATGTATGGAGGTAAAGGAGTGCCCTGATTTTCATGGACACAAGGAAGAAACTTGCGTTTGGAAGTTTTGCATTAATAATTGGGTTGCACAATTAGATTCTAACACTCTTTGGTCTGGAAGATGCCCCCTTCCTCCAGGATTCCTCCTTAATCAGACCTCACACTGAACAGCAGACAGGTCAGGTAACACAGCTTACATCTGTGCTAGATGACGGAGAACCTAAAGTGTAAATCGGGAAGAATCGAGTAGTTTGTGGCCTCCACAGCATTTATTCAGAAGCCTTTCTAGTCTTTGGCTTGTTAACGTGTCCAGGTCTAGGACAACTGCTCGCCCTGAAATCGTTCAGCCCTGGGGCCCAGATCAGGAGAAGCAGACGTGCTTTGGGTGCCAGTGAGGGAAAACCGACGGGACCAGGACAGGGCTGGGTGCACGGCCCGGGGCTGACCCCGCAGCACACTCGAGGCCGCCGCGTTTCGCCCGAGGCCGTGGCGGCCCGCGCGGCTCACGCCGGTCCCATCGGCAAGCGGAGGGCGCCTCGCTCGCGGGCACCCCCCACGCGCCCCCTCCCGCCCCGCGACTGCGCCGTGCCGCGCGGTGCCGGGCGGCCTCCGCGCCCCGTGACGCGGCGGGGAGGGGCCTCGCGCGCATTGGCGGCCGGCAGCGGCGGAGGAGCGGAGCCCGGCGGCGGCCTCGGCAGCGGCGGAGCGGCGCGGAGCGGGGCAGGGCAGGGCGCGGCGCGGCGCTCGCAGGCCGGCAGGATGCTGGAGATCCAGCTGGACGATGGCGGCGTGGGGGGGTACCCGGGCGACGACTACTGCTCGGGCTCGGTGATGTCGGAGCGGGTCTCGGGCCTGGCCAACAGCATCTACCGCGAGTTCGAGCGGCTCATCCACTGCTACGACGAGGAGGTGGTGAAGGAGCTGATGCCGCTGGTGGTGACGGTGCTGGAGAACCTGGACTCGGTGCTGACCGACAACCAGGAGCACGAGGTGGAGCTGGAGCTGCTGCGGGAGGACAACGAGCAGCTCCTCACGCAGTACGAGCGGGAGAAGGCGCTGCGCAAGCAGGCCGAGGAGGTGAGCGCGGCCACCCCCCCCCACCGCCGGGCCTAACGGGCCCGGCCCGGCCCCGCCCCGCGCCGCCGCCTCGCCCCCCCCGGCCCCCGCTCGGCCCCGCCGCCGGGCATCCAGCGCCCATCTGGGACCTCCGCCGCGGGGGGCGGCGCTCGAGGGGACGGGCCCGTCACGGCCGGCGGGCTGAGGGGCCCCGGCGGGCCTCCCGTGAGGCGGCGGCCGGCGGCGGAGCGCCGCTCGAGCCGGGCGGGGCCGCGCGTCCACGGAGGTGGGAGGCCGGGGCCGTGAGGGGGAGCGGAGCGGAGCGGCCTGCGGTGCCTTCTAGAAGGGCCGGCGGGGGCCGGCCCGGGCGAACGCGGCCCGCTGCGCCCCGGTGGTGCCGGACAGCTCCGCCAGCCCGCCCGCGGGGTGCCCCCTTGCCTCGCTCGGGGAGCGTCGGCGAGAAAATGGCCATGGCTCCGCCGCCGGGCTGGCGTCGGCTGCGCGCACAGCCGGGCTCTTTTTCTCCTGCATCACCGTGCGCCTGGAGCCAAGGAGGCAGGGACTGGGGCTGCCGAGCCGCCCGCTCGAAAGGGGGAAGGAGAATGAATCAAAAATAGCTGCAGTTCTGTGAATGTGAAGAATTCACTCTGCAGTACCAACGGCAGCTAGGTGACTTGAAATTTCGTGCTAGTTTGTGGTTTAAAAAAAAATTATTCTTGTTAATTTCTTGACCCGTGGTTGAGCGGATGTGAAGATGGTGGCCTGTCTCTCTTTAGCGGTAACATCCCTTTCAATGCCAGCAGTAAGCTATTTGGAGCAAAAATTATATTTAAAGATCAGATTTTTGAAACTTTTTTTTTTTAAACCAAAACCATACCTTGGAAAAAAATAGTTTTCCGAGTTAGAGTATGCAGTTCCGTGGAGCACAGGTTTACCTTCCGTGAGCACTGTGCTCAGCCGGGCGAGGGGGTTGCAAAGTGGATGGTGGGGAGAACGACCCCCTCTGATGGAAGGCAACAAATCCTTGGTCTGCAAAGACTCAGGCGTAGACAAAAGAGAGAGAGGAGATGACTTGCACTGTCTCCCCTCGCTACACGTGTGCCTGTCTCTGCTGAAATCAAGAGCATCTTGTTGGCCATAAATGAGGTCTGCCAGCCCTGGGTGTGCTATTTAGCCTGCTGAAATAATAGTAATAGTCTGTGAGATGGGTTAAAGCACTGGTGGTAGAAAAAGTCCATCACCTGCCATATCATTTATGCTTCTCTAAAAAACTAGTTACAAAGTCATCTTTTGCCATCTTTTAAACTACGAGCAAAAGATTTAAGCTTCAGTAGTCATCACTATGAATCATATTCTGATTTGCTGAGAGGTAATTAATGAAATAGCTTTTGAACTCCGGAACTGTGTAAAACACTGTAGAAGTGTTTTTGTTGCTTAATAATGACTTGCAAGAATCTTGCTAACATAAAGATGAGGGGGACAGTCATGGTCCATTACTAATGCCGAAAGCTAGAACCAGGCAAGTAAAGTTTTACTCCTAATTTTAATTATGTATTAATGGGCTGATATTTTAATTAATAAAATCAATAAACAATCTTTAAAGTTCTTATGAAAACATGTAAGGATTTAAAAGTGACTGAGTACTCGGGACTTGACTTATTAAATATTCCACAGAGCCAGTATTTTGCAGCCTCTGAGAAACAAAAATATTTGAAAGTGCAATATTTATTGGGTGGGGGGGGATGGGACTTCGTATGGGAAATGGAACAGCCCATTTGGGATGATCTTGCATCTTTGGACTTGGGTAGATTTCTGCTCTCAACTTAATGGATACAGGATGCATTTTCTTCATGTGTACCAAGTCCCTGGAAGAAAATGTAGTGACAACAGTTACAGTCCCTGCAAGGATGCTCAAGAACCAGAGCAGAATACCATTTGCTGAGATTTAAAAAGTATTCTGTCATCCTTATGCACAGTTGAACTGAAGTGGGCAAAAAAGTGTCTGTAAAGAGACTTTTTACCAAAAAAAACCCCAATGAATAGATAATGTACTTCTTATGAGAACAAGTGAGTGTTCTCCTTCTACATTATCCCTGCACGTTCCACTGCCTAAAGGGGGCTACAGGAGAGCTGCGGAGGGACTCTTTGTCAGGGATCGTAGCAATAGGACAAGGGGTACTGGCTTTAAACTAAAAGAGGGTAGGTTTAGATTAGATATGAGGAAGTAATTCTTCACTCAGAGAGTGGAGAGGCACTGGGACAGGTTGCCCGGAGATGTTGTGGTTGCCCCATCCATGGCATTGTTCAGGGACGGCTTGGATGGGGCTTTGGAACCTGGTCTGGTGGGAGGTGCCCCTGCCCATGGCAGGGGGTTGGAGCTGGGTGATCTTTAAGGTCCCTTCCAACCCAAACCATTTTGTAAGTCTGTGATTTTTTGATTTTTTTTTGCGATGAAGTTTATGTGAGTGGTATTAGGCAGTTACCCCAGTAACTCAGGAAGGCGCTAACCACTTTCAGCAATATTTGGGGAAAACAAAAAGGCTCGGTATCTTTTTCTTGTGAAAATCACTTGGCCTTTCTCTAAAAGGCCTTTGAAGGCCCCACCTGCAGAAGAGGCCGGCAGAGCTGGGCTGCCGCTAAGCCACGCGGAGCGTTTAGCATGTGGAGCTGGGCACACACGGGTTCGGCTCCTCTTCACCCTTACAGGGCTCCCATCCAGTCTTGGCAAATGTTGTCTCTTGCCTGGTGTCTGCTCAGGAAGGGGTTGAGTTCCAACAGGGACAAGGAAGGGTCTAGGGGACACCAGCAAAAAAACCACAAGGAAAACAAGTTTTAATAAGTCCATCGTTAATGAGACATTCTGTTTTATGTAAACCTCTTTTCTGTGTGCCCTAAGTACAGGCTTCTGCAGAGATCATCAGTCGTGTGGAGTGTAACTCTTAGATGACTGGGCAAGTGTTAATGCATGTAAAAGCTTTCACAGCCTGTAAGATGTGAAGTGCAGGGTTGGTCATTGTACATTAGCATTGCTTCCCAGAGTGCAGAAGAATGATGAGGATCGCTGTCAGGTGTGGCACTGGTCTGCAGACATCTCATTGCATGAAAACCGCTTCCAGTGTGATTTTACATACTGCAAGGGAAAGGTAGTGGCTGCCCAGGTGAACAAAAAGTGAGTTAGTAGCAAAGCCAATTGACGATCTGCAGCATGAGTTGATCCTTGTTAGATTTTTTTTAAATGAATGTTCATTTGCCATGCACATATGCATGGTGTAAAAAGAAGTCCCCGGTGCTGCTTAGTAGGTCTGACCCCCTAATAAATGGCTTTTGTAGTTAGTGCTCTGCGCGGGGGCACTCCGGTGCCTGGGAGCATTGGAAAATGGTTAAAGAAACCTTGGTCTCAGTAAACGTGGCTATGATCTGTAAATAACTTTTCCTCTTGTGGTGGCAGGTCTGTTTCTAGGCGTGATGCGTTGGCGCTGCCTGAGTCAGTCCCTGGGCCTCTGTTCAGCTCCAGGAATGAGGAGACGGGCACTGGTGTGTTTGTTACAGCAGCCTGCCATGCTGCAGCTGACAAAGGCTTCTCTTGCTGTCAGTGCCCAGTCAGACCTGACTGAGACTGTGAAAGTGCTTTGATGGCATCGTTGCTGTGGAACTTGCAGGAGATACGCGAGTGTCACTATACCACTTCCGAAGAAAAGCAACCTCCCTGTATTCCGACAGCATGTTGCCATGGCCATCAGTTCCTATTGATGGTTTGCTATTTGCACTGTTGTTTTACAATAAAACCACTTTCGCTTACCAGTATTTTGTATTTATGAAATAGTTGGAGATGTCTTTGGTGTTTTGTTAGAAAATCATTGCTTTGGTGAAAAGTGATCCTTGGAGAGCTGTGTGCTGTGGTTTCCGCAGGTTTCTGCGGGATGTGAGGTATTTAAAGAGCTCTTCAACTGGGTGGCAATATTGCAAGTTCACTAGCTTGTGTCTGCATCTTAAGCAACCGGAAGACTTCTGAAAACTGCCCTCAGCCCTAATTAAGGAATGCTTTAAATATGATCCCTCCCTCTGTGGCTAATTAACAAGGTGGTGAGGTAAGGTGATGAAAGTGAGGCTCTGTGCTCAAACTTCTGGTGTTCTCCACTGTGAATGCTTTCTCCCTTTCTGCCTTGTGTTTTCCGTTTCTGGAACGATGGCAATCTGGGAAGGCACTTCCTATTTCCATACCCTGAAATCGGAACTCACGGATAGCTGGTTACTGGGAGATGCTGCAGCCTGATGGTGACCTCATAGTGTCAAAAGGGGAAAAAAGCATTCAGGAATAACAGATGTCAGAGAAAGAAAGGCTTTGCATATCACTTGGATGCTTTTCACTAAATGTAGTTGAAAGCAACTGGCAAGCGTGAAATGCAGACTAACTTCACAACCAGCCATGTTCAAGATCTGTCTTTATATTTTTCAAACTCTGCTCTTCCATTCCCGATGCCTGCGGGCAGTGTCAGATTTTGGTAACAGAATGAGCAGCAGAATCTGCAACGTTCTGTATCTGTATGTATCTATAGCGTTCTTCCAATTTAACTCAAATCCACCTCTATTGTTGTGTTGATTTACAAAAGATGTTGATCCCAAAGAAACTAGTTTCTTTGTTATCTTGAAAAATACTGTAAGATTGTAATGATGGTTTTCTACTGAGCTGGGTAATACTAGATTTCACATTTGTGACACTTACCTCCCCTCTTGTTATATGATTCCAAAAGATATCCATTTAACTGTTCAAAAGTAAAAGGCAATGCAAGTGTGAGCATCTGTCAAGTGATCACCTCTTCTGGGTGAGGCAAACCTTAAATCATTGGGGTATTAATAATCTTTTCTCATATTTGCGTCTTGTCAGGGTTAGGAGCTGAACATGATTCAGAATTTAATACAGTGTTGAAAATTATGATTAAAACAGAACACTGAAGATGATAAAATTAACTCCATATATTTAAAATAAGCAACAACAAAAATTGTTTCTGGAGAACTCTGTCCCAGATTCATACCTAAGCAGGCAAGCATTGGTTGTAAGTTCTCATTTTTCTCCTTTCTTTCTTACGTGGTAAACTCTTCTTACAAGCCATCCGTAGCAATAGCGATACCCTCGTCTCTGATTCGGCCTTCCGTCAGCACGTCCGCTGTGTGCAAGTTGGAAGTCTTTTGATTCTGAACGTACTTTCCTTACAGAAAATTGTGGCAATAAAACCAAGTAGGATTGTAAGCCAAAGATGTGATTTTGTGTTACCTGTCACCTGCTGCAGGACTGTGATTAACGTTAATGCAGATGATAATGGTACAGGGAAGGGATGAAGTATTTATAAGATGAATTAGGGACGTTCACTGGGAAACAAGTAAATGGTGTCTCTGCTTTAGTCAGACATGAGGGTTGAGAGTTGCCTCCTTGTGCTGAAGAACTATTTGCTATACTTTTAGATTGCTCTTAAACTTCTGCAGGCAGGTCTCCCACCATGTCAGGCTGAGGAAGGGCAGGAGCAGGAAAGGAAGCAACGACCACTTTTCCATCTCCTGCAGTGTGATTTTAGTATTACGGACGGCAGTCTGCCCTTATTTACTTCCCTGTTTGGGTGTCACTTGATCAGAAATAGCAGCAGACACTTGACAGATTGTGGATCTGGGATGACAGCGTGAACTAAAGCCAGGCTGGCAGCAGTGCAGCATCTTGGTAAATACACAATGTGCTGGTCCTGGGACCTCATCTCCTGGGGGATCCTTCTCGGTGGCAGACCACCTGGCCCTGGTTTTGTGATGCAGGAGAGAGATGTCATTCTGGTGACGAGCCAAGCTTGTCTTAAGTCTGACATACAGGTACCAGAGGATTTAAGAATAAGAGTTTGCCAGCAGAGACATTCAAGCAAATATAGTCAAATACTAACTACAAATGAGATTATTTATTTTATAATCTCTTGGAGGGGTTTTGTTGGGGGTACGCAGGAGGGTCTGTTCTTAAGTTTGTGGGTGATTGTTTTATACTGGATGAGCTATGTAAATATCAAGTGGATCAAATGCTGATTAAAAGCTAAAATACAAGATGTATTTTTCCTCTGCCTAACTCCGAAGTATTACTTGTGTAAACACAGAAGTAGCATGCCCTTCCCTCACCTTTTTTGGTCTTTCCCCCATAACATGTTTTTGTACAGAATGTTTCTTCTATGCAAAAACTATATATATATTTAGCATATTAGAGGTGTTCATAGCTGACAAACGGTTGCTGGAACAGTACTTATTAAAAAACAATTATTCTAATACTTTCTAATGTATTATGTGAATTCTACACTGATTAGATGAAATGCATTTGGAGACTCTTCAGTTTACAAGTTTGATTAATCTTAAGAAGATCGTCAGAACAGTGACAAGCAATAGCACCTGACCATGAGGTACATATTTCTGAATCAGTTTTTTTTGAGGAATCAGGCTTTCAAAATGCAATGCCTGTTAGTCTTTGCCCTGCAGGAAACTTACTTGATTCTCAGTAATCTTTGAGGGGAAAAAAAATACTATATCTAAACATAGATCCTCCATCCTCTTTCTGTCACTTAAGCTTATGACATTTATCAATGTTCATAAATAGCAGCATGTTATTAAAATTACTTTTCAAGTAAAATTATTCTGAGCAAGCAATATGAGCTGTTACTTCTTTTAAAGATCAATTTGAGGGCTTTAAACCAGGGTTGCTGGGAGAGGGGAACCCCAATACATCCCACTCCTCCCAGTTTGATGCTGGTGTCAGTGATAGATGCCCAACACCTGGAAGAGTCTCAAGGGTCAGCAGGAGAGCACCTGAAGAGCAGGACAAAGGAATTTCAGCCACTCCAGCCAGTAAGTCAGCTTCATAGTAAGTTTGCAGACAGCACCGAGTTGGGGGAAGTGTTAATCTGCCAGAGTGTAGGAAGGCCCTGCAGAGGGACCTGGACAGGATGGGTTGATGGGCAGAGGCCAATGGGATGAGGTTCAACAAGGCCAAGTGTTGGGTCCTGCACCTGGGGCACAACAACCCTATGCAGCTTGGGGGGGAGAGCGACTGGAAAGCTGTGCAGAGGAAAAGGATCTGGGGGTGCTGATTGATGCTTGCCTGAACATGAGCCAGCAGCATGCCCAGGTGGCCAAGAAGGCCGACGGCATCCTGGCTTGTATCAGGAATAGTGCAGCCAGCAGGACCACGGAGGTGATCGTCCCCCTGTGCTCTGCTCTGGTGAGGCCGCACCTCGAGTACTGTGTTCAGTTCTGGGCCCCTCAGTACAAGAAGGACATCGAGGCCCTGGAACGTGTCCAGAGAAGGGCAACAAAACTGGTGAAGGGCCTGGAACACAAGTCCTGTGAGGAGCAGCTGAGGGAACTGGGGGTGTTTGGTCTGGAGAGGAGGAGGCTCAGGGGAGACCTTATTGCTCTCTACAACTACCTGAAAGGGAGGTGTGGGGAGCTGGGGGTCGGCCTCTTCTCGCAGATAACTAGTGATAGGACTGGAGAGAATGGCCTCAAGTTGTGCCAGGGGAGGTTCAGGTTAGAAATGAGGAGACATCTCTGCTCAGAAAGAGCAGTCAGAACGGGTTGCCCATGGAAGTGGTGGAGTCACCATCCCTGGGGGTGTTCAAGGAAGTGTTGGACGTGGTGCTTAGGGACATGGTTTAGTGGGTGGCATTGGTAGTAGGGTGATGGTTGGACCAAATCTAAGACCATGTAAGGAACCTGAAGGTGCACAGGTCCATGGGACCTGATGAGATGCATCCGAGGGTCCTGAGGGAACAGGCAGATGAAGTTGCTAAGCCATTATCAATCATATTTGAGAAGTTGTGTCAGTCTGATGAAGTTCCCACTGACTGGAAGAGGGGAAACCTAACCCCCCTATTTAAAAGGGAAGAAAGGAAGAGCTGGGGAACTACAGGCCAGTCAGTGTCACCTGTGTGCCTGGCAAGATCATGGAGCAGATCGTCCTGGAAGCTGTGCGGAGGCCCATGGCAAATAAGGAGGTGACCGGTGGCAGTCAGCATGGCTGCACTAAGGGCAAACAGTGCCTTGGCAGATCTGGTAGCCCAGCGCGATGGGATTAGAGCATTGTTGGCTAGGGGAAGAGCAGCTGGCGTCATCTGCCTGGACTTGCGCAAAGCACTTGACACCGTCCTGCATGATATCCTTGTCTGGAAATTGGAGAGAGATGGATGTGACGGACGGACCGCTCGGTGGGTAAGGAGTTGGCTGGGTGGTCGCACTCGGAGTTGTGGTCAAGGGCTTCAATGTCCAGGTGGAGACCAGTGACGAGTGGTGTTCCTCAGGGGTCAGTACTGGGACCGGCGCTGTTGAACGTCTTTGTCGGTGACATGGAGAGTGAAATTGAGTACACCCTTGGCAAGTTTGCCGATGACACCAAGCTGTGTGGTGGGGTTGGACACGCTAAAGGGAAGGGTGCCGTCCAGAGGGACCAGGACAGGCCTGAGAAGACTTAATCTTTCAGTTTCTCTGAACTAAGCCCAAACAGCAGTAACAAATCCAGGAATCCTTTTAAAGATGCCCTGCATAGTGGGAATAAAATTGGTCTTGTACCTTCTTTTGCTTCCTAATTTACTACCCAGAGATACATGATTATTTTCCTTAAAGTCGGTTATTTTTTATTGCCACTAGAAACATGATTCCTGCCTGGCCAGGGTGGCATAATCCTGGATGGAGAGTTAGGAAAAGGTGGGCGTCTCGAGCCAAAAGAGCTGAGCAAGAGTGAAAGCTGAGGAAGTGAGATGTGATGTGGATTTAGAAATTGGTCGTAATTAAAAGTTTGTCAACAGAGCTTTAGCATGGAGCAGTTCCAGCAAATTCGTGAGAGGAGATGGAGGAAAATAGATTTTTTTGTATAGCTTAGACCAGTCCTCCAAGCCCAGTTAAACTTCTTCTTTAGGTCTGTGCTCAGTGTAACTGTTTTGGTTAGATTTTTTTTTTCACTCAGTGTGAAATGATATAGTTATTCTGGAAAGAGTTTCAAGAAAAAATCTGCCCTTCTCAAAATCTCCAAAGCAGATTGCTGGATATTTGTTAATGACTAAGTGGTTTCAATGTTGAGTTGACATTTCAAAGAGAAAATGCTTTTACTTAAAAATCTAAAACCTTGTACAGTCTTAAAATTTAATGAAAAAGTCAATGCATAGCCTCTGAGATATCCAGTAACTCTTTTAAGAATATAGAGAGGAAAAAAAGGTATTGACATTTCTGGTATTTCTAGAAAATACTGCATCAAAAAAGCCATGGGGAAAATAAAATGTGTTGTAATACATCTGGGCAGAATGGAAAAGAAAGTTAAAAGCGCCTTTAAGGATTAAAAGCACTGCAGAACAGTGAGTGCAGGAAAAATAAGACATGACCAAAATGTTTTTGTATGTTTCTATAAATACAGGTTGTAGGAATAAAAACTGACTCATTGTTCAGATGAAGTTACTGAAGGGTTTTAAAAGTCAGCAGGAATAATAAATGATGGGACCTCTCAGTCACCTGAAGAGAGAGGATCCAATTCACCAGCATCGTGATGTCTCCGGTATGGCTGCTAATTCCAGTAAAAGGAACGGAAAAATGTGCACATGGCTTATCCCGAGAATAGTCAATGGGTGTATTGTTTTGTGTGCTGGCTTTTAACAAACCCCGGAGTAAGAATATTTCCCTATATTTTAATTGCATTAATTTCCTTGGGAATCTTATTAAAAAATGATTTTCAACCAGATTGTCTCTCTCCTGGAATCCAGTGAGGTTTTACTCTTTAAAATTATATTTGCCACGTCCTCTTCTGCTGCAGTCTTCAAAGCGACGGGCTGTGGGCTCTTCTGATAGTCCATGGGACTGCTCTGCGCCGTAGAGAGTCACCGTTTGTAGAGGGCAGTACTTGCCCTGTGCAGGGTACAGAGGAGGGTGAAAGCAATCTTACCTTCCTAGTATTCATTGTTTTAAACAGAGATTTCAGCAGGTCAATGTATGTGTGTTGTGATATGTTAGAACCCAATCTAAGGGGCATTTTGCAAGCAGACCAAAAATAGGAGCTGTAGGGCTGGCAGCAGAGCACGCTTCGGAGCTGTTTGCCCTTCATAATCCTGAGTTCTCTCTCCCAAGGCCTGCTCTTTTTCAAGAAAACATCTTAAATGTAGATTAGAGATATCTCCCCTTTATTTTTTGTTTGCTCTCTTCCTATGCAGCTCTGAATAAGGGGCTGTGGGGCTGCTCCAGTGGTCTCTGCAGTTTTTCTAAATGGAAGACATGAAGTAAGAAAAAAGACACCCCGTGGCGTGGTATGATTATGTGCACATGTAATCTTTGAGAGGAGAACTGGTGCCGTGGTTTTACCTTCCATGGATGTTGCTGTTTAGGAATAATGTAATGAGGCATGGTAGAGATGAAAGAGAAGTTTTGGATCCTTGAGGTCAGGAAAGGATTTCTTCTAAAGCTGGTGAGATAGCTTCAGTGACCTTCCTTGTAAGTGTGGTGGTCCTGTGTTTTACATGTGGTTTGCTGTGGAGAGGATGTGCGTGGGTAACAGAACAAACATCTGAGCTGTATGGATCTTTCCACGTGCTTGTAGTGGGTAATGCTATTAGAACTAATTGGGTTTCCTAGTCTAGTAATCTGGATGGTAATTTATTGCAGCAGTACGCATGTTAGTTGGCTGTACAGAACAATTCATGTGCCCACATAGAGCGTGAAAACTAGGCTTGCTTAAATATACTTAGAGATTTGAAGGTGACATTTGCTTTTCAGGGGCCCTGTTTAGCTTAAATGTTTCATGAAAGCAGCTGCGACTACAGCTCTAATCTAGAGTCCCATATAGTATCAGTCCACTATAGTGGAGCTAAAGGGAATATTTTGTGTGTTTTACTTTTCTAGCGTTTTTTTCTCTGCTCTACATTGGTAGCATCTGATATAGAGAATAACTAGAGTCCCTGGTCAACAGTAACATTTTACAGAAATCTGAGCTTGATACTAGATACTATTTTGTTGTGATTTCATAACAAGGTTAGTATGTGTGTAAAAATCTTTCCTTCAGCTCTTACTGCTTTGCAGTAAGTAACCTATGTTGCTGTGTGTGCTGTTGACACTTTGTTGTTGCTAATGAGAGTTATCAGAGATGATCCCTTCCCTGCCTTCTTTGCCAAGAGGGCAAGCCAAGCCTTTTCTTTCTAAATATAAATTCATCGAATTCTGCTGCGAGAATCTTTTCCTCCACTTGCTGGTCATGTTTGGTCGGCTCCCACATATCAGAGCCTTTCTCCAGTTCATTGCTGGGGTATTTCACGATCACTGGCCACTGAGGTTACTCTGAGCTCCTTACCTGTGCCTGGTTCCCCAACAAGGCCAGCACGGAAGAGGAGGAGTTGGGGAAGAGAGATCAGAAGTTCTGGGGTTAGTGTTAGTTCTGTTAGTTAGTCTGGCTGCGGGAAGGCTCCCTAGGATTTTCTTCCTGCAAGTTCTCATCAGGCTAGGAAGCTTTGCTTCCCAACATCTACTTCTTCCTTTCTGCACTGATTCAGGCTGTAACACAATTTATGAAATTGTCAAAAGTAAGACTCTTCAGAATTTCTCAGTGACTCAAGAGTTATAGAATCACCTCAGTCAACATTACTTTAGTTTATACAATTTTAACTGTTAGTTTTCTTCTGTCTATATTATTTATTTACTTTTTCTAATCTCTGGTTGAGGCTCTGGTAAGCGGATTGCAAAGGGGACTATGAAGTCTGACAGCTGTGGATAGGTTTTCCACAAGACTTGCAGATTTCCTGCAAAACTTACACACAGCATGAATTACAGTCAAAGCTTTCTAAAACTGCAAAAATAGACGAATCACTCTGAAGAAGGTTTCTGACATATGTAGTTATTAATATATGACCATAGACATAGAATTTGTCTTCTCTGACATAAAATAAACAGGCATCAAAATTAAGCCTGGCATGAGAAAGAAAAATGTTACTGAAGATGACAGAATTGCACTGGTTTACTGGTTTATGTTGGACCATAGTTTATATGTTAATTATACACAGAATGCATCTTTTACTTTCTCTTGTAAGATACTTTCTTCAGCTTGATTAAATGCTATTGTACTACTTCCAGTACATAGAAATTCTTATCTCCTCTTTTAAAATTTATGCTTTTTTTTAATGAGGGAAGAGAGAAGGGGAAAAGCGTTAAAGAGCAAATAAATTTTATGTTTATTTCTCATCCTTACCTCCTTCTGTTTTTTCCCTATACAGAAGTTTATAGAGTTTGAAGATGCACTGGAACAGGAGAAGAAAGAACTACAAATCCAAGTGGAACACCTTGAATTTCAGACTCGACAGTTGGAGCTGAAGACCAAAAACTATGCAGATCAGAGTAAGCAAAGTTGTGCACCAGACATGATTATACAGTTTGCCTTACATGACCATGTAACAGCTATTGTGCAAATATTTCACATTTCTGTTTGTTTGTTTGTTTTAATGTAATTTATGCAAAAGCTGAAATCTCTGGCTATCCCTTTCTTAGGTATAAAATTCTGAGTCATCTAAAGGATGGGATATAGCTACACTAATTTAGCAGTGGGTTCAGTGCTTCTCTTGCATGGAACATGCTTAGTCTCTCCATCTTTGGGTAGACCAGTGCGGTGCCAGGAGTTGGACTTGATGATCCTTACAGGTCCCTTCCAACTCGGGTTATTCTATGATTCTATGATCTGCAAGATTTGGGCCATCGGTAAAGCTTTTTGTACCTGGTTTCCAGTTTCTTCTTGTGCTTGAACAGCACCTCCTTTTTTTTTCCTCATATAATGATCACATTTATTTATTTGTTCGTTTATGCACGTGCTTTCTTAACAGTTGCAGCTGCATTTTGTTGGTTGAAGTTCCCATCATGTTTTGTGTAATACTTCTTGTACTCAAACAGCTGGGAGGCACCCACCCCAGAGGGTAATTTAACTTGTTGATAAACCACCACATTTATAGGGTACCTGGCTAGTGCTCTGTTTCTGCACTTCCATTGCACCGCCCAGTCTGCCTGTTTTGGGAACATGCTAGTACCCATGACGTAAGTTTGTAATGAAAACCAGATACTCCAATTTGCATTATTCTGTTTCCGTTTGTTTCATTCAGTAGATAGGAGTTCATTTCTAACAAAGTATGCCTGTTTTGTAGTATAAGCTTTGAGACTTTTCTAGTTGCTCTGGGGAGACTGGTCTGTATGTTAGCTAATGGTTGGAATCTTTTCTTGATAGTTTCACGACTGGAAGAGCGTGAATCAGAAATGAAGAAAGAGTATAATGCTTTACATCAGCGTCACACAGAGGTAGGCTGTCATCTAATTATTTCTGAACAAACAAACTCTTACCCTGCCCATAAAATCATGTCAAAAAATTAATCTTTACCATACTGAACTAGAGCTTCTGAATCTTGAGAAGAACATCAGGTATACCTGAAGGGAGGATGAAAAGGTGATGGAGCTAGGATCTTTTCAGTGATGCCCAGTGACAGGATAAGAGGCAAAGGGCACAAAAGGGAACATAGGAGGCTCTGTCTGAACCTCAGGAAGCACTTTACGGTGCATGTGATGAAGTGCTGGCATAGTTTGTGCAGGGAGGTTGTGGAGTCTCCATACTTGGAGATATTCAAAAACCATCTGGACATGGTCCTGGGCAACCTGCTTTGGATGGTCCTGCCTGAGTAGGGGGGTTGAACAAGATAACCTGTATAGGTCACTTGCAAACTCAACAGTTTTTGATTCTGTGAAGAGAGCCCCCCTGCCTCATCTCCTGCTACTAACCAGCCTCCAGGATACCTTTTACATTATTTTTGAATATGTTTTTTCGTGGTTCTTGGTTAATCCTAAGTCATTTCTGATGTAATTTTCTGATGGATTTTCTGTCAATTTATTCCATTCAATTATGTCATCAGCTTAGAAGAAGAGCAAAGTTGAGGAGCATCGTCTTATTTCACCTGTTTTGTTTTGTTCTTTAAGAAAAAGGGAAATTAGAAATTGAGTCTTTTCTTCTCTTGTATTTGGCTCATGGATTTTTTTTTTCTCCTTACAGATGATCCAGACTTATGTGGAACACATTGAACGATCCAAGATGCAGCAGGTTGGCGGAAATAATCAAACTGAGGGCAGTGTACCTGGGAGAAGGTAGGGCCATAACCTCTCCATATAACATATGCCATCCAGGAACTTGTAAACTGAGTGCACATATTTGACAGAGAAACAAACCAGAAGAAGGATCTTTCCATCTGGGCATGAATTGTAGCTGAAGTTTTTTGTAATGGTTGTGGGTGAGTTGTAGGTAAGTTTTCTAAGGCTTGACAAAGAGGACCTTTTTGTGTTCATTTACAAAGTTCAGACCTTATCACACTGCCATGGGTGGAGGACATCTGGAAAAATATGTTTGTATTCTCAGGTAGCATGTAAAAGGTTTATCCGTAAACTGAATGGAGGTGGCAGAGAGTATTCATTTGTGTGAATGCCTGTGTGTGTGTGATAGCCAGCAAAACTGTAGTAATTAAATCCATTAGCCATTATATAAGTTTTTCCTCAATTTCTTCAGGGGAAAATTTCTGCAGGTCAGTCACCCAATAGACCTACTTATGAGAAAGAAACTGATTTTCCCCCGTTTTCATAGAACCAGCCTTTGTTTAAAGAATGACAGTAGTAGTAATGAAGTTCAGTACACAAAAGCCCTAGTATTTTGTAGTCTTAGACCAAATTTAAAGCACAGAAGTTGCAATTGCATTGATTTCATTACAGATGCATTTTATATACCAGTAATACTGCCCTTGGGGTGAGAAAGAAAAGAAAAAAAAAAGTGGTGTTCCATAAGTACTGGAAGACTAGAGAAGTAATAATCAAATAAAACATCATATAAATCTACTCAGAATGAGCACAACCTATTAAGCCACTGAGACGTAAAAAATATGTTTTCTGTGGCGATTTTTATGTCTGTCAAACTATTATTTCTGTTAATGAGCTTTAAACTAGCCAGCTTGCTATGCTGGCCTTTGGGAAAACAGACTTTGGCCTCTTCAGGGATCTGCTTGATAGAGTACCATGGGACAAAGACCTGGAGGTAAGAGAAAAGAAACCAAAAATATCAAATATGGTAATATACCAAAATATCAACCAAGAAAGCTGGTTGATATTCAAGGATCACCTCCAAGCTCAGGAGCAATGCATGCCAACAAAGAGGAACTCAGGCACAAACACCTGGAGGCCTGCATGGATGAACAAGGAGGTCCTGGCCAAACACAAGCAGAAACAGAAGGCCCACAGGAAGTGGAAGCAAGGACAGGTAGCCCGGGAGGGATACAGTGACATCGTCTGAGCAGCCCAGGATCAGGTTTGGAAAGCCAAAGCATCGTTAGGATAAAATTTGGCCAGGGACATCAAGGGCAACAGGAAAGGCTTCTATAGGTACATTGGCGATAAAAGGAAGACTAGGGAAACTGTGGGCCTTCTCCAGAAGGAAACGGGAGACCTGTTTACCTGGAGTATGGAGGAGGTTGAGGTACTCAATGACTTTTTGGCCTAAGTCTTAGACTTTTTGGCCAGCAAGAGCTCCAGCCATGTAACCTGGGCCCCAAAAGGGAAAGGCAGGGCCTTGGAGAATGAAGGACTGCCCGCTGTGGGAGAAGATCAGGATGGAGACCATGTAAGGAACCTGAAGGTGCACAGGTCCATGGGACCTGATGAGATGCATCCGAGGGTCCTGAGGGAACAGGCAGATGAAGTTGCTAAGCCATTATCAATCATATTTGAGAAGTTGTGTCAGTCTGATGAAGTTCCCACTGACTGGAAGAGGGGAAACCTAACCCCCCTATTTAAAAGGGAAGAAAGGAAGAGCTGGGGAACTACAGGCCAGTCAGTGTCACCTGTGTGCCTGGCAAGATCATGGAGCAGATCGTCCTGGAAGCTGTGCGGAGGCCCATGGCAAATAAGGAGGTGACTGGTGGCAGTCAGCATGGCTGCACTAAGGGCAAACAGTGCCTTGGCAGATCTGGTAGCCCAGCGCGATGGGATTAGAGCATTGTTGGCTAGGGGAAGAGCAGCTGGCGTCATCTGCCTGGACTTGCGCAAAGCACTTGACACCGTCCTGCATGATATCCTTGTCTGGAAATTGGAGAGAGATGGATGTGACGGACGGACCGCTCGGTGGGTAAGGAGTTGGCTGGGTGGTCGCACTCGGAGTTGTGGTCAAGGGCTTCAATGTCCAGGTGGAGACCAGTGACGAGTGGTGTTCCTCAGGGGTCAGTACTGGGACCGGCGCTGTTGAACGTCTTTGTCGGTGACATGGAGAGTGAAATTGAGTACACCCTTGGCAAGTTTGCCGATGACACCAAGCTGTGTGGTGGGGTTGGACACGCTAAAGGGAAGGGTGCCATCCAGAGGGACCAGGACAGGCCTGAGAAGACTTAATCTTTCAAACAAATATTTTTATTGTCCTTACCTGTTCTTTTTTAATTCTTCAATTTCTTCTGGCCCTGAGGAATATTAAAAGGTTTCATAGATATACTAGGCACAAGCTGTGACAGCCTTTGGTCTAAAAAATATACAGACGCAGTACCAGCTGCATAGGAGTACTCAAAAAAGACTGCCTGCTAGGTGTGTCGTCTCTTGTGTCTTACGAAATATGTCTGACTGGTCTTTCTTAATACCTGCGTACTTCATTTGGTTAATACTGCTGTACTTCACTCAAAAACCAAATCTTTGGAAAGCATTAGGGTAAGAAAAGGTACAGCATGTCAGACTATACACAAAGGACAACCTGGGAGAAGACATGGATATGACAATACTAGGAAAATTGATAAACAGAAAGTCATGAACATTTTTGAAAGGGAAATGGTATCATCTGTTTAGGCATAATGAAATGTGAGAGAGGAGCAGTAAGCAGAATTTGGATGTGAAGAAAGAGGAAAATCACTAATGAAGAAAGATAGTAAGAATAAATGTCAGATGGGTTTGAGGTAATGAAGAAGAAAGGAAATTTCAGGCCTTGGCTTAAGAAATACAAGTACCCTGGAAGTAGTGCCTTCCTTTTGCTGGATTGGACGGCTGTGGAGAAGGCTGAATTCAAACTGCCAAAATTTTGATTGTGTATTGTAAGAATGAAAAAGGGAGAGAAAAAGAGACAACCCCCTCCTTCTCCCCATGAAAGAGGTTTGAAGGATGCAAAAAGGGAGTAGTAAAAAACATGAATTTTTAGAATGTTTGTTAAATAGCTTGAGACTCCTACCAGGTTCACTGCAGCCTTGATATTCCTTCCCCAGCTAGCACTCTGTTTTCTGCCAGAGTGGTGGGTATGAATGGAAGGTGGGACATCCTGCTGGGCTGGGAGACTTATCCTCTGGTTCTGTACTGGTAGTATTGTTGGTCTATTCTCCCATGTGCTTGGTGACAGGACGAGGGGGAATGGGCTAAAGTTGTGCCAGGGGAGGTTTAGGTTGGATATTGTGAAGAACTTCTTTACTGAAAGGGTTGTTAGGCATTGGAATGGGCTGCCCAGGGAAGTGGTTGAGTCACCATCCCTGGAGGTCTTTAAAAGACATCTAGGTGTAGAGCTTAGTGATATGGTTTAGTGGAGGACTTGTTAGTGTTAGGTCAGAGGTTGGACTGGGTGATCTTGGAGGTCTCTTCCAACCTAGACGATTCTGTGGTGTGCACACAGGGTTGATGGCGTTAACAGTTTTGTTCACAACTTTTGGCAGTGTAACATCATTGCATATGTGGAAAATATGGCACAAAGCTTTCCATAGACCTATTGTTGGAAGGAAGGTAGGATGCAGAAGGAAAGTGGGCTCAATAACTGCAAAAACATACATATTTGAGGCTTCTGCTGTACTGCATGCCTTTGCTGTCAGATGACTTTACACAAGCTCTTAGACACTCCATGGTAGAGGATAAACAGGGTAGGCTAAGTCTTGTTGTGAGAATTAAAGTTGTGTTTTTGCAGTGGAAAATTCCACTAACCTTGCATATTCGAAAGTGATTGTGCAGGCATAACAGTGTGTGGCCAGGGTGTTAAGCACATAAGGGGACAGTGGAAGGTCCCACTGTTCCAAAATAGGGAGGATAGCAAAGAAAAACAAGCAGTTGCAAAATCAGCAAAACCAAAAAATCACAGGCCCCTCCAGTTATGAGAGAAGAAAAAAAGGGAGAAAGGAAAAATTAAAGGTTGGTCAAATAAAATTGTATACACATGGCACAGTAAAAAGCATCTAGTATGTTGTAGTACTCCGCCAGTGAGGAAATGGGAGGAATCAAGCTTCAGGTAATAGGGGATACAAGGTTATGATACATTTCTGCAGCACGCTCCTCCTTGCAGGACACCTGCCATTACAATTGCAAATAAAAATGCTTCTTCCCTGAGATCCTCGCTTGAGCCTGTGTTACTGGCTGCTGATTGTTTCTCACATTGTCAGTCCAGCTGAGCTCTCCCATCTGAAATTCATGGACATTTTACAGGAAGAACAGCTGTGCTGATGTCCGCATTTGTATCTTGCTACTGTTTCCGTGTCTCAGGTGGGGACTGGGTGTGCTGTGAGCTGATGAGCAGACATGGCACAATGTAGCTGGAAGTAAAGTGTCCACATATGCTCCTGTTTCTTTTGTTGTGCAGAGAAGCACAGCTCCCCTGCCATCCACTAGACAGAGAAGACTCAGCAACATCTCAGGGGGAGCAAGATCACGGTTTTAAACAGCTTTCACCTCAACTTGAAAGGCAGACTGGCTTATCTAGTTTTTCTCCTACATGTGCTTTCTGATTTACAGTGCAGTTCTCAATCAGATCTATAAGGAATTGGACCAGGAGCATTCTGGTCTGGATGAGCTCTTACCATAGTCATGGAAATCCCAAGCATTTCAAAACTTCAGATTTGGTCAGCTGCACATGCCTTCTCTCTGGATCTGTTTTTCTAAAATGACAGTAGTACTTAAGTCAGAAACAACTGCTGCATGACTCAAGCTCCCCCAGGGGAAAACAAAAACAAACAACAGTGAGTAGTGTTACTTCATTACCTTCGGTAATAATTAAAGATACTTTTGTAGCCTTGGCTGCAAGAATAACTTGCAGCGGGAATATATTGGTATCTCAAAAAGAGATGCTTCATTTATTTGGTTGATAAGGTATTTATCATCTCATTTGTAAGACTACCAAAGCCTTTTTACAGTATGTACGTAAAGGATGGAAAGCCACAGTTAATTATCCTTCTTCTTCTGAGGATCAAATAGTCCTTTCAGAAAATAAGATCTTACAGTATTCCTTCTAGAGAGGAGTAAATAAAGGTTGTGGTAGTTATTAAGTGGTCTGAATAGTAAGTTCTCAGTGCTATGTTTTCTGCAAAACAATAAATCAGCGTCCCAACAGAGAATGGCTTAGAAGAATAAAAGCAATTACAGAAGACAGTGTTTGGTGTCTGGCATCCTAGCCATTGCCTGATTGCAGATTATGCTTACCCTACATCCAAATGAACTGTCCAAAATATAAAAATCTATAGAGGAAAAATATCAAAAGATAAACGGTACCCTCTCTAGGTAAAAGAGATGGATATGATGGGTCTCTTCTCTTTCTCTTCTAGAAAGAGGAGACATGGTATAAAAAGAACTAGTAGTTTGTAGGTGTTCTTCTGAGTGTGAGAGCAGATGTTCATGAAAACATCCTCATCAGACTACTTTTTTCCTTTTCATCTGCCCCAGTCCGATCCTGGTCACAACTGTAATGGTATGAGTATGTTAGGCTTGTTTCCCTTCCCACTTATCCTTCTGTAAATAAGAATATATCTGTGCAATTACTTAGATGATAAAATCTAAAGGTGCTGTAGGCAAAAGCATGCTCAGGGCATCCCTCCTTTAACAGGTGCTATGCGTATGCACCTGCCAAGTTTGGATTGGAGTACACAGTAGAAATTGGTTTTAATGAGATTTCCCTTCCCGAATTTTCAAATAAGCTAAAATTAATCGTGACTTTATGTCATCGTTCAGTGAAAGAGACGGATAGTGAACAGCGTTGTTGGTTATACCTGCAGGGCCACCATTCTAAGGGCTTGAAGGGCAAAACTTTCATTTTTAAGAATTTTCAGGAATTGCTTCTTTGTATTGGATGAATGCTTTGAAGTGTGGCATATTGCTAGTCTCTTGGAAGAGGGAAAAAAAAAAAAAAAAAGAAACACTATTTCTGTGAAAGTCCCTGACAGGCCTTTATCTGAGTTTGTAGGAACAACCAGTGGGAAGTGGGACTTTTTCCTTCATTTCAAGCTTTGCACTGTTCAAGCATGTGCTGCGTTTACCTGTTGGGCACAAGCATTTAAAGATGTGTGTTTTTGCGTCACCGCACAGCTGTGTGTGGACGAACACCACCATTTGTGTTTGTCGGTGCACTGATGTTTTAGGGAAGATACAGGTATCATTTCCTATTTTCATTCATGAACGTGTTTGGGTGTGTTTTGTGTGGTAGGCTCTGAAGGTGCATATTTGCATAAGACCATACATACCCAAAGTGTGTTTGTCTGTCACGTGAGAGAAGTTTGTGTGAGAACTTCTGGGGTATTTACTGCCATCTGAGAGGGGTAAAGAGTATGTTGTACACTTTCACATAGTGCGATTTAGGGCGCATGCATACACTGTCTCTTTACACTGTCTCTTGTAGGGCTGCATGTTTGCATGACCTTTGTTCTCTAATAGTTGTTTTTCTTTCTTTTTGTCTTGCTTTTTGTGTGATTGCTGCTCTGTGTTGGCTGTTATGTTTGTCACTGCAGTCATCGCCAGTCATGGAGGAAAAGGTAAATCCTGTTGTTGCACCTTAATTCTGTTAATCATGGTTTTGGAGGTTGCTGTTGAGTGGCAATGGTGTGATGCTGGAAATGTACTGTTCAGGCCTGTTTGCCCTCTCTGTTTACTGACATTTGCATTAGACTTGCTCAGGTGTGCCACTTCCCTTAACTGATGCAAAGGGAGGGCAACAAGCTGCCACATCAGGAAGAAGCTTGTCCCAAAACAGGATCAGCCCTGTGTGTTGGGATATTTACACTTCACTTCCCAGAATTTTGAAAAAGCTTTCTTTTCTCCCTTATTTTGAAATTGAAAGAGTACAAAATACGCATATTTTCTAAGCAGGGCAGAAAATGTATGTCATTAGTAACTCTCAGAAAGCACATCTGACTTTGGGCTAGGTAGTGAGTTCTGCGCCCCCTTAGCCTACAAAGAGGGCAGTTCTCATTTTTAAATGTTGACAAACTTAGTTTTGTTAAGTTTTATAAGCTGTAGGATGTTACTGAAAGAGCATTCTGACCCAGGTTTTCGCTACTGCAAACCTCTATAGAGGTGTTTGCTGTTTACCTTGTAACATGAAGTGGAACTAACCAAGTGTTGAGTCCCCCTGTACCAGAAAGGCTTAGGTGTGTGAAGGTAACTACAAAGGACTGTAGTGAGCACTCAAAATTTATACCAACCTTGAGGATACTCTAAACTTCTTTGAAGACTGATAAAGTCAGCGCCAGTACTGCAAAGCTTAAGTTAGCTGTTTTTGCTCTTCTCTGGGAGATGCAGAAGAGGCTGGAAAGTGTTTCCAAAGAAATTCAGAAAGGAAATTCTGAATGCAGTTTTCCTAACAGTCTACATTAAAATACCTTCCTGAAGATCCTACAGCTTCTGCTGCTGCTGGGACTTTGCACCTCTGTTCTTTGTTTAGCATGGATAATAAAGTTCATATGATCAGCGTACATTCAGTGTGGTGCTACATTTCCTAGCATGTTAAATGTGTTTTCATAAGAATCTAGAAACAAGCTGTGGGCTCACAAAAGAAATCTAGTAGAGCTTACCTGAAGAGGAAGTATAATTCAATATCTGTGTCAGCATGTGTTTGGGATTTGGGATTTGTCACAAATCTGGCATCCTGACTTATTAGGAGCAGGTGTAACTGGCAGGATGGAGGTGATAAATCAGTATTTGGGCAAACTGCAATAGAGTGTGTTCTCTATAAGCAAAAGTAAATACAATCAGATAGTGTCTGTGATCTGTGTTCCTTTAAAATTCACATACATGTGCTGCTGTTGTAAGAGGGTTTATCTATGAAACTTCCGTATATGAATCTTCAGGATTTTCAGGAGAAAATGGAGATTCTTAGGAAAAGTGCATCCCAAATATCCTTTCTGGACCACACTGAAAACACCTTTCTTCCTTCTCTGCCCTTCCAAGATGGGCCACAGCAAGCAGTTACTCCTCAGCAGGAGCTGCACTGGCGCAAGGGAGCAGCACGCTGTGTTGCTGAGAATGGAAAGGCTGGGCTATTTGCATTCTCCACAAATGTCTATTCTGTTAGACATTTCACTTTCTTTCTTCATAAATGAGCTGGCTTGTGCCCCAGCCCCTGTGTCAGCGTGTTTGAGTAAGCCCTGGGGCGGCCTTAGGTGCTGCTGCAGTCCTTTTGTCCACAGTCACAGATCACAATCACAGACCAGGCTGGGTTGGAAGGGAGCTCCGGAAGTCATCCCGTCCCACCCTGTGATGAAGTGGTTGTGGGGGTAGCTTAGCTGAGTCTTAGCAAAAATTATTTGTGTCCAGGAACACCACTGCACAGGGTTGGCTTGGAGCCTGATGGAGAAGGGGAGCACGTCTGTGTCTTTTGAGGAGATGCTCACTGATGCCCTGTTTCTGGAATGTTAATGCTGATTAGACACCTTCCTTCTTTGATTTCCAAGTCTTAACATTGGTCTGTTGGGCAGTTCGAGCTGACCACCTTATGCACAGCCAAACATTTTTTGCATAGCAATTTAAACCAGTGCTGAGTATCATTAAAGAAAGGTACATGAAGGTCTGTTGTTATTAATGCTGGTGTACAGAATGGCAGATTTCATCACTCTCTGCACCAGAAAGCAGAAACGTGCAGTGAAGTGTGAATAGTCCTATCCAGGAGTAGGTGACATACCATTACTTAAACTCTTTGTGGGTTAATGTCACACAGGATCAGCTCAGTTCATCTCAAAGGCCACTGGAGTCCAGCTAGCAGAGGCTGCTGGGGAGATGCACTAAGTGGAGCTGTGGTCTGTCCCTGCAGTCCTGCTCCTCTGGCATGAAAGTGGATGCTGGTTTCAGCATGCTGCTTCAGCCTTTTCCACCTCTACTGCTTGCTCTACGTTTTCTCCCACTAGAACTTGGTCTCAAAATGTGTACCAGCTTGTATATTCAGAATCAAATCCAAGCTAGCTAATCACCTGCATTTGCAATAAAGGAGAGGGCTGAAGAGAATGCAGTTACAGACATCTGGCCATATGAATGATGCATTCATTTATAACTCCTTTTAAATTCTGAATTTTCAGTGAGCTATAATTGGATATGGAGAGGGGATCGGAGAGTACAAGTATTACTTTTCTTGCTTAATATTGGAAGTGATCCAAAAACCACTGATTTCTGCTGTTGGTGCAAATCAGATTTGGGGTGGAATGTACAAAGTGGCATGTAGGTGACTCACTTAAGCCTCTTTCCTGTTTCAGTGATGGCATCTCTAGAATCTTTGGGATCTTCCTTTTTTTTTTTTTTTTGTGGGAGTTGTCTGCTGTAGCCCACAGCACCTCCATTTCTCAGAGGATACACTGGCTTAAATCAGCTCAGTTCTCTGCATTTTTCATTTCCCCACAATATTTTATACTGATAGTGAAGTTGTTTTTGTCTGTTTTGGTCACTTGAACGCCTCTGCCTTCTTAGACTCTCCCCAGGAAGATGCATGGCTCTACCAATAGACACCCTGGGTCTGAACAGACAACCCTTTGGAGGTGTGGGGTTGGCAATCCACACAGCTGCTAAGTGAGGAGTGCAACTCAGTTTCTAATGATGAATATTTCACATAAGCTGGTGTGCTGTTTCTTTTGTGTAAGACCCTTGTAAACAGCTAACAGATTGGCTTTCCCTTTCTCTCTGTTTCTCTGTTTAGCAGGAAGGAACGTCCTAACTCTCTGAATGTCTTCCCCCTCGCGGATGGCATGGTACGTGGGCAGATAGGGGCCAAGATCGTCCCAACACTGGACCACTGGCACCTGAGTGACCTCGGCCAGCTGCAGTCCAACTCCAGCTACAAGGTTTTATAGACCATCACGGAGCAAGGGTTTCCCACTCTTCCACTGTCAATAGCATCCCATGTTTTCATTAAGGTGGAGATAAATCTGTGTCCATAACCCTTTGCAGCCTCTTCCTGCTGTGCATTTACTCCGGTGGTAGCTGTACTGTAGGTGGGAGGATATCCTTTCACACATCTGGCATACAGTATGGGAGGGATTTAATACAGCTCCTCATGCTTCTTTTTACTCCTTGCATCAGTATTAATCTCCTTTACTTGGCTGGCCCGAAGTTGAAAGGAATGTGTGGGGAGGCAGTCAGTAATTTAGGGAAGATAAATCCTTCACCTTTTTTGTCTTATTTGGGAGAGGAAATGATGGAACCTGACCCTTCTCTCCCCCTCAGTAAGGACAGTGCTTTTGTACCTCAGCTGGGGCCAGGGACTGGGTTGCACTTGCTCTTCATTGTTTGTTCTTTTTGACTTATCGCTGTTCTGGCCTTCCTGTGTTTGGTAAAAAGGGATACTAAATCTCTCTGTATGCCCAGGTCCTGCACTGTGCTTAAAGCTCTTCAGTTTCTCACACATCTAGTCCGTTGCTCTAGACTTACATTGTCTACATCCAAGTGGCCTCCTTGATGCATAGCTCAAGAAATTCTGACAAATTCAGTTCCATAGAACACAAAGCAGCAACTTCCTTTTTTTTTTTTTTTTTTACACAGGCTATGGAAAGTAGCCAGGCGCAGCACAGCACAGAGCTTGGCACTGTGTCAAGCTTCTGCCGTTGCAGAAGTTGGAAATCCAAAATCAAGATCTTTGGATAGGATGGGGACTTGAAACCTAACCCTTGCTGTAGTGTTAAAGGCACAGAGACTTGGGAAATATAGCAATTTGCAGAGTGCTTGTCAGGTTCTACAGTCATTTCTGAAGACTTTACCTGTAATTAATAGCATTGCCATGGAGCAATAGCATAATCAAGGATGAGGAAATGAAGATATGGTATGAATGTGTTACTGCAGACAGATTAGTGCTGTGCCAACACAGCACTGCTGCAGGGATGCACACAGCAACCAAAATGTACAGAGACCATACTTCTAGTTCTGGAAGGAGTCTGTTCCTTGGGGTCTCCAGTCAGTGCTGTACACTATGATGTGAACATGCTCTTGAGCTCTCTATTGATCAGGCATGTGTGGCAGGCGTAAGTTTTTAGAGGAGAGTTGGTAGGAAGCTGGGGTTAGATCCACCTTCCAGACTTCTGAAGGCATAATTCTTTAAGCCATGCCGTTGCAGAGCTTCTGAAAGCTTTTTAGTGAGGGTTGAGTGGATCTCATTGATAACTCAGCACCTCCATTGCAGGAGAATACAACAGGAATGCAAATAAATTGTAAGCTTTGATTTCCAAGTTCAGGTAATGGAGGGTTACTGATCTGATCATTTAGTAATTTATTCTTGGTGGTGTCAGACAAAAAGTCAATTTCTGGTTACAAGAAAACATTGTGCAGAGGTAGTACTGTGCTACTCAAGTCAGATACTACATGTGTCTGATGGGTAGTGCTGGGGTTTGTTTTGGTGCTTGTTAAAAAAAATCAGGAGGTCTTAAGGAGGACAGCTGATAGTTTGCAGATAGAGAGCTTGGGCTATGGAAGACTTGGATGGTTAATGCGTTATGGTGGATTTCCTAAGAGTATGGAACAAACCTGTGAATAATTAAAGGGAGTGATTAACTGACGTGCTAGATTTGCAATTTGGAATGGAGTATTTTTCTTGTGCAAGCTACTTACTCTGACTGAAGTGCTATTTCTCAACTATTCTACATGACTGAAATCTCAGCAGTAGTGCTCATATACTCCTTGCCTCTTCTTCAGCTGCTCTGATATTTTGTTGACATTGACTGCACACGTGTAACTCACCTTCCCAATACGTATATCCTGACTCTTCTGACTAGTTTTTCTATTTCATGGGGCCATACTGTACTTATGTTTTAAGTGTCCTTTTCTACTTTTTATTACTATTTTGTTCAAGCTGCTGTTTTTATTACTTTACTTTTAGATTCAGTTGTACTTTTATTTTATATAATAATTTGGAGTTGAAAGTCCTTAACGTTTTTGTTTTTATGTACTGTGCTTTCAGTGTTATAACCATACAATTGTGGCTACTCATGGTGACATATGACTGCTATGAATGTTGGGCCTTTGCAATGCATTTTGGAGGTCACTACTACACATTTGATGTTTAGGAGGTTGACAGGTATGGCTGTAGGTAAGTGGTGGTTGTGGAGAGTATTCTTTGTGTGAGCTATGGGTTATGGAGAATGCCTCCTAGGCTGTAGAGGAGACCTGTATAGTTAGTGGAATATTTAGCATTAATGGAGCAATCGGAACAATAGAAGGAAGATACCAGTGAAGTTTAATAGACCTTCTGGACTGTGAAGAGGAGTGTCTTTGTAGTGTTTACATTTGAGATGAATTTCTCCAGGGCAGGCTGGTAGGCTGATAAAGAACATACTTTAGATAAATATAAAATTCAGATGTATAACCAAAAATAAATGAAAGGCAGACAATAATGGTGTAGGATTTCTGAATGACATCTAGTTCCGAAAATCAAGGAATGACATGTTGACCCATCTCGATGTCTCTTCTACAGTGCTAAGATCCTCAAGGACTTAGGTTATGCTTACAGACTTACAGTGCGTACAAGGAGATCTCTGAATCCATTCACCCAAAAGAAGTTTTGTTTTGGGGGGGGGAAAGAGGTTTTATGATCACAGTTTACACGTGGTACTCGTTGTCCCTTTGTACAGTAGAAAGCACAACAGGCAAATTGCAGTTGAAGTATTATAAGCCTTACTGGATCGTATTTTTTCTTAAAAATCAAGTTTGCTATTATTTTCTTTACATATTAGAAAAGTAACTCACAAAACAAGAATATGAAGTACATGTGGGAAGTGTAGTTTCCACCTGTAGCAGCCTAAGTAAAGTGTCTCAATCTCAGTTTTGATAGTAAAATCAGCAAATGTGCAGGGAGACAATTTGAACGTCCATGTGGGAATATGGGTGCTATTCAGACTGACAGTACAGAAACCAAACAAAACATGGATAGTATTCAATGGTAGCGTATTTTTTAAAAAGCCTTAATTTCTGATACAAGTGTGCAAATGCAATGTAAATCCTCTACAGTACAATGTATAGCAGGCTATTTTAAGATAAGCATACAGAGGCCAGTCTGTAAAGGAAGATGTTAATAAGATTCCAGATTTAAAAAAAAAAAAAAAAAAAAAGGCTGCAAAGGGTTAATTTATTTCAGACCTCTCTCATCCCATTTTGAATTTGATTTTTTTTTTTTTGGTCATATTGTTCAGTTACTATTAGAACAGTAGAACGAGACTTACAAATGAGTGAAGCATCACAGCTCCAAGGTTTGGGAGGCCTTGAAGCAGCTTCTGAGCAGAGCCAGAATCTTTCTTGTAGTTGCACAGGAGGGGAGAGACAAGCCATACAGATTATAGCTGAGTCTGGGTGTGCAGATACTGAATGTCACTGCACTCAGTTGCAATTCATTATCACGTATAACTTTCAAAATTAATTTTGTCATCTCCCTGCAGGCAGTAATTAGAGCAGGCTACCGTGAAGAATGGGGAGATCTCATTGGGTTCTGGGAATGATCACTGCATTGGTTAAGACATTAATTGGCTGACTTTGAAGCAGTGCTGCTTTAATTGACAAACAAGGGGCACAGTATAAAATCCTCACAGAGCCTTAAGTCTCCCATGTTTTTCAAGAGGTGTTATACAAGAAATGGGGCTGTAATGTTTGTAAAGATGAGACCCATTTGTGCACATTTCACACTGGAAATCCATCTCCTATGTTAATTTGTCAGCTTTTGATTTTTGAATTCCTGGATCCTGTCTTGTCATTTGTAACTGGGGAGACCACATCTGTTTCTATTGTGTTGTCAAGCTGAAGGCATGCTTGGCTAGCTTCCGCATAATGTGATGTGGGGACATAGGTCTTCCCCCACTAATAAAGTCAGACTATCCCAGCTTGGTATCCACTTTGTTTCTGCAGTCTAGCATCAAAAATACTTTGGCGTTGTCTCAACACTAGAGATTCTCATCCTGGTTGTGTCAGTGGCTTACTGTAATGACAGCTTCCAGATCATCTAAGAGGTCACTTCAGATCTTTCCCAAGCAATGTCCATGTTGCCTTCCAGTCTTGGGAAACGCTGGCCTGGCTTACTGCAAGTGCCAAAGGCCTTCAGCTTCCACAATAGCCAGTGGCAGTTGCAGGTGCTTTTTCAGTTATGATAAAGCAACCTTCCTTGAGGTGCATGATGAAGAGGTCACATACTGATGAGACTTGTGAAGACCAGTCTTAAATGGTAAAAGAAGAAGGATATCAGTCCTTTCACAGGTAGGATTTGCTTCCTGAGTTCAGCATGAGAACTCACTGCTTCATTTTGGTTGCAGTGCCATGTGTCACCAGAGAATGCTGGACGTTTAGTTGGTACAGTGAGCAAGACTCACTTTCCATAATGCTTTAAGGCAGCCATATTCCAACAAATAGGAGATTAATTGAAATATCTACCTGTGCTTTTCCCTTTTTATTCTTTCCCTGCCCTGGAATTTCTGTAGTGCCCCCAAGATGAAATGTCTGAATCTGGGCAGTCCTCGGCAGCTGCCACACCGAGCACCACAGGAACCAAGTCCAACACTCCTACATCATCTGTGCCCTCTGCTGCTGTCACGCCCCTGAATGAGAGCGTCCAACCCGTCAGCGAATACAATGGCACAACCAAGGGCAACAAGAGGACACGAGAAAAGCGGAACAGTCGGAACATGGAAGTCCAGGTTACGCAGGAGATGAGGAATGTCAGCATAGGTATGGAAGCTGGAGCTTGCTTATTTTGCCATTAAAGTAATTGCCTTCACAGTGCTTGTGTCCCTCTGTTACAAGAAGAGGCTGGGAGACTGAAGGGTAATCAGCTTCATAGGTATAGAATTTGAGACAAGCTTACTTAGAAAGATATGTAGAGAGTCCGCTAATTGGATGTGAGTTATTTTCTGAGTTGCAAGTTTTGAAAAGTCAGTAATAAAAATAGTTTCACAAATACACAGGATGACAATGGATTACTGAGTTCAGTTCCCTGCAGTTGCTTTAATCCATGTCATAGAACCCCTTTCAGGAACAGGTAAGTCCCATCTCAGTCTGAGCTTTTGGAACGCCGTTTCTGGACCTCATCAGTATGCTAGTTGAAAACTTGCATTTAGTTTTCTCTCTGGATATATTCACAAGTATTTTACATCCAGTTGTTCATATGCCAAAATTATCAGTTGGGTTAACTAATTATTTTCCCTTCTATGTGTTTACCCTACAGTTTTATGTATTTCAGAATAGCAATTATATCCCTATCTAGCCATTTTTCTAAGCTAAGTAAGCTGTTTTCTTTTAGTCTGTTTCTCATATAAGAAATCTTTGGAAGTTTCAGTTGTTTTCTTCCCACTTCCTGGAGTGCTTCAATAAACTTAATTAATTATTCCTCGTGAAGAAAGCCATCACCTAAGCCTTCAGCACCAGACTGTTTAAAGAAAGAAAATGATGTAATAACATGCTAAAAGCCACTTTCAGTGCTGTTCAATATAGCCGTACCAATGTAGTGTCTGAGCACCTCCCAGCTTGTATTGTATTTAGACTTGCAGTAACCTTCAGAAATGAGTAGTTGTCTGTTTCTTGCAGATCATGAGCTTAAATACAAAGGGACTGTAAAATGAACAGGAAAGTCTGTGCAGGAGCATATGAAAGAACATAGGTTTTGATGTTAGCATCATAGAATCACTTAGGCTGGAAAAGACCTCCAAGATCATCTGGGCCAACCTTTAACTTAGTACTAACAAGTCCACCATTAAGCAATGTCACTACCTCTACATGTTTTCTGAAGATCTCCAGGAACGGTGAATCAACTACATCCCTTGGTAGCCTCTTCCAATACTCCATAACCCTTTCAGCGAAGAATTTTTTTCCTAATATCCAGCCTAAACCTCCCATAGTATTCTCCTGGAGAACCTCCTTGTCATTTCCTGTGCATCCTGGCGAATGCAAGTCAGTATGAACATTAGTAACAGAGAAATTGAGTATGGATGTCTTTGGTGGCTGAAACCAGGAATTGTACCTAACAAGAATAAGCTAGAACAAGAAACACAAGAAAAGAGAAAGTTCTTCCAGTGATGAGTTTGAATTTTCTTCAGAGACAAGTTTGTCCTACAGTATTTCTCAGAGTTCAGAGGGCAGTAGTTCAAGTTCACTATAAATAATTATCCTTAATTTTGCAGTTGGTGCTTATATGGTCATTTACCATCAGTAGCTTTTTTGGGTCCAAGTCAGGTCTATTTTATATGCATGCAACTCTAAAGTGGATGTGTATACGAAAGTTTAAATTTTCTTGCTGAAATTATCATATTGTGGAATCTGCTCAAGGCAGATAGGTGTATGTTTCTTATGTGCTCTGCATATTCAGTCTTTCAGCTATTTTTCGCGTGTGATGCAGAAGTATATCTCGATGCTGAGAAGAAACTTAGATACTTGAATTTTAATTAGGTATTTTATTCATCTGTAATTAAAATGTCTGTCAGTGATGCAGATGTCTAAGAGCAGAACCTACAAAAAAGGGATTTGCAGAAAAGCTTCCCAGGTTATAAAATAAAGAGAAGGAATCGTCTGTTTCTGTGAGGTGGGGAACCATTTGTGTATGGATGCCTAGTTTGTCAACAAATACACATCGGGCTTTGGCTTCAACATGACATTTGTTGCCAGCAAGTCCACAATGCCAGCCTAAAACAGTAAAATCAACAGTCAAGTTGTCATGGGCTTGGTATATTTGGCTGCTGAGGAAGTTTGGAAAGGTTAAAGATTTCACATCTAACAGTTAAGGGACTAATATAGTTTACATACGAGGTCTTTAATCCTTCAGGAATTTCATGTGTAAACAGCCACTGTATTTATATTGCTTTTTTTAGAATAGGTGCAAGCCTGAGTTTTTGAACATTTTGGTTTCTAATATGAGTAACTTGACAACAGGATTATTTTTTTTATTTTTATTTTTATTTTCTTATTTTCTTCTTCAAATATTGGCTTTAAGCTGTAGATTATACAGAAAACAGACGATTTCATATGTTGGACAATGTGTTTTCTAAGTGAAAATTCACTGTAATGGGTATCTAAACTAGTTGTAGACTTGAGAATTTGTCTTGACAAATTATTTCTATTAAAATAAGCCAGTGCCGATTCATAACTAGAGTAATCTCTGTGAAGCTATATGAAAAAGTTACTCTGTTCTTCAATTTTGGCTAAAGCTGCATAGTCATTGAAGAATTTTTACTGACAGATAAAAAGATTATTTGCAAGTTATTTTAATGGATAAAGTACTTGTGGTTATTACATTTTAATGCGTATCCAGGCCAATGATATTGGTGGCAAGCTAGTGTGGCACAGGGTATGCTAATGGTCTTTCTGTGCTGAATCATGAAGGCACCTTCCCAGTCCTGGTGCATTTCTGTCTCTAGGTGATCAGCCGCTTTCTGTTCCTATTTTAACACTTTGTACATGGAACCATGAAGTTTTGAAGCCTTGGTATTCAAAGCTGCAAAAGTGCCTTCCGGAAGCACTGATACTGTAGACCATATGTATTGTCTCCCTTAGGTATGGGAAGCAGTGACGAGTGGTCCGATGTTCAGGACATCATAGACTCTACACCAGAACTGGATATGTGTCAAGATCCCCGCCTGGAACGCACTGGTAACAGGTACTGATTGTGACTTTTTGCTGTTTGCTCTTTAGCTTGGTTTTGTGATGAGTGAAGAATGGATGCCGTGGTTCACACAGTTCAAGTTACAGCTATTTGAGGAAAATCCATATGTTCTGCCTAGTGCAAATGTGAGGGGTCTTGATTATCTTTGAGTTGTCCAGGGAAGGCAAATATCAGCTGGTAATCTGTGGAAGGAGCTGTGCAATCTGAGCAAACTGAATGAGGTTTGTTTGAGACAGGTTAGTTTGCCTTGTAGGGTCAGGGAGCACAGAGAAACGTAGCAACAAAACATTTAAACAGGCAAAGGGGACATAGGCTTAAGTTTTCAAGGTGAGGAAAAAGATGCATTCATCTAATGAGATCAGATCTGAATTCAGTTTTTAAATCTCAGGACTTTTTCAGTTTTTTTGTGTTTTTTTTTTTTTTAAGTGTTGGAAGAAAAGCAGGTCTGAGATGTGAGGGAGGACAAGCAAGAGTGACCCCAGCAGGGCAGTGGCTGTGGTGCAGTCCTGCAGGATTGGAGCAGGGAGAGCAGAGCAGGGCACTGGTAACGGGCTTCATAAGCAGTCCCCTACAAAGGAATGGGATGAATTAGGTGCAGGGGATACCCAGGAGCAGCAGGACACGGGACTGAAGACAAGTACACCTACAGCATAGGTTAGATAAGGACAGTAGGCACAGGCCTGAGCTTAAAGGGAGCCCTTGGACTAGTGGACAGAAGGTGGCTGTGTTCAGGTCTAAGGTGAGGCTAGTCAGAGCAATTTTGGACCGTCAGTGCACTCAGGACCTTGACAGAGTCCTCTGAATTAGTGAACTTTTACCAAACTACTATGCTGATATCCTTCCTGTCTACCACCCTTTTTGTGCTCAGTGGGAGGCTCCCTAAAGGCTGTTAATTTTGGCACCACGTTTCTGTGAGACGTCATTAACCTAGAATTACTAGTCTAGGTTCCTTGATTCATTTTTATGAAGGTCTAGAGATTAATTTTATGGAGTTCATTAATTTTACCCTGGTCCAGTGGGTAATTTAGCAGGACACCAGCAAAAATAACCCCCCAACTCTTGCAGGTATGCAGAAAATAATACCCTGACAAAGTTAAGGCAAACTTTTCTCACGGACCAAATCTGGACTGGATTGCACTTGTTGAGCACCCTCTTCTAGTCCTCTAAAAGTGCATGTGAGCAGCAATAACAGATGCCTTTCTCACCTGTGAAACACAGTTAAGTTCCCCTTAGGAGATGTAGGGTACATGGACAATTTTTAGGGTCAGCAGCAGGAGGAATCTAGGTAGCCAAAACAGCTCTGTGTGAGGAAAGTAAAAGAGACTGATGTGATCAGACTGATAATTGGTTTGAACATGAAGAAAAGAAAGGAGTGGAGAGGATTGCTGCACTGGAAGCTCTTCATGCAGACTGATCTTTGATCCACATAGAGAGGCAGAAAACCGCAGGAGACACAAGATAACTCTGGAGCTGCTGAACAGTGTGCTTGCTGCTTTAAAAACAGAATCCTTTTGAGAGATGTATTGTTTCAGCAAGTGGAGTGCTGAAGCTGAATTATGTCTTCAAGTCAGACCTTGAATGCTGTTTGCTTCTTTTCGCTTGTACTGTCTGTTAGACTGCATCAACTGTGTAATTCCTCAGTGTTCTCGGATTCCTGGGTAGCTCTGTAATTAAAAATTCTATTTTTTTCCTTTTATCTGCAACACGTTTTACCTCTCAAATATCAGAGACAGCTAACACAACACATTTGTAATCTCCATGTTTGATCACAGAGACTTGATTTAGCTAAGAACAAAGCCACGTGACTTGAGATAATATCCACTGGTACTGACCTTTATGTTAGACTGCTGGAAAAATTGCACAGCCTTACTTCATATTGGCTGATTCCCCTTGTACAAGGCAGGGCACTTAGAAGTGTCTATACCCACTTTAATCCCATTTTTTGCAGTAAGCACTGACAATCCTAGAGGATGCCTCACTCCTCCTTACTGTGTCTTTCTGCAACAGTTGTATTCTGTTTAAGCCATGAGATTGGCAAAGAATATGAGAAGATTCTTGGTAGAGAAGACACTAAGATGTGGAAATGTGCTACCATATGATGTGATTAGATAACATTAACTTTGATTTACCTTTAAGGAAATACATTTTGCTGACATAGGAAGAAGCATTTGTGCACTTAAAACCAAAAGAAGAAACTAACCTTTAGGCTGATTTCACTTACTAGTTGGCAAAGAAAAAAGAAGACCGTTGCTATTTTCAGCATCTGAGTCCTTATCTGATCTGCTTATCTTACCTGCTTTGAAGGTTGCTTTGAAGTTGATAGGAGTGTGGGAATCATTGCACAGTGTTAGAAGTCAGAATTGAGAGCTGCTGTGAATTGAAAGGTTTCTGTGAGATATCGAGTTGTCATCAACTCTTATGATGTAAAAAGGAATCAACCAGGCAAGCTTTGAGGTTGTGCATGATAGCTACTTGCACTTGATATAGGAAATAAAATATGTTTTTTTCTTTGCTTACTAATTTCCCTGCGTCAGCCTATGGTGAACAGGCAGAATGTACTCTCAGAGTTTTGACTTCAATGTTCTGTAATGCTCAGTATTTCTGAGAGTTACGTGATAGCTCAAATGTTGCCAAGTAACAAGTGTCCTTGCTTTTTCTTCTTCCAACAACAGCCCAACACAGGGGATTGTGAACAAAGCATTCGGCATCAACACGGACTCTCTGTATCATGAACTTTCCACAGCAGGGTCCGAGGTTATCGGGGATGTTGATGAAGGAGCAGATCTGCTAGGTAAAAACTTGTTAGAACCCTTCTGTTTTCTCTGATACAATGACAATTCTATTAAGCTTCTAGAAGCATTTAAATTCCCTTTTTTTTCCGGAACTTGGATGTTTGTCCTTGGCATGGAATGGCATGGAATTTGGGACATACCGTGACTGAAATATGTACCTGTAGTACAGTAACGCTTATCCAACAATTTAAGTTAATTTCTAAGTAACTTTTATTTAGTCTGTCTTTAGGTGTGTAAGTTTTTTCTCCATAGGATTCTCCCACATGAACAGTTTGGAGAGAAAATTTGCTCCTTCCACTTCCTCCCCCAAATTTTCACTTCAATAATTTTGCACACTAGCAACTTCACTTGGAATAAAGGTTTTGTTTGAAATATGTAAGAAAGTAACTCCTTTTGTTAAGTTTTTGAAATTTAAAGGAACAACTTATTTTAATATGAAAATATCATGGTCTGTATTGCAGTTTTTACCCTTTTATAGTCAATCTAAGAGAAATTTTAATTCATCTTTTAGGCTAGTTTTGAAGGAGGTTTTAATATCTGAAGTCTGGTTATATTCTGTATTCCCGACTAGGACTTTGAGGCAGTCAGAGAAACAGCTCTGTCTCAGGTAGCAGTCTGAGCCCTTGTCATACTTTCTGGCGTTGGATGCTGAGTGTGTAGACCTTAATTCATGACAAAATTTAAGCATGTTCTTAATTCCTTCTGAATATTTTTCTGAATCAGGAAGATATGAATGGTCTTTGAATATCCAGACAATGCAAGCACCTGACAAAGTTTATAACAGTTTCGCTCACTTTCAGTTTTGCTGTTTGACTTAAGGAGACTTAAGAGACATGAGGACTCCTACAGTATGTCATTTATGCATTGAATAGCAAAAGATCTGATCTGAAAGTGAACGTTATCTTCCTGGTAGTTACTGACCAGAGTGTTTGGATAATCTTACAACTTTGGTTCTGGAAAAACAATTTTTATTAAAGAACTTTTGGATATATATCTAGAACAGAATCAGTTGAATTATGTCACAGAATTCCAGCAGCACATCTTTGTAAGACTTAAATTAGGGGGATATTTGTATCACCTTTGAATGAATCTTGTATCATGGCCCTCTGAATGTGAAATGGGTATGTTTCTGCAGAGAGGATCGATTTTAGCCTATTCACTGTAGACTTAACTATGAAGAAGTGGACTGAAGACTGAAAAGTTAGGTTAGCATAGCACTTCTTGCTTTATCTAAGACAAAATCTCTGAAAGTGGTACTGTTACAGGCAAATGTGGGACTGGAATTTAAAAATGAGATCCAGGCTCTCATCAGAACTCTTGCAATAGCTATTTGATATAGAGAGATTTTTATTTTTTTAGAAGCATGGTATAAACTCTGCAGCATGCAAGATAGCTCTTGTGCATGGAGTGATGACCGTTGCCTGAAGTCTCAAGACATTTATTGTTTGACTCCTCATCTCAAAATTGGCAGAAGAAAAAAATCTACAGAAGAGTCAAGATGAAAGCACTGTTTTTTGCTGCCTGTGATTGGAGCCAACATGTGCAGGCAATTTAAAAATTAAAATTTAGAAGGAAAAGCAAGAGTTCTAGGTTTGAGAGTAACCTGGATGTTAGCAGTCATTGCAGAAGGGCCAGAACTCCTGCTCAGAGTGAAGATGACAGTAGCAATGACATGTGACTTAAAACTTCCATCTGCCTGCTGTGGGATGAATTTTGATTAATAGCCCCCACGCGTTACTGAGAACTCTCTTCATAGCAGGGCCAAAGCATTAAAAATGCTTAGAATCTAGCCATTTCCCATATACTTTATCATGGTCCTCAGGTGCTTCCTTATCTAGAAGAGTGTATAATCTATTACATGGCTATCTTCCACTAAATCACTCTATCACTCTATCACACTATATCCTCTGTGCCACCTGCTGCTTTCTACCTCTCCCTGAAATAGCTGTGGCTTCAGGGAGTGTCAGCTTCTAAGAGATGTTATTCAGGAAAATGACTAACTGTATCAACTGCTTGGGACAACCTGCTTCCTACTTCTGGAAATTTGTCGTCTGGTAATCCACTCCCCAGTTGGATTACATCCTGAACCCAGTGATCAGTGAGAAATACAGGCTGTTGTTTACAAAGGGCCAGAGTTTTTAGTTGCTCAGTGGGAGACCATGCTAGTTATATCACTACAGTTCCAGTTAGTCAAAAGTGCTTCATCTCTTCCAGTAATAAGACTGCCTAAAGATCAGTGACTGATTCTGGATCTTGGGTCATCAGTTATTTGGCAGTTAACACTTGTATAATAAAAAGCGTACAGAAACTTTGAACACTGCCTATGTAAGTATGGCTTGTGGAGATCAGATTTGTTTCCACCTGAAATCTGAACCATCAATATGTACAGATCTAATTTTTAAATTTAAGAATAACGTTATTCCATAGAAAGGAATTCCTTACTCAGTGCGGTCAGGCACTAGAACAGGTTGCCCAGAGGAGTTGTGGATGCCCCATCCCTGGAAGTGCTCAAGACCAGGTTGGATATGGCTTGCAGCAACCTGGTCTAGTGGATGGTGTCCCTGCCCATGGCACAGGGGTTGGAACTAGATGATCTTTAAGGACCGTTCCAACCCAAATATATCTGTGATTCTAAAGTTTGTCCTTTTTCACCTTACCAAATACATGAGGGGGGAAAAAAAAAGATTGCTTAATATTCACATTTCTTTTGCTTAGGAAATAGAAATTTCTTGTTCTCTCTTCATTAAGCACAAAAATAAAGGTTTGTTTCCTGGCTAATGCTGTTGTTATTAGGAGTAGTTTTTTCTGCAGAGCAGCAAAACTCTTGCAGCTGATAGCATGGCATGCTAGCAGAATAGGAAGGCTTCATCCAGTTCCTTTCCAGACCTGGGAGGTGATATATGATGAAATCAGTTCGCTGAGTGAGTTTTGTGACAGAAATGTCAATCTAATTACTCCTTCTGTTGAGTTCTGGCTACCAGCTTTGCCCACATGAAAGTGTTCTTTGAAATGAACAGACATCAGACATGCTGCTAGGATTGTATATAGGAAGGAAAGCAGAGAGATCTGAGAGGCCGTATTTCTCTGACTTAGAAATGAGATTTAAACACTTTTTTTTGTCTTTTCACAGTAGAAAGCACTAAGAATGTCTCATAAAGTTGGAGGAAAAAGTCTAGGTCTCAGTACTGACAAATTTGTCAACGTTATACAAAAATTTGCCATTCTTGTTAGGTAAATTGTTCCCTTTTCTGTAACTTTTTGCCTGAAGAGCCACAGACGAAATTGTGCTATATGGACATGATATAAGAAACAAGATCCACAATCCAAAAGATTTCTTTCTTTCTGGGTCTTATTTAGAGAATTAAGTGTAAGTGAAGTTTACCAAAAGTGAAAGTTTCATTCTTCCTCTAGTCTCTCTCAAAGCTTGGAAATCAGCCTTCAAGAATATTCTTTGCTTTTGGACTCAGTTTCTTAAAGAAAGAGAAATCTCATTAAGAGGACCTCAGAGTAGAATGATCTTGGAAAAATTACCTTTGAACAATAGCTGGCAGACAGGTCTGTTTCTTCAGTGGAAAATCTCACTCTTCTGAATATCTTCTAAGCTACCAACGTCTCTTCGTACAAAAGCAGCACTCCTCATTGCACTTTTGGAATATAAAACCTGCTTTTTTCCCCATGTTCTAACACCATTGTACACACATTAGTTTGTATAGGGTATATTCTGGAGAAATACGTGGAACAAGAACAATTATTTAGCAGTGGTAATTGTTGACCTAATTCCCTCCTTTCTCACTGCAGCCTTAGGAACACTGCCACCACCTAGTTGGCTGTTTGCCTCCCTACCCACTTGTTAGTTGCTTGTCCTTTCCTACCAATCCTGGGTAGGCTCACTCTTTTCTCATCTACCCTTCCCTTGGTCTTCACTATCCCGAGAGACTCTGGATGTGGAGGAGGACTAGTGGTTCAGTTGTGGACTGTGTGAAGTCCTTTCAGTTTTAGGACTCCAACTGTGCTTTGGAGATTAAAACCTCACTTCAAATAACAGGGATTTTGAGGTGAAGACGGAAATTCAGTTATATATATACGTAAATTTACCACTAATATGTTTTTTTAAACAAAAGTTGAGATGAGATTATCAAACCAAGTCCTTGCACTACACTGGGGGGGAAAAAAGGTGTTCTGAAATGCAACTGATTGTCTTTTGCATACTGATGCATCACTGAAGTGCACATTTAATTTCAGCAAATCTGGTTACTAAAAAGAGATATATTGCAAGGGGAGGGGAAAGGAGAAGGCAGTGGAAAATAGCTGTTCTGCCTTTACTACTACATTAGAGAGAAAATAAAGGTTTACCCAGTCCAAGATGTGATTGCCTGAGATTGATGCCTAGAAAACTGGGGGTAGCTAAGGCATGTGGTTGTAGTTGTACCTTGGGTTATCTTCCCGTAGTTTTTTTGTCCTGTATGTAGAGTCATGCCATCTACAGACATGGCAGGTCCTGTCCTTACTATTTCATGCCTTTTGACATTGAAATGGCTGAATCATTGTCAATTTTTTTTTTTAAACAAAATTTTTCTTTTGTTGGTTTCAGTCAGTGATTGATCATTTTTTCACTTCCTTTTTTCCCTTGTCTCTCTGTGCTTCGCTGGACATGGCCCATAGGGGAGTTCTCAGGTGTGTATCTCTCCTCCACTCAGTTTCCTTTCTTGTTTCTTTTTTTTCTTGTTGAGACTGAATGACATGGTATACACGTGTGATACTCCCCTGCTCTTGTCCAATCACGGTTGGCTTCGCAGACTTTTTCCCACCTTTGCCTTGCTTGGTTCCTTGCACTGACGGGTCCCTGGACAGTAGGACACCCCTGCCTTGTGCTCACATGCCTGCTGCATTTTGATATGCTTTTTTTTTGGTGTGGCTTTCTGCAGGTTTGCTCCACTATATTACACTGGCCTGTCTCGCAAGGTCTTCAGAAAACTCTGCTGTACCTTCCCTTTTTTTCAGGGCGTAAAGTGCCTTTTTGCTGCACGAGTGCTGTGCTCTGAGCAGAGCTCAAGTGGGTACAGAATTAGGTTTGTTTCTGCTTTTCTTCAGGCGAACAAGGCTGTGAGGAGTCCCTCTGCTTGCATGAAGGCTGCTCACTAGCAGTAATCTCACCAGCAGTGGAAGTAGATCTGATTTTTTGAAAATGCCTTTTTGAATCTCTCATAATGTACGCACACTGGCCCTCTTCTGACACAGCTGTAATGAAAACAAAGACTTTCTTGAGGGATAAGAGAGTGACAGAGCCTCTGTCTTTTTTTTTTTTTGAAGCTTTGTCTTTCTGGTAGGAGTTTGAAGTGATATCTCCCTTTTATTTTTGTAAAGAAGGTTTGCTACATTAGGGCCATCAGGAGGTCAGCAGGCCCTAGACTTGCAGAATTTTCACCTTTTCATAAAATGCAGTTGGGCCCTGATACAATTTCAGATGAAGTCAAGGGGATCTCTCTTGATTTCAGTACAAATTGAATGAAGTTTCCCTATAATAAAGGCAGGTGACTTATGAACACACAACACAAAATACTGTGCAGTGTTGAGCTGTCACGTTCCTCTGCACAACACCTCTTGATGTTGGGTCTGTAAGGTTACAAAAGGAAGGATGGCATTATTCTTTCTTCTAGTATGAATTGTTTTTGCTCTATTACTGTAAGCCACTTTTTCTTTTTTTTTTCCTCAGAAAGCCTCACACTGAAGTTGAGTTAGAATTTATCTCAGTAATGAAGTGGGTTTGGGCCTGTCAAAAAGGCCATGTAAGAGCTTTGATATCCCCCCTCCTTTTTTTTTCCTCCTGCCCCTATCCTTCCTTCACCCTATTTGTAATGTCTGTTGAATTACCTCTGTCGTGGGATGGGAAACCCGAAGATGTTTAGTCCAGGGGAAATGATGAAGATGGAAGAAAAAGATGAGCTCATCTTGAGCTTGTCCTAAAATCTCAGGTGTAAAACTGCTTAGGCTAGGCTGCAGAAGAACAAGGTGTAGACTAGTTTATATTCAGCATCACTTACACTGGCACCACACATGTTTACACATGCTGATGAGCTGCTCTGTTTGCTGTTTACAGATTCGTATTTAATGGCTGCTTTTTTCTCTTCCTTTCCTCCCTTTGTCCCCATATCTTTCTGTTCCCTTTCTCGTATGGGATGGCTCTCATAGTACGGGATGATTTCTTTGGTAAGGCGAAGGCCTTTTTTCTTTTTTTCTTTTTTTTTTAAACTGTATTTTTATTTCTAAATTTCTTCCATTCACCCAACATCTTTCCATATGTCTTGCATTACCTTGCTTTATTTTTTTGTGATAATGGTATCACCTCTCCAAGAAGCAGGACGCAGCTGGTCCACAGTGGTGATTTGAGGTTTCTCTTCTTTTTCTTGATGTGGTTGATTACCCACTTTGATGCTTCACACTATTTGCCTGACTCTAAGAATTGCAGAATGTGGAATGGCTCTCCCCTTTTTTCCACATCACAAAGGAGTAAAGACTTCTCATTTTTTCACTCCCCAGTGGTGTTTTTTTTCCCCATGAGTAAGGCTTTCTCATTACAGCCTGCATGAAGTTATCTCACAGTATCCACTCTGTGGCTGTGGGATGGCTTCACCCATTTCTTTTTTGCAAGACAAGCCCTTCACACCTCTCCCTGGTTAAAGCATCAGGCTGTGACTGTATCACACTAATTAGGTAGTTGTGAAGGCACTGATGGCTGGGGCACTGTATGACTTCAGTTCTCTGATAATAGCTCACCCTCTTCACCAGAATTCCTTTCTCTCCCCGTGACAGGCGCAAGGAGTGATAACTAACTCATGAAGAGAAGGAAAACAGTCCAAAAAACCCACCAAACACGAGGAGGAACACTTTCCTCTTATGTTCCTCAGCACCCATAACATCCTTGTGCCATTTTAATGTCTTACTGGCTAAATATTTGTTTGATCATTTACTAAAAAGGAACAAGAGAAACATTTAATAAATGTTGTCTATATCCTGTGACCTCTGGATTTTCTGAACAACATAAATGTCTTGAAAGAAAAGGCTATGCCTTACTCACCGTACCAAACCAAAAATGCACTTCAGTTCACAATGCAGTTACTGTGTCACATTTTGTTTGCAATATTGCTTGACACACTATCCAAAGAACACGTTGCCTGAAACATCAAAGTGATTAATTATCTGTCCACTGATTTAAAAAAAATAATTAAAAAATGCTGCTTTTTACTCATTCCTGCTGGGAATTTGCTTTTGCCATCATAAATTCATCCCATCTAACTGTGAGAAGAGGATCTGTTTGTTTGGGGTGTTGTGATGTGTTCTCACTTCTTGTATGCTGCCATGTTTCTCTAACTTCCATTTACTTAAAGTTTATGTTGTTTTTCTTTTACTGTAAATACTAATGAGCAAGTAACAGTTGTGAAAAATGCTGATGTCTTTACTGGAAAGGAAGAGGTAGTTCAGAGGGCTGAACAAGGAGCACTTCAGCACAAACACTGATTGTTGTGATACCTCTTAATGCTCTAGGACTTGTGTTGAGAAATAAGCTGTAACCCTCAGCACTGTCCCTTGAAAGAAAGAGGTCTCCGTGTCTTATATACTCAGGTAGCCTCTGTTTCCCATTGTAAAATAGAAGCTGATCCTGGGATTCGGCAAGTCCCCGGCAGCAGTAAACAGTCCAGTTATGGTTTTGGTCCCTAAACTCTTTCCTGTTTGGTTTTACAAAATACTGAATTCAATCCTTGCTCTTAGCTGCAGACTTTTCAAAGTCTTTTGAACCTAACCTGCACATTGCAGCTATTGTACATTCGTGCCCAAGTGGAAGTGCAGTGCATCTGATCTAGGTGCCTTCTTGAATTTGGTCCTTAAGTGATGGGCCTGGGACTCCAAATTGTAAACACCTATGGGAGAACTGTTAAATAGTGGAGCAGTGGACAATCTAAAGTCCTTTTAAAAGTGTAGTGGTGGAAGGTTGATAATGGGAAGCCTTTCATGTGTATCAGACTGGCCACATCCATGGTCCCAAATCTGTTCTGGGAAGCAGGATGTTTGACTTAACTAAGACAGAAAGAAGAGCACCGCTGTGCAGATCTGGCCAGCAGTTTGGACAGTGTTCTGCTGTGCTCTGAAGAACCCATGAGCTTCTAGCTTTTTCCTGTATGAGTGAACATCAAAATGTTTGTAATAGCTCATGGTTGTACCAGGAGTTATTGACTTAATTTCCCCTAACTAGTACTAGTGAAGGTCTCTGCTCTGTCCCTCTCTAGGGATTCTGTTAAAGTTGAGGTAAGAAGCTAGGTGTGCATTTTTGCTGTTAGCTGAAGGACACGTGGGTGTCTTTGTGCTGCATGGTCTTCCAGCAAGAGGCACTCTACTCTCCATAGCAGGACACAGAAGTGTAGGGAAGCCTAACAAAAACAAATGCTCTTCCTCAAGTCTGAGTCAGTCAGTGCCATACAAGCTTCGTATTTCTAGGAGAGCAGATGAAAACTGCCTGACCATTTTATTTATTTATTTTTTCCAGGAATGGGCAAAGAAGTGGGGAATTTGCTGTTGGAAAACTCGCAGCTACTGGAGACCAAGTAAGGAACTGTTGCATGGTCTGAACTGCCTGCCTGGTTATAAATGAGCTATCATCCTGAAGTAGGTCTTGGCGAGAACTCCAGCCTCACTGGGGCTTGCTTGTTTATCTAGCAGGCTCTCTTGAATACTTGTTGTGTCTTGAATTGTAGAAGAGAAATTCCTCTTCTGAGTGACTTTCCTAGCTGTTTCCTTTCTTGCAGGCACTTGGGTGATGTCTCTGGACATGTGCCTGTAGGGTCTGATTCTACCTGTGAAATCAGTGGCAAGCGTTTCATTAACTTCAGTGGGAGTCTAGATGGGTCTGGGCCTCTGTGAGGATATTGCGATTTTTAAGTTGTTATTTGCAAGGTTTGGTATTTCGAAAGAAAATTTTCTTACTGTTGAGAAGAGTTTTCAGAGATGTAATAGTTGATAAAGAAGAGCTAGACAATGTAATTGGCTTATCCCGTGTGAAAGGTTGGCAAACTAGATAGTAAAGAAGCTAAGCAACAGGGGAGAGGAAGACAAAGTAATCCTAAGGGTGATAGTTGAATAGTTATGGCGGGAAGCTGCTAATTTTAAAGATTTTAAGATATTTCAGAACTGATTAGAAATGCTTGTGTGTGTCACCTTCATCCACAGTTATCAACAACTACAGATAATATAAGTTCTGAAAGGTGTTTTTGGAACCTTAATCCTATTAAAATAGACTTGAACCTCCTGCACCTGATGTTGGTCTGTCGGTCAGAATGCAGGACTAGACAAACCTCATCATGACCAGCTATGGTGACTTCTGTTTTCTTCTGCACCTCTTTGTTGCCAAAATGTGCTTTTTCATGACTTATAGACTGACTGAGTTATTTCAATGTGCTCATTTCAACTCTCCTTGTAGTGCCTGTGAGTTTAGTTTCAAGTCTCTCTTATGGACGGCTGCTGTTTTTGGGCATTTTTGCTTATTGTCCCTTTCACACCTTTAAGAAATGCTTTGAACGTTGTGAAGAATGATTTGATTGCCAAGGTGGACCAGCTGTCTGGAGAGCAAGAGGTGCTGAAGGGAGAACTTGAGGCAACAAAGCAGGCCAAAGCCAAAATGGAAACCAGAGTCAAAGAGTTGGAGGAAGAGCTGAAAAGGTGAGTGATTCACTGCTGCCCCAGGGAGCTGGGAGAACCTGAGCTCTATCCTCAGGTAGAGGTAAATCTACCTGCTCTTTTAGTTTTACTGTATTTCCCTCATGGACATTAGTATTGGAATTCAAAGGTACCTTACAGAGCATTTCAAGGTTTGTGGTATGTGGCTGAGCTATTTCTAATGTTTTAGGTTGTTTTTTATTGGTTTGAAATAGATTATTGAACCTTAGAAAACCTGCAGAATTTTCTCCCCAATGTTAGGATTCCATTGCAGTGATTGCAAATGTAGGTTCCCCAGACTAAAGCGTTCATTATTTCAATTTGCAATTTTTTTTTTTTAAAAAAAGGAATTTCTGGAACAGTTGTTTTGAAGAAAACTGTTAAAAGTTTGATGCTGGCAGTGGCCAAGACAGTTCTGAGAGGGATGAATGCCCATTAATTTAATGAAAGAGCTCATGCAGATTCCCACAAACAATGATTAAATGTCACTGCTTAATTGTTTCAATGTTCGAGTTAAGAGTAAGAAGAGGGAGAAGAGATTTTAGAGCCCTATGCAGGTAGCATTTGGAGATATCCCATTTCTAATTTTCCACTCGAACTAGAGAAACCTCAGCCTGAATGCCTAGCAAAGCCTGTGAAGATTTCATATCCATAAGACTATGCATGCCCCATGGGGCTCGAAGATACATAATTACATTTTAACTAGCTGTACTATCAGCACTGTGGTATCTCAGATTCGGCGGACAGTGCTTAGTTTGCATCTGGAATCTGGAAGGTTACCTCTGTTATTTTGTAATTTGAGCACAAAGTCGCTAAGAATAACACAGACTGGTCTCTTCAAAATGTCTGAAGTGAAGGCAATCTCACTAGCAGTGGAAGTAGATCTGATTTTTTGAAAATGCCTTTTTGAATCTCTCATAATGTATGTAATATATTATGCAGTATGGACATGGACTTTTAACTGTCTGGTATGCTTTTTTTAGGAGACAGAGATGGCATTTCTGCACTGTCTTTCTTGCTAATAGAAGTTCTTGTAATTCAAATGGGACTGAACCTCAGTATGGGGCTTAAAGAAATTAAAAACATTCAGATAAATACTTTAAATAGTTTATTAACATGTATTTGGTGTTCTCTTCTTTACCATTATGACAAACTGATCTTCATATTAGAGGCTTTTTACTGCACTGAAAAGAGAAGCAGCCTAGACGAGCTTAAGCTAGCATTAGCTGTTGATGATGGCTCAGTTTTACATGATTAAGATCTCATCAAACATTTGAATATAGATTATGGCTCAGAAATAGCAATTGACAGTTTTGTTCTGGTGGTCAGTGTTTTGGGGCCTGGTGCTTAAATCAAGTGTTCCAAAGAAAGGGGCTGATGTCAATGGAGCTGTTCAGAGTAACAAGCTGCAAGAGGGAGGAATCGTATCAGAGAAGCATCTCATAATGGGTGCCTTGTGATGCATCCAGTTCTCCCTCCAAATGACTTCTCATCGTGAATAGATGATTCTTTCCCCAAAACACCTCACAGAGAGCCCACCAGTTGTAGTCACAGTATTACTTGCTGGTTTGATGCATTTCTTCCTGTTTCCTAGAGTGAAATCTGAAGCGATTGTTGCACGACGAGAACCCAAAGAGGAGGTGGAGGATGTAAGCAGCTATCTCTGTACAGAATTGGTATATTACATTACTAAAATGCCTGTGGGGAAAGGGGGTTTATGTACTTCTGTATTCATATGTGATACCTGAGATGCAGACTGATCTGTCTTTGTTAACAATGAGGGCAAAGCTGGTGAACTGCAGGTTGTTGCTATGAGATTATCTTTGCATATGACTTGCAAACTGTAGTTTGGCAAAGACGAACAGCTGACACAGTGACAATAAAGTGCACAGTGTGCTTTCAGCAGAACAGTTTTCGAGCAGTGTCCTGCTCAGCACCTTCCCATTTTACCTGGTTTTCATCACTTTTGCATGACAGCCTAGTATTTTCTTACAGGGTCTTGTGATAGTCAGCCTTCTTGAGAAGACCTTATCTCATGTTGGCAGGGAAGCTGTAAACTAAGAGGACTTTGTGCAGTGAAACTTGGGTTTTATAGGCAGCTTTGCAGCAGTAACTGTCTTCTTTTAACAGTTCTGTAATCTCCAGTCTTGCAGCGTTGTTTTTCCTCATTATTTTGTATATATAAGCCAGTACTGCCTATTTCAGAGTACAGGCAGAGAAGGCTCGTGACAGCTCTTTAGAGTGTTTTGGCTGAGATAGAGGCTTTTCAGCAAACTCCACTATAGCCAATTAAGAAGCAAACCAGAGGGTAAGAGGGAGATCACCTGTAATTGTCTCCTTTGCTAGGACAGGAAATTAGATACACCTCTTTTCAATATTACCATGTTCTTCTTCTCCAAGAGGTATTGAACAAAGTTTAATTTTAGCCTAACACTCCTGACTTAACTGGGATGAAATTAGTCTGTTGATAATTTAGGTAGGTAGTAAAGTTTTCAAGTTGTTCTTGTGAAATGCTGAAGAGAACTGGATTGTATTTAATATGAGCTGACAGGAGGTTTGTTTATTTTTTATTTTTTAAGGAGATGATGTGTGTAAAATTCCTTTTCATGTATATAATTCTTGATTTGACTGGCCGTACAGGTTTATTCCAAGTCCAGGGAGGCTGAGGAGGGACTTGGTTAGTTTGTGTTAGTCCAGCTCTCTGCAGTACTGCATCAACCAAGCTGTGATTGGGAGTTGCCACAGTTTAGACACAACCCAGTGCCACTTGTAGTAAAGAGTTCCCAAAATTGTTAGAATTTCTTTTGGGGCAGATATTTTACCCAGTTTAGTTGTCTTATTCTCATTTTCCACTCCTCAGAAGAGGCATGTAGAATCTCTTTGCTGTTGCCTTCTAACCCAGCGTGACATGTGCCTTCACTGGAAGGCTAAATTGTGTCACCAAAAAGGAAAAGGCCTTTCTTTAATTTCTTGTGCCCTGTGCCTTTATCAGTGTGTACTAACAAAATGCCTTCTTCCTAGTCCTCGTGAAGGGAAAGAGAACATAACCTGGTGTTCCCTGCTGCTTGTAACTGAATTTGCTACTGAATCTTTTTCACTAAATCCTTGTTTTCCAAACTTTATGAACCAAGGGACCACTGTCAGTTCTCAAAATCCCTTGCAGATTACCAAAACACCTTAATGACAATAGTCCTTGGGTAGGGCTTTCAGTTTGGTGATGATTCTAATTCTACTTTTGATGGGTTTTCAGAACACCCACAGGTCCGTGGGCCATGGTTTGGAGATCACTTGTCTAGAATTAGCACCTGAAATGGGAAAGGCAGGGCGTAATCAAGCAAACAAGGAAGAGCACTAACAAGTATTTCTTTCTGTCTCCTGACTTGCCCTATACTAACATCAATCCCCTTCCATCTTTTGTTGGCTGAAGCAGTGCTCCTCCCCTCTGCAGGACAACATTCCCATAGCTCAGCGACGTCGCTTCACCCGCGTAGAAATGGCAAGGGTTCTGATGGAGCGCAATCAATACAAAGAGAGATTGATGGAGCTCCAGGAGGCTGTCAGGTGGACAGAGATGATCAGGTGAGGCTGGATATTGGTGAACATTCCCATTTAGGACAAAACCTGGCCATGTTGGACTTTGAGCTTTTAGCCTTGAAGCTCTTACCAAGATATGGGAGAAGTTCTGAAAGTTTTCCAGACAGTAAATTCTTCTGTCCTAATACCTGATTCTTTCTCTCATATTCCTGAATGTGGGCTGCAAATGAAGAGTTGCCACTGTTATTTGGAGATACCGGACAGTTGTTTGTCTTGCTAGTTTCTTGTGTGCTAATTAAGCTAGAAGCTATAGGGAACAGGGTTACTTCTAATTAATTCATTCATTTGGCAGTGGCTTAAAATGAATGTGATGCTGGGGTTTGTAATTACCAGACTAATACTGTGGCAGTGATACTGTTGAAGGGAGTTAATAAAGGAAGTTGCCCAGAGAAGTCGTGGATGTTTGGAGGTGTTCAAGACCAGGTTGGACGAGGCATAGGCAACCTGATCTAGTGGATGGCATGGGAGGGAGGTTGGAATGAGATGATCTTTAAGGTTCCTTCCAACTCAAAATGTTCTATGATTCTATGGTAAATCATTGAATTGAACACACTTATTTGCACTTAATATCAGTATTGAAATATAAAGTAGCTGGGTGTGCGTTCATAAAAATGACTGCATGTCAATTCCTCTGTGTTTTACACATTGTTAGAAAGTTTCTAGAATGAATTCTGAGTTTTGGCATGGTTTCCTTAATGGAAATGGCCTGCTGGTTGGCAGAAATTTGGGCAAAAGATGCTGAAATTAACTTGATTCTGTTGTATTTTTCCTTAGAGCTTCCCGTGAGCACCCATCCGTCCAGGAAAAGAAGAAGTCTACCATCTGGCAGTTGTAAGTTCTTTGGTGGTCTGTGTAAGATTAAGAAAAGGGCAAGCGTTGTCATTTCTACTTCATACAGCATCTTAACAGATTCCTCCTCTGATGTTAATGAGAGGTCAGCTAGAATTATTCTTAGCTGAACCCTTTTGCCTTCAAGGGATTCCTTTGTCCTTAGTGAAATTAAAATCAGATCTGAACATCCCTATCATTTTGTTTTACAAGCTGGAAGGGCTTATGAGTGCCCTGGGATGGAAACTTAAGTACGCTCAGGATCAGTTTGAATAAAGGGGTGTTTTCAGAAGGACTTTGGGTTTGGAAGCTAAAAGTGCAGTTTTCATGAAGTGCTTAAAGTACCTTAAAGCACCTACCTTGTTAGCACGCATTGTGCTTTCCCTGTTGTGAATCTCTGCTATGTTGTGTCCCCAGGCTCCTTTTCTAATATTTGTTGGCCTTTTCCTGTCCCTAGCTTCAGCCGTCTATTCAGTTCCTCTTCAAGTCCCCCACCAGCAAAGAGGACCTACCCATCTGTGAACATCCACTACAAGTCTCCAACGACAGCAGGGTTCAGCCAGCGTCGCAGTCACACCATGTGCCAGATCTCCTCTGGCAGCCGCACCCTGGAGTTCTTCCCTGAAGAGTGAGTCACGTACTGTGCCCCAAGCCAGGTTCCCCCATAGCTCTTCCAGATAGCACCTTTTCTTAAAATAAGCTGTTTTCCACTGAAAAATAGTTTCTGTGCTGTTAAAATGTTTAGCACCCTGATCTTTCACTCATCGGTTACTGTACTGCATGGATAAGCTTAGCAAACTGGCAGCAACTTGACTCTCCTGAAGTATGGCTACTATGGCTTCCTAGGCCTTTCTAGGTTCATCTCAGCAGGGACCGCTGTTGGCCTTGAGGTCAGCCTCAACCCTAGTTCTGTCCTCATGTTTGCAGACTGTGTGAAAGAATGAAGTAGGACTTTTGTGGTAGTTTGGCAGTGCTGCGACAGTGGGTTGGAGAGTGTCTTGCCCAACCCTGTTGACAGAGACTTCAGGTGAAGACAAAAGTTCTCTCAGCATCACATTTGTGATACAGTATTTGATTTTAATTTTAAGTATGCTAAAAAAGAGCCTCTAGATATTGCTACTGCAGAGTTTTCTCCCTGTCCTTTATGTCTCTGATACGAGGGGGAAAACTCTTCTGTGCTTTACTTGACTTCGGAGTGTCTGTGTTCTACAGCTATGAGGCTGTACAGTCTGTAGGTGCTATGTTTTTGTGGAAGGACTTTGGAGAATATGATGATAAAGTAGTGTAACTTCTGCAATGTCAGGTGTTTGCTGGAAAGTCAATAAATCATGAGTACACAGATTTTCTTTAGAAAAAAAAAAGAAGGTTAAATTTATATTTTATAGTTACCCACTGCCTTTCTTCTGTTCTTATCTAGTTACCATAGTGTAACCATTGCGTGTGGTGTCTCAGGCATTTCAAAACTGCATGAAATGGTGTGTCTAACAGCTGTCAGAAGCTGTTTGTTTTCTCATCCTCTTGTCAAGGGAAGAAGCATGTGCTGGAGAGTGTTTTGTTTTAGGGGTTTAGTTTAAGTATATTTTAAAATTTTATTTTAGGTATAATAATTTAAATATAATTTTTTAAGTATATGGTTTAGGGGTTTTAAGTATGTGTGTCATTACATGTGTGTAGAGGTGTTTTTGTTTTGGCTTGGATTTTTTTCTGATGTTGTTCATACCTTGGAGTGATTCTTTAAAAACCTATTGAGAGATAGGACTGATATTCAATCAGCATTTTTTTATATTAAATTGTACTGTAAGAGCTCACGGATGAATTTTTCATCTTACTTGTGCCACAGCTGGCTTCATTGTGTTGAAAGCTGCAGTTTCAACAGTAATTAGTGCATATTTTCCCTGTCAGTAGTGAAAGCTTTAAAATGGACAGAAAAATAAATAGTTGACAATAATAAAGAAGAACTCAAAATGCCTACCTCATGGAGACCTTAGATAAGAAACTGTAGCAGCTAAGCAAAAGTTGCTATCTCATAGATGGTCACATGGAAGGTTGGTTCTGTTTCTGAAGGGCTCTTGGAAGATTGTAGTGGAGATGATTATGATTTGGCCTGCCACATCATTCAGGTAACAGGGAATTAGAGATTCGGATTGTCTATGTCTGCTTCATAACAGTGTTTTTCTTTCATTTCCTGTATCTCCTTTTCTCCTTGTGCAAAGATGGATTTTTGCTGCTTTGTATTCTTAAGCTCTTTTGTCTGAGTTTACTCTCCCCATGATGACAAAGTCCCTTAACCTTCTGCCTGTGTTTTTAACCACAGACTGAAAAGTAATGCTGTTGCTTCCCTCCTTAGTGACTGCACATCCTCAGCACGTCGTGAACAGAAGCGAGAGCAGTACCGCCAGGTCCGGGAGCACGTGCGGAATGATGATGGGCGATTGCAGGCCTGTGGCTGGAGTCTCCCTGCCAAGTACAAACAGGTAGATACCATGCCCCAGAGAGGCTGAGGGGAAGTAGACACTGCCTTTCTCAGTTATACCAGTGAAGACCTAACTCTCCCACTGGTAACTTTAGCCATAGTTGTTAAATACCTCCAGTTAGGGGTATTAAGTGCATGTCTTTTCCGTATGATATAATTGCAGGCACTGAATAAATTAATCTTTTCTGTATTTCTGCTGCAGTCAACAGGGGAGCATTCTTCTTTGTAAAGGTGCTGAAAGAACCTAGTCTAAAACAAAAGTAATCAGTCTTTGTCCAGATCCCAGTCCTTGTTTTTACTTCCTTCATTATTATAATTGGAATTCAACATGAGATACTTCGTTTATACCATGAGAATTCTACTAGTTGTTTAGTATAAAAAAAACAAACGTAGTGCAGTTTGCACCCCATTCTCCCCAGCAGTGACCCAAAATAAAATGTCACCAGCCTCATTTGTTGGCCTGCAGCTCCTTTAACTCTGGTCAAAGATCATCTGAAAAGAAGGAGTCTTGTAGTGTGGCTTGAAAGTAGAGGAGTTTCAGAACATGGTGGAAGAGAATGCCAGTGTTCTGGCTTCTGCACACTTCTGCACAGGGAGTGTCCTTTAACAACCCTTTGTCTGTCGCCAGTGCAGCGGATAGCCTCAGCTGACCATACCTCGTGCACCATATCACGGTGAGAGAAACAGTCTCTCAAGTTCCCATCCCTGTAGGGATTTTTTCATGCAAGATGTCAGATGAACCATCAACTGCTATTGGCACCCACCCATGAGGCTAAGAAGTTTGTTTTTGCCATATTGGTTACACTGCGGTTGCCGTAGCCTAGTGGTTACGCCTTGGTACTGTCTTTTCCATTTCCTCTTCCCCACAGCTGAGCCCTAATGGTGGTCAGGAAGATAATCGCATGAAAAATGTCCCTGTGCCTGTATATTGTCGCCCACTAGTAGAGAAGGATCCAACCATGAAGGTATGTTGCCTCTGCACACGATTGCAGTCCAGAAGTGGACATGGAATAAACAGAACTTGGTCGCTAAATACGTGGTTTTTACAACAGTCTCCATTTTTTGTTCATTCCAAATCCTACCTTCTGCTTCCTCTTTTGGAATGGTGGTTTCTAGTGTATGTAGGGAAAAGTACCACTCGTACATAATTCTCAGCTGATTCTGGATGCCAGCTCCCATGTCTGTCATACAGGTTTTGCTTTTTTTGAGACATACATAATATTAGCAACATCTTACACTATTTAAAGCTTTTGTTAAGACTCCTTAGGGTATAAGGCTCCGGGGCAGATGTGTTCTACAGCAGAGTGGGGGATCACACATTTCCTCATCCTTTCTTTTGGTTCCACTCTTGACCGGGAATAAAGTTAACAGTGAAAAGGCTAAAACTAGCTAGAGAAGATTTTTGTGAAGCTGTGTCTATCAATACATTGGGTTTACATGGCAAGTGTTTGGGAGCAGGGGGGCTGCAGGGAGCAGAGCCCAGAAGCTGCCCCGTGTTATATAAGAGCCAGCTTCAGCCAGCTCCAGAAGGGACCCACTGCTGGCCAGAGCCAAGCATGGATGGGGGGAAAGTGGTCTTAGTTTGCTTTTAGTTTCTCACTGTTCTAGTTTGTTAGTGATAGGCAATAAATTATATTCATCTCCCTCCATTGAGTCTCTTCTGCCTCTGACAATAATTGGCAAGTGATCTCCCCATCCTTATCTCAACCTCTTAGCCCTTTCCATCATATTTTCTCCCCCTTTTCCTTTGAGGAGGGGGAGTGAGAGAGTGGTTGTGGTGAAGTTTAGCTTCCTAGCAGGGTAAAACCACCATAATCAATACTAGAACGTTTTCAGTAGAATTGCAGTTGAGAATAAGTGATCCTCTCTCTGCAAGTAGCACATTTATCTGCTGTAATTAGTTGTTTCTAACTAAGCAGTCTACCATTAACTTCACCAAAATTTAGTGCTGATTTTAGACTTCATTGTGATATTTAAGTTGTAAGAAAATTTTTAATGCTCTTAATTGTTTTTAGAAGGTTGATGTGATCTTTAGATAATATTCTGTTCAGTATATTTTTATGATGATTTTAGGACAATTTTTGCTGGCTTAGTTCCTTGAATAGGTCTCTAAGATCAGACAAGCACTGATTTTGGGCTAAGGGATATGTGAGGAGACAGAAGAGTACAAGGGTGGGAGGAGAACTGAGGATCAGAAGTGCACTGGGTGTGCAGTCATTGTCAGTTTTGGTTGAGTATAATGCTTCTTATTGTACCCCAGACTGGTAGCAGCTTCCATCTTGCTTTGCTACAATCACTTAGGAATGCCATGCTCAGAAAAACTGAGGACATTTCAGAAGACTGCTTTCAGTTATGTACCTCATTTATTATTTTTATTTCTTTTAAATGTTTGACACATCTGTTAAAAACTTGGTGATTTTTGCTAGATTGCAGAGATCCCTTTTCTTACCTACATCAAGCGTGACTATGTCCTCTGGTAGAAATCAACAAGATCTATTATTTCTACCTTAATGTTTTAGTTGTTTGGTATGTTTACACAGTCTGCTTCAGATTTCTGTTTCTGTTGTTTAGCTGTGGTGTGCAGCTGGAGTCAATCTCATGGGATGGAGACCTTTGGAGCAGGAGTCTGGGAATGGGCAGAAACTGGATCCTGGACGTGATCCCCTCACTTGTGATCGGGAAGTGGAGTGCGAGAACAATAAAAGTAACCACACCTCTCCTGAAAAGAAAAAGGTCAGTAAAGAGAATTGACTTTTTTTTTCTCCAGTGTTCTTTCTCATTCCATCTCTCACATGTCCTCTCTTCTCAGTACCTTTGTATTACACTTACTACATATATAGAGAAGTCATTTCTACATGCACTACTGTTGCAGTATTTCTGAGACATTTTCTTGTGGGGGAAGGTTTGTGGTATGGTTCTGTCAGGAACCCTGTGTAATTTGGGATAAATTATCCAGGATAGAACTTTCCAACTTCAGCTTTTGAAACGTTTGGAATTTTTGAAAAAATTGCTAATAATGAGGACAGTTAAGGACTAACAAGCTTGCTAGGAAGACTATGGAGTCCTCATCACAGTAAACTTAAACAAAAAAACCAACATCATCATCAAAAAGCTTTAAGAAAAGTATAGACATAGTAAAGTCTGTAAGTTCATTTGGTTCAGAAGATGAAGCTCTTGAGATGTATTCTGGCTCTGTTTTTTAGTATTGTGGTGTTTGTTTGTTTGTTTTTAAGAACCAAGCCGTTCTTAAGAATACAGATACGTATACAGATAATACAGCATTTTATCCTTCCTGGTTTGTGGAGTTGTTCACAGCTGTCTCACACCACTGTCATATAGTCTTTCTGTGATCAGCATGCTTAAGCTGATAGTTTGAGTGCATCCCAGCTTCATGGTATTCTGTCCAAAGTGAGTGTTCAGTGATATTAGTCAGATATCTCAGAAGACAAATTAATGGCCAAATTTCCCTGGCCCTAGGGAGCCAGACAGGCTTTTGGCCACTGTTCCAGATACAAGTGCAGCAATGTGAAGGCAATTTATGTTGCTCATATTGTTTATCTGCACCAGCTAGGGATAGAGTTGGATCTTTGGAGCTGGTATTGTGGTCTTTGCATACACAAATGTTGCCAAGTAATAATATGCTCAGTCTGATCTGAGAGGAGCACTGATTCTGCCCATGTGTTTGCTCTTCTGAAGGCAAAGGAGTTCCATGAAATGGATGCCACATCCAGTCGTGTCTGGATTCTCACCAGTACACTGTCAACAAGTAAAGTTGTAATCATTGATGCCAATCAGCCTGGCACAGTAGTGGACCAGTTCACTGTCTGCAACGCTCATGTGCTCTGCATCTCCAGCATCCCTGGTAAGTACGGTCCACACACTGTCTGTGATCTGCACAAGGTCGCCCTCTCCACTTAAGGAGTGACAAATGTAGCATCATCACTTCAGAACGAACCCTTGGATGCTGCTGCATTCTGTAATTTTCCCTCAAAAGTGTAACTCAAGATCTTGCCTTCTTGTAGGACACTTCTGTGGAGATCCTTCGCTCCTGAGCATTTATTGAGCATTTATTAAGTGGTTCCTTTGGCATGTAAAGGATGTCTCTTGGGAGCAAGAGTGAGCCTTGCCCAGGTTTGGGAGGGCTCTGTAGCTGTCCTGGATGTTGACATTAGGGATGAGGGGATTCGCCACAGTGTTGACTGCTGTTGTGATGCCTCCATGGGGCTATTGAACCTCGAGGGTCAGTGTCTTCCCTCCACATGGTGATCTCAGGAGTACTGCTACATTTAAATTAGCAGTGGCTGCTAGATTCATGGGAGAATCTGTTCTTTGCCCTTCAGCGGCCAGTGAGAGTGATTATCCTCCAGGCGAGATCTTTCTGGAGGGAGATGTAAATCCTGAAGAGTCATCTGGAACAGATGGTGTCTTGGCAGGAATCACTCTGGTGGGCTGTGCAACCCGCTGCAATGTGCCACGAAGCAACTGTTCCTCGCGTGGTGACACACCTGTGCTGGACAAGGGACAGAGTGAGTTCTGGGATATAAAACTTACTGGCAGTCCAATTATAGCTAGTTCCATATGACCTTCTAGTGTTACAGCTGCATCCTTCTGTCCCTGACTTAACTGCTTCAGAGATCTCAAGAAGTTTCTTAATGCAGTACATGAAGACCAAAGTCCCTTTCGTACTTTTATCTTTAGAGCCCTCCTTTTCTCTCCAAGTGATCCCCATCCTGCAACCTGGCTGTGGGGCTAATAGAGCAGAGTATTTTGGACAGGTTATACATTTGCCCTGTTAAATTTGTTTCTGTTCTTCTCTCAGCTGTGGCTTTCTCCTCTCAACCATGGCTTCATGTTAAGTCAATTAAGCCTGTATGGAAAACATAATAATGCTCTTGCTGATTCCATACTGCAGTGGTAGCCTTGGAGAACTTCTGATGTTTTGCTAGTCACAGATGGTGCTTTACTTGAAAACTACCTCTGTTTCCCCATCAGAGCAGCAAACACTCTGGATAAACTGCTATCTGTGATGCAGGCTCGGGGGTTGATTGTATCTGCAAGGAAGGATAAATTAAAAAAAAAATAAAAAAAAAAAGAAACTTGATTTTAGCTAGCTTACAGCTCAGTCCTCAGCCCTTTGTACATCTCCCGCTGTTCTTTGTCTCTTAGGTGAAGTGGCTGCTGTCTGCAATGGGAAGATCAACCAGTCCCAGTCCACAGAGGAGGCAACAGAAGCTACAGAGGTACCAGAGAATGGTACAAGTGAAGCAGACCCTATTCAAGCCCGGCCTGGGCCCCTCACAGAGCACGTGTTTACGGATCCAGTCCCTGTGCAGGCACCTCTTAGGCAGAATGGGTAGGCTGTCTGGGACCAATGTGTCAGTACAGTTCTTTACCAGCTCTGTTTCTGTAAGCTGTTTATGAGAACAAGCCTGATCTTCTGATAAAGTGTCAAACTTTTTTGTCAGTTTTGTGTCCAAATAGTATTACAGGTGAGATGATAAGGAGAGGAAGAAACGAACTGAAAATAAACATGGTTTAGCCAGCAGCAGATTATGTATCAGCTGTTAAAGAGCAAATATTTGATCTCTCAGTGTGAATTTAGAAATGCTGTTGAGACGGATCTTCCAAAATACACATGCACTTAATGTTCTTACCAAAGGACCTTATTGATCCACGTGTGAAAATGATCATGTGTTTATTCCAGTAGTAACTCTGATGTGCTGTAAAGATTATGAAGAAAGCATAAATAATAATTATGTGCTGTAAAGATGATGAAGAAAGTCATTGCCCAAAAATTCTTAAGATAAATGTGTCTGATGTGATGGGCTGAGGAGCAAGGTGGAAATCTGGGATGAAAGTCATTCCTAAGTCATTCCTTGTTCCAGTTGTTCCTGAAAGTCATTCTCAGTTGTTTCTGTTGAAGTTAGAAATGAACAGAGAAATCATTGAGCAGAGAAAATTACTGCTAAACACTGAGTTAACTTCTATGGCTGTAAAGCACTGGTTATTTGCTTTGGGGGAGAAAAAAGTTTTGCATGTTCAGGAGTCAAGCAATTGAAAAACTGAAGAGATGGAGGTGATGCGTATATACAGATGCCTTTATCTGCCTGTGCAGTGCCAGCCTGTGAGCGCAGATGGGCATTCTGTGCATTGCTGTTCATAAACAATTCTAACAATGTTCTTTTGTCTCTTAAGGGAGAATGGTCAGCTGAAGGCAGAGTCGAGCACAGTACTGCCAGATCAGGAATCAAATGGGGATGCTGCTGGGACTTGCACTAGTGCTGCCCCCACCATGTGGCTGGGAGCGCAGAATGGCTGGTAGGTTCCCCTTAGGCTGGCAGATTTCTGTCACCTCAGTTGTCCTCTGGCCTCCACTCATCCTCATACATCTAGTTTGCTTTTCATTTCTGCAGTAGGGATTCATTACTAGTTCTGAGCCCTCAGCTCATCATGGACACTGTGATTTCACCTCACGTTGCACATTCGTGTCCTACTTTTATCAGGCTGAAGATGTGGAGCCTTGCTGCTAATCCTCCCTGATTTGTCCTTTCTTACAGGCTGTATGTGCACTCTGCGGTGTCTAACTGGAAGAAGTGTCTGCACTCAATAAAGCTGAAAGACTCCGTACTGAGTCTAGTGTAAGTGTGCGCTCCAAAGGATGCTGAAGGAGGAGGTTTGGTGACTGAGTGATGTCTTTGGTGGGGTGATAGTTCTTTGTCAGTCATCTTTTTCCGTACGCTTCTAAGTGCATCGATTTGTGAGGAAAGTTTCCTGAGGATTTTGTTATTAGAAAGCCTTGTACTGATCCACTACCCCGTTCAATTACAGACCTGACCCAATACCATGAATGAGGTGCTACAGGACAAGTGCAAGGGAAGAAAAAAGCAAAATTTCAAAAGGGTGTAAATTGGGTGGAATTTGTTGAAATTGTTGGAGTTTAAAGTGTGAAAGAGAAGTTAAACTAAACAGGAAATTGTTGGATAATCCTATTACACATAAGTATGAATGATCCTCTGCCTTTACAGGATGTTCCTGCAAATGCTAAACTGAATGGGAATTGTAGACAGAATATAAAGAAGGTTTGCGTGGAAGTTAAAAATGAATTGTTAAGTTCTTTACTTCCACAGACTTTGTAAAAGTACTTACTTTCCTGTGATTTCAGGCATGTGAAGGGAAGGGTCCTTGTTGCTCTGGCAGATGGAACACTAGCCATATTCCACCGAGGAGAAGGTAAAGATCAATATAATAAAAGAAAAATAAGCTGGCCAAGAGTGCAGCAATGAATTAAATGCTCTACTTAGTCAAGAAGGAAAGGTGCTGGCTTGCTAGAGTACAAACATGTGGTTAAAATGCATAGCTATTTTACACATGTAACCCTTATCCTGAAACACCCAAGGCATACTTTAGCATAATTTCCTGAGGTTTTCTGGGGGAGAAAAAAAGTGTGTGTATGTGCTGTGTAAGCATATGTGGAGTGAATGTAACATGTCTAAGAATGCATATGCCATACAGTTGTTTGAGGCATGTTTGATAAGATTAATACATTTGGGCCATAATCAGTGTTACTGGGCATTCACAAATCACCTGTACAGTGCACACACAGGGAGCTCCAAACCGCTCAGATGAGCGGCACCTGAGCAGATCACCTGTGCAGTACAAACAGGCCTGCTGCTTTCCAGGTGAGATGGATCTCTCTATAAATAGTGGAATTGGTCTCTGCATATGCAGAAGACAGAGCTGGATTTTTTTGGAAGTCTGGAAATCCCAAACAAATAGAGCCTTCGCATTGCACTTGGCATTTCACTTTTCTCGTGAAAAAAAAGAAAGATGTCTGAGTAACCTGACATGCCTTAATCATGTCATTTCAAGATACTTTTTTGAATTCTGTTGCTTGTCCTCTTCACTGTAGGAGATTTTATTTTCCCTATAACCTCAGCAGTTCTTAAGCTGTATTCATACCCTGAGGCTCATGGGATTTTGCTAATTGTGAATAATATTTGTATATTAAGAATTTATTACTCAGTTGTTCATTGAGTAGCAGTTTATCAACCAGGGTGAAATGCAGAGATTTTCTGGTTTTGTGCAATCTAATTTTCAATTCAGCCTGTCTCCTGAGTTCAATCCTGACCATTGGCACATACAAAATGTTCCCATCAGAAATATGATAATGCTTCATCACCTAGAGGCAATCTGTCTGCAAAAGACAGTATCTGCCTGATTAGGTAGCAAATTAGACCAAGAGAAGGAAGATCTGATTCCTCAGCCTGGATCTGACACTTCGGGGAAATAATGATGTCTGTCTGTGATATGAGAAAGCCTCACCATGAAGACTGTATGCTCCTTTTCCTTTTAAGTTTCCACATAGTCTTGTTAACTTGTCTTTCTTCTTCCCCTGCTGTTTTTGTTGTGCTTGTTATGGAAGGGTGTTTACTTCATTACAGTCAAAGGATGTTTAAATGAGCCTGAGTTGGAGAGCCTACTAAACTGTGTGTTATTGGCATGTGCTTGGGAACTATAAGGCTGTGCCTGAAGTGGTTTTATGGGCTGATGGGAAGTTCACAGACATAAGCCAGGTCAGCTTTTCAGTATCAGCTAGGCCTGTTTACCTAGATATAAATAGAAAGGCAAGGGGATTCTGTTAAATACTGACATGTCATGAAGGAGCTGCATTGTTTTTCACCCTCGTTTTTTCACCTTAGATGGTCAGTGGGATCTCAGTAATTACCACCTCATGGACCTTGGTCATACTCACCATTCTATCCGCTGCATGGCTGTTGTGTATGACAGAGTCTGGTGTGGCTACAAGAACAAAATCCATGTTATTCAACCTAAGACAATGCAGATTGAGGTATGAGAGCAAATGTGTATGTATGCACATACTTGTGTTATATTTATTCTTCTAGCTGTTTTCTGCTATGGAAATGCAGAACATTTTTATTGTCCATTGCTGACTGTAGGATGAAAATTGTCAAACTGTCAGTCTGGGTCATCTTATGACACAATCTGCCAGAGAGGTATTTATTCCTTCCTCCCTTTGCAGAACTTAAATCTTTAGATAAGTCTGAACTGAGGACTTTCTTTGTCTTTACTAATGCTATGGGATCATGTACTGTACAAATGTATATCTGCGCTTTACAGCTCTCCTTCGTGTATGGTCTCAGACTTCTCCATCTGTAGGCGATGAGGCACAAACGATGGATATAGTTAGCAAGTCCCAGTGGTCCCACTTGCCTTAAAAAAATAAAAATACATTCAGAGCATTTTGGTAGAAACATTTATTAAGTACAATGGTGTTAGTACAAACCTGCTTAACAGTGCTTGGAATAATTCTGCTCAAAGAGAGAAGAAGTGCTGAAACTGAATTTCACATCGGTGAGCCAAGGCAGTTTGCTGATCTTCTGAATTCATACTAGAGCTGTGTCTTTACCTTCTCTACCAATCACATTGAAAGCGGTTGGTTTCTAAATGTTCCTGCTCCCAAAGTGCTCTGCAAAGAACATATTCTCTGAGGAGCTGCAACTCTGTGCCATGCGACTCCTCATTTCAAACAAGGGATTTTCTGTATACTATAGTTAACTTCTGGCATTAATACATTTTCTTCCAAGGCCTTTGAAACCCAAACATGCAATCTCAGTCGAGGAAAATAGAATATATGTGCAGATGAGTGCAGATCTTCTGTGAACTCACACCGGTCCACCTATTTTGCATTTCAGAAATCCTTTGATGCCCACCCTCGGCGCGAGAGCCAGGTGCGACAGCTGGCATGGATTGGAGATGGAGTATGGGTTTCCATCCGCCTGGACTCCACCCTGAGGCTTTACCATGCTCACAGCCATCAACATCTGCAGGATGTTGACATCGAGCCTTATGTCAGCAAGATGCTAGGTAAGGCAGTAGGGACTGTCAGTAAATAGTCTGTTGCTTACTGAGATCAGGGAGAAATGAAAATTCATTAGAAGACCTTGCCCAAAGTCCTACAGTCTTAACTAACTCTACAATTCTTATGCACACTTACCTAGGTACTGGAAAACTGGGCTTCTCCTTTGTACGGATTACAGCTCTGCTCATTGCTGGCAATCGTCTCTGGGTGGGGACAGGGAATGGTGTTGTCATCTCCATTCCACTGACTGAGAGTAAGTGATCTTTATCAGAGATTGTTCTGTGTTGCCCTGAAAAGAACAGTGCTTTTGCATGTTATTTGTGCAGTGTGGCAGATGGCCCTGGCAGGCTAATATTTTCTGGACGTTTTTACTCTGAACCTGACACACCATTGATCATAGCTGTGTTCAGAGAGAAGAGCCCTGAGTACGAGTTACCTTGCCCTTGGTTTAACTGTTCCTTAATTGTGGAACTAAGTGTGCAGTTAAATGTTTTTAGGCTATTTAAAACCAAATGGAGATTTGTTAAGGTTCCTTTCAGTTCAGTTGAAGCTATATTTTTCTTGGGGCACCAATGATGTCTCTACCATCTCTACGGTCTTCTCTTTTGACAGAGCAGACTGGTGTGAGCTGATTTTGTAGCTACTGGAAAAAAGGAGAAACAAAGCCTTGGAAATTGTAGCAAGTCTCCAAAAGGAGGCTCTTGAGTCACCAGGAAGATCTCCCTGGAAATTTTTATTTGCTGTAGACATCTAAGTATCTCCATGACAGTATTTTTCAGAAGCTGACCTCAGAAAAGCTTCGTTTACTCATATTAGGGTTCAGTTTTTATCAGTCAAGTAGAAATCAGTATCCTAACACAAATTAAACCTGGTGAAGAGACCTAGCAGTAGTAGTTAACAGGCACATATCTAGAGCTGGAAGTTGAATTGAAGCTCTCAGTAATTCTGTTCTGTACCTCCCAGTCAGCATCTAATTTCCTTGGTGGAACATTTGTTCCAAAACATAATGGGGGAGTAGGATTTGAGGTTGACTGCAGTTGCTTTCAACGGACAGCAGTGAAATGTACATTTTCTCACCACTGGTGGCAGGAAAGCTGAGAAGCAAATAGCTCTTGTGTAAGAGGAGCAAATCTGTTGTAATTTTCCTGGAAGTCAGAGATGAAGTTGTCTCCTCTAGGGCTGCTGAAGACCCTGGGGCTGACACCAGGAAGCCAATGACAGAGTCCTCTGTACATTGTAAACTCTGTCTCACTTCTGAATCCCTATATTAGATCCCATTCTTTCTTGGTACTGTTGTCATAATTCTGAATTAAACTTGTTCCCTGCTGTAAACCAGTTGCATTATCTTTTGGTGTTTCTGTAAAAATGTGGTAAGCTGTAAACTTTCACTAGGAACTTTAGCAATGGATCTTTGTGACCATGGACCCTCTTCTGTCTCAGATACTATATTTATCCCGTACGATAAGAGTAAAATGAGCAAGAACAGTGTTGGTATAAGCTGATCAAACCTGTAGCTCTTGTTATGGTTTCTCCAAGTTTATGCATTTCTGTTGCTCCCTGAATTTTCTCCCAGTAACCACCTTTTTCTTCTCTCCCATCCTACCTATCTCTTCCCGTGCCTCTGTGTGTTCCCACTCCCTCCCTGTACCTAGCTGTAGTCCTCCACCGAGGCCAACTTCTTGGGCTCCGGGGTAAGTCCACTGCCTCCTTCCTTCAGCTTGCACTCCTTTTGCACCTGCTCACCTTAGCAGTCATACTTTTCTACCCTTCCATCCTGACATTTAGTTCTCTCCACCCATTTTTCCTCATCACTCTTTCATTTTAAGCTAGTCATCTGAGAAAAGTGAACAGAGACAGTAATGTAAATGTCATCATTTCCCATAGCCAAAACGTTTTTATCCATCTCATCAGCCATTCCTCCTTTTTCTGTGTGTCAAAGGTACTTTACTCTTCATCAGAATCAGTTCCCTTGTTCTGGTAGGCCAGGTCTGAGATGGAGATTGTAAAGGTTTAGTCAGTCAGTTCCAAGAAGCAGGAGTAGAATGTTCTTCCAAGGTCTTCCATGGTCATCCTTCGTTTTCCAAGGATGCTTCTCTCAATCAGTTTCCAGGCCAGTGGTAGTAGGTGCTGTGGCACCTGACAGCTGCAGATAATCAACCAAGACTTTTAACAAGAGAGACTTGGATAAATACTGAAGATTGTTTGGTTTTGTGCCAGTTAAGGCAGGGTCTGAGTTCACCATTCAGATTTATACTTACTTCAGCCTTTCCACAGTCAGAAAAGAGGATTTTTTTCCCATTGTAGGATGTTCCTGTGGCTGTCCAGAAACATTATCAGCATGTCTCTCTTCCTTTTAAAGCATCTGGTATTGGTCACTGTGAGAAGCCAGATATTGAGCTTGAAGCCTGAAATGCCAGTACCAGCCCTGTCTGTCAGTCAGAGGAGCTGAGCCAGTTGTAGATGCTTACAGTAAACCAAAGCATAGAGGTGTGCAGAGAGCTTTCATCTTAGGGATATTCTTGTCCCTGCACACATTGATTCTCATTCTTCTGTCCAAATATTTGTACTTACCTCAGCATCCTTTCATGAGCCTGCTAGGTAGAAATCTCCTTTGTTCCTGAGCCACTTAACAGCTGAAATCCAGCCCAAGCCAACATAGAGAACTACAGATAATTAACTAAGCAATTCAGTTCTCTCTGGAAATAGAGAGAAAGTGAAAGCCGTGTGATTTTAGTACTGTTTGTGGTTTACTAATATGGGTACATGCAGAAGGAAAGCATCTCCTGTCCTGACCTCTGAGCACTGTTCTCTGTTCCTTGGTGAGTGGAAACATTCGCATCCTGAGAGCTCAGACCTGAAAGATGCAGGCCTCTGAGCTGACTTTGAAATCCTTGGAAGCTGTGGGTGGTGAACATCTATCTTTCTGATGTTCATTGCTTGAGTAGCTAATCTGCTTCAAGGCTAACTCAAGGACTAAGGAAGGCTCGTACTCTACTGCTGTGACATTGACTGGGCTGAGAGGCCTTCAGCCAGACACCGAGGCTGCTTTCAGCAGTCTGTGTGCTCAGAGCTTGGCATGAGCAAAGGACTTGACTTGGAAACCATGAAAGTATTAGAATGAGTCCAGAGGAGGGCCACAAAGATGATCAGAGGGCTGGAGCACCTCTCCTGTGAAGACAGGCTGTGGGAGTTAGGGTTGTTCAGCCTGGAGAAGAGAAGGCCCCAGGGAGACCTTATAGTGGCCTTCTAGTGCCTAAAGGGGGCTACAGGAAAGCTGGGGATTGTCAGGGATTGTAATGATAGGACAATGGGTAATGGCTTTAAACTAAAAGAGGGTAGGTTTAGATTAGATAAAAGGAAGAAATTCTGTACTCACAGGGTGGTGAGGCACTGGAACAGGTTTCCCAGAGAAGCTGTGGATGCCCCATCCCTGTTCAAGGCCAGGCTGGATGGGGCTTTGGGCAACCTGGTCTGGTGGGAGGTGTCCCTGCCTATGGCAAAGGGGTTGGAACTAGATGACCTTTAAGGTCCCTTCCAACCTAAACCATTCTGTGATTTTATGATAAACAGAAAAACTTCACCAATTCCCAGAATAGCAATGATTCTCCAGGTGTACATTAAGAGGCCTTAATGTGTCATGGGTACAGTGGAAATCTTCACTTACACAGCCAAGTACCAAAGCCGAAGGCTGATCCTAGGACAGGAAATAATTTCTGAAGGCTGGACAGGACTGCTGCTAGAGAAGAGACCTTCACTGGAACACCCCAGAGGCCTTCCCTAGCATGCCCGTCACTCTTTTCCACAGCCTCCAGGGGTGTGTACCTCATTAGTAGCCAAATACTAGAAAAATGTAGTTTGTTATGATGAGTGGATTTACCAACCTAACAGAGAGGGACTGTACAGTCGTGTGTGGTCTCCTCCATCACAGCCCTCACATAATTCTAGGCTCAGTTCTAGGGCTAGTTCTATACAATATTTTTATCGATGATCTGGATGCAGGTCTGGAGTGCTTCCTCAGCAAGTTTGCTGATGATACAGAACTGGGAGGCGCTGTTGACTCCCTGGGGGATGAGGGGCCTTGCAGAAGGATCTGGACAGATGGGAATATTGGGCATTCAGCAACAGCATGAAGTTCACAAAGGAAAATGCTGGGTGCTGCAGCTGGGACAGAGTAATGCCAGACACAGGAACAGACTGGGAGACAAAGGGCTGCAGAGCAGCCCAGCAGAAAGGGATCTGGGGGTGCTGGTGACAGCAGGCTCCATGTGAGCCAGCAGCATGCCCTGGCAGCCAAGAGAGCAAAGCACATTGTGCATGAAACACAGCATAGCCAGCTGGTCAAAAGAGGTGATTTTCATGCTATATTTAGTGTTGGTGTAACCCCACCTGGAGTATCGTGTGCAGTTCTGGGTGGGCTCCACGATATAAAAAGGGTGTTAAGGTCCTAGAGAGTGTCCAGAGGAGGAGAACAAAGCTGGTAAAAGGGCTGGAAGGCCTGCCTCCCCTGTGAGGAGAGGCTGAGGACACCTGAGTTGTCTAGCCTGGAGAAAAGAAGGCCAGGAGGTGACCTCCTTGCTCTCTGCAACTTCCTGAGGAGGGAAAGTGCAAAGTGAGGTGCTGGTCTCCGTTCCCTGTAACTGAGGATAGGACATGCAGGAACAGTACAAAGCTGTGCCAGGGGAGGTTCACATTGGACATTAGGAAAAATTTCCTTGCTGTAAGGGTGGTGAAACACTGGAACAGGCTTCCTAATGAGGTTCCATGGCTGTCAGTACTCGAGAGGCATTGGGATAATGCCCTCATTAATATGGTTTAACTTTTGGTTAGCCCTGAAGTGGTCAGGCAGTTGGACTTGATGATCTTTGAAAGTCCCTTCCACCTGAACTATTCTATTCTATAAGACCTTTAAAGAGACTTGAACTTTTAAAGGTTTTCCTTCATGGCTCATGAGTTTTCTCTTTCATTGAGCCCCTTCTGTAAATGGGACCAAAACTATCATTAACAATGTTCCTTCTCCCTGTCCCCAGCCAACAAGACCTCACCCACCTCTGGAGAGGGCAGCCGCTCTGGTGGGGTCATCCATGTGTATGGCGATGACAACAGCGACAAATCTGCCAGCAGTTTTATTCCCTACTGCTCCATGGCTCAGGCACAACTCTGTTTCCACGGTCACCGTGATGCTGTCAAGTTCTTTGTCTCTGTGCCTGGTAAGGATGAGCACAGCCCTTCCTCATGAGGGCCTTGTACTGCTGTCCATTCTGTGGCAGGAGCTTGAGCTGATCTGCAGCAAAAGCTTATCTGTGCCATTTCTTAGCACAAACAGTGCCACACAGATGTCACTGTGGCTCAGACATTGGTAGCTTAAACTGCAATGTCTTCTGAAGTTCACCAGCAGAAGGAATTGTCCTGTCCAATTGTGTTTGTGTGTGTTAAGTATGTGAGGGTTGAGCAGAGGCACTGACAGCATCTCTGTCCTGACCCAGGCAACGTCCTCGCAACCTTGAATGGGAGTGTGTTGGACAGCCCTTCAGAGAACCCCAGCACAGCAGCCACAGAAACCGAGGGGCAGAAGCTGAAGAATGTCCTAGTGCTGAGTGGAGGAGAAGGGTACATCGATTTCCGGATCGGTGAGTGCCTGCAGTGGGAGGCATCTGGAATGGGAAGGGGTGCGGGGCTACGTGTGAGAGGGATCGGTGCTGTGGGGAGAGACATCTGGAAAGCAAGGCTGTTTTTCTCCTACCTCCTGCTGTGGGAGCAGATAGCAAGCATTTTCCTTGCACAGCACAAGGCTGCCAGACCCTGCCCCTGCCTGAGCCAGTAGTGCCATGCAGTCAGCGTGAGTGAAAAAAAAAAAATATCTGTGCCACTGGCTCCAAACATTGCTGTCTCACTGTGGTCACCTATGCTGGTCTGGGGCACTGTGTCATAGACGCTGGCTTCCCCAAACAGAAGGGCAGTTTACCCTGCCGCTAGAGATAGTTTGTTCCATTCATACAGGCCTGTTTCAGAAAAACACCATGTTGTTATAAATGTCCTGTAGGCATACAGGAAGGTCTGCGCTCATGCTGTCTGTCATCAGACTGCAGAGACTGTAGCAGTGATATTCACCTCTTCTGAAGAATTCCAGGGCAGCACAACTTGGGATTTTCTGTCCTGCCTTTCTTACTCTGCTTTCTCTCTTCAGGGGATGGAGAAGATGATGAGACAGAAGAGAACGCAGGAGATGCCACCCAGGTGAAGCCAGTACTTTCTAAGGCAGAAAGGAGCCACATTATTGTGTGGCAGGTATCATATATCCCTGAGTGAGAATTTCTCCTTTCCTACCAACGTAAGTGTCCCTCCTCCCACCTGAATGCCAAGATGTACATACAGAACGTCTGCATTATACCTACTGCTGGAAACCGACCCCAGACAACTGCAGCGGCTCCTGCCTCGGACTGTCACCCCCTTCTAACCTCTGAACTTGCAGCTTTCATCTTGGGCCTGTGCGCTTTCTGCGTGGTTGGGTTGTTATTCTGCTCTGGAGCTGGTGTCTACAAGGAGAGAAATGGCAGCGCATTGATAAAGTGAAGCTTGGAGCCAGAGCTGTGCAAAGACTTTGCCTGGGGCTGGGGAGATGGACTGGTGGTGGCTGTGGTTGTCCAGCAGGTTGCCTTGCTCCCACCTGCATGAGAAGTAGTATGTCACCCTGGTGTCCTCCGCCAAAGCAGTGGTGGTAAATCACAACTCCTACAACACTAGAAAAAATGCTTTCTAGTTCACCAGTGGACTTTTCACCTTATCCACTATGCACAGAGTACACTTAAGCACAGAATAATATCCCCCAGACTGACAGCTGCCAGGTCCAAGGAGCCTTCAATAGAAAGGAGCACTTCTGCTGGTTGGCCGGAGACGGTGGCAGTGCCATTACTGTGGGGAACACATCCTCCATACGAGCAGATGGAAAGTCTCCCTCCTCTTCTGCTGCTGTTGTCTTAGCAGTAGTGTGCTGGGTGACTGTATGTATCCAGAGAGAATTGTGTGGTAGCCTCCGATGGGCGGCAGGTGTTTGATTGTGGAGGCCGTGGGGCCTTTGGAAGCTATGGTAACAAAGAGGTACTGGAACCTTGTTATTTGAGAGCAGAAAAGGCAGCAATACTTTTAACTCCCTTTTCCAGAAATGCCAGGCAAAAAAAGACCTCTTGAGCTCATTCTTTTTATGAGCCTGAAAGGTTTAGGATAAATTTGTCTCTATATGGCATTTGTTGGCTTTTAAACTACAGGTGAGGGCAGATAATGTTGGTGTACTGTGGATTCTGCATTAACGTGGTGAGATTACCTTGACTCATACGGATGTGTCCCATCCAAGGAACTGCTGGCATCCTGCTGGAAGGGGGTGGCTGTTTTCACACAGTGGCTGTCAGGTTAGGGAAGTGTGTAGATGCAGTCAAGGTGTACAGGCTGTCTCTCACCTGAGGTCACACGGAAAAGGGAATTGGGGCCAGATCTCCCAGCATCTTTTACCTAACATCACAAGCACTGACTGACTTTGTTATTAAGTAGCTTGAAAAGCTGTACATTTCTGACTCCTGAAAAGAATGACAACCCCTGAGAGAATTTTGACTGCCCTCCTTGTGTGAGCTGTGCTGTGGGATTGTAAGTGTGTGTCCTGCTTATAGGAGAAGCAGCAAAAATTGGGGTCAGGGAGAGCAGTTTTAAGCTCCGTATTCAGAGCGTGGCAGCTCCAGATGTGGAGGCAATGGTTTGTCCTTCCTTTCTGACAGTGGAGACAGACCTGTCTCCACAAGGGCACATTGTTAGCGATGAACTGAGAAGATCCTGGTGATCGTCTTGTTTTTCCTGAGCTGTGCAGCACTCTCGGTCTCACAGGGATGTTCACTTCCATCTCTGGGGAATGTGTCCCAGCTGTGTCCTGCACTTGTTGCCATGACCCGGGCTGCTCCCAAGGCTTGTGGTCTACAGCTATTTGTGTGCTGCAGGGACACAGTATTCACTGGGGAAGCTCTAACATGTAACGTCTGTCCTGATTCAGCAGCACTGAAATGCTTTTTGAATCCATAGTTCAGAAAAGGCAGGGGCACACAGTTCCTCTCCGCAAGGAACCAAGAGGACAGATCCAGAGAACAGAGACCTCAACTACCAAAGTACAGGGCCACAGCAGTGCCTGCACTGCCTGTGAGCACTGCTGGTGATGCATGGACCTGCACCACTCCTCACAGAGGTAGGAAACCAGCTGGACAACGTCCTCCAGCCATCAACACACTGGAATCTCTGGCTTGCCTTTGGCTAAGGGATTCTTGGAACAGCCACCCGCATGCAGAATGGGAACGTTTCACCAGGAACATCTCACTGGGGTACTGCTGACCATGCCAGACTTCTTGTTCACTTTCCCCAAATGTTTTCTGCTAGGACAAGTTCTTTGGGTCACAGCACAGAATGCATTAAAGTTAACAAGAAGATAGACATTTAGATAGCAGATTCCACAGACATCTAACAGTTAATTAGGGCCCAGAAAATTTCATAATTTGGCCTAATTTAAGGTAAAAACAAGGCATAGTAAGTCCAATTCGTTAGCTCTGTTGAACCTCCAACATGAAAATAGAGAATTGCAATGTTCTTACCTCTTACTGTTTGTTCTGTATTTGGTTTTAGCAGTAAAAGTGACTCGGTCTTCTGTCACCCACTGATCCCTGGCAACATAAGGAAACTGGTCTTGAGTCTCCAGCAACAGGTTCCTTTCCAGTTGGATGCATGTCTTCCTCCAAGAGAAGCACATGTGTAAGAGGGATAGCTACAGCTAAGTAGAACCATCTTCTACTGTCGGCTTCTGTCGGTATTTGGTGGCTGCTGGGCAGCAAGGTGAGAACTGACTGGCTTCACCACACTTCCCTGTCATATCTCCACTGTGATGTATGTAAAGTATCTTGTATGTTACAAAAGGATTTTAAGAAGTGTCTTAAGGCCTGTAAACTCCGCTGTTTGGTCAGAAGATGGTATTCTGTAAAGAGACCGCTGTATGAATACGTTCCCATGCTTTTTCCCCTATGCTATCAAACAACAAACCATATCTGTTCTGTATGTAATAAATGTGTTAACATCAGCAAGTGCCCATATGTCTTGTTCCTGAAAAGGCACTGGGATTTCTACTCAGCCTTTAATAACATCGTGATATTTAAATAGTGGGAATGGCAGCTCAAATGCTCCCCCATTTAGCAATTTATTAGCAAGAAATGAGATGTTTATTACTCACTGTACTTGAGCAGGAGGTGCTGATCCTGCAAGCCGCATGCCCTTGAGGCAAGTGCAATGTGTAGCTTCTCCCAGTGTCAGAAATAAAAGGTAGAAAAGGACTGTTCAGCTGCTGGCTCTCTACAGCAGCCCTTGTGGAGTCCCCTTCAGGTGAGATACTGGGGTTACCATGGCAAGTCTCAGCTTTCAGCGCTCAAGTTACCAGTGTCCTGTCAGTACAGGGTGGTAGTTCACAGTGCAGTGGGAATCGGTGACATTCAACGCTTCAGAAAGTAAGTTTATCACACTTGTCTGCTCCTCTTAGTCCCAGCAGCATTTATACAAGTTTGTGTTTATTTTTTTAGAGTTGAATTCATTCAAAGGATATATGTAGCAGTAATTGATAAGAAGTGACAAAAAAGTCGTGAAAATTATTGTGAGTAGGATTATGAACACTGACTCTGCCAATTACCACTTGTCAGTCTGCAGGGTGAACTGCATTAAGCAGGATCCTTGCTGCTGGCTTCCCAAACAATTAGATGATGAATTATGTCTGCTTCCTCATTAACTGCCTATGCATCCTTAGGGCATGTGTGTAAAATTGTAAACAGTAGTACATTGTAGTATCAGTGACATGAATAGTTTGGTGCAGTAGCTTGAGAACAGAGCATTTGGCTCTGCCTTGTAACATCAGTCACTTGCCTTGTAACTAACTGCCCTGCCCATGGTGGCCTATTGAGGCCTCCCACCTGCAATCCTTATGAAGACCAGTGGAAGAGTCCAAAGCTTTACAGGACCCAAGTGAATCTGTAGCATGTTGGAAGCAGTAAACAAGCTCTTGGAAAAGGCCCTGAGGGCAGGAGCCCTGGTTGACAGGGGCTGTCAAGGTGCTGCGTGCTTTCAGCAGGTAGGTGAGGCAGCTCCTCTGTCCCCTGTACTGCACGTCCCAGGATTTCCCTGCTCTGCCCTGCCGTGGCTCCAGCCCAGTCTGGAGCTGGAAATGATGTTTGAGTTTATTCTTTCTTCCTCCATGGAGCAGCAGCTGTTCCCTAGAGAGAGCAAGAGAGGGAGAGCCTGTTTTTAAGCATACGCTTGTTCCTTTGGTTTTACTCCATGACATGTCTCCATGCTGTTGTCCCTGTCCTGGAGTGCTGGCAAGGCTGAGCATAACTTTTGGAAGCTGTCAGTGGCATGAAAAGCTGCAGGGGCAGCAGGCAGAGGGACCCTGGGGCAAAAGCACCGAAGACACCTGTTAATCCCAGAGAACCTGAGGCCCCCCCTGCAATGATCCCGGCTGAAAGGCCTGCCCTCCCAAAGGCAGAGGAGCCCCAGCAGGAGCCGTGCTGGAGGCCTTTAACCTCAGGAGCCAGCTCTGCCTTGAGCAGCAGTGCCTGAGGGGAGCCTCCTCCATAGGCGAGCTGTGCTGCATTCGCTGTATCCAAACGCATTCATGGTTTAGGAGGTTACAGAAAACAAACAAGCTGTTTTCCATCCACAGCAAGCTGCAGCTGGAGGTCTCACAGCCTGTAACAGTATTTGTGCATTTATCAACACCGCATTTTCCGCCACTGGATGCTCCCCTTGCTTCTAAAGCTAGGGAACCAGCACTAGTGTGTACCCTTCACAGCTCCTGCCATGGGCTTTCACAGTAGAGGAACGAGAGCTCAGTTCTTCCCAGCTTTTGTGCCTTGCCATAGGACCAGCTTTTAACCCATGAGAAAACCCTCATCCCGTGGCAGCTTAAACTTTCAGGAGCCTTTGGTGAGGAACCCCATACAAGTGCAGGTGGCTGATGTTGACCCATTTGTTCCTGGCTGTTGACAACCCCCTTCTGGTACCTGTGGGCACATTACTCTGTGCCATCCCCGCCTTCCATACACACTGGAAAGAGCACAGAGTCCAGTTTTTGCTTGCTTTCAGTAAATTCCTTGGTGATGTTAGGATGCTGCTGCAAATAGAACAGCAACTCTCAAGTATTTACTGCAGCAGACAAAAGTGCCGAATAGCTACTACTGCAGGAAGCTAGGTTACTAACCTGAACAACTTCTGTGATACCCTCACCACACCCAGACCAGAACCACTCCCCAGCACCCTAACAGCTCCTGACACTGCAGCAGAAGCCACAAATACTGTGAGAAAAAGTGAAATTCTAAGCACTGCACTGAAGAGTTGCATTTTTTGCAACTTTTACCACAACTGGAATATGTGATAGTTTGTTATTGGCTTCAAATAGTAACAGCTCATGCTGGATACCTTGTACCTCCAGAACTGATTCTCCCATCTCAGGACAGTCAGCTCTGGGAATAAAGCTCAGTATCCAAAGTCAAGTTGTGTTCCTCCCACGTTGTTCATTGCAATCATATTTGAGCAACTCAGATACTCTGCACTGGGTAAAAGGAGTCCGATGCCCTGCCTGTATTTGGTAAACTAAAGGTTCTGCATTTGCACCTCAACTAATCATGATGACCTCCAGGCATTGGAAAAAAATAAATCAAGTTTTCTTAGAAATGTACTGTGGAAATAAGAAATCGTTTATTTAATCTGAGAGATACATTTACACACAGCTCTGGGAAACAATGTGATATTCTTAGTTATTTTTCTGTGATTTAGGAAGGTACTTAAACTACCTGAACAATGTTCTTTAAAAAAAAAAAATCCTTTTTCAGGCTGTAAGGAAACTGTACTCCAAAGAACTGTAGCTGGTGACAGGCGCTACAAATTCAGAGAATATACAGGGAACCAAGAAGGTTCCTCTGCTGAGACCAAAGTTATGCAAAAAAAAAATCTGAGTGTTTCTGTACCTGTCCTTTTAGATGAGGTTACCATACAGTCCTGTGGAGAAAAATAAGAAACCTGAATCCACCATACCGCAGTGGGCAAGTGGATCTTCGTTAAGGTGATGTGCTGTTCACACGCAGCAAAAGCATGGGGGAAGCTCAGGTGATAGAACAAGACTTTACACTGATGTCCCTGTAGTTTTTTTCTTTGCTACCTGAAGGTGAGAGGCCACGGCCTTCTTCAGATCAATCAGTGGCTCCTCTGTGATTGCTCTTCCCTCTTTCTGCCACTGAGCAAGGATCATGGCTCGGAGCAGAGGCGGGTATGGAAGGTACCGAATGGTCTCCTCTGGCACTGGGGTGCATTTCTTGAAGGTCTCCTCCTCATGCTTGGGCACCATACGCCAGTCATGGTACATGACTTTGTCGATCTCTTTCATTACTTTTTCGGTTTTGCCTGAGAAAAGATGATGAACGCCAGTGGTCAGTGCTCTCAACAACAGACTGCTTCCAGGAAACACAGCAAGTGTCAACTTTCCTGTGTCACAGATGCTACAAGAGGCAAGAGTAAAGGAAACTTTCGAAAGATCACATAGTATGTTCAGCCTATACTATGAGATCCCACTTCTGTCCTTGGAAATCAGAACAGGAACAGACTGAAAAGGTATCAGGCAAGTTGTTCTGTGCTGACCAGAAGTCATGACTTGTAATATAAAAATCCCTTTGCTTCTCTCTGTTTTATTTACCATGGGTAAGAATGAGAGCAATTTATCTCTACACCGATGAAGGTTCCCTGGGAAGTTTACTGTTAAAAATAACCAACAACTTCAAAAGCTTTGGATGAGAAGTGTTTCGGAAACTCCAGTAAGTTACATTTCTAAAGCAGCTTTAAAAATAGGGAAATTCACTCATACAACTCTACGTACTATTTTAAAATCCTGGTGATGTAGGTTTACTTGCCAACACTCCCGTTTCACTGATGATTTTACCTGGAATGCCCTCGTGTTCATTCCGTGTCTCACTGTTGAGGTCTGAAAGCAGTCTGGCACCTCCTCTGGGGCTTTGTTAGCGCAGTATCTTTCCCCATGGCCAAGGTGCACTGGCTTTCCCGTAATATTCCTTAGAATGGCAACATGAGGGCTAGACCCCGACATTTGAAACTAAAAAAATGAGAACTTTTTTCTCGCTAATAAATTTGAGGAAAAAAAAAAAAAACAACTTTGCGGTTCTCCTGCAGCTCCCCCACCCCCACATACTTTGTTCTCTGGTGCTGCTTACAGAGGCTTTCCCCAAACCCTGCAGGAAAACGAGGTGCTCTTACCTCTGAAGGTCAGGTACCCCCAGGCTCTGCCGTGGTCCATGTTCTGCAAAGAAAGCGAGAGGGCGCTCAGAGCGGCCCCGGGAGCGGGGCAGGGCCCTGGGGACGGCGGGCCGGGCCTGGCGGCTGCCGCTCGGAGCCCCCCGCCCGCAGCCGGGCCTGCGCCGTTACCTCGGCCGTGTAGTCCGCCCGGACCTTGGCGATGACCCAGTAGCAGGGCTCGTCGTGCGCCCACAGCCAGGACTTGCGGGTGACCGTGCGGCCCACGCCGAACCGCGGCAGGCGGCAGAGCAGCGCCAGCAGGCGGCTCTCGCTGCGCGCGTCCCGCCAGGCCAGCGCCGGCAGGCGCTTCTGCGTCAGGGGCCGCCGCATGCTCTCGTAGTCCAGGGCGAAGCGCTGCGAGTCCCGCGGCCGCTCCTTCAGCGCCCGGTACTCGCGGATCTTCTTGGCCATGGCGGCGATGGGCCGGTGCAGCTTCTTGCGGGCCATGGCGCCGCCCGCCCCGAGCCGAGCCCCCCCCGCGGCCCCGGTCCGGCCCGGCCCGGCCCTGCCCGCCGCTTCCTGCCGCCCCGGAAGCCGCCGCGGGAACGCTCGGGCTGCGCCCTCGGCGGGCGGGGCTCCGGGAGGCGCCCGGCTGGGCCCCGCCGCCGCCGAGCGGCCGCCCCGGGCCCGTGCGGCGGGCGACGTGCCCAGAGAGGGCGGCCGGCGCCCTCCCCCCCCCCGGAGCTCGCCTTCTCCACAGAGCCCCGGGCCTCCCGGCTGCCGCCCTGCCCGGAGCGAGTCCGGGCCTAGGGCACCCGCGGCCCAGCAGCAGGCTGGGTGCGCTCAGCACCGTTCCTGTCGGGCAAACCCCCCGGCAGGGACGGGGCACGGGCACGGCAGTGCTGGGTGCAACGCCCGGGAACGGGAAAGTCAAACCCGCCCAAGGGCCCTGCAAGTTCTCGCTCGCTGTTCGTCGTGGGCAGTAGTCAGGGCCGAAACACCTGGGTTTTCAAAGGCAGCCTGGCAGTGCCCTTACATGTTAATGTACCAGAGTCCCTTTCAATCAGCACGTCGTGTTTGTCAGAATGGGTTTGGGTAATCACTGAATTAGGTTTTAGCAAGATGAAGCCAAGTTGTAACTGGATTCCCCGAGACCAGACCAAGTCCCCCACAGCAACAACTGCTCCGACAGCAGCGATTGTAACGGGGCCAGGAACCACCATCTGCATCGGGGGAAGCAGAACACGGCTTAGCTCCAGCCACGTTAGCCTGTGGATTGTGGCTACAGACTGGCAAATTAAACCTGACAGGTGTTTCTTTTTGGTTTTGTTTTCTTTTTTTAAAACCATATATTATATTGAAGGAAATGCATCCATCCTGATAATTCTGTAGAGTCCTTTATTGAAGGCATTCAGACATACAGACAGCAGTTTTTGTCAGCAAGCAGACAAGAGATGTGCACAGGAATGGGATGTCTGTGGAGGTTACAAAATAAAACTCCATTTCAAATGATGTTAATGTTCTTAAAATATGCATTGGCCAGTTGGCCATGCAGTTCACCGGGGATACAAGCGCAGTGCACGGGTATCTTCTGGCATCCAGGCACACTTCGGTCTGGACATCCTGACAGCGAGTTTTCTCGGGTAGCAGTGACACGCTTGTTTGTTTTGCCTTAAGGCAAGCTCTCACGCCGAAGGAAGCCCCTTCGCTCTGGCAGCACCACAGGGACCTTTACTGAAGACGCTCGGTAACAGCATCCCTCACCAGCAGCGGGAAATGCCGGGACGGACGCTGGCACGGCGCAGGCAAGGCACGCAGTGCCCACACCCGGCGGCCTGGCGGAGCAGCCGTGACCCAGCAGCGACAGCCACTTACCCCGCCGTGCTCAGCACGAAGCTTTCCTGCTTGGCCGCACCTTCTGCGCCACCGGCGGGCAGGGCGAACCTGTGCGAGGCCTCCGGAGCACGGAGACCTCCCTTTGCTCCCACGGGGGCACCAGCGGGGGCTCAGGCCCAGGCTCAGCCCGGTCGGCACGGCGCTCCCCGAGGCCGGCGGAGCCGCTGTGGGGGTGCCCGGGGTGTGCCCGCTCCGCGCCGCCCCGCGCCCCGTCGGCGCCGCAGCCGCAGCCCCGCCTCGGAGGAGCGGCCCGGCCCCTCCCCTCCCCTCCCGCCCGCCCCCCGGCGGGTGCCGTCGTGTCCCGGCAGCCCCCGCGCGGTGCGGCTGGTGGCTGTGTCGGTAAGATGGCGGCCGTGAGCCTGAGGCTCGGAGACCTGGTGTGGTGAGTGGCGGCGGGCGCCGGGCGGGGGGACGCGGCCCGGCCCGGCCCGGTCCGGCCCGGCTCGGCTCGGCCCGGCCCGGCCCGGCCCGGCGGGGAAGGCGCCGTGTGAGGCGCCTCGTGAGGCGCCCGAGGGAGCGGGGCTGGGGCTCCGCCCGTGGCAGCGGGGTGGCGGCGGGGCCGCGGCCGGCGCTGAGGCCGGGCCGGGCCGGGCCGAGCGTCGTCACCCGCCGGCCGCGGGCGAGGAGGGGCTCGGCGGGGCGGCCCGGGCCGTGCTCCCCGGGGGCTGCGCGAGGAGGGGCCGGGGGCGGCGGCGGGCGAGCGGGGGCCGCCGGCCGCGGCTGGAGCGGGCCGAGGGGAGGCAGGCTCGGCTCCTCGGGGGGCTGCCACGGGAAGGCGGCGGGAGGCGGCGGGTGGGAAAGCGTGGGTAAGATGGAGGGGGGTGTGGGGAGCAGGGCTCAGGGCGGTCGGCGCGGGGCTCGCTTGGAAATACGGGCTCCTCTCAAGGGAGGCGAGAAGAAAAATGAATAAGCGAGTAAGGCGGTCAGTGAGAGTGAAGATACTGCTCCTTGGGAGTGCTTCAATAAAGCAACACAGTAACGTGGGAAAGCACCCTTTTTTTTGTTTTTGCAGGTTAGGATGTTTCCTTTGAAGCTCACAGAAGCTACTTCCCTTTGTCACTCCAGTGTTACCTTCAAATAGTTGGAGAGCTGTGGTTTTGTATTTCCTGATCAGGAGAACTGAGGGGATTCCATCAAGGCCTGTAAGCACTGATTTTTAAGTGCATAGGCTCTGCTTCACTTGACAGGCTAGGGCTTCTCGCTAGGACTTGCAAGAAATAGCTAATCCCCAACACGCAGGTGTATGCGTTTATATCTCAGATAAAAAGAAGTGTGCGCTCCAGGCTGCGACAACTGCAGTTTCTCATCCGAAAAATTGACAGTGCTGTGAAGTTGTCTAATATATAGAGCGAAGTAAGTAAAGGTTTCTTTCAGTAAAATTTCTTTCAAATAAGCATTTGGGCCATGCAGTGCTCTTGGTGTTGGAATGCAGATCATCCTGCTTTAGTTTTGTATGTGACAGCCTAGACAGCTACTGTCCCTCGAGTGGTTGTGGAAGAACTCTTAACAGTAAAACAGTACCATATGAAAGGCTTTGATGAACATACTGTTCAGCACAAGGATGCAAGCATCAGATATGAGACGTGGTCATGGTTAAAGCTCTCGGCAGTTTTCCTGCCTGACCATCACTACTGAATCTTCTTCATGGAATTACCATCTCGGGAGGGGCTGGAATGCCTCTTGTTGAGAATTTTTTGTTCAGGAGCTGGCAGGCTTTGCAGATTCTCTGCTGCTCTCTGTCAAGACAATGACTGATCAGCTTTTGTGAGAGTACTGCAGCCTCCATAAGTGGCAAGGGTAAGATGATGATAAAGCTGGCATGCTGTGGGCTAAGGCTAATGTCTTTTCTCCTCTGTGGAAAAAATAGTTTTGTGTACTTCTTGTAACGGACACATTAGCAAGTATAGGAAATAAACTTTTCTGCATTTCTTTTGGCTCTTTTACATCTTCAGCACACCGCCACATGGCGAGCATCTGAAGAAAGTAATAATGGAACACCTATTGTGGGTGTCCTGACATCACTGTCCTGCCATTAGAGTTTTTCTATCAGAACTTCTAACAATCTCAGCTGTCTGAGCTGGAAATCTGCAGGTGATACGCTTATCTTACTGGACTGTTTTGTCCTGATGGAAATAAGTTACCGACCTGATCTTTGGTTTGATTGCCTGAATCAGCACTTAGTTTCTTGCATGGAATATCCACTCTTACAAGAAGAATAAAGGCTATGTCGTTCCTTCTTCCAGGCAGTAGCTCTGCTGTTGTTCTTTTGACTTAAATTCTGATAGTGCAGCAAGTTCATGGAGACTTTATAGGGACTTAGTCTAGGTACAGGTATCTACCAATAATGATGCTTATGTGTCAAGTGCTTGTGCCTTGCCCATCACGGTAGGTTTTGTCTGTAAATTGTAATTCTCTTAATATGATAATATGATGTGATGAGATAGAAATGGAATAGCCGGTGGTGACGTGTGTGGTTTGTTCTGGTTTGTTGTTTTTTTTTTTCCCCCCCATCTCTGATCCTAGTGCCTAATGCTTTAATTTGTCCCTAGGGGGAAGCTGGGCCGGTATCCACCATGGCCAGGAAAGGTGAGTTAGGTTTTTCCTTATTTACTTGGTGTTTGTTTTTTTTTTTCCTTCTGTACAGGGAAGGCTTTACCTGAAAGCTTTTCAGTTAAAGATTAGTATTAGTTGTTTTTCTTTTTTATTTTTTTTTAATGTACCAAACCCTTGAGTCTAAGCTGTGAACCAGTTTCAGGGTTTTAATTGATCTGGAAGTTCAGCCTGTCACTAACAGCTGTTAGCTCAGATGGGATGAAAAGCAATTCATCCAGCTCTAGAACTGATTGTGTTCCTCAAATTTAGCTATTTAATCACTATCGCTTTCTGCAACTCGGATTTCTTTCCTCCTCTGGTGACTTAGTTAAATCCACTGGTTTAAATAATAGAAATAAAGAGTCTGCCTTCTCAAGATATTTTTTAGAGCTATATTTTTCGAGGAATTCTGGGCGTTGAACTTCTGGTTCAGTTGTTTTTTGCTGATGAAAGGCCAAAAAGATTTTAGGAAATTAAATTCTACATGCCATCAGTTTCCATGAAAAAACTCAGGGGCAGTTCAGGCTGGATATCAGGAAAAGGCTCTTCACCAAGAGGGTGGTTGGGTGCTGGAACAGGCTTCCCAGGGCAGCAGCGGTCATGGCACCGAGCCTGCCGGAGAGCAAGAAGTGTTTGGACAGTGCTCTCAGATGCACGGTCTGATTTTTTTTTTTTTTTGGGTGGTCCTTTGGGGCCACAGGAGTTGAACTCGATGATCCTTGTGGGTCCCTTCCAGCTCAGGATATGCTGTGATTCTGTGAACTTTGTTTTTATTTCCAGTGTAGGTATGAGGACTGGAAATGCTGAGATAAAAGCATGCCACAGGGGGGAAAAGTGTCGTTAATGTGGCTGACAGCCATAAATACTTGGTTTCACTCTGGTTGTTGAATCAGGTTAAAACCAGGCTCGCCTGCAGTCTTTCAGGTGTCATCTGTGTAAGAGAAGGACTGATTTTCTCTTCTCTAATACTTTAAACTTCATAAGTAAGCTATTTTGGGAGCAAAGACGATGTTTTGAATATGAATTTTAAACTTAACTAAGTGGAACAAATGTTTATGAATGCCATTTGGCTTTATAAATTTTAAAAAGATCCCTGTCTTACTCGGGACAGGGAACCTCACTAAGAACGTAGTGATGTATCAGTGGAGTTTGGGTATTTTTTCAATCTGCTGCTGCATAAGCGTATCTAAAGAAATATATGGGTTACATCTCTAATTAAGACTTGTAATAGTTATAAGTTCTCTTTCTTGTTAGGTTTAAAGATAAAAATCTACAAGAGTTCTAATGCTGGATAATAAAGTTACAGAGTATAACCTTTCTTTACGTGCTTTTTAACTTTCACTTTTAATTACCTTTAGATCGTTAATCCGCCTAAAGATCTGAAGAAACCTCGTGGAAAAAAGTGCTTCTTTGTGAAGTTTTTTGGAACAGAAGATCAGTATGTACTGCTTGTTTTCATCTGGTGAAAGTGCTGTTCCATATAACATGCTTTTTTTCATGGAAGAAACTTTTGCTAACACGGCTAAGTGTGAATTTGTAGAAGTTTTTAGTTTATATGCAATAAAAATTCATCTGTTATTGCATGCTATAGATACACAAGTGGGTGTATGAAGACTTGGAAGACTTCTGTACTCAGTTACACCAGGATTTTAGTTGCTGCTGTGAAGGAAACTTCTTGGTAGCTTGCCATTTGTAAGGGAGTAGGTGTGACGGTCCAGGGTTAGGTTTTAGCGTGTAACTGTTTGAGACAGGTACAGTGAAGAGCATTCATTCGTTTTTGTGCTGGAAGAATAACATGGCTTTATGCTTGCCACTCATAATAAGAATATATTTTCATGCCTGAAGACTGAAAACGTTCTTGCTGCGCCTTTGGGAGACTTTGTAGCATAGGGCAGCAAAAACTAGTAGACTCTTTTTGCAAAGCAGAATTTATTGGTTCCAAATAGGCATACAAGATCATAGTTGTCTTGGACTTAGATGTTTACAATCTGGAGAGAAAAATGAAACTTACTTCTTGAAGCCAAAAATTATGTTGCCAGTTTTCCTGTTTTTTTTTTTCTTTGCTGCTATTTGGTGTTCAGTCATGCAATAAGTGAGAAACCTGCAGGAGATTAGCAAACATGTTACTTCTGGTAGGGACAGGAGTAACAAGAACCAAGAAAGGGATGTTGCTTAAAAGAACTGTTTTCAACAGTATTCTTGCTTATTAAAAAAAAAAAAATCCATTAAGAACTGATATCTAAACTTGATGGGGTAGAAATGAATGCTGCACACTAATAGGAAGGTTTGTAGGATCTCTAGTAACATACAGTAGGTGAATGTTGATTTGAGGGCAGAGGATTTTTTTTCTTGTTAGCCAATGGATATTCGAGCTAATCAGGCTCTAAAAGCTGAGATCTGTCTCTTTCTATCCTAATCATTTGCTCTTGTTTCTTCAATTTCATGTTTTTGGATTAAATACAGAGGTGTTTTGTATTAAGACAAGTTTGGAAGAAGTGGTTGTATGTTTATGGTACTGTAGCTGAGGTTAGCAACATTATTGCAAGTGTAGAGTTCAGATCTACAAAATAATTGGGGGTCTATTACATGATTCTGTATTCTTTCTAGGGAAAATCCAACCATGTAACACAGGAAGGTAGTGCTTGCACACACACCTGCCTTCCTCCCGCTCTCCCTGCTGCTTTTGAAATTTAATCATTTCCTGCTAGATGATCACAGTTCAGAGGCTTGCTCGTTTTGACTTGCATACCCTATCTGAAAATTAAATAGAAATAAATACTGTCTTCTTTGCTGCTCTTATAAAGTAATATTGATAGATAGGAGAGAGAATCTTGTGTGCCTGTTCTCTCCTGAGAATGGTGGTGTTAGAACTGTGAGAAATCCTTGTCTTTGAGCGTAGTCAAAGAACCAAGTCATGAAAATTTTAAGTGATTTCACTTAACATATGAGCATCAAGGGGAAATCCTTTTATTTTTTGTAAGTAAACTAATGCATTTTACAAATAACTTTTTTTAAGACATATATAAACAGTGGAAATAACAAATTAAGAAAATCTCTATCTAATGAACAGAATTACAAATGGGAGCATGCAGAACTCCTATCGCTGACTGTAGTTCACGGTATGATAAATACACACTGGCTCGTACTGGTATTCTAGTGCATGTTGCTCCTGTTTTCTTGTGCTTTGCTTTTTCCATACCTTTCAAGGTTGCAAGGTGACATTACCATTGATCCAATTTTACAGCTCTTCTGTTACTGCTTTATTCTGTCAAGGTTTAATATTTGGACACAGACCTTTTGGTTATTGGCCAGTTTGTGTAAGGTGAAGGCAAGTGGTAGTTAATGGGTAGAGTCCTTCTTGGACACTTTTCAGGGTGGTTGCCAGCCAGTTTGTCAGTAGTTAGGCAATCTCAGAATATGGATAGACTATTTTCTTCTGAGGAATTCCAAAATGCTAGTAAAAAGCTATTTCCTTCTGACCTTTGTGGCTCCAGTTTCTCATACCAAAGGTTAAGGAGAAAGTTGCTTGAAGGTAAGAATGGGTTTGCACTCATTTTATCGTTTTAATGTGGAAGAGGAATTTGCTGATTAATTTAAACTGTGATGTACACCTGTGCTCTAGCATAGTGAGAGGCACCTTGATGTTCATAGTGGTGATATAATATCCATGTCCTATTCTAAGTGATTTCCTTAATCGTGATGCACGTGCTCACATAATGCCTCTTATTGACTTGTTCTCTAAATTCTTCTCTAATAGTGAGAATTCCTAGTCTGTCCAGGACTTTTTTTCTGAGTATTTGTCCTCAGAGTAAGTCACATCAAAATGATTCTTCATCCAAAATCAAGAAGAGTTGATGTTTCCTGCCCATAGAACTGACAAGCATGTAACAGCATACAGTTGATGGATTATAAACTACAATTTTCTTTTAGTCTTTCTAAATAGCAATGGAAGATTGACCTCTTACCTTTGTTTTCAACTGTGTTTCTTAAATAGCTTTTCAGATTGCCTTTTATTTTCCATTTCCTATGACAAGCTACAGGCATGTCTTAGGAAATATTTGTACATCATTCTAGTAATCAAGGGCAGCAGCTGTAAGAATTGCTGTGTGTATTTATTTATGGCAGTTAGCAGTTACAAGGCTGGCGGGTCCATAGCCTACCAGGCTTACAGAAATGCTTAGAGTACTCCACCCAGTTCAGAATGTTCTGACATTTCATGGCCTGTTAGGAAATTCATTATGACATTTTCAAAACTGGAAAAAAAATAAAAATCATTGCTTTTTATTATGAAGCTGTCACTCTTCAGCACAGTTTTCTTCATGGAAGTATCAGGGAGAGTTCTGCAGTCATCGGGGCTGTGGACGTGTGTGCATGTACATACGCTGTAGCTATACTGTCATAGTCATGGTCTTGCATCATCTGCATCAGTCTTAATAGGAAGCTGGAGCAGCTCATTCTTAACACACAGCACCTTTTTGAAGCATCGGTAGAAAACTAAATAGTCTCAGTAAATGCCATGGGGTCAGGGGGTCACTTCCTGACTTGATGTAGTAAGGAAAAATGGCAAGTGTGTAAGGAAAAATGAAAGAAGCTTGTAATTTAAGATAACTAATGATCTGCAACCTATTTGCATTAGGCCTGACGATTTTGGCACAGCATTTGGTGTCTTCCCATCTCTCATATACTGTTGTGATGCCAGCACGTACCCTCTTCTGCCACTGTCCTCCCTGGTTTTCAGGGGGAGAGAAATTTACGGAAGTAGTCTTTGTAAAACATTATATGAGATCCCGACGTCAGAAAACACGTGGTTAAAGTTTGCTAGGTGTTGAATGTGATACTTTTTGGGAATCCTCATAGACTCAGAGGCTGTAGGCTGAGCTGACACAGGGTTAGCTTACATTGCTACTGTTTTTCAGATGGGCATATCCCATGCAGAGCTCGGCTGTAGTTGAGCTGCTGTATGCCAGAGCCAGCTGGGATGTTGTTAGACACCTCTGTAGGCAGAGTGCCATAGATGAAAATTACTATAGTCAAAACTTGTTCTTTTCTTGCTGATATTTCTGAAAGTTTAAGTACTCTGTAAAGTTTCTGTTACTGCATAAATTACACATTCCTTTACTGTAGTAAAATACACTACAATTGCATAAATTTGAAAAATTTACCACTTACAACTTCTATCAACGTTGAACTTCTGCTTGTTCTTCTGCAAAATATCCCTTCCTTTCAGTTGCGTGGATGTTTGGTTTAACTTGTTGTGATCATTTTTGTGCTGTTTGCCATTAAAAGCTTTACATATCAAATTAGAGAGTTCTGCCATTTGATTTGTCATACTGATGAAAATTGGGGCTTAGCCTTTTCATGTCAGGAACCCTGTCCTTATTTCTGCGTTTTGTTTCTTGGTTGTGTGTTCACCAACACAGATCTTGCAAATAGCCAACCTGTTTTCTTTTGACTTCAGACTGATTGTGTTAACATTTCGTGTGGGACTTTAAACTGGTGCTCTGTAAACTTGAACGTTCCCAGGCTTTACTAAGTAAAAGAACCTTGGAGATACAGTGCCACCGTTCTGCAGACCTAACTGTAAGGCTTGCAAAAAGTATTTGTGAAGTTTCTGCTACTCCCCTTTCTCCAATCTTTCTAGGGTTTTTCAAGGTATCATTAGGAACTGGTATCTTTAGACTGGAAGAGTGGCTAGGAAATGGTGCGTTTTAAGGTCATCTTACCTGTCCTAAGCTCCTGTCACGGATTTGAAAATGCTGTCTCTGGTTGTCTCTCTTCTATGGCACTGTTTTCCATGCAGCTCTAGGTCACATTCATACTTGCCTCTGCTTCACGAGCTTTTAAAGTTTTGATTATTGTTTGTGAATAGAATGTGGATTTTTACAGTGAGCAGGGGCTTTGTAAGAATGACATATTGAGGGAGATGAGGAAGGGTATGAAGAAATTATCAGAGAAGCCCATTACTAAAATGTATCTCATACATAAAAATGTATTAATGCTCTCAGACACACAATCTGATTTTTTTGGGGGGTGGTTCTTTGAGGACCCAGGTGTCAGACTTTGTGATCCTTGTGGGTCCCTTCCAACTTGGATATTCTATGATCTTTTTAACGTCTTTTCACTTTATATTTAATCCATTCTTTATGGATATTGGATGACTCTGTGTGGCAGTATAAATGCAATCTCATTTTAAATATGACAGCTTCAGTAATGTAATGTCACTAATTCCTTTTCTGGGGGCGTTAATGCGTTGCCAAGTGAGGAGAAAAATAGTTCCTTGTACGTTGCATCCTAGTGCACTGGGTTTACCTGGCAAGGGCTTGTTAGCAGGGGGCCTGCAGGGGTGGTCTTTGTGAGCAGAGCCCAGAAACTGCCCCATCGTAGACGAGAGCCAAATTCAGTCGGCTCCGAAAGAGACCCGCTGCTGGCCAGAGCTGAGCCAGCGAGTGATGCTGGTTGCACCTCTGGGAGAGCAGATTTAAGAAAGGGGCTGGGTGGGGGGAGGGCACGCGGAACTGCTGCGCAACAAGAGTTGGAGGAGAGAAGAGTGAGAACCAGCCCTGCAGACAGCCAGGGCAGTGCAGGAGGTGGAGCAGGCTGTCCCCCTGCAGCCCATGGGTCCCACGGCAGAGCAGGGGGAAGAAAAAAAAAAAAAAGCACACAGGTTGAGATAAAGATAATTTCCTTAAAGGAAAAAGGAAGAGGGAAAAACAAGCAAAGGCTGTGCAGAAGCACAGAGAGAGGGAAAAAAAATTGCTTGTTGATGGGAAGTAGAGAATAATGTTTGACCACGTCCTGGGAAGCAGGGCCTCAATACTTGTATTAGTTGTTTGGGAGGACAAACATCTTCATAATGAGAGCCCCTCCTCTCCTTCCCCTTCCCCCCCTCTTAGTGCTGAATGTGACACCATATAGTATGGAATATCCCTTTGGTCTGTTCAGGTCAGCTGCCCTGATGATATCCTGTTCCCACTCCTTGCCCACCCCTGGCCTACTGGTTTTGGCAGGGTCTGTAGAGTCCTGATGCTTTGTCAGCACTGCTCAGTAATGGACACACTGCTGGTGTGATACCGGTGCTGCTCTAGCTGCAAGTGCAGAGCCCAGTGCTGTATGGGCTGCTGCAGGGAAAGTGAACTCCATCCCAGCCAGAGCCAGCACACCTAGAGACCTCCTATCTGAGTATTGGCCATGAGGTTATTGCTTAGTAGAGATCTGGTATGTAAACAACTTCCCAGCAAACACATTTGTTCATTAGATTTCAGGTGTCTGAAACACACAAATGCTTTCTGGACATCCAGTGTCAAAAGCCATGTCTGTATCTTACAGAAGGTTATCCAAGTAGGTGACACACAAAGGGTAAACTGGAAAGGAAAAGACCCTTCTCAGTTATTTTACCCTGAGGCAGCACTTAAGACTGTTTTTCACTTGTTAGTTTGTCTCTGAGATCTCTAGCTCTTTGTCCCATGTGAGCACGAGTGCGAAAATTTACCTTCAATGACTGGAAGAGGAAAGCTTTGTACTTCAGACTTTCTCTATCCCAAAGGAGAAGTAATGGGAAAATAAACTAATGAGCATGTACAGCAAAGAGGGATAGTATGTGCAGGCTGAAAGAAACCTAAGAGAACACAGTGGAAGAAAAACTGTTCTTACTTTTAAATTTAAATCTGGGAACAGTGCTTAATGTGCTTTATTGTAATGTACCCCCAAAGTTTGTTTCCTTTATTTCCTATGCACAATGGAAAGACTTAAAGCTGATGCTGGTAGTACCTAGTTGTGCTTTGTCCCTGAGTGTCCCACAGAAAGGCTTTGCATCGAGGTGAATGTTTGGATGTTTCACTAATGTCTGGGCAGCTGTGGAAAGGTTCTTTGAACAGCTGCTAATGTGCAGGCTCTAGGCTGAAAGTAATGATTTGACTTGTTCTGGTATGTTAAGTCAGTTGTTCTGAAGATGATGTAAACTAAGCAAAAAGATTCAGCTTCGGGTGCAGGAGAGTACTGGGTTCTGCTTCCAGGCTATGACTGGCAGTATGGAAAGGATGCTGGTGCTTTTGCAGTCAGTTTTAGCAGGAGACCTTATCTCTCCCTATACGGGATACAAAAAAGTTTAAGTCTACATTCAGGAAGCTGTTTTCTAACTACAAAAAGTGGTTAATGCCAGTGAAGTTCTCTGCGAAGTTTTAAAGGGTTTGCCGGCTTTACTCATGAAGAGAGGGCAAGCAGGATCCAGCAAAGCAGTTGACTTATTATTTTTTTAAATAATTTTTAATTAGTAGTTTTTATCATTTTTTTCACCTTTATGTTAAGCTTAATTGCATAACATGATTTCTAAAGAGGCATCTGTTAAACCATTTCACCTGCTTACAGGAGCTAGACAGTACTGGAGAATGTTTAAGATGTATAATCAAGACTATTCAGTGTTTGTAACACAGGGATGTTTGGGGACCAGAGAAAATCAATTCAACTGGCTCATACTCCGTGCTGGGCTGCTATATGCTAAAAAAAAAAAACATCCTGGCTCAAAAAGATTTTCTAAAACTTAGGTGTATTTTCAGTAAGGTGGAAGTAGCTTTTTAACAGTGTGGCTAATAAGTTTAGGCTTGAGTCTGAGGAGAGAGGAAAGTAGTCTAATCCCTGTGAAAACCACAAGGAATAATGAAAGCAAAGGTGTTCCCTTAAGCTGCAGTGAATGAGTTGTAGAAGAGCTTGCCAGTCAGAAGGGAAGTGAAGTTGTCATCCTATAGTTGAACACTTACCCATTTGATAAATGTCAAGAGGTCCTATTCAGCAGCCGTGGAAATGGTGAAGTCTTTTGAGTTTCCTCTTCAACTGCAGTCAAGTGAATACTCTGCTACTGTACCAGTTTACCTTAAGTCAAATAGTAACAATGAAGAAAACTGTTCTTTTTCCTCCAAAGTGAAAACGCTGTTCTGTGCAGAATGTCAAGGTACGTTAGAAATACACCTGGCAATGAGCTGTGGTGTTTGCACTTACTTCATTTGTGAGGTATCTAATTTTGTTCTTTCTCCAGTTCTTGCAGACGCTTGTACACAATGTGTTTGAGCAAGGGATTGATCACTTTGAATTGTTATGTGGCCTCCACTTTTAACAGCCTTATGAACAGATTCGTGTTGGGGGCTACCTAATACGGAGGCATGTGATTGCAGGTGTTTCTACTGGTGATATAAGAACAGCCACTAGACTGCCTTTGTACTGAACAAGTGCCTATGATCATATCCAAAAGCTGGTCTGCTGATAGAGTATGTGAATAGCGCTTAGAGGGGAGCAGTGCTAGCACAAGAGGATGTGAAACCTGAGGGAGAAACCAAGTAAAAGTGCCAGAAGTAAATTCTCAGTGAATGCAGACATTACAGTCCTTCAAGCTGTAGAAAACAAGTGAATTTGGGTTGCTATCATCAATTGCTCTGTGGAAGAAAGTGTATCTGTATTTCTAGAAGTAGAGTGGCTGAGGAATTTGCTGTTTGGAGAATATAACTTATTTTTTCTGATTTCTAGTGCTTGGATCAAAGTGGAGCAGCTGAAGCCGTATCACCTTCACAAAGAGGAAATGATAAAGATTAACAAGGGTAAGCGCTTCCAGCAAGCCGTGGATGCTGTAGAGGAGTTCCTTAGAAAAACCAAAGGCAAGGATCAGGTGAGTGGGTGGTTCTTTACTGTGTGCATCAAAACAAGACTTGGTATGAACGATGGTGAAATGTATCTTTTATCTGAAAGGAGTTCATTGCTTCTGTCAAGTTTGGGGGGGAGGGGGGCATGGTTTTCATTCCTGTGTCTTTTTTTTCCCCCCATCCTCTCTTCTTCCCCACTCAGTCTTGTTTGAGGAGGAGGGGGAAAAAGTATTCTAATACTGATGGAGAAACTGAAGAGGCTAATTGATCTGCTTATGATGAATTTATAAATCAGTCTTAAGTCTTGGCCTAGAATTTAATATCTACTGATCTCGTCTTAAGTATAGTAGAAGTGCATATATGTGCACGCACTCCCAGCGAATCTTCGTGGCCCGTTCTATTACTCAGTTACTTAAACTGATGTGTTTTTGCAGGTGAACTGACCAGCAACTTCACTCACTGGCTTCAAGGGGCTAACAAATACCTAGTTTTCGTGTTGCCGTGCTGTTGATTTGCCTGATAATAATCAGCACAGGGTTCTTCACATCCTTGGTTTTACATAAAAGTCATTCAAGCTCTTCTCTTCTTTCCTTACCATCTTCTATTCTGTAATCTCTCAGGCATCTTCCCATAACTCCAGTGAAGAGAAGAATCGACGTAATTCCAGTGAAGAAAGAGGCAAGCAATCTGCTGGTGAAGAGAAACGCAAAGCCAGCTTGTCTGAAGGGAAGCTGAAGAAGGGCACAGGGGAAGGAAAAAAGAGGGTTTCTTCTGTATCGTCAGAGAGAGGATCAAAGTCACCTTTGAAAAGAGCCCAGGATCAGAGCCCCCGAAAGCGGGGGCGTCCACCCAAGGATGAGAAGGTTTGTGTTGTGCATGTCCGCCAGTGCCCTGTGGACTTTGCAGGTGGATTCTAGGAATGACTGGCGCCTTAAATAACAGGCCAGCAGGATGAGTCAATTCAGTATCAGGTGGTTTAAGCTGTTCCATGTTGCTTCTTCTAGACCGATTGGTTGTCAGATACCTTTGGCGAGCATATTGTTGATTCTTTCTGTGAATTTATTGCAGTTATTAAATGGCTCTGTTCAAATCTTGGAGAGGGCTTTGAGAGCTGTTTCCTGAGATTCCACCTTCCATCTTGCCATCCCTCAAATTCAGTTTATGTGGGAAGGATTAGTGAGGAGATGTGGGTCTTCATCTGATTCCTGACTTGTCCCATTTCATCTGCTTTGTGTGATCAAGTGATTTATAGTCACTTAACACACCCTTAGTAAGTGCTGAGGTTGAAGGGTGTTCTTAAGGGCAAAGGCTTAAAGAAGAAATTCTTGTAGCATGGAGAGAATACACCAGAAGAATTCTTTCTATTTGTTTCAATTTCTGTGCTATAGGATCTATTTCCTTCCTCCGTTACAAAAGTCCAGCATAAGAGCGTTATTTTATCCTTGTTACTTCCCTTTTACATCTGGATGTCGTGACAGCAACAGGAGCCAGCAGTCATCTAGAGTTCCAGCCTTTTTATTTTATTGTGGAACTCCGTGTTGAGTTCCAGATCTTCCTTTTCCAAAAGGATAAGTATTTCAGTGGATTTTTACAATGCATATGTTCCATCGGAGACTTCAGATGAAGACTGTTGGGAGACTTCAGCCTGCATCAGCCTGCTTTCTCACCAGTACTTCAAAGGGATCATGTTCTCCTGTGCTTCACAATCTTTGCTTTCAGTATACCTCAGGATGCAACTCAAGATGGTAGTCTTTGATCTCCAAAATTATTACTGGATTGGCCATAACAGGTTGAACAGCAAACTCTGTCTTGATGCCTTGGTAGTAAAATGAAGCTGATGAAAGAAATACTGGCTTTTTTTTTCTTGAGCCAACTTCTGTTAAATCAGACCATGCAGAAGAGACCATCAGTTTCTCCTTTTGGGGGGAGTTGGAAGAGGGGAGGAATGGATGCATACTTGTGAATTCTTACTAATAATTAGAGTGACTCATGCAGGAATACACTTTATTAGAACTTACTTTCTCCTTCCAAAGTGTTGCTATAGTTACATTGTATGTTCAAATTACAATAAGCCCCTTGGCCTATTTTTCTGATGCAAAATGCTTTTGTCTTTGAGTTAAGTTCATTCCAAAATTGATCAAAACTGATGGCTGTGAGAATTCCGATAGTGCTAACATGCTACATGCTTAGTTTTTACTGTATTAGCTGCTTTGGGGTATCGGAGAGAGTGCTGAGTGACTTAATTGTGGCACCAGAATTTTTACTGGGGAATTACAAGCGTGGTGGGTTTAAACAGCTTGTCACAAAGTGGTGGCCAGCTAGGTGATAAATGTTTGGCCTCAGACCGTGAAAGTGAGTGAGTTTCTCTAGGAAATAACTTTTACAAGTTCAGAAAAGTAATGTACTGACAATTAGAGAAATCACTATAAAATTATTGTGTCATAACACTATTTTTCAGCCTGTGAAATAACTTTAAAGTCTTGTATTCTGCTTGCCTTGTTCTCATAACTTCCCCGAAATATTAGTCCTAAAAGGAGAAAACATTAACAAATGTTCTGAATTACTGCAATGTTGGGATCTGGGTTTTTTGTTCACAGTCCAAATTCTAGTTTTCCAAGCACTTAGCGTGCACAAAATTCAAGGATCCAGTTGTTGCTGAGGTGTGCTCTATCTAGAAATGCTCTTTAGGCATACGTGATCATTCACATACTCTCATTTTCAAGTGTATATGGATATTTTCAAAGGACCAGCACGATCATATGTTATCAGAGTGGTCTTCACCCATGCTTTGCCAGTTGAAGCAGCAGTGTGGTCTGAGAGAGAATTTTAGTGTGCAAGGTGTTCCTTAGACTGAAGTGGCGCTTCGAGATTGGAGGCTGAAGTCTAAATTGTCCCTGCTATCAGCTGAAACAGTTGTATCAATATGAGTTACCTACAGCCGTCTTGCTCTTACCTGTTTTGCAAAGTGCTCTTCTCTCGTGGTTCTGTGTGGACAACAAGATACACCGTGCATTTTCCTGAAGGGTGTTTCATTTCTGAACCCTCATTTCAGGAAGATAACACCCAGTACATAGGAGTCTTGCACAGTCTCTTCATATAGCATGAAGACACATGTTTTAACCGTTATCTTTGGAAATAAGGATGCATATATTAAAACTTACAGTACAATAATGATGCATTAATATCATCATGACATGACAAATTGGGGTCTGTTAATGAATGGGAGCAGTCCACATACCAGTTCCTGTCTCATGCGTTCTGCAAACTTGAGCAGATGTGACTGTATCAGATACACACTTAGCAGCTTCTGCTAACAGGTAGGCCACTTTCTTTGGTTTTGATGGCGGTAGAAGATTAGAACAGTTCAAAGCTCTGCTTGACTGTGGTGATGTTCTTTACCCATTTGTTTAGCTTTTTGCATCCACCAGAGGGAAATGCTGGATCAAGTGTGTTCGTTTCTCTGCTCACCGCATGATTACACAAGCGCAATGATTACTGTTGCAGCTTCTGGACAATCCATTCTTCATATGTAACTGGTTGAATTCCCTTCTTGGCAGTTCATGTCGTTTTTGTTTTTTTAACGTCACCTGCATTGATAATACTGTGTGCTTTCAGTATTACCTCTTCATGGAAGAGCGTGGGTAGTGCTTTTCAAAACTGTGTATGATCTTATGATCAACATGTTGTTATCAGCTACTGAGCCAGGTTGTAAACTCTTTCTGATCTTCCTCATATCTTCTCAGGACCTCACAATTCCAGAGTCAAGTACAGTGAAGAGAGTGATGACTGGAACAGTGGCTGGATTTAAATGGCCACCAAGCGTCAGTGAGGTGAGAAGCTCTAGGTTTTCTTTACAGCATAATCGATCTAGGAACTGAGCTTGTAGAAGATGATCTAGAGCCTTTTATCTCGACTGTGGAATAGAGATTTTCCCTTCCTCCTGTAGGACCAAAAAGATGCTTTCTTTATGTCATTCTGTATTGTAACAAAGCTTGACAGTCTCCTGGGCAACTAGTAAGTATGTTGAAAAGTGATATTTCAGTCATTGTGGAATCATCTGCAAACTCACACCTCACCTACTGCACATGTTTTTTGTATTTCTGGTTTCAAAAATATTTCTGTGACTGGCTTCCCAAAACTGGAAGAGAAGATGTGGGTAGTCTCTCCCTGTATGGATACTGTGGTATAGGGTAGTTTACTTCAATTTCACTCTTAAATAGCTTTTGGAAACCTTCCATTTTGTACATAAATAATTAAATGATAAGGCAGAGTAAGAAGAGCGTGATTCTACAATAGTGCTTAGGATGCTCACTGGGCAGATAAAACACATGGGCTCCAGTTCTTGTTGCTGTTAATATGGGTTTGCCTACCATGTGACTGCTAGGATTAATGTCCAGCCAACTCCCAGAATACTGTTTTAAGAAATTTCTTGGAAGCTGGAAAATAATTGTTTTTGGGAGGAGCTGTTGCCTCTGTCAAGCGTGGAAAGGCCTTGCAGAGAGATCTGGACAGATTGGAGAGCTGGGCAATCACCAGCCACGTGAAGTTTAACAAAAGCAAGTGCCGGGTCCTGCACCTGGGACGGGGCAACCCTGGCTATACGTACAGACTGGGGGATGAGACGCTGGAGAGCAGCCCCGCAGAGAGGGATCTGGGGGTTGTTGTGGTTGACAGCAAGTTGAATATGAGCCAGCAGTGTGCCCTGGCAGCCAGGAGGGCCAACCGTGTCCTGGGGTGCATCAAGCACGGCATCGCTACTCAGTCGAGGGAAGGGATTGTCCCGCTCTGCTCTGCTCTGCACTGGTGCGGCCTCACCTCGAGTACTGTGTGCAGTTCTGGGCACCACAGTACAGAAGGGACGTGAAGCTATTGGAGAGTGTCCAGAGGAGGGCTACAAAGATGGTGAAGGGCCTAGAGGGGAAGATGTATGAGGAGCGGCTGAGGTCACTTGGCCTGTTCAGCCTGGAAAAGAGGAGGCTGAGGGGAGACCTCATCGCGGCCTGCAGCTTCCTCATGAGGGGGAGTGGAGGGACAGGCACCGATCTCTTCTCTCTGGTGACCAGTGATAGGACCCGAGGGAATGGAGTCAAGCTGTGATAGGGGAGGCTTTGCTTTTGAGAATGAAACAGTGTAAACTGCTTAATCGAAACAGGCTGCTTGATACAGCTGTTATACATTGAATGTTTTACACCTTAAGTTATTGTTGTCATGCAGCTTGGGAGAACAAGGGAGTAGTGCTGTGGTTGCTCAGTGACTCTCTGGGAGGTTTCTGAGTCTGTTTTTTTTTCTTTGTAGCCTGTGAAGGACAGTGATCCGCACTTCCATCACTTCCTGCTGAGCCAGACAGAGAAGGTGAGGATTTGGCAGACAGGATCATTCTGCTAATCTGTCTAGCTTGGCATCCTGCCCTTTGCTGGGATGAAGGGCTAAGTATAAGGAGTAGACGTAACCAGCTCTGAAATTCTGTTCTTTGGGGCCTAGTAGCAATGAGATTCTCACATGCAGTCTTGTAGTTCGATTACTTCCTAACATTTAGGTTTAGAATGATTTAGCAGTGAAGACAACAAATAGTTTAAGTCATTAAAGATTTCCTAGCACCAGGATTTGGCAGACTTGTTCTATTAAATTCTGCAGATTGAACATGAGGGCTAGGTAAAGCTGTTCTTCTGTTTTAAAACACAGTTTTTTGATTGTCTTTGACAGTTGTCCTTCCAATTTCTTCATTTGGACGAACTTGTTAATTAGCTTAATATGGGAGGAGAATTTCCTGTGACCAGAAAAGCTCCATGTAAAACAGTCAATTTATCTCATAAGAGTCAGAAGACTTGCAGGATTTTATCTTCAGCCAGTGAAAATCTGGAGGAAAAGAGAAGATAAAATGGAATGGAAAAAACATTTATACCTGGCTGAGGATCTGGGCAGAGACAGATTAAGAGTAGCTGAAAATAAGCAGCCAAGGCAGGGGCAGCCTTCACCATGCGATTTGTTGTAAGCCGTGTGCCTTCTTGGCTTAATGACAAGGCTTCCACAGCTGCATTGACATAATGAGCACAGGTATGAGGCGAGGTGCTCTGTGTCAGGCTCTGGAGTTCTATTTTCTTTGGCTCAAATGTGAGAGTAGGGATGCCCTGAATCCTTGCCTCTAGGGGAGCCTGTTGTATGAACTGCGGAAAGGAGTTTGTAGTCCCTGCATCAGAAAACAGGCTGAATTGTTGGAGTAGGGTAGGAAGGGAATAACTTGGTATGTTACAGTAGGTTTGTTTTTATTTTCACCCATTGAGGGAAGCCCGAGAGTTTTCCTGTGTTGCAGATGGTGTGTGGGTGAGCTGCCTGTTTTCTTTGTAGCAAGGATATAGTCTGTTTACTCAGCAGAGCAAATCAGCACTGTCCTTCTTCTGAATGCTTTGTCTTCTTCATACAGCCAGCTGTGTGCTATCAAGCCATCACAAAGAAGCTGAAGGTTTGTGAAGAGGTGAGGCAGCTCTTGGCTTTGATGGATTTTCCTTATTGTCATAAGGATTTACAGTTCCTCCAGAGCTGTGTGCTTTTTATTGTTTTCAGGAAACGGGATCCACCTCCATCCAGGCAGCAGACAGCACAGCAGTCAATGGCAGTATCACGCCCACAGACAAAAAGTAAGATCTCCAACGCACTTCAGCCATTTCCCTTCCTTTTTCTCCTTCCCACTTTATACATGCAGCCATATCCAGCTTGTGAGAATCAATAAACCTAACGTTTCTCTGTAACTAGAGATCTCTTCTGTCCTTGCGTGAAACTCTAATTTGGGGGGAGGTGGGAGGGAGGCAGCTAGAAACAAAACAGGAGCTGTACTGTAGAAAAATTCTAAACAAGGTCTGGCCTGGGTATATTTGCATATTTGTATATTTCGTGCAGCTGCCCTATTTCTTCAGGGTATATTGCAGAACATGAAGAAGCAGTATTTCTGAGTGCTGTATGATGCAGAAGGATAAAAGCTAGTTTTTCTGGTAGTGTGTGGCAGTTGACTGGGGTTGTTTAATTGCTATCCTGCGTATATAGAAGGCAAGCGGAAGAGGGAGGTGCGTTCTCCCAGCCCAGGAGCTTTGCAACGTAGCATGTGAGACTTCTGGTTTCTTCTAACGCCCCCCCCGCTTCTCCTTTCTAGAGTGAGAGCAGCTTCACTTGAGCTTCCTGTGTCATTCTGTAACTTCCGCTCTGTTCAAATTGAGTTCAGGCCACAGCTTGCTCCTTGCCGTTGGGGTCGTTCTCAATGGGATATCATTTCTCAACTGTACTCACGGGGAACCAAAATAATAATGAAGCTGTTCAGGTAAAACAGTCTCTCAGGAAAGTGTGGCTCAGATGTGGGTTGGGAGAGAAAGAAGATGACTGTTCCAGAGCCTTGAAAACAGGTGGACCTTGGTCGATCTGTTTAAGGAGCCTGTAGTGTCATGCTCTGCCCTGTCTAAATTAGTTTGCTCTAACAGAAAATAGCGTGACTAGATGGGAGAGCACGGGAGGCTTGCGAAAGCCACAGTGCGACTGTGGTGTGGCTAATTGTGAAGAACTAACTGTTGGGAGCTGCGAGGCTGACTTCATTTTGAAGTTACATCAGCCATGTAACTGAACGCTTCAGAATTTCCTGCTAGAATTGTGGTTTTGGTGTGAAGCTAGCTGCATGATGTATAAAAGGATCCTTGCAGCAATGACTGCAAAACGATTCAAATTGCGGGGTAATTGCAGGGATGGAACTTAGTGCATTGTCTTTTTCTTGAAGTGGGGGGAGCAGAACTTTTGCCAGCTTAGGGGAGGAAAGGCAGTTAATGTCAGGGATTGTCTCACTCATGTTGACCTGTACTGGGCTATTATATTAGTTCCTTTCTTTGTCCGTCAAATCACAGCTGTGGAGCAGGGACTAGATCTCGGGTATGTCTTTGTGTGGTGCGTAGCGCAGTAGTTCTTGCTGGATTTTACTGAAATAAAAATAGTAATGTATCATTCAGTAGTATAAGCCAGCCATTGTACACGTGAACTTGTTCAAAAAAAAAAATTTAGAGAAGCACCTGCTAATTCACACATCCTCTCTCTTCAGCATAGCAATAGCTAGCTACAGAAAGCACAAGCAACAAAATGTAATAACTGAAAACCAAAGAACCCAGCCTCCTAATCTTTTAATATTTTCCTACTCTTCTGAAGCGGGCTTAAGACTTTCTGCCAGAAATTGTCAGGGTTGCTTAGTAAGCAAAACAAATACCAGCTTGCTGGTAAAGCACACTATTTGCCCATTTGAAACGTGCAGCTTAAAAATCCTGTTGTTCTGCCTGTGGCTGCAGTGTGATATTTTTTTGCTGGTGATGCTCCAGGGTTTGCTCTTCATCACTTCCAAGACCGCAAGAGGCTCACAACAATTGTTTTCTTTTACATAATCCCTTTTCTTCGTTAATGTTTGTTTTCCCCTCAGGATAGGATTTCTGGGACTTGGTCTGATGGGAAGCGGCATTGTCTCCAATTTACTGAAGATGGGTCACACTGTTACTGTGTGGAACCGGACTGCTGAGAAGGTAGGTAGGCATGTACTTTAGGTAGGCATTAGTACTTATCTCTTTTAAACACGTAGTTACTGGCTGTGGTCACCAGTCACTGGTGCTTGGGAGAGGATGCCAAGGAAACACAGGTACATGCTTGGCACCTTACTCTGTTATTCCTTCCTGAGTGCTTGTTGATGGCCTCTCTGGACTAGAAGCTGTGAACAGTCACCCACCACATTGCTATTTTGTATTAAATTATGGGGCCGCTTGTATCCTTGTTGAGGACTACAAAGTTCTGGGAATATTGCTGATCTAAATAGCTAAGTCCTTATGTTTCAGAGATTGACCAAAAGACCAGGTGCTGGGGAGTTGATCCTAGGAGTGGTGTGGTGAGATGCTCTGCTTGACTGCAGCTTCATCTACACATCCGTTGTGCTGTTCATGTTGCAGTGGCAAAAGGTTCTATTGCAGCCATTCTCTGTCACAATACGAGACGAGGATGGGAAGGGTTGACTTCAAAGTGGAAATGGAGCTGAATGGCTACGCACATTCTAGCCACTTATTCTGTGTAGCGGAGGTGAAGATGTGGGTAGCTGGGGGATCTGTTGGTACACAGATTATATTGTAAAATATCAAAGGCAGTAAGGGTGCTCTGGCTACTTTGTTGAAAGGGACTAAAAGATTTTTCTAACCACAAAATGTGGACGGTATAAGGGGATGTGGTGAGAAGCAGCTAAGATTTTGAAACAGCAGCCCACTAAAACCTGTGTCAGTCTCGGCTGTGCATATTCCTGATTACAGTCCAGCAACACCTTTTGCGATGTCCACTTACCAATTCTTTTGCTCTTATCTCTCCTAAAACCCGCAGTACTCAACCTCTTATGATTTCACCGAAGACTTCTCTTTTCTTGTGCCTTTCTTTTGAAGTTTTTCACTTGGGGTTTCAGAAAAGCTGCAGAGTCCCTTGTGTGTTGGGAGATGAACCAACAAAAAACAACCCAAATGACCCAGTTGTAAATAGTTAATATGCCTGACTCTTTTTTGGTTGGGTCCAGCAGTAGAGTTTGTTTCAGCAAAATGCTAGAGACCTCATTTGCTCTGTACTTATTTTTTCTTACGTTTGGATTTGTGACTTTTGCAGTGTGATTTGTTCATCCAGGAGGGGGCACGACTGGGAAGAACCCCTGCTGAAGTTGTCTCCACCTGTGACATCACCTTTGCCTGTGTATCAGATCCAAAAGCAGCAAAGGATGTAAGGATTAGCTCTTGTTTTTCCTCCACCAGCTAGACTGGAACATACAGTCACTGAATGCTAGTTCTGACTCCTACTGACAACAGTAGCCTGGGTATTCGTAGATGCTGGGTAGGGCAGCTACGTAAAAATAAGTCTACCAACAAAATCATGCTTCTTCCACCACCAGATAATCCATGGGGGTTAGATATTGATATCCCTCTAGTGGACTACCATTGCAGTGCCAGACTAGCTTGGGCTTTTAGGATTGGAGTTTCTTTGCAGACACCCTATTGCTTTACCGCTCTTCTGTTCCTCACAGCTGGTACTTGGTCCGAGTGGAGTGTTGCAGGGAATTCGACCAGGGAAGTGTTACGTGGATATGTCTACCGTGGATGCAGATACAGTCACAGAGTTGGCCCAGGTAATCCTATCAACTGAACTTCTAACACTTGTGACTCAGCAGCAGTGTGGCAGTTCCTGTTGTTCCAGGCTGTAAACTGTCGGTTATACAGATGTTTGTGAAGATTTTGGGGCGACTGTTAGGGGAGACTCAAGTCCCAAGCGAGACAGAATAAATTGTCACATCTTGACCTGTGAACAAGTTGGATGAGATGTACCCTGGTGATAGCAGCAATGCCTGTATATTTGGCAAGGCTGTCAGGTGGCACCAATGCAAACTACCAACTGAATTTTGTCCCCTAGGATCCCTGTCTGGTATAGATTTGGTAGAGATTTAGTATTCTGTAGCAAACTGGAGAAGGAAATGCTGGCTGGTTGTATAAGCGTGCTTATAACTTACTGAAAATGCATAATCTGCTTATTGTAAGTGTTCTGGTTGTGGGGAAAAGAACGCCTTTATGTTTCACTCTAGAAATGTTCTGAGAGAGGGTTTATGTAGAAGAGTTTTACTTCTGGCATGGCATCTTTGATTTGTTCTTTGACACCTTGATCGTTATCCTCAGCCCTTAAATCAGTGTGAATTATTGTGGGAAGGGAAGATAATTTTGAAGTTTTAAGCAGAGTCACTGGTGGTGCAGTAGTGTGTAACACAAGAGTTTGAAGAATACAAAGCAATCTGTCAGAGGCCTTTCTTCTTTGGGGAAGAGGGGGAAAATATAAAGTAATAACCTGAGATTCCTATGCCTCATACAGTGCCTTCAGCACTCTTTCTTGGCCATTAGAGGTTGACATGGTAAAAGCATGCAAGCTCAGCTGCTGAAAATATGCACAGTAATGATGGGTGCAGGAAGTGTTGCTGAGTATGAGGGCAACTTTTGTGCTTAGGCACCCTTTGCAGGGTGCAGTGCACTGTGTTAGGTGCATTACGGTGCTTCCCTGTCCTGTTTGTATATCTAAGCTATTTGTGCTTTAAAATCCTCTCCTTAAGGACAGGAAAACCCCAAACAATGTTCTTGTTGGCTGTTCTGTATACTCAGGATCCTTGCGTACTGTTTATGCACTGCTAACCAGAGAAATTCTTTTTCCAGGTGATAGTGTCCCGGGGTGGTCGCTTTTTGGAAGCACCGGTCTCGGGAAATCAGCAGCTATCAAATGATGGGATGCTTGTGATCCTGGCAGCTGGTGACAGGGGTTTATATGAGGACTGCAGTAGCTGTTTCCAAGCAATGGGGAAGACCTCTTTTTTTCTAGGTAATTGAACCACCAAGGGCCTGATCATGGTTTCTTAGTGCAAGGACTGGGATATACAGCAAGGAGTCTGAGAGGCATATATGTTATCTTTGTATGCCATTGGTGAGAGGGTTTGGTTGTTTCCTGTCTCCATGGGCAGTATGGGAAACTGGCCTGTTCTTCTGGAATTTGGCCAATTCCAGAGCCCCCAGCCCATTTTTTTTCTTTTCTTTTTTTTGGAATACTGGTTCATTTTGGAGACTCTTTGTTGCTTTTTATTTTTAAATCATACATTTATGATTTCCCCCCCTTCCTTTGAGTGCTTGGGAAATGGCTAAGTTTTCCAAAGTCTTTAAGGGGAAGAGGAAGCTGTTGTGTGTTTGGGATCAATATGAAGAGTCTAGCAGTGTTTATACTGCGTGGGGTTGGGGAGGAAGGCTGCTGCATCTCTTGTGGAGGAATGCCCAATGGTGTGTCTCACTCCCAGGTGAAGTAGGCAATGCTGCCAAGATGATGCTGATTGTGAACATGGTCCAAGGCAGCTTCATGGCTACGATAGCAGAAGGACTGACTTTGGCTCAAGTGACTGGTCAGTCCCAACAGACCCTTCTGGATATCCTCAATCAGGGACAACTTGCCAGCATCTTCCTGGACCAGAAGTGCCAAAGTAAAGTTCTCTTACGTTGTTTTGTTATAGAACATTTCCCACAACCTACTAGCATTTCAGTTAATGGCAGAAGGGAGAAAACCATCCCATCTTCATCAGCCTGGGATTCTAGGTATTTTAAGCATTCTAGGAATGAAGACCTGAGTTCTGTTCCTTATCCTTTATAGCCAGGGATTCTGAGAACAAGCTCTGCATTGTTTACAGCCTGCTTAGGACTTGACTTGACAGTGAGGATTTCATTGGGGCAGGGTAATAAGTGAAATTGAGAGCAACTGCTTAGAAATCTTAACTAACTTTGTCAGTGGGTGATAGTGACATTATTTGCCTAATGAAGATAGAGAGCAGAGAAACAGAACATCTAAAAGCAGTGTTCTTGGTCATCAGCATGGGAAAGGAAAGTTTCGCGTTAGGCTTGATTTACTTTTGTCGTGCTTATATTTTGCATGCATTCCTCTCAACAGATATCTTGCAAGGAAACTTTAAACCTGATTTTTACCTGAAATACATACAGAAGGATCTTAGATTAGCTATTGCACTGGGCGATTCTGTCAACCACCCAACTCCTATGGCAGCTGCTGCCAATGAGGTGAGAGTTGTTCAGATGTGTGTTACTCAGTGTTTCTTCAATAGGTAGAGTTGGAGCCATTTGTCAACAGGGACAAAAATCTAAGAATGTGGTGGCCTCTAGGACAAGGGAACAGCAAGTGAACTATATTTGGAGTAGGATGGAATAATGGAATTGAATTTGATTCAATGGTAGAAGCCCTTACAGTATCACATCAGTAAAAACAGATGGCCTAAACAAAATCTGGTTTGTTCTGACCTGCGCTGCTGTAATTATTTGAAGTAATATGCAGTCTTTTGGTTTGTAGTGGTCAGCAAGTAATTTTTCTTCTAGGGAAAGGTTTCTTACTAAAGCAGACACTGATCCTTTTCTAATTTCTCTTCTCTAGGTCTATAAACGAGCAAAAGCATTGGACCAATCAGACAACGACATGTCTGCAGTGTACAGGGCCTACATCCACTAGGCTGCACCATTCTTACTGTTAAATACTATGATTATTGATTAATATTATTATGATACTGGGTTTTAACTCTGGACCAGTCCATCTCTGTCTCTCCATTTCCTTTTATACACAGACTTTGAGATCTGCCACGGAGGCAGCTGCTGCGGTCAGCCTTCCCCTGGTGGCAGAAGGGGGGGGGGAGGAGGGGGCTCGGATTGTTGCAGTCTAATTAGAAAATCCATGCCATGCACTGACAGTCGTGGAACAGAACAGTGGCGGCTTGTTCAGAAGCTCTGAGGCAACTCTGCCAGAAATCTGCTGCTTGGCTGATTTTATTTTCCTCTTTGTACGCTTGTCCAAGATGCTGTTTCTAATGATCCCTTTTCTCCTTTGCTGTGAAATAACGTGTGTGTTGGACTTTTTGCATCAAGGGGACGGGTGACATACATCCCATCTACCTGTGAGTATCTGTAAAGTCCTTGGTCCCAAGTAAGGTGAGGAGCATTTCTGTTTGTCACCCACTGTTTGAGAACAAAGCACCTCCTGTGGAGGAGAATGGCAGTTCCAGAAGGTAATGGGGTTGCATGCAACACTGTCTAGATTCTGTTTCTTTTTAAACTTCCACCTCCCCAGTACCCTGATGGAGGAATTCTTCATACTGTTGAGAAGAACAGATTGCATCCATGTCTTCCCCTGCACAGATAACTCTAGCTTAGGGAACACAAACTTTACTGAAAATGAGAACGCCAGTGTAAATGTGGCCTCCTAAAAGGCTAATCACAGCTGCCTATCCCACAAACAGCATGGGAGCTTAACACAGATTTTCATGGAAAGCTGCAAGAGAAATATTTAGCTTAAAACTAGGCCAGAGGTATTTTATTTGGTGAAGGAACAAACCTTGGAGTTGCTTCTGGCCTTAGTTTATGTTGCTTCACTATTTGCTTTACTTTTTTATACCCTAGTAGTCAGTAATTACGAAGGCATCTTGGATTGTAGCAGTGTCACAAGGAGAGTCTGAAAGGGGTGAGAGGAATGATCATAGAGCCAAGAGATGGAGGATATTGAGTTCCTTTTCATGCTCTCTCTCTGGCCTTCACATGGTCATTTTACCTATAAGCCTGATTGCCCATCTTTCAGGGTGGGTGATAACTACCTACCTCACAGGGATATTTTGTGTACTGATTCGTGATCTTTATACATGTCAGATTTTCCATACAAGTTCTTAGTGTTACTACTCTGAGTACAACACTAGCACAGCATGAGAATTTTCCCTGTACTTGTGACTCTGCTTGTGGCCAGATAACTTCAAGAAAGACTGGTGAATAAAATGGGAGGCTAAGGTTGCTGCTGAGCTTTACTTTAAAAATGCGGGACTTGAACTGCAGAGGCCAAAGCTAAAAAGCAGAGATGATCTCAGTGTTGGTAGCAGAGCAGCCCAGAGTCCAAAGGATGCCTGTCTCTAAAAATGCACAGGGCATGGTGGTTGTTTTTTTTTTTTATTCTCAGTATTAGCCTTTTAGGAGGATTTTTGCATTTTAGATTTGAGAGTTAGTAAAATGCCAGTAAGAAACATTGGCCAAAATCGCTTCTCAGTGGCACAATCTCCTCCCTTGGGTTGGGATTCTGTAAGGAAAGAAAGCACATTCAAATTAGATTGTGTTCTTTTAAATCCTGAGGTCTGCCCCTCCCACCATCTTATTTTTCTAGGAACTTAATGGCTGTTTAAGGAAGTTTTCCTGTGGCTTAGGATTTCTTACCAATCCTGCTTTGTGCAACGTGTATATGGTTCAGGGGCACCTTATTAAGAAACAGAGAAAGCATCAGATGCTCATTATGAAACATGACATCTAACTCCTAATGTTGTAAATGTTATTTTAGTGAATATTTCACCTCCTGCTATCACTGTTATTTGTAGGCTAATATTGTGTTATGCTTTATGTCCTGTGGCAAACATCTCCTAGTAATAGATGTTAGACATCACTTTGCCCATTTGTCAGCAGTATATGTGAGCAGTATTAGTTACACATACGTATTTCTTTGTCAATACAACTGTCATCCCACATGTAGATACTCATATTAAAGGCACATATAACTACCCAGGATAACCAGCCATTAGCCTGCTTTTGCTTTCCCTCATCCAGAAAAACTTAGCAATTAGCACCAGAAGTCCTTGATTAAACATGCTGCAGTTAAGAAATCACATTATGAATTACATATTGAGGGCATCTGGGAGAAGTTGTATTTTGGGGACAGGAGATAAGACCAGAGGTCTTGTAAGATGTGTTTTGGAAGGAAGAGGGGAAGGGAAGTACTGTCCCAGATTCTACTGAGAGTGGAACAGTTCCAGGTCAGTGCAGTAAAGTCTCTTGGACTAGATTGAAGGTGAATGGGTCTGACCCAGTGTAATCAAGGATCTCCCTTTTTACTTTGCGGTGCTTCTGGAAGCTGTGGGAATGCAAAAGGAGCTCTCAAGTCTCATGACATATATTTCATAGTGAATTCAAAGAACCATACTTATGAAAGGGTCCCTAGGCATCTCAGTGCTGCAGGTCTTGTTTTCCAGAAATATTGCATTTCTCAAAATTATCACTCTTCCTGTGGGAGCTGCAGGTGCAGACTGGTTGAACACTGTAACTTTTCCTGGAAAAACCTGACTGCAGCTTTCTGCCTGGATAGGTACATGGGTGGAGGGTGCAGTGCTGCCCAGCCAGCTCTGTGGTCACAGGAAGGCCAGAGACAGAGCTGAAGTGGATGTGAAGTGAGGAGGAAGGGTGGAAATGGTGGAAACTGGACTGTTTCAGATGCTGTCTGAGGTTGACTTGTGATAGTCTCACTTGGATTCTTCTATTTATATCTGTAGCCTCTGAACATGGATCTTACTCTGTTCCTAGGCCTGATACTTGGGGGAGGGAAGGGGCAGAGGGGGGGAAAGGTGTGGATTGAGAGATGCTCTAATAAAACTGGTTAGTCAATGTTGTCTTAATATTGTTGACAATTCTGTAAAGTTCATTTTTATGAAGATTTCTGTTTTAGCCATTTGCTTTTCTGACTCCCTCCTTTTTAAAGAGAAAATGTGACACTTGTGAAAAGCTTGTAAGAAAAGCTGTTTCTTTTCCTCAATGATAGAACCTATAGTTAATTAAGGTTGTGAATTTTTAATTTTTGCCTTGTTTTTAATTAACATTTGTCATTCAGAATAGGATGTGTGAAAATGTTTAAATGGCAAAACAAAAAGATTTTTTTGTGCAATTAACAAAGCTACTGGCAAAAAGAATAAAACCTTTCTTGGTAACACAGTGTTCTTGTGGCAGTTTCTGAACCTTTCAAACTGGTATTCTAGCATAAAAAAAAACCAAAACCACATGCGCTCCTCAAACAACTTGAAAGCCGGAGCTGCTGTAGAACAGCAGTGTACCTGGGAGCGTTTTGGTTGCTGTGGTCTCCTCAGAGAGGCACTAAGATGGACGAATAGGGCTAAATTCTGCTTCTGCTTGCAGGGAGGGCTGCGTGCATCTGCCTGAGGAGGAGGGTGAAGGCTCCGTTTTAACGAAAAGCTGAGGTGTGTTGGTTCATGGGCTTTCCAGTGATTATAACTGGGACTTGTGGTGTCTAAGTGGAGGGATCTTGGCTTGCTCTGTCAGGAGCGTTCTTCCTTCTAGCATCCGGGGCTTTTGGAGCACTACCTCAGCGACTCAGCAGCAAGTCGGCCTTTCCAGGCTGCTGAAGACAAGATCCCTGAGCCGAGGCTTTTGCAGGTGCAGGAATGTTGCTTTGTGATGATCCAGGCCATCGCACAAGGTAACTTGGGCTCGTACTGTTTGCTGCTGACTACTGGTGTGCTTCAGTTACTGCTAGAATCGTTTTTTTTTTTTTTTTTTTTCCTTTGCGGTTCTTTGGGAGCTCTCTAGAGCTGTGATGTTTACTCAAGTCCTTTTCTCCGACCTTGCGTGCCAGGCGAGCGCGGCCGGCCCGCTATGCCGGGGCTGAGGGCCGTGGGGCAGCGTGAGGTGAGCGCTGGGGGAGCCCCGCGGCTCGGCCCGGCACCGGGGGCGGCGCGGCGGGGCGGGGGCCGGGCTGAGCGCGGCGCCGGGAGGCACCGGGGGGCGGGGGGGGGCGGGGCGGGCCGGCGACACGATGGCGGTGGCCATGGCGAGCGCTGCGGAGCGCGCCGTGCTGGTGAGTGCGCGCAGCGCCGGGGGCTCCGCGCCGCGCCCGGCCGGGGCTCGGCTCTGACGCCGTCGCTCGTGACCGGCAGCAGCCGGGCGTTGGCGGCCCGGCGGGGCTCCCCTGCGGCTCGGGGCCAGACCCTGCCCGGGCCGGGGCGCTGCGTGCGGCTGCTCCGTGAGCCGCGGGGCCGCGGCCGGGTGGGTGCGAGCCCCCTGCCGCCGCGCCTCCCCGAGGCCCGGGCCCGCCCGGAGGCCTCGCTCCCCTCCCGCCGCCCCTCGGAGGCGCTGTGGCGGGGCCGGCCGGGCCGAGGGGTCCCCGGGAGCCGCGAGGGGGGCGGCGGTGGCTGTGGGTCTGAGGGACTCGGCGCCGGAGGCCGCCGTGCTTATGGGTAAATAACCGTGCGTCTTGGCCTGACCTTGGTCAGCCCGGCGGTGGGAGACGAGGCCTAGGAGCTGGTAGGCGCGGCAGGGCGGCCCCGTTCGCGTGATAAAAGGTGCGGGAGGCGCGGACAAGCTGCCTCTGCCGATGTACCCGTGGGTGGGAGCTGCAAGAAGCGGCGAAGGCTCCCTGCGGAGGGAGAGAGTCTGAGATTTATTCAGGGCAGGTGGGAAGTCACAGGGTCCACAACAAAAGCACAGAAAATAAGATTTGTCTAAAATTAATGCCATTTGTAGGATGTCTGGCATTCCTCAAGAATACGAGCGCGTAGGTGTAGTGAATGACCTCAAATCAGAAACATGTACCTGGGGGGGTTCTTCCCCTCTCACTAGGGGGGATGGAAGATGCCGGTAACAATTTGAAGTGGAGTAATGTGACCTAAAACATCCGTGTGGTGGCGGGGGGGGTAGAGACAGTCAATGCCTGTGCTTTACCCAAGTTACTTCCCTTCCTTCGGGAACCTGAAGGAGAGTGTTACAGAGAATGGAAGGGCAAGGGAGCTGCTATGTCAGTGCAATGCCCAGAAACCCAAACCAGGGCTACCAGGGGAAGGAAGGGCAGTGGTGCTGCACTCACGCTGGTAGGACAGACAGACCCTATCTAGTGTTGCTGTGTGTACCTAGTTCTTCTGGGTGAACCTGTGTTCAAAGTGGTCCTTGTTCTCATCCTTGTTCATACAACTCTTGCATAAGTAGATACAAGTAAATCCATCAGTAGTCATTTCATGTTTCTTATGGTAAACAGGAACTATCTAGCAGAGAAACCTTAGGCCTGGGGCTTGGATAACTTGGCTTAAAATTCTGGGTTGACCACAGCTTTCTGACTTTTTCTGGGGGCAAAGTGCTCACTTCATTCCTTTCCAGTACTTTCCACGTGGAAAATTTCCCATGTTTTACAAGGTAGCAAGCATAAATTTCTTCTCTATCCCTTGCTTGCTTCTTTCCCCACTTTTTCCAACGATTTTCTGAGTGGGCTCTTGGGCTTTAGCAGAAACGCTTAGCTGTGTTCTGGGGATCTGTTTTATACAGGCTTTTTTGTAGCAGACAGCTGACTGATGCATGAGGTGTTACATCAACAGATACAAACTTGTTTGTTACGGAATTTTGCCTAAATGATTGGGAATCTTCAGTCTTCCTCTCCCCTGGACAGTTTTTAATTTAGCTTGTTTTATTCTTAGGCTGCTGTTGCTTGGTAAAATGTTGCTCAAGGTGGGATTAGGGTGAGGGTGTTTTAGTTTTTGTCTTTGTTTCTCAACATCTACTTGGCAATAAGTTAACTTTACCCAAGTTGTACCTTAGTTGTCTCTGATGGTAACTGATAAGAGATCTCCATGTCTTTGTCTCAACCCACAAGCTTTTCATCTTGTTTTCTCCCTGCATGCTGTTGAGGAGGAGCAGGAGATGTGGTGTCAGCCCAACACAGCAGCTTAAAAAGCCTCAGGGTGTGAAGCAGCGGAATCTGAACTTCCATCTGAAACCCACATACTGTGCTGTCTGTTTTCTCCTAATGCTGTGATTATTGATGCAGTGACTTGTACAAACACTGTTTTGTTAAAGTCAAAACAAAAATGAGGACAATTCACTTGGCCTGGGGTGGAAAAGCGGGGAATGAGGCCTCTGAATACAACTGACACATCTTTCTTCTACTAGCATGTGATGTAAACATCACACATAACAGTATACTTACAACTTAAATAATTTCATATGTCTGAGATTTATTTCCAGTACTTGGCGAATATTTCTAATGATTCCACTGCTGTCTTTACGCAATGTAGGAAGAAGAGTTTAAATGGCTTTTACAAGAAGAGGTCCATGCTGTTCTGAAACAGCTGCAGGATATTTTGAAGGTAAGGGTAATCTGCTTAATCTGTTTTTGTGCTGTGGGTTTGTTTGTTTGCTCATCAATGTGAGGAGTGGTGGTAGGTTTCTCTCAGAGGAAGAAAAAAATTCTTAGTTGAGAGTACACAAAAAGGGCCATCAGGCATGTCCAGTGTTTGCCTGTCCTCTGGTTTGGAGGATTCACAGTGAAGCTGTTTTCTCCTAGATTGCTCTGTCTTTGACTCTTTGCTGAGAGAGCTGCTTAGGAAAGCCGTGTGGAGGCAGCCAGGCACGTGTGACAAGTGTTTGCCTTAAACATTAATAGTTCCTGGAACAGAGAATCTGGATCTTCATAGAAATTTGTCGTGTGAGGGTGGAAAGGAGTATGTTAATCTTAACTATCAAGCTTCTACCTGTGCAGCAACTTGCAGCAGATGCCTTCCTCGCCTGAACCCATCCTTCCCTCAGTACGCCGCCACCTCTGCAAGTTCCTGCCCCTTCCAGAGGCGCGAAGTGCGCAGCTGAGCTCAGCCTGTGGCACTTCCAGCCAGCCTGAGTATGGGCTGTTCTCAGCTGTGTGTCGGCAGCCATAAGGTGATCTGGTTACAGGAGGGAATGCTCACAAGAGCACCGCTCTTCTGCTTGATTGGTCTTCAACAGGCCCAGCCCGTTAACGCCCTTCTGGTGGGGGTAGTGTGTGATGTAAGAGCAGGGGCAAAAATGTGGAGGTGAGGGGAGGTTGCCAAATGAGGAAAGAGTGCAGCAGTTCTGACTCAGCATATGGCTTAATAGCAGGTGATGATAACCTGCGTTATCTGTGCAGAAAGTACCTGTTTTGAAGAATTTCTTAGTTCTAAAGGTGAAATGCGATTAAAAGATAGCAGCCAGTATAACCAGTCAGGAGGGCTGATCTTCAGGGGTTGGTGTGAGAGAGGTCGTGGGCAGTCCCTGAGCACATCCGCACTGGCTGAAGTCTCTGTGCTCCTGTCCATGCTGGGCAGGGTGCTGGAGTCACAGAAGTGGCTGTGCTGTGCCAGACCCCCACCGGCATCTCCCCTCTGCTCCTGCCTCGCCTTTCTTCCCGGGCTGCGATTCGGCCAGGCCTGGCAGGAGCTCCAGCACTGACCGCTCTGCTCTCTCTCCCGAGCAGGAGGCCTCGCACAGGTTCGCCCTGCCCGCCGGTGGCGCAGAAGGTGCGGCCAAGCAGGAAAGCTTCGTGCTGAGCACGGCGGGGTAAGTGGCTGTCGCTGCTGGGTCACGGCTGCTCCGCCAGGCCGCCGGGTGTGGGCACTGCGTGCCTTGCCTGCGCCGTGCCAGCGTCCGTCCCGGCATTTCCCGCTGCTGGTGAGGGATGCTGTTACCGAGCGTCTTCAGTAAAGGTCCCTGTGGTGCTGCCAGAGCGAAGGGGCTTCCTTCGGCGTGAGAGCTTGCCTTAAGGGAAAACAAACTCTTGTGGCAGGTTCCCTAAAAGTCTGTAGCTGTGTTCCAGGGGCTGCCATAGCCAGATGTTTGCAGTTTCCTGCTGAACTCTGTAATACAGCCATTGATTCCTGACCACATGCTGATGTGTTGCACCATTGCACTGCTGTCAGCAGTTCTTGCCAAGGTGTGTTTGTTGGATTCTGGACTTTGGGAATTGGAGTTACAAGACTTGAGTTCTGCTCTTGACTCAGTTTCTGACTCTGACCATGGACAAATCTTGATCTTTGCCTTTATCCCCCTAAGATAGGAATCATAAATCTCTTTGGCACAGAACAAAGTGAGATCTGTGCATAAGCTGCTATAGAAATGCAGTCCTTCTGAAATAGCTGCCCATTTTTTCATCTTCAGCATAGTCCTCTGTCTGAATATCTGTGCCCTGATGGAGCTTTCAAGCTTGCCGCAAAGTAGCGCACCTTAATTCTTAGAAACAGCATGGTGAGCGCTTAAGAAGGGTGCACTGTTACTGTATTGCTTTCGAAAGTTGTATTCTTCAAATCTTAAAGCATTAAAACTGAGTCCAGTTTTTATTCACTGTTGTTCCAAGGTAGATCTTAAAGTGCTTATCTAAAGAGTCTAGTATATTGAAATGTCACGTGTGGCTAAACTGAGTTCTTGGTGGCCCAGGTGCTTCAGTCTTCCCCCACTGTTTGCTGTAGATACGAGCCATGTTACAGGACTTCTGGATTTTTTTTTTGTAGCTTTCAACTCCCATGTGATCCATCTAGTACTTCAGTGTCGGTAATCCATCTAGTATCTTGTGATTGTGCCTTTTAGAGCTGTTTGTAACAGCAACCAAATTGTTAATATTTAATACATGAAATAAGCCTGTTTCAGAATAGAACATAATGTTTTAGGCAGGGCGGGTAGGGTGTGGTGGACTGGGGATCTGGAAGTGTGTGTAGAGTACACCTGCATCCTCCAGCTGACCCCTGGAGGGAGGGGACCTTGACTGGCTGCATGTGATGGGGAGGGACAGTGTGCTGCTGGCAGTTTCTGTAGGTGTCTATTGCTTCTCGTGACCTGCGTTGCCCAGATCTTTCTTCTCATTTCAGCACAGACCAGGTAAAAGGTGTGTTGACACTGCAGGGAGATGCCCTGTGTCAAGCTGTGAGTACTTCCATGCTTCCTGCTTTGTACCATAAGTCATCCTTACGTTTTACAAGTGATCAACAAGTATTCTTTGTCTTTCTTAACAGGCCTTAAATCCTTAATGTTTCAACAACCGTTGAAATTTGTCAAGATCCAGCATCTTGAGCCCTCTTCCTCAATGGTATTGACGTACCACTGCAGTGCCAAGGCAGTTTTACCACAGCTTTGGTGCCAGTTGAACTAGGCAATGGATATGAGATGCCTTTAATTTGAGTTATTTGTATGATAGCAGCCTCTGAGCCACTGCCATGCTGCCTAGATTTAGGATTCCAACGGTTGAATTCTGTTAAAAACTTCATTGCAGAGCTGACATCTGACTTTGCCTGCATGTGCTGCTCTGCTGTGGTATTGTCTTCAGTCAGGGAGGAAGAGCTGCTAGATGAGGCAGTCTGTAGTCATAACTATGTAAACCTTTGGACTTGCATGTATTGCAAAAATTTTACTAGTTTGTCCCCAAGGAAGAAGTGTAGTTGTCAGGGGTATGTGTTGGTAGTAATACCAACTGATACTAAAATTCCTAAGACAAGTGGTGAAACTGACTTTTCTGGGGATTCCTCACCTTTATTGCCTGTATTGTTGTAATTTCAAACTTCATTGGGGACCTTCTGAGTTGAGATGGTACGGCCTGCCTGCCTCTTGATACACCAAATGCCTTTCAGCTTATCCTTTGTATTAATATCTTCTTTGAAGAGGGCTGAGGTCCCGGTCGTGCCAGAACTTCTTTCAGCAGCTTGTCAAGGTGGTGTGGGAGGCAGAACAGGATGGGACTGGCAGTCTCTGTGTTTGGCATGTGGGGATTGCTTGCTCTCATGTTTTGTTTCTTTCTTCAAGGACGTTAATCTGAAAATGCCCAGAAGTAATCAGCTTCTGCACTTTGCGTTTCGGGAAGACAAGCAGTGGAAACTGCAGCAGGTATTGTTAACTTCAGATGTCTACCCCTTTGCAGAATGCGTGCCCTCCTCGCTTTCAGTGAAGGCTATATCCGTCCTGCGTTACCTAGTTCCAGTGGTAAAAGCTAAGGGAGGAAACGTGCATTTAAATTGAGTTACGGTGCTAGGAGGGAGAAGTGGGTTCTGCTTGTTCCTGAAAGACCAGCAAGCTGAAGGCTGTCGACATCGCAGTCATGATCCTTTAAAAGGAGTGCCTAAGGTGTGTGTGCAGTACGTGACTAGTCGTAAACTCCAGGCTAGCAGGACAAAGAGCAACTTCAGAAGCTTTGAGCTGGTTCAGTAGCTTGTTTTCATTGTCTTACAGAAGCATTTCTTTATGATGAGAACAGATCTCACTGCATTGTGCTCTTGTGGCATAGCTGAATTTCTTCCTTAAGGAGTCAAAGGGATGTTGAATACTGAATGTCTTCCCCCCGTTTTGCTGAGAAAGATCTGTTTCCAGGACCTGATCTAGCAGATGATCTTGAAGACAGTTTCCCACAGTTACTTTGTCATAGCTGAGTGAGTTGAAGAAAGGTGTATTCTATGTATTTTCCTCTGCGGTAGCCTGGATTTTTCTAGGTGATCAGTGCATTTGGTCCTTGAGTGCAGTTTGCAATGGCTGTTTTGGCAGTGGAGTGAAAACTCTACTAGGTAACTTTGTAGAAATCTAGAAAATTGTGTGCTTGAGTTCTTAATGCCAAATTGAGGTGTGCCTTGTCTTTGAGTTGCAAACAGTCAAAGTGTAGATGAAGTGAGTTTGTGCCTTACAACAAGGCAAGGGAACTTTTGTGCTAAGACTGCACAGCCCACACGGTTTTTTGGCTGTTGTGTCCCACTGCTCAGTTGATGGGCTTCTGCCAGCTTTTATGCAAAACACCTTTATTTACTTGGAAAAATTGTTGCGATGTTGTTCAGATGTGGAATGTGAGTACCTAAAGGACTCTGTGTAGAAGCATTTACTGTGATTATGTGGAGATCTTTGTCCTGTCTGAATTGAAAAGGACCACCTCGAATCCTTCATTGCATCTTTCCATAGTGCATGGTGCCAGTTGGATTCTTCTTTTTCTTTGTGCAAAATAGGTTAAAGTCATAAGTAAGAAGCTGTAGTATAGGCACACTTTTGAGGAACACAGGTGCAGGCACAGGCATTCTTAGTAACTTGATTAGAAAAGACAGCAAATTCAAGGGGAAATAGCATGTCCTTATAATAGCAGAATGAGCAAGTTTGCCAGCACTGCCAGGAACTGCATAGTTTTCCCAAAAGCATCTGGAAGATGTAAGGGCTGGAGGTGATGGTGTTTAGAGATGTCATAGCCCCAGTACCTGCAGAATCTGTGCAAGCTGTCAGTGGATTTTATCATCTTTCCTTTCTGTAACCTCCAGTCCAGCAGGACTCTTCTGTGATCCATGAGCCCATGGTGAGAAGGAACCAGTGACTAGATCTGTGCGAGGGAGGCCACTGCAAATTTGAGCTCAGATCTGGTGTTGCTGAGGAGCAGTGTAGATGAATTGAACTACAAATATCCCAAGCTGTGTTAACCATCTCCCAGCAGCCACCTTTCATACAGACTTGCCTTTCCGTCTATTTCTCCCTATGTCTTACCTCATTGTTTTTTTTTCCTTTCTTTTTTTGCTTTCTGGAACTGAATGCAAGTCAATTTCTCTCAGGGTTTTCCTCCTCCTCTGGTTTGCCTTTGCGTGAAAGCGCTGGGATGCACCTATCAAGCTTGCTTTCATAGTTGTCTCTTGGCTGCAAGCAGTTTTGCTTAAGAGGAACTTGGCTAGCTGTGTGCTGAGTCTGGTCATGTTCCACACAAGGAACGCAGTGGCAGCTTCTTGAGGATGGTGATAACACTCAACCCCAACAAGTACAGGGCTGTGGCATGATGCCATAGAGACTGTGGGAGAGATCAACGTTTGCTGCTCATTTCTTCCATTGATACAATTTGTCATTTGTTTTTATCTCTAAGGAGTAAATCATCATATGTGTTGCTAGACCTGACTGCCATATGCCATCAGCAGTGAGAATTCCTACCTGAATAGTCATGATTGGAGTTCTCACAGGATGAGAATGCCTGATGTCACTGTTCCTTTGGGGCAGCAGCAGTATTTTTGCTGACAATTCGTGTTGTAGCTTTCAGACTGTTTAGAATCCCCAGTCCTTGGGTGAAGAACCCGGTAATGGATCTGGACAGCACTGGTAGATTTGTGTCAGCAAATGTCTGGTACTCATAGAAAAATGTCCTTAATGTCTGAGAAGTCACCATTTTCTTAGGGCCAATGAGGTAGGGTAACTTCTGCTTTCTTGCATGTGTTAGAGTGCTTCTATAATGGTGCTGCATTTGTACCTTTGCAGATACAGGATGCTAGAAACCACGTTAACCAAGCAATTTACCTGCTTATGAAGAGAGATGTAAACTACCACTTCAAAACAGGCTCAGAGGTTCTCAAGGTGAGGAGAAAGCACTCTCTAGTTGAGTTGGAACATACATGTTTCTTTCCTTCATTTGGTTTTTGACACTTAATGCACGTTACTGTCTTGACTGGAAACGGATTCCTCGGTTGTACCTGTATATACGCGTGTCAAGGAGTATCCATGCGACGTCATATTTGACATGAATCTATTACCAATCTAGCATCAGTAACAGCGTTGCAAATCACAGTGAATGGTAAACTGAGCAGTGAGTGCCCTGTTGTACAGCGGTGGTGTTTTGAGAGAACCTCCCTTAATCTTTCCTGGATGGTGCAGTTATGTAGATCACGCTCTTCCCTGTCAGTCAGTGCTCTTGAGAGAAGAAATGAGGCAGTCATCAGCAATGAAAAAATGACATTTAGTACTTACAATTTACTGATGATTTGAAAATGACTTGCTGATCAATGACTTGTTGATGCTGTCTGATACAGGCCAGCTGTTGTGTGGCATAAAGCCCAGCCCTCTGCTTGGTCATGCTCTCTGGACCAGAGTTGGGATTTACTCAGAACCCGCCACAATGTCAAACATGAAAAAGCCACGTCTTTTAAATCTCTGTATGCACAAGGGCTGCCAAATTTTTACTACCAATCTCCTTTTTAATTTTGGGTGAAAGGAGGGGGGGGTAATTAGACATCATTTCCAATGCCTTTATAGAGCTCACGACTGCTAAGATAACAGACATATGTTGATTCCCACATCTGGAAAAGGAAGTCTTCCTGAACAGAGCATTTGAACTGTGGTGTTTCTGGCAGGATTGGACCAACGATGAGCTAGTTCTTTAGTGCCCTAGTTCATATGTGGTTATGGATGGGGCAGGGGGGCATTCAGTAGTTGTATCTATGATGTGGTAGTGGGGAGAACTAGGACGTAGGTTGTTTTCCTTGAATACCCGCTATTTGGAAGCACTTACACTAAGTTTGTCAATGCTTTTGTGGCATCAGTAATTCATCTCATCTTCTCTGCTTTTTCTTGTAATGAGTAGATGTTCTCTCCTCAGTTCCTGGTAACAGCTAAACTACGTTCGTCATAGAATTGTAGAATCACAGGATGCTTTGGGTTGGAAGAGACCTTAAGGACTGTCTGGTTCCAACCCCTCTGCCCTAGGCAGGGACACCTCCCACTAGATCAGGTTGCCCAAAGCCCCATCCAACCTGGCCTTGAACGCTGCCAGGGATGTGGCATCCACAGCTTCTCTGGGCAAACTGTGCCTCACCACCCTCATAGTGAGGAATTTCTTCCTAATATCTGATCTCAATCTCCCCTCTTTTAGTTTAAAACCATTACCCCTTGTCCCATCACTACGCTTCCTGATGAAGAATCCCTCCCTATCTTTCCTACAGGCCCCCTTTAGGTACTTCAAAGCTGCTCTAAGTTCTCCCTGGAGCCTTCTCTTCTTCAGACTGAACATCCCAGCTCTCTCAGCCCATCTTCATAGGAGAGGTGCTCCAGCCCTCTGATCATCTTTGTGGCCCTCCTATGGACCTTCTCCAACAGGTCCATGTCCTTCTTGTGCTGGGAGCCGCAGATCTGGATGTGGTATTCCAGCTGAATGAGAGTGGAACAGAGGGATTCACCTCCCTTGTCCTGCTAGCTATACTTCTTTTGATGCAGTCAAGAATACAATTGGCTTTCTGAGTTGCAAGTGTGCATTGCCAGCTCATACTCAGTTTTTCATCCACCTATAGTCCCAAGTTCTTCTCCAGAGGGCTGCTCTCAGTCCACTCATTGCCAAGCCTGTATTCATGTTTGGAATTAACTGGACCTGAGTGCAAGAGGTCCAACAATGCCTGTCCTCTAGTTGGGCTCTCTATCACCTGTACTAGGAAGTTATCCTCAGTGCATGCCAGTAGTTTCCTGGCTGGCTTGCAGTTTGTTTTGCTGCTTTTCCAGCAGGTGGCTGTGTGGTTCAAGTTACCCAGCAGGATCAAGGCCTTGCAAGTGTGGTGCTTCCTGGAGCTGAAGAAAGAACTCTTCATCAACATCCTCTCGTTAATTGTGTGGGCTATAATAGATGTCAGCCACAGTTTCCTTTGTCTCTAGTTTTCACCCAAAAGACCTGTGTATCGTTGTTCTTTAAAGATGGCTCTGTACAATCGACCCTTTTTTTTTTGCATGCAGGACAATTCTTCCACCTTTCCTTCCTTGTCTGTCTCTTCTGAACAGTTTATAGCCATCAGTTGGAACGCTCCAATCATGTGGTTCATCCCACCAAGTTTCTGTGATAGCAGTCAGGTTGTAGTTTTCCAGCTAGGCAATGGCTGTCAGTTCTTCCTGTTTGTTATTCATACCATGTGTGTTTGTGTAGAAGCATTTCATTTGGGTCTTAAACTGTCGAACCTTTTTGGAGGGTTGGGTTGGGGTGTTCCTCGCTACTCTGAGAGGTGTGCTTTTCCTCTCTGTTGCTCATGAGCGTGTAGCTGGATGTTAACCTGCATGATGCGTTGACTTCTGCCCGTGCCCCTGTCTCTGACTGGCAAGATAGAGGAGACCATCTGGTCCTCTGTCCCACTCACGTGTGACCCCAGGACCCTGAAGTCTTGCTTGATCTTGCTCAGGCTGTGCTGTACCATATGGTTGGTACCCATGTGGAAAAGAAGTAGGAGGTGGTGTGTGCCTTTTACCAATCTTGGCAATCTCTGCAGCATCCCGGACCTTAGCTCCTGGCAAGTAGCAGACTTCCCTTGACTGCGTAACAGGCTGGCAGATGAGTGTCTCAGTGCCTCTCAGTTGGGAGTTACTACTAGCACTTGCCATCTTCTTCTGCAACTTCTGGCAGGCATAGCTGGTGCTGTTTCACTGTGTGAGTCTTGCTCTTTGATTTCATCTGCTGCCAAAGCTTCATATTTGTTGCTGGTTGGTATTTTTGCGGAAATCATTGTCATGGTCTCTTGTAACTCATGGCAACAGGCTGACACCTCTTTTTCCAGGGTCCTGTCTGTGTCTTGTTGATGTTTTTTTGTCTGCTAGTCCTTGTGGTACTAGCAAGTCCCTTCCCAAGTCCCCAGATCCTGAGTGGAAGGGGTAGTGGTTGTTGCAAAATCCTACAGCCTTGCTATCAAGAGCTATCCAGGGTTCGTCACTCAGCAGTGTACTGTACGTTATCTTACAGCTTATGGATGCTGTGATGTTACAGCTCTCAAGAGCACGGAATCGTCTTACCACTCCAGCCACTCTGACTCTACCAGAAATTGCCTCCAGTGGTCTCACAGTAAGTGTGTGGTAGTCTAGCACTCATACGCTCTGTGTCAGGATGTTGTGCTACATCTTGATGAAAGTGGATTTCTGAAACCCCTCCTGAGGCAGAGAGAGACGTGAAGTAAGCGCAAGCCCTGAGCTCAACGGTTTTGGCTGTTTCTGTATCTTCCTGTGGGAGAGCAGATGACTTGGGCGTGAGGACTCTGGTTCTCCGAGAAGTTCTGTTCCCTTCCCAGGAAGGTTGTACAGGGATGATTTCCCCGTATGAATACTGCTCCATCCTATTTTGTCACCAGCACTCATACCAACACAGTCTGATGAAGTGCACCAAGAGGAACAACCATGGCATGTGTGCTGCTCAATCTGTTTCTTTCTTAACGTGTCTCTCACTATGGGATAATTGCAGTATAGCTTATAAAAAGCTAGTGATTGCCTAGCATTAGAAATAATGGTCAGTTCACAGTTAAAGAAACAACTTATTTTCTCACCAGAGAATGTTCGCTCCTGCTCTGCCTCCAGACATCCTTGTGAATTTCTACATTAACCTCAATAAGCTGTGCCTGACCATCTACCAACTCCATGTGCTGCAGCCCAGCACAACTAAGGTGATGCTTGCTATCTCTTCAGCCTTGTTTATTTACCCCTTCTTACTTGTCACTATGAGGAGATCACACTGTTGTTTGGTGCACCATTATAAGCATAAGATAATGCAAAAGTGACTGTGACTGACACTAAGTGTCTGTGTCTAGATCTGCACCAGTCAGAGCACTGGCTCTAAATGTAGTTCAGGTCATGGCCACTTAGCCAAGAAGAAAATAGCAGTACCCTGAAGAAAGTCAGAAACTGTTTTTTGCCAAGTAATGTTTTATCTTACAATGTAGTTTGATAACTTTACATGCTTTTGGAAGGGTATAATTGTAGTAATCCAATTTACATTGAAGTAGCTTCGGGGGTTTTTTGAATGGAGTTTTGATGGTTACTTTTCTGCTTCACATGTTGCATTTGAGTCGATTTGATGTCCCCTAAAAACAGAATTAAACCCTTAAGGTTTATGAGATGCAGTCCTTCCATATGGATGTTTTTCCTAAAATCAATTTCCTATTTTTCTTCTGGTCAGTGGGAACTTACTTTTCTTGCTCTAAAATCTGGATCTAAATTGCACTCAGCTACTGTGTAGAATGTGCTTTTTCTGAAGGAGCGAGATGGGATCAACTGGCTTGTATTCAATATGAATGGAGTATTCAGGCATATGTATCAGGTGTTTCTTGTCAGGCTACTGTGAGTGCAAATAGTAAAGGTCTTCTAAATTATTAATTTACTAACTTAAAATCCTAATGACCCTTTTCTTCTCCTCTAGAATTTCAAGCCTGCTGGAGGATCCATTCTACACAACCCTGGAGCCATGTTGTAAGTACAATTACTACAAGGCTGTGTAAAAGGGATAGGAGGATGCTGAGGATGAGATCCAAATGAGATCTCAAGACAATCCACACACTCCCTGACACAAAAGGCTACCCTGCCACTCCGTCATGCAAGCCATCCCACCACGGAGGGGTGGCTTTTCAGGATTCCAGTCGCCCATAGAGTGCCTTGAGTTTTGCAAGAGATTAGAGCTGTCAGCCAAAATGAACATCAGGCTGTTGGTGTTGCCATCTGCATTTCCTGTGTTATGCCTCTCTGGAAAGTGGTAATGTTTCTACTTGAACCTTTTACATTTTTTTTTTTAAACTCTGAATCCAGTCAGAGATAAACTGAGAGTTTGCATTCTGTAACTTTGCCAGATGCTGTTTTAAACGTAGAAGTCGTTCCGATCCCTTGTGTGAGAATGGAGGACAGATGAGTTCTGTATTTTGTGCTGTTTTGTGTGAAACTGCTTTTTTTCCTCTCCAGTGAGTTTGGCAACCAGCGGTATGAAGTCAGCCATGTCCATAAAGTGGAATGTGTTGTCCCATGGTTAAACGATGCCCTCGTCTTCTTCACAGTTTCACTGCAGCTTTGCCAGCAACTGAAGGACAAGGTAACACCCTTAGAGAAGGGTCTTTGTTTTTTAAATCTGGATTTTGAGAGGATCTCAGGTTTAAAAATCTGATGTGATGTTAATTTGTGTGACTGGTACATGAACTGAAAACAAGCAATGAGTCAGTGCTCCGGAGCCTTGGAGCTGGCTGGCAGTGCCCAGCAGGCAGTCATCTGGGATAAATGCAGCATGGCAGACGTTTGCTGAACAAGGCTGAAAGGAGCAGGTAGAAGCTTTTGTGTTCTCAGTCATGAGCTGGATGTTAGGAAATGCCAGAGTACTGAAGAGGAGGCATGGAGAGGTTCAGCGAACTAGATTCCAGAGAACAAAGTTCAATTCCAGCTCTGCAGCTGACCTGGCTGCCACCTTGAGCAAGCATCAATGTGCTCTGAGCATCTTCAGTGACAACAGCAGCAAGTCTGCCCTTTTGCAGTGCAGTGCTGGATAATGCTGTAAAGCTTAATCTTTACACACTCGTTACATGTTCTTTCTTCTATGACTGAGGGGATCGAGGAACTTAACTGCTTATCTTCTTGTTTTCCAGATCTCTGTTTTCTCCAGTTACTGGAACTACAAGCCATATTAATTCTCTGTGGATTGTCCAAACACTTAAAGCACTTCGAGCATCTCCCTGTTTGTTTTCCATGTGCCTGTTGAGTCCAGGTCAACGTGAGAAGTGCTGTGTGGTTTGTTTACCCTGTGGCCCTTTGTAGGGTAGGGTCGATGCATCTGGAAACACACATCTAGTGGTTTCGTCTGGGACCAGTACGTGAGCAGGGCACCAAGCAATGCTGTGTGGATGGTGGGAGCTCCCACCTATCTTCTTTCACATGTGTTCTTTGTGGTTTACACTTTGCAAGCCTCTGATTTACACTAGTACCTTACAAGGGACAGGGAGCTGTGGAACACTCTCAATAACTGTATTTGCACACAGTGCTGTAACTAACTGCTGGACTTTGAGCTGGTTTGGGAAGGGATGAAGTTAGACTAACACACCACAAAAAAGTGCTGGGCATGTTGCTCCATGTAGTGAAATATGTTGCTGTGGCCTCATCCAGTTGTCGTTATGACTAGCTCAGAGCTCTTCTCTCCAATCTGTTCTGGCCATGCCCATGTTATTGTTTCCCCTTTGAGGAAATTCTTATTTGCTACTATTTGAACTATTTTTTTCCCCTGGCATCAATGTGATCATTTGTGTTATTTATTTTTCCTAAGCCTCAGTTGAGCCACTTGTTTTTTGGTTTTGTTTTTTTCCTGATGTAGTGTATAATTTTCATTGTCAGCCTTTGGAGCTGCCCTCGTACCTTCAGCACAGTTGTACAGTCTCACATTCTGTCATTAAACTCCAAGTGAGTACCATGTTACCATGATTTGCTGCCTACCTATGAATGCTACAGTATGTAAGTCATCCCTCTTGCTATTGATAATTGTAAAATAAAGAACCTCATTCCTGCCATACTTCTGTGGGGTGTCAGTGCTGAGAATGAAGATTGCCAAAAATTCTGTGCTATTTTACAAGTGAATGCTTTAGTTTTGCTTGCTGTTTTATTGCTTGGAGAAGGGAGGACAGTAGCGGTCTCTCAGGGTGGAGCTGTGCAGCCCTTCAAAGGCCAGGGTTGGTTTGTGTAACTTCAGCCTGTAGCTCTTAGGTCAGTGCTGTCTGACACCTGAGTACTACCTGAAGTACTTCAAAAATCTCTTGATGGTCATGTCTGGGAGGGGCTGTAGCTACTGTGGCTGGGCTGGATCGGCACATGGAGCTGATTGTCAAGTGATGAGGAAGCATTGCCTGTCTCCTGCCTGGATCCAGTTTGACCTATCCAGCCTGTGTTTCTGATGGCCTTCATTGCTGGAGGACCTTACCCAGGAGCCTACGTTTGCACTGAGGAGAAGACTGCAGGCTCATGGTGGTCCCTACAAGAAATCAGGGCCATTGGGGGCTGTCCTGACAGCATGCAGGATCCTGTTGCTTTCCAAGCGCTATCCAGAGCGCCCTGCTCAGAAGGGGGAGAGAGATCACAGAATGGCTGCAGTCGGAAGGGACCTCTGGAAGTAATCTGGTCCAACACTCCTGTTCAAGCAGAGCCACTTGCCCAGAGCCAGGTCCAGATGTCTTTTGAATAGCTCCAAGGATGGAGACTAGTAATAGGTATGTCACTTTTTTGTTTTTCCTTTATAGATATTTGCTCCGGGCATGTGTGGCCTACTTTGTCTATGACTTCCCTTTCTGTTCCTTTTTTGAGGTCCATGGGAACCTGAGTGGGTTGGTGCCTCCTTGTTACTGCTGCTGCCTCCCTTGTCTGAGGACTTGACACCTGGTACTGTGCTTGTCTGATGTGTTAACGCTGTGGGTTGCAGACACTGTTCCTGTAAATGAGTATCAGGCTATGACCAATGAATGTGTATGTTAGTAATGAAAGGTGTAAAGTAGAGAGGCCTGGATCAGCTAATTCAATAGCGGGTGCATTACTGACTCCAGTCCATTATCCTTGTAACTAATGTAACTAACTGTGGTGATGACCCTGGGTATGCATTTACCAGTCCTTGCTCTGTTCCAGGCTATTTTTGCTTAGAAAATGATTTATACATGTGGGGAACTGCTCACCGTTAACAGGTTCTTGCATTAGAGTATTTTTACAGTTAATCACCTCTCTGGAGCTGTCTGAGCTTCTCTTTAACCCTCCCTGTACGTGGGTGGAGGCTCCTCTTTTAATTCATCCTGGTGTATGAAGTCCAATCAATGTTGCCACATCCTTTCCTACTTAGCTTCCTGCTGCCAGGGACGTAATGTGAAACCCAGCGCATTGTTTTCTTCTGATGAAAATGGTCTCCTTTAGATCTGAAGGGCAGGAGTGGGCAAAGAGGAATGGCTGTCCTGATTCCAGCTCTGATGCACAGCAGCTGTGCTGTGAGAGCAGTTGAGGCCACGCTTCATCAACCTAACCCTAAAGCCCAGAGTGGCAGGGATTGGACTCGTGTCCAGCAACACAAGACTGGATTGCAATTAACTGTATCATAAGAGGAAATAAAGGAGTCTGGGTCTGGGGTGGGGGTGTGGGGAGAGCTTTGCATTTGCCTGCATAGACTTGTGCTGCTGCTTCTTCCTACTTTGTCAGGAAGAAATTCCATCCCCAGCAAACCCTGCTGCTAACTCACTCTTCTGCCACAGCCCCGTTCTGCTGGAGCAGGGTTTGCAGAGCTTGTCTGTGCTCAGAGATCAGCCCACTGGGCTTTCCTGCCCTTTTTCAGTGGCTCCAGACCTCCTGGTCCTACTGCCCGGCTGGGAGCAGGCAGGGGAGGCTGCTGGGGAGCAGCCGGGCAGTACCAGTGGTTCACAAAGCCCACAGGGAAATCCCTGTGGGCTGGTGTTGCCAGGGTCTGGCTGGAGGCACCTTGGTCGATCGGAGCAGACCAACCATCGTGAAGGCTCGTGGAGGCCAGGGCACCTCCCTACAGCTTTCCCTGCTTGCCTCCACCCAATGCACAATGTGAGGTTCGCATCCCACTGTGCAGTGGTGATGCCCCCCGCCACGGTGCTGACCTGATTTCCATTTTTGTGGTCCCCATTGTAGGGGGGTTGAGGTACCTGGCAAATATCTTCACCAGGCCTTGGCTCTCTGCCTTTGAAACTGTTTTTGACGCAGGTTCCATGGAGGCACTTTTTCTAGTACGTGTTTTGATTATTGGTAGCATAAAGTAAGGGGCTAGGCTGGAGGCCCCGATCCAGCTGGTGGGCTCCTGTACCCCCATGTCCATTCTCTTGCAGGGTCAGAGAGCAGCACCCACAGGACTTGCTTTAATTTATTTTCTCCTTTCTTGACAATGTTTTCTGCCTTTACTTCTGCTCCATGTTGTTTAGTATTGAGAGGTGCCAAACTAGTTTTGAAATTCAGACCACGGTGCTTGAGTTCACCGAGGCCGTAAAAAATCAATTCCTTAGCAGAGCCTTGAACATACTACTGAGATGTGCTGTAGTCCTGAGGGAATGTCCCGCCATTCCAATGCTGTACCAGTGCAGGGAAGGTCAACTGCGTCCTGAGCTGCATCAACAGAGGAATGGCCAACAGGTAGAAGGAGGTGATTGTCCCCCCTGCTCTGCCCTTGTGAGGTCCCACATGGAGTGCTGCATCCAGGGCTGGGGCTCCCAGCACAAGAAGGACATGGACGTGTTGGAGAAGGTCCATAGGAGGCCACGATAGCCCACACAATTAACGAGAGGATGTTGATGAAGAGTTCTTTCTTCAGCTCCAGGAAGCACCACACTTGCAAGGCCTTGATCCTGCTGGGTAACTTGAACCACACAGCCACCTGCTGGAAAAGCAGCAAAACAAACTGCAAGCCAGCCAGGAAACTACTGGCATGCACTGAGGATAACTTCCTAGTACAGGTGATAGAGAGCCCAACTAGAGGACAGGCATTGTTGGACCTCTTGCACTCAGGTCCAGTTAATTCCAAACATGAATACAGGCTTGGCAATGAGTGGACTGAGAGCAGCCCTCTGGAGAAGAACTTGGGACTATAGGTGGATGAAAAACTGAGTATGAGCTGGCAATGCACACTTGCAACTCAGAAAGCCAATTGTATTCTTGACTGCATCAAAAGAAGTATAGCTAGCAGGACAAGGGAGGTGAATCCCTCTGTTCCACTCTCATTCAGCTGGAATACCACATCCAGATCTGCGGCTCCCAGCACAAGAAGGACATGGACCTGTTGGAGAAGGTCCATAGGAGGGCCACAAAGATGATCAGAGGGCTGGAGCACCTCTCCTATGAAGATGGGCTGAGAGAGCTGGGATGTTCAGTCTGAAGAAGAGAAGGCTCCAGGGAGAACTTAGAGCAGCTTTGAAGTACCTAAAGGGGGCCTGTAGGAAAGATAGGGAGGGATTCTTCATCAGGAAGCGTAGTGATGGGACAAGGGGTAATGGTTTTAAACTAAAAGAGGGGAGATTGAGATCAGATATTAGGAAGAAATTCCTCACTATGAGGGTGGTGAGGCACAGTTTGCCCAGAGAAGCTGTGGATGCCACATCCCTGGCAGCGTTCAAGGCCAGGTTGGATGGGGCTTTGGGCAACCTGGTCTAGTGGGTGGCATCCCTGCCCGTGGCATCCCTGCCTGTGGCGGGGGGGTTGGAACTAGGTGATCTTCCAGGTCTTTTCCAACCCAAGCCATTCTATGAATGCTGCTCATACAGAAAATCTAATTTTCTGAGAGGTGTTTTTTCGTTTTTGCATCAAAAAAAAAAAATCACAAAATTAATTGGCTAGAACAAACCATCCTGGTGGTGCAAGGGCAGGGCCGGACAATTAGCATGAGGCAAAGATGCAGGCTGCAGCCACGCTGACCAAGATGAGTGGTTTTGCAGTTGTGTGAATTTAGATCAAGATTTGACTCCACTTTATAAGGGCTAGATGTTTAGCTGGTGGTAACTGTCACAGCCTTAGTTAATGGTGTTGAAAATAGTTTTGGCTTGGTTCTTCAGAGGCATGGCCCAGAGAGCCGGCGATGCATGGTGCACTTGTACTCAGGAAGGTGGTGTGGGGCCACAGGTTCAGAAGATCGGTTCAGAAGCTGTGTTTAGAACAGTTCTGTGCACAGCGTTGTGGAAATACGAGCAGCATGATGCTTCCCAGCAGTGTGCATGGGTCTGGTGCTGAAGGGGAGAGGCACCCAGCAGCTCTGCCCGCACGTCACAAAGCCATGCTGCCTGGGCACTGTCTCCAGTGTCACCTGGGACAGGCTTCGTGCCTCCCCGTGAAAAGCCCTGTTCTCTAAATGCTGAGACAGGGATTTTGCTGACGTGTGCCCCAGGCTTGACAGCACTTGTGTTATCTGAAATGACAGCCAGCAAGCTGATCTGGCAGTCAGGTTTTTGCTCCGTGGAGTCACAGACAAGTGATGTTTCATGCCTGTCTGGTCCCATCTCCTTGATGTTGTTCAGGAGAGGAGGTGATGCAGAGGCTGATGCTGGGTCATGGCGAGACTCCTGCTTCTGAAGCTGACTTGCATTGGCGGAGCCACTGCCCAGTCTTCAGGCTGTTTGCTCTAGCAGAACTGCTGTACCTCCTAGTGTCCCCTGTTTTCATAGCCTCCCTCTTTCCTGGGATGGGGCGTGGGGGACGGAAACCTTGGTTTGTTCTTCATTTCCAGAAGACCATCCCTGCACTTCTTGTAGCGCAGGCAGTGGGGGGGAGGCGTTGTGGCAGGGCTCTGTAATGAGCTTCGGGATACAGGGGAGGGTGCAGGTTGGGCCCTAGGGACTTTCATTGTTGGGCTGCTGATTGTGAAAGCTGGGATAGGGGCAGTGGCAGTAGAGGAGACAGATAAATTTGTCCATGTGGCTGGCTAGAGGATGGAGTGGATTACAGACAGAAAGTTAGTTGTGGAGGTTGAAAGCTTAAATAGGCAAGAGACAGAAGAATGCATTTATTTGCTGACGGCCTAGGTAGGTACGAACAGATATGAGCAAGAACTTGGTTAAGCAGCTGGTGAAAGTGGAGGTGTTGTATCTCACATACCCCCGGGGGCAAAAATGACTTGTGGTCCAAGAGGAAGCTGACTCCAAAATGCTGGAGCCAGCATAGGAGATGCTTGGCACTTTAGCTCCAAAACCACTCGGCATCTTGCTGGATCTCCTCATTCTATTCTCTCCTTCTTGCATTCCTGCTGCTGGTCCAACTTTTCTCACTGTCCCAGACTTTCCCTCTTCCCCATAACATGTTGGGACTGGGACTCCCTCTTGCTGGGCATCCCCAGGACAGTATGGAGTGCTTTCAGCAGCTGTGACTGTCGAGTGTTAAGAAGTTGTGGTTTAGCCCGGCTGGCAGCTAAGCACCACACAGCCGTTTGCTCACCCTCCCCCCTCCCTCTCTGGGATGGGGGAGAGAAACGGGAAAGTGAAGCCTGTGAGTTGAGATAAAGACAGTTTATTAAGACAGGAAAATAATAATAACAATAATAATAATAATAATGATAATAGTATTATTAATAATAATGTGTACGAAACAAGTGATGCACAATGCAATTGCTCACCACCCGCTGACCGATGCCCAGCCTATCCCCGAGCAGCCGGCCCCCCCTCCACCCCGGCTAGCCACCCCTATATATTGTTCAGCATGACGTCAGATGGTATGGAATACCCCTTTGGCCAGTTTGGGTCAGCTGTCCTGGGTCTGTCCCCTCCCAGCTCCTGCTGCACCCCCAGCCTGCCCGCTGGCAGGACAGAGCGAGAAGCTGGAAAGTCCTTGGCTTGGTGTAAGCACTGCTCTGCAACAATTAAAACATCAGCATGTTATCAGCGCTCTTCTCATTCTAATCCAAAACATAGCACCCTGCCAGCTACTAGGAGGAAAATTAACTCTGTCCTAACTGAAACCAGGACAGAAGTGCAAGAGAGATGCGAGAGCAATTTATCTTTTTTTTTTTTTTTAATTAGATCCCTGGGTTCTGTATACTTTATAGTGGTATGGGCAATGTTGCTCAGGTTATCAGTACGGTCAGCCCCCGATAGTGACAGAGATTTGGGGGTCAAATCCTGCATAGGGAGTCAGGCCACGTGTAAAGGAGATGGGAAGGCAATGCAAACACTCTTACCAATACATGAAAGGGGCCGAGGAGATACTCAATGACTTTCTGCTCAGGTTAGCTGCCCACCAGACGGTATTTCTAGACCTCATCTCACTCCAGAGAACGTGGGTGCTCAGACAGTGGGCCCTGCTCCCCTGCAAACCTAGGATTACACAAGCTTCTGCAGGCTCCATCTCTGGGGCTGTCCTTGAGCTTTTATTTGAGACAGCCTTTGACATGAGCCACTTCCATTGGCAGGGTGGAGGTCTTGCTGACAATTCTTAATGACTGTCACCTTGCCTCGTAAAAGAAACGCACACCTTGACTCCATTCTGAGCATGTACAAGTCCTGTTTCCAGCCAGGTCTGAGATCCCAGCCTACAAATCGGGCTTCTCGCTTTTTCCTGGCACAAGCAGGCAGTATCCAGCTGGACTGAAATGCCAAATGCCTGCCTTCTCCCAGCCTGCCAAGTGAGCTGGCTGTGATGAAGGATCCCACGTCACTAGCAATACTCACTTAGCACTGATTATCCCTTTCTAGCAGTGATCTGTGGCATAGTCATCTAAATGGGGTTTTAACCCACTTAGTGTGCATTATTCTGGTTTTGTATTGTTCTCGTATGTTAATCGAGCATTCAGGGATGGTCTGGTAGACAGTGCCAATCAAAGTGGGTTATAGAAAATAGTTCTCATCAAAGTCACTTGATTTTTTTCAATAGAACTGGATATTTTATGTAAGAAGAAAGACATCTGTAAAACCTCTGTTCTACCGTAGTGTGACATGGTAATTAATGAATCTTACTTCCATTTTTCCATCGGTTTCCTGATGCCTTTAGAAAATAGGCTGGCCAGACCCTGTGCTACCCCGAGAGAGCTCGACACACCTGAGCTGGGTGTTCTTCCATGTCCTTGTTCCTGAGGCCTGGAGGGGGCTCTCAGGACCAGCTGCGGGGTGCTGGGTGTGAACAGGCTATGACTATCCTGGGCAATTCCATCTGAGGCCTCTCCCCACCTCTGCCTCGTGCCAGGGGCTGTATTTATCTGGGCAGTCAGACCTGGGCTGAGCTGTGCTTGTGCTCGTGTCTGGCCCTGTCTCTCCAACTGCTCCTCCTGAATGGACTGTGTGCCTGTGTTGTAGGTAGCTTGTCTCCAGGGGGCTGGAGAAAGGCTGGGAGAGCTGGGGCTGTTCAGCCTGAAGAAGAGAAAGGTCTGGGGAGACCCTATTGCAACTTTTCAATACTTAAAGGGAGATTATTAAAAAGATGGAGAGCAACTTTTTGCTCAGGCAGATTACGACAGGACAAGGGGAGATGGTTTTAAACTGAAAGAGGGGAGATTTAGATTAGATGTTAGGAGGAAATTCTTCACTCAGAGGATGGTGAGGCACTGGCACAGGCTGCCCAGAGAAGCTGTGGATGCCCCATCTGTGGAGGAGTTCAAAACCAGGTTGGAAGTGGTCCTGGGCAACCTGATCTAGTGGGTGGCATCCCTGGCCATGGCAGGGGGTTGGAACTGGATGGTCTTTAAGGTCCCTTCCAACCCAAGCTGGTCTACGAGTCTATGCCAGGCAGGGTTTGGGTCTGCAGACATTGCTCAGTGATGATGTTCGTGGTACACTGACTTACACGAGTTAGGAGAAGGGTCCCCACTGAGGTATGGGTAGCCCATCCCCACTCCAGATGACCATCACAGGTCCTGCTATTGCCTGGATTAAGAAAGTGCATTTATTTGCTTTGGGTTAGAAAGACGTCTCCCTAGTATGTACAGCAGCAACATCCCCCACACACAGCCTGTGGCCCACCCCGTGTCCCAGGGAAGGACCTGGTCACTGGGAGAGCAGAACATCCAGTGCAAAAGCCATCATTGCAACCATCCATGGGCTATGGCAGTTGCTTTCCCTACCGCCTTTGCTCACCTGGCCCTGCTCACACTGCCTGTCTCCCCTGTCACTCCATGGGGACCACTCCGGCCAGATGGGACTGTGGGAGGCAGAAGAGACTGTGTGACAACAAGCCGATGTGTCCAGAGTAGTGGGAGCACTGAGTAGACAACTTGGAAGGATGAGAGCCAACAGAGGAGCTGGAGATTTAGTCCTTGAACTTCAGGTGGGCTGAGGATCTGGAGCAAATCTGGGTCCATTCTTTCCCTTGCATGTAGTATGTTGCTTAGGAGAACAGTTGACACACAGAAAGAAAAGGAATGGCAAAGCCAGAAGGAGGATACATCAGGGTATCTGGCTTGCCTTTCCCAGCATCCTCATTCATCGGGTGGGAGAGGGTGGCCTGAGGCTGGCGACACAGCTAGGGGGGCAGATGGTGCAGAGCTTGGCCACTAACAAATGTGAAGGTGCTTGGGGGGACGGGAGGGGGCTGCTGGGGAGTCTGGGTTCAGCTCTCAGTGGTTATTGTCCCCATGCATCTGGAACACTTCTGTCGATACTGCCTCGAAGCGAGGCGCAGCGTGCAGCATGTGCACCTTGTTGCGGTGCTTTTTCCTCAGGAGGCAGCTGAAGACTTTTTTGAAGCCTTTACGGAAGTGCTTGGAGACCAAGGCGTAGACGATGGGGTTGAGGCAGGAGTTGGCATAGGCCATGCAGTGGGAAAGCAGGCGGAAGGCGTAGGTGGCCTGGTTGAAGGGGAAGTCTCCATAGAGGTATCGGAGGATGACTACGTGGTAGGGCAGCCAGCACAGGCAGAAAAGGATGGTTACAATGATGATCATCTTGGTTACTTTCTGTTTGGCCTTCTTGGACTCTGACATGTCCTCCAGGGGTTCCACTGCTGTCCACAGGTACTTGATGGTCCTGGTGTAGGAGAGGCTGATGACCAGCACTGGGATGACATAGCCGAAGGCAAACGTGCTGGTGTCCATGACCTTGCGTCTCCACTCCTCCCAGCCAGGCATGCAGATGTAGCTGGCCTCCCACTCGATCAGGTCATAGTAGCTTAGGTAGGGGCCTGCAAAGACCGCAGAGAGGCCCCAGATCACGGACATGGCAGCCACGGCATTGCAGGGGGTCCGCAGCTCCCGGGAGTGCAGCGGGTAGCAGATGGCCAGGTACCTGGGGAGGAGAGCAAGGCAACCGGAGCTGAGGGTTCAGCCGAGCTGTAGCTGGCCACAAAAACAAAGGGAACAAGAAGGTTTCCTTCATTCCCCTGAAGACCCCTGAGTAGCGGCCCTACGTAGTATCTCATGCCCTCTCTGAGATACAGTACTGGGTGAAACAGCTTTTATCTTTACAGCTGGCTGACACCTCTGTGCAGGGAGGGTGGGTCATGTCCCTGCGCTAGGAACAGAAACGGGGCTGTCACAACCGCACCGATACCGGCTGCTTGGCAGAAACTATGCAGCAGGAAAAAGGTCTGAACTGAGGTTTTGAGACCTGGGCAAGCTTCACTGGGTGATGGACGCAGTGCAGGCTTCTGCCCACTCAGGGCCTATTTTCAGCCTGCTCCAGTTTTCACATCAGGCTGGCGGGGAAGAGGTTTGCTCGCTGTAACCAGGTCTGTGTTTGCCTCAGTCTGGCTACTGGGGGGGGGCAGGTGGGCCCTTGCCTTTGGGTGCTTGTCCCTCTTCCAGCAAATGGTGTCCAGAGGCAGTGTGACAGCCAGCTCTGCTTCCCCACCCCCAGACAACACTAAAGAGCAAAGCTGGCAGAACCGCTCTGCTGCATGCGTCAGGCAGGATTGGGAACGAGCAGCAAAGGGGAATCCCTTTTCCCACGTTTGTCTTGGCAGTCCAGCAGAAGCTGCAAGGAGATGTCAGAAAGGAGAGAAAATGGCTCGGTGCTTGTGCGTAAGGGATGGAGAAAAGTTGTGAGCACAGACAACTTATTTTAGTACCCTTAGAGACAAGGACAAAGAGCAAGATAGGCCAGGACATGTTTTCTCTATGGCAGGCAAGGCTGGGAGCTTACCCTAGCACGGAGCTCTTCCTCCTCCTGCACCATTAGTGTAGGCCCAGCCAAAAGTGGAGCTCAGCACAGCAATCCTACACTGAGGGGGAACAAGGCAGAGCCCTTAGGAACAATTCAGATGGCAGTGAGCAGGGCCTGGATGATCTCCCAAGAAGAAACTCGGCTCACAGTGTGGGTGTCTTTCTGCACAGGCTGCTGTGGGGCCCAGGAGGGCTCGGGACAGGTGAGGGAGCAGGATCTGTCAGATAACAGCTTTTGTGCTGGGCCGGCAGCTCTAGGGGAATGAGAAATTTGTTACAGGACTGGGATCTCTCTTGTATATTTATGTGGCTTCTCCTTTAGTGCTCTTTGGTTACTTTGCTGCCCTCGCTGCCCTCACGTGATGCTTTTCTGCAGCGGTGGCTTGGGGATAGCTACTGCCCTTGGAATGCCATCTGTAACATGGCGCTGGGTGAGTAGGAGTCCCTGGCAGTGTGGAGCTCAGCCTGGGTCTCAGGTGCCCTAACTACAAGGCGGGTCTTCCCTATGGAAAATGCAGGCAGGAGCAGCACTGACTTTGCACCGAGGAGAGCTGGAAGTGCTGCTTGAGGGTTGGTAGGGGAAGGGAGCTAAACTGGTCCCCAAGCTGCCTTTGGCATGGACCAGCACCACTGGGGTTTGAATGATTTTCCTGTTGGTGATGGGCCATGACCTTCCCATGCCCTCACTCCACCCAGCTTCTCAAACTGCCCTCCTTCCCCAGCCTGAGGGCATCGTCAGACCGTTACCTGTCCACAGAGACAGCAGCCAGTGTGAAGCTGCTGGCATACATGGTGAGGTAGATGAAAAAGTGGACAGCCTTGCAGATGAAGGAGCCGAAGACCCAGCCTTCAAGGCAGTAGATGGTGGCCTGGAAAGGCACGCAGAAGACAATGAAGAAGAAGTCAGCCAGGCTGAGGTTGAGGATGAAGAGGTTGGTAGTGTTGTGGCCCATTTGCCTATTGCGCAGCAGCACTGCCAGCACCAGGCTATTGCCCACTGTGCCCAGGAGAAAGATGAGGGAGAAAACCACAGGGACAATGACACTAGCAGGACTGAACTGGTAACTGTCAGAGGGGTTCCGGTACCCAGCCAAGCTGGTGAAGTCCTCATACTCCATCATTCTGTGCCGTGGTGAGGTGCTGGAGCCTGTGGCGACACAGGGAAAGGTGTGAGAGACTGCAGAAACGCTGCAATTAAATACTTAGATTGGCTGATCAGCCTGTTGGCTGGCTGGAGACAGACAGAGCCTTGTTCTCAGTTCTGCCACCCGCATGCTTTTCAGCAGGCTCCTCTGGACACAGCCGGCATGCAGGACAGGTAGGGTTAGGCTGGCAGTAAGAAGCACCCTGCTCCCCCCTTCCGACCCTGGAGTGAACCCATACCCCGGATTTAGATGCCACCTTGGACTGATGATGCTGAAGGTGAGGCTTGGGAGAGAGGAGAGAATATCATCCCCATGGGTTGATATCCCCAGCCTCCTCCTCTCTGGGAAAATGGAGCCAGGATTTTCCCTTCCCAGCTGATGGCAGGCAGGGGTGTGATGTTTCTTCTCAGCAGCGGAGCTGCAGCCCTGAACCAACCACCTGGATGAGCTGAGGTGGCTGCTCCTTCTGTACTGATGTGCGGTTTGATAGTACCCCCGTTCCCAGCCTTTTTGGTACCTGTTCTACAATAAGCATCGCACGCTAGACACAGGCTGGAAAAGCTTTTGGCAGTGACAGCTCCTACACAGTTCTGTGTTCTGCCCAAATGAGGACTTTCTGGGGAGGACAGCTCTGATGGGACCACCTGTGATCTGGACTCAGTGACCCAGATCTCTCTCCCTGTTTCATAGGGCAGCTCTCCTCAGGACTTGGGATTCCTGTATCATTCTCTTGCCCCAAAAATAAACATTTGGACTGAAAGCAGATGAGTTTGTGTGGGGAAACATGAGTTTCTCTGTCACATGCACAGAAATCTGCATGCATGTATTTAACTTCTGGAGCAGGTGGATTATCAAATGTACACATAGGCACAGATACCCTTGAAAAAAAACATGATTTGGGTTCCTTCTCCTCTTCAGTGTTTGTATGGATGTGCTGTGGTTACTAGAGCATGGCCCAACACTGGCTCACTGTGATTATGTGACTATCTCTGCAAGAAATGGAGCTCTAGCTGGTGCGTTCGTCTTCAGGTAGGGGATGGGGCAAGGGCTCCCTGGGAGCACTGGCAGGGCGAGTGCCTGAAGCAGAAGCACTGCAAGGGGCATGTGAGCATGGGTCCCCTGCCGCAGGCGTTCCTGGTATCAGTCAGTGCCTGACTATGTAGCCTTGTCACAGCTTTGAGGTTCTCCTTGGTTGCCCATGGCCTGTCTACATGAAGGCCAAGCAGTGCTTCAATTCCCCTATACAGATGGGAATTGAGACGTGGTGAGCGTAAAGAGGTGGCTGGTTGGATCAGGGCTGTCACTAATGTAGCAGAAAAATGAATATTTCTGTTATTTCTGATTCCCACCTCTGTGCACAGTCCTGCCTGCAGAGACAGGAGAGTGATAGGAACAGGCACAGAGTAAAAGCAGTGGTACCCTTTCTGATCTCAGAAGTGATATATACCAACTGTGATATTGCCGTGGCTCTGAGATTTTGAGCGACTCCCAAGGAGTCGTTCAGAGCACCTCTCACAGAGTGGGACCTGTATGCAGTCCCAGTTCAGCATCTGCTCAGGAGGCTGTCAGTAACTCCCGCTGCTTTGTTGTCCCTTGGAAGCATTTTGCAAACATTTCAATCCCTACCATTTTGTGAATGGTTTACGGCGATGCTCCTGAGTCTCAGTTGGTTCTGAACAGCCTTGACTAGCAGTGACTGAGAGAGGGACAGGTGCTGAACGAGGAGAAAAAAGGAGACCATGGGCAATGAATTTCCTCTTCCACATCTGCTATTCAGGGTTAGGAGGGCAAAGGTGGTGCGTCAGGGGAGGTAAAATTGCAAGGGATGAGAACTGAATCAGTGGCAAAGTTGAGAATGGAACCAAAGAGACCTGGCTTCTCCAAAAAGGGTTCAGTAAAGGATCTGTAGGGAGAATGGGTCTCAGCGCCTGACTGTTGGGGGTAACAAACAACACAGACAAAAAACACCAACACAGGTGGGGGCAGGCAGCAGGTCAAACCAGGGCTGCCTGGGACCCAGCATAGGCAGCTCTTACATCCAGGGAAAAGGCCAAGAAGGGCAGGGGTAGGCAGGGCAAGGGCACAGATACAGGAGCGATGGGAAGAGGGAGGTTAAAGGCCCTTGGTGGTCTGGACAGAGAGCAGCGAAGGGAGGAGAGGAGGAGCAGGCAGTTAGAGCTTCCTCTTTCAGTGGGCTCAGGAGCCAGTGTTTCTGGGCTCGGTTCGCGGTTGGCATTGCTGTCTCCAACACAGAGTGCCTCTATTTCCCCCTTTGTGCAGCAGCTCTACGAAAAGGTGCCTCATCTGCTCCGCTGGGGGACAAGGCAGAGCCCCTTTGCTTGGCGACCTCAGGGGCTCAGCCCGGGAGCACAGCAGCCCTCCAACACCCCGGCACCCTTCCTCTGCCCAGCCTGGCTCGGGCAGCCTCGGTCCTCCCCACCTCCCGCAGCTGGCACGGGCACGGCTGGGGCTGCCTGTCCCCGGGAGCCTCTCCTTTCGCTGCCCTGCCTGCAGAAGGCAGCGGTCAGGTGCCCGCACCGCCCGCCCCAGCGCCCTGCCCCGCTCCCGGCCGCTTTGCCCGGGGGCCTGCCCCGCTGGCAGCTGCGGGGGGGGGGCAGCGCCCGGTCCCCGCCGGCGGGGTCCTACCTGCCCGCCGCTCCGCTCCGCTCCGCTCCGCCCCGCCCCGCCGCCCGGTGCGGCTGCTGCCGCCGGTGCTTCTCGGGCACAGCTCGGCACCGCCACCACCCCGCCGCTCGCTCCGCCCCTGCTCCAGCACCCCCGGGCACACACACACGGGTACGAGTGCCCCCGCTCCCGGGCACACACGCCCGCGCACACATGCACGCGCGCCCTACGTATGCATTCCTGGCAGCCGCGCGCGCCCCAGTGAGAGAGGGAGTTAGGAGAATCTCATCAAGGAGAGAGAGAGAGAGCGCTGACGGCACTAAACGAGGATGCTACTTAGTGTCTTTGCTAACTATGGTGCACTGTGCAAATTAACTAAAGCAGGAAGCCTTGGGCCCCTTACCAAGGTCAGTCTCTTAATAAGAGTGTGAGCCTATCTTAAGAAACTGGTCCTGCGGATGGGCAAGAGCCAAGGAGCAACTGAGTCTGTGCAAAGACAAGAGATAACTGGCGGTGACGAGGAAGAGTCATCAATCTTCATCCCCACAACCCCCGATGACCACCACCAGAATACACTGGGCAAGCGCAGATGGGAGGAGTTTATGGAAATGACTCCTCGGAACTAATTTTAATACAAAGCAGGGACAGGTTATGAATATGTATAGGCGTATTGTGAAACTTCATGCATATGTAACTCTTTACTGCATATAACCAAGGCAAGTTGCCGTGTCAGGCGCGCACGACTTTGGCGGGACTACCCCCCGTGCTGCCCAGCACTGAATAAACATACCTACTTTACAATCTTACTGATTGTGGAGTCCGTTTTCCACAAGTCACCAGCACACTCGTGTGAACACACGCAGCACATGTGTGTCCCTCAGGAAAAGAACACGGAGGGTTTGCTCCTCCCTTGTGCACGCCCCACAGCACGTGTCTACAAAACCCAACAGCAAGCACAAGCCACTCTGCTGACACTGAGCATAGCCTGAGCACACACAGCCCTTACACACCTGTACCCATCCATAGCCAGCTCCCTGGTGCTCTTCTCCTGTGTGAGTCCATGCTTTGTGCACACACGGTGAAACTCCCATGCATCAAGTCCCACTGTGCCCTGCACCCAGGGCACACTGGCAGGATCTCTGGAGATGGGTACGGGGCGGTTATGGGGATTCGGGGGATCTGGGGGCTCCCAATCCTTGTCTCTTTGCTTCACTTAAACCCCAACATTTCATTGGGTTAAAAACTGGCTGGGTAGCCGGGCCCAAAGAGTTGTGGTGAATGGAGTCAAATCCAGTTGGAGGCCGGTCACTAGTGGAGTCCCCCAGGGCTCAGTACTAGGGCCAGTTCTCTTTAATATCTTTATTGATGATCTGGATGAGGGGATCGAGTGCACTCTCAGTAAGTTTGCAGACGACACCAAGTTAGGTGCATGTGTCGATCTGCTCGAGGGTAGGAAGGCTCTGCAGGAGGATCTGGATAGGCTGGACCGATGGGCTGAGGCCAACTGTATGAGGTTCAACAAGGCCAAGTGCCGGGTCCTGCACCTGCGGCACAACAACCCCAAGCAGAGCTACAGGCTGGGAGATGAGTGGCTGGAAAGCTGCCTGGCAGAGAAGGACCTGGGAGTATTGGTTGATAGTCAGCTGAATATGAGGCAGCAGTGTGCTCAGGTGGCCAAGAAGGCCAACAGCATCCTGGCTTGCATAAGAAGCAGTGTGACCAGCAGGGCTAGGGAAGTGATTGTCCCCCCTGTACTCGGCTCTGGTGAGGCCGCACCTCGAGTACTGTGTTCAGTTTTGGGCCCCTCGCTACAAGAAGGACGTGGAGGTGCTCGAGAGAGTCCAGAGAAGGGCGACCAAGCTGGTGAGGGGTCTGGAGAACAAGTCTTACGAGGAACGGCTGAGGGAGCTGGGTTTGTTCAGCCTGGAGAAGAGGAGGCTCAGGGGAGACCTCATCGCTCTCTATAGGTACCTTAAAGGAGGCTGTAGCGAGGTGGGGGTTGGTCTATTCTCCCATGTGCCTGGTGGCAGGACGAGGGGGAATGGGCTAAAGTTGTGCCAGGGGAGGTTTATGTTGGATATTGTGAAGAACTTCTTTACCGAAAGGGTTGTTAGGCATTGGAATGGGCTGCCCAGGGAAGTGGTTGAGTCACCATCCCTGGAGGTCTTTAAAAGACGTTTAGATGTAGAGCTTAGTGATATGGTTTAGTGAAGGACTTGTTAGTGTTAGGTCAGAGGTTGGACTAGGTGGTCTTGGAGGTCTCTTCCAACCTAAATGATTCTGTGATTCTACTCTGCCTCATGGGCTTCCTTTCCTCTCTCTGCTTCTCTGCCCTGCTTCTTCTATTTTCTTAAATCTGCATTGTCCCTCTGTCCCTAACAATATTTCTTCATTTCTGTGCTGCTCCCTGTCCCTGCTGTTCTCTGACAATCCTGGTGTTCTGCTCCCTGTCCTTCTTTTCCCCTCTCTGTCCCTCTCACATTTCTTTGTGTATTTCTTTCTTTCCCCCTCTGCCCCGATGCTTCTTCATCTATCACTGCTCTCTTTAGCGTCCTTCTCTGCCTGTTCCCATGTCATGCTTCTGCTCTCTAATTTGTCTTTCTCTCTGTTCCACTGCCCTTTCCTTCATTTCTCACTGTATCTCCTCATCCAGCTGTCTGTCATTTTTTCCCCTCTGTGCCTCTATCCTGACAGCTGTTCCTTTTTGCTCTTCCTCTGTCTCCAACCTGCAACTCATCACTGTTTTATCCTTTTCCTTCCCTTTTTGTGCTGATCTGCAACCCTTCCCTGCACCTTGCCCCTACACAATGTCTGTGTCCTCCTCCCTGTCTTCCTCTCTCTTTATATGTTCTTCTCTCCCACCCATCTTCATCTACTCTTCCTCCCTCTCCTTCTGTTCTGTTCTCCATCCCTCTGCCCTTCCCCCATTCCCTTTTTACTCTGCCTCTCTGTCTGTTCTTTCTCTGCCTTTATTCTTGACCAGTCTGTCCTGCTCCTTTGTTCCTGGCTTTCTGTGTAAAAAGAAAGAAAGAAATTTTCCTGTACTTCTGTTTTCTGTCAATTCATCTATCCCGCTCACTGTCACTTTTTTTTTTTCTTTCTGCATCCCACTGCCCTACTTCCCATTCATCTCATTCTCTCACTCTTTCTCTGTCCTGCTCCCCACCAGTATGTTTTCTTACAGCTGGGCCCTGCTTCCTATCCCTGACCATCCACTCCCACCTTTCCTTCCCCTACCTTGCTAGCTATCTTAGGACTTTTTATTCTCCCCTGTCCTGTATCCTGTCCTTTTTCCCTGTTGCTGCTTCTCTGCCCTCCTTCCACTCCCTGTCCTTTCTGCCTTCATCTTTCTGTCAGTGGGACAGCCTGCCCCACCATTTCCTGTTCTCTCCCCACTGTGCAGGTGGCTCACCCTTTTTCCATTTGTCTGTGTCACTGCCCTTCTGTTTTTTCTCTTTCCTGGTCTCAGTCCCGCTCCACACTACAGCTTTCTCTCCATCTCTCTCCTGCTCTGTGCCCTTCCCTTTCTCTCTCTATCCCAGTGTCCTGTCCTCTGTTACTCTCCCACTCTGTCCCATTCCCTATAAGTGCTTTTCAATTCTCCATTGCTCACTTCTGCTGCCCATCACTAATTTCTTTCTCAAGCTTTCTTCCCTCCCCTCTGTCCCTTTCTTTCTCCTTCTAGCATTTTTTCCCCATTTCACCTACCTCTGCTTTTCGCTACTTTTGTGTCCCACTCCATTCCCTTATCACACTTTCTTTTCTTCACCCCTTCTTCTTTCAATCCATCTGTTGTGTTCCCTGCCCTCCCTCCATGCCAATCTTTCTGTCCCTTTGTCATTTTGCTCTTTTCTCTTTCTCTGTGTTTCTGCCTATCGCTGTTTTGCCCTTCTCCATCCCCTGGTCATGCTTCTTGTCTCTTTCCTTGTCTCTCTTTGCCTCTAAGCCTAACACTTTTCCTTTGTTGAACTTTGTCCTGCTGCCCCTGTTCTGTTGTTTCTCACGATATCCCTCTGCTTTGCTCCCTGTCCCTATTTTTCTTCTAGCTATCCATCTGCTCTGTTTCCCCTACCTATTTTTGCAGTCTTTCTCTCCCTGTCTGATTCCCTGTCTCATCCTGTCTTGCTCTATCCCCCTGGGCTGTCCTTTCTTTCAGTATCCTTTCTTCTGTCTTCCCTGTCCTTTCTTCTTCAGTATTTTAACTCTCTTGATCTCTTTTCTCTGCCTTGCCCATCATTTCCTCCCCCCCACCTCCAGTGCTGTCTTCTGCTCCCTGTCCCTGTCCTGCTCTCTAACAATTCCTGTCCTGTTCCCTGTCTCACCGCCCTACTGGTGGTCCATTTTCTCTCTCTGCTTGTGTCCTTCTGCCCTTTCCTCAGTTTTAGTTTCTCTATCTCTGACCTACCTCTCACCTACCCATGGCTAAGGGAGGTGACCATTCCCCAGAGGACAGACTAATGGATGCCTGACCACTGAGGTGCCCCAGGCCAACATGGAGTGTGCGGGCACTGAGCCCTCCAGCAACTTCCCACCTGGGAGCTGACGTACGAGTTGCTCTCTTGCTTGCACTCCTGCCTGTGCTTGCAGTCCCTTTGCACTGTGTCAGTGGCCGTCGCCGTGTCCAGGGGAGCAGGTTCCATATAGCTGGGGCAGGTCTGTCGGCCTGGTGCCGGGACTGTGGCCAAAGCAAGGCAGAAGGTGAGCAGCACTGGGCGTCCCGTGGGCCTGCGGGGGTGGTGGCTGCCGGGACAGCCGGTGTGGCTGGGCGGACTGTGAGCCTGGTGGCTGGGGCAGGGAAAGCCCCTGGTGGGGATTTGGGGGGGAAGCTATGGTGCAGCGCGGTGCTTTGGGCCCTGCGATGACACGCTGGGGGAGTGGGGAGCGCGGTGTCCCCGCAGAGAGCCCTCAACCCCGCGGCACACCGCGAGGGGCACTCCTTGGCCCCAGGGCGGCCATGTTGTTTCCCCGCCGCCCGAGCGGAGCCCTGCACGGCGGCAGCGCTGCCGGTGCCTCTGCTGCCGCCCGGTGACCAACGCGCAGCACTGCGACAGACACCTCGGCGAACCCAGTACCGGCCCCGGAGGCCTTCAAGCGACTCCAGACAGAACTGCTAACTTCAATATATCGGAACAATATACTCTTTCAGTAAGCCTCTCTGATCTGATACTTCCTCCTGCTAGAACTGCCTATGAAAGTTTTAGTAGCCACCGAAAAGTGCCAGTCTTTCTCTTAGAGAAAAGCTCCCTCTGCCCTTTAAAAAGAGAGGGACAGGGAAGAGAAAAGGTGTGTGTGCAGGGAGGCTTTACAGAATTTGTTGGCCAAACTTGGAAGTTCAGTTTTTTTTTTTTTTTTTTTAACTTTGTATCCTTTGGTTGTTGTTGCCTGTAAGAAAGTGTCCTCAAACTTCGAAGTACTACCTTAAAAACACAATTTCAGTTGTCTTACTTGAGCCACTTTAACTTACAGACCTTTAATTATTGCTTCTGTGCTACTTTTTGGGTTGGGGTGGAGTTATAAAGGCAAGTACAGCAGCACATTTTTGACCTGATGAAAAGGGTAGTGATGGGAAGAGAAAGGGTTTTCATATTTTCGATGATACTTCTGATGCCGCACAACCATGGCATAAAAAACAATGAGTTAAGTGTTGAGCTCATTTCTCTTGAAATCACAGTTTCTCTTTTTCCTTGGAAAATTATTTGTTGTGATGGATGAGAAGGAATACAAAGATTTTTCAAATGTGTTGCCAGCTCATTACTTACAGAACAATCTGGTAATAAAAGGAGAGTTGACAGGTGAGAATTCAAATGGATCTGTGAACGAATTATTGAATAATGCCCCACTTCCAGAGGTTGAAAGACTTATTTCCAGACTTCTTTTTATAATTACTGACTGCTTTTCCTGCTCCCAATGACAGATCCTATATGAGAATCTAATGCAGCTGAAAATCATAGACTAAATTCACTTCTGTGTTATATAATTGGGACTTCATTGAAATGGCTGGAGCTACAATGGTATAAAACTAAAGTGGTAACTCGGTGAATCAGATCTATCCAATTTCATGTCTCTTTACAGGTATAGCTGCTTAATAGCTAGTTAAATAATTCAAGATATTTTCATTAAGCTGAATAATTGTGACTTTTGTTCTTAAATCTCATCAAGCAATCAGTTATGACTGTGGAGCTAAGAAAACATAACTGAACAAATGACTGTTGGGAAGCTTTAGGAGGTCATCAGACTGCTAACTGGCTTCTAGAGGTGTATACATGGGATAGGATTCTGCTCTTTTTGTCCCTTTTCTTATGAGCCCTGTCTAAGTGCTGTACTATTTCTTTATTTGGTTTTGTAACCTTCCCCTAGGCTAGGCTATTATAAAATCTCTTTCCTGCTTATTTAAAGGTTTGCCTTTTACTAAAATGGCTTTGCTTTATCCTGTCTCCATTTCTTAAAATTCATACCTATATATCGATAACAAATATCATATATTGTTTTTAATGAAGAGATGAGAAAAGGTACTTGGAGTAAAATAGCAAACAAACATGAACAAATGCAAACCGTGTCCCTGTATTCCTTCCACGTTGCCTGACCCTGCTTCCAGCAGCCGTACACTTTCTTTTTCTGCCCAAGCTCCAGCAGAAGATCCCTGGTCAGCCAGGTTGGCTTTCTGCCCCACCTGCTTGACTTCTGATATTTTGGAATTGCCTGATCCTGTGCTTTTAGGAGGCAGTGCTTAAAGACTGACCAGCACTGAGGGACACCAACGCCTTCAAAAGCAGTTTCCCAGGAGACCTTGCTAACTAGTTCCCTGAGCAGCCTGAAGTCTGCTCTCCCCATATCCAGGGCTGAAGTTTTGGTGGCAGTTTTCCTTCCGTCACCAAAAATTTTAAACTCAACTGCTTCATGGTCACTATGACCAAGATGTCCACCGATTACCACATCCCCCACAAGACCCTCTTTGTTCTCCAGCAACAGATCTAGGAGGGCTCCTTTCCTAGGAGGGCTCCTTTCCTGATGCGGGGGGTAGGTTGCCTTGCCTTAGGCACCCCTTCCAGCTGGGATGGGCTTTCATCTACATTGTTGTTTTGGCTGTCATGTTCTAGACCCTCATACCTGTTATATAAGGGTAGATGGGAAGGTGAGGTGGGCAGGGACAGGGCTCGCCTACTACCTCGAGCAGGAACCTGCCTCCATTCCCCCCTTGGCCTAGGTCCCCTCCTACTGCCTGGTGGGATGGGGAACTTTTGTCTTCTGTGTAGCAGGAGACATTTGTGCTGTGGCAGGCTCATGAGTCTGTCTCAGGGAGGGTAGAGTACACCTCCACCAATTTCCCTCTCTGACTCCCTGATGCTCCTCAGCCTACTCCCCTCCTCCAGAAGCTCTGCCACCAGGCTGAGCAGCTCTTCAACCTGGGCACACCTCCCACAGGCATACCCCTCGCTGCTGCTGTCAGATACCGACAGAAGACTCGGGCACACCCTGTAGCCCAAGACCCGGACGGCTGTGTGTTTCCCCGAGCCCCCCGTCTGAGTAGCCACATCAGTGATTGTGGCCGGAGAGGCCACAAGAGATGTGGAGGCATCTCTTGGCATCACCAGTTTTCTGCCTGGTGGGTACCATGGCCGGGCTCTTCACGAGCAGGTTACAACCACCGTTGGGAAAGACTGTTGGAAAAGAGCGGTGAGGGCGCCCTGCCTGCTCGCAGTGCCGCGCGAACTGCCGCCTCACGCCCTCACTGAGGCGCCGCGCCCCCCAGGGGCAGCCTTCGTACGGCCGAGGAGGCGGCACTGCTGGCTCCGCCCGCGCCTCGGCAGCTTCCCTCGCGAGGGCTGCCCGGCTCTGGCGGCTCCCTCGGCTGCCCGGGGTGGCCCCGATGCCGGAAAAAAGCCCTGCCCGCCTCGGTCCCCCGCTCCGCTGCAGCACGCGGCCGCCCCGGAGCCGACCGCCTCGGCAAGTACATTGCGCATTTATCCCGTGATATTGTAGAACTAATCTAACTTAAAAAAATAATCTGGTGAAAATCTTGACTTTTTTTTTTTTTTTGAATTCTCAACCTAATTGACTGCTGCAAAATATACATTTTTTATTTCTTTACAGCTCTATCATTTTGTTCTAAGAGTATTTTTTTAGTTTCACTGAATGTGAATTGTGTTCAGAATAAGATCAGTTTTACCTGAGATGAGTAAAGTGGGAAGATTTTATCATATTTTACATCTTTGGGGTACCCTGGCACACAAAAGTTATTGCTGTGTTAATGTGCAATAGATAGAAGCGGTTAGAAGCAGGTAGAGAACCTTGACTTCTTTTCAGTACATCTTCATTTGTTTACTGCTTATGGCTATCACACACCACTTTATTTTTAAATCTCATTAGATGAGGTGGCCCAATGGCTGGAGGTACAGGCCTTAACAAGGAAATATTATCCTTAACACTTAAATGGTTGCAGCAACAGAATTGATCGTTAATGTGATTGTAATAAGGCAGCTTGTCCCACTGAGAACCAGCTAGCTTTGCAGTAGGAAGAGGCACACACATGCCTGTAGCCAATTAAGATTAACTGGGTGCAGCTGAAAGTGGAGACAGTGATACAGTAAGTAAAGAGCTCCTCAGATGAAAGATGAAAAAGGAGATAGAAGCTCGTATGAGCAGTGAAAGGGAGATCTAGAGAAGTAGCTTTAAGGGACTGTGCTCCTCTACCAGGTGGGAGGAGAAAGTAACTGCAAGTAGATGACACTAAGTTTTCAGTCTTTGAAGATGCTTTGGGGGTTATGAGGTGAACAGCTCTAGCTCTTGTTGAAGAACAAGAGGGGCTGGGATAGCAGTGCAAAGCAATGTTGCTTGAGATGTCATCTCTGCACAACTATATTCTAGTAGGTCTATACTTCTAGTCACCTTTCAATGCATTTTAACTACAACAATAGATAGACTCTAGCCTGGAGCTCACATGGAGATCAGCTGTTAGTCACACAGCTATCTCCAGTCTAAAAGTCTAAACCCAAATCTCTCTCTCTTCTGCAAACTTTGTCTTTCCTTTGACCTATAAACTATAACCACCCGTGTTGAGGTTCTAAAAAAAAATGCTGGATTTTAAATGCCAGTTTACAAGACAGTATCTCTCTACTTAAGAAATACATGTACTGTAAAATGAGCTTACAGGTCAGGTTATTCAATCAATTGTCATACCTGAACAGGACAGAGTGCTCAAGTAAGACTTACTGTGTCAAAGGACATTCTGATCACCTCTCCTTTTCTTAAAATAAACCTGTAAAAGAAAAGAAAAAAAAAAGATATATTTCCTTGTTAAGGAAATAATATCCTTGAAAATATTCTGATATCATTTAGTTGTTGTGATAGTGTTACTATTGTAGGTTGAATAGAGGAAAAACCTCAAATAAACTATAAATGGAATTTAATGATAAACAAAATATAGTCACAGAATGGCTGAGGTGGGAAGGGACCTCTGAAGATCATCCAGTCCAATCACCCTGCCGAGCAGGATCACCTAGAGCACATTGTGCAGGCTGGCATCCACGTGGGTTTTAAATATGTCCAGAGAAGGAGACTGCACAACCTCTCTGGGCAGCCTGTCCCAGCGCTCTGTCACCTTCCCAGTAAAGAAGTGCCCCCTCATATTGAGCTGGAACCTCCCGTGCTTCAGTCTGTGCCCGTTGCCTCTCCTCCTGTTGCTGGGCACAACTGAAAAGAGAAAGGCTCCATCCTCTCGACACCCTGCCCTCAGATACTTATACACATTGATGAGGTCTCCCGTCAGTCTTCTTGTTTCCAGGCTAAACAGGCCCAGTTCTCTCAGCCTGTCCTCACCAGGGCTGAGCAGAGGGGGAGGATCACCTTCCTTGACCTCTCCCAAACTCTTCCGAATTGACTTGACCTTGACTCTTCCGAATGCCCCCCAGGATCCCGTTGGCCTTCTTGGCCACAAGAGCACATTGCTGCCTCCCGATCAGCCCGCTGCCCACCAGGACTCCCAGCTCCCTCTCTGCAGAGCTGCACTCCAGCAGGACACCCTCTAGCCTGTACTGGTGCTTGGGGTTATTCCTGTCTAGCTGCAGGACCCTGCACTTGCCCTTGTTGAACTTCATAAGGTTCCTCTCGGCCCAACCCTCCAGCCTGTCGAGGTCCCTCTGAATGGCAGCACAGCCCCTGGGGTATCAGCCATGCTTTCCAGCTTTGTGTTTTGATACGTTTTGTCTTCTTTCTGGTGCATTGTTATTAATTTAGGTGCATACCTTGCTGAATGATGATTTTTGTTATCACTGTTTAGCTTTGCCTATAGCAGCAAGTTATAGCTGTTTTATTCTTAGAAAAGCAGATCTCAGTGATAAGTTGACAGAGGTTGACATTTTAATTTTTCATTGTATTAAGATAAATGTTGTTGGTGGTTTTGGCTGGCAGTAGAGATATTAAGCTACGCATTGTTCTCTTAACAACCTTCCTTTCACTATCAGAATTTCCTCTGTGCTTTAGTCACGTAGTTAAATGTCAGTCTAAATAAGGTAAAAATAAGAAAGCTAATTACTAGCTAGAAATTCAAATGCTAGCAGGCATGAAAATCTAGAGAGCTGATGAAATGTCAGGTAAAGTTTGATAGGAGATCATTGCATGTTTTTGAACATTCATGGTTATAGTGTTTGCCCATGGTTATAGGCTTGCAATGAAGCTTGATTTCAGGCCTCGTCTTCTACTTGGAAGATGAACGAAGCCACCCCATGGGAGCTGCAGAAAAAGCAAGGGAGAAAACCAAATACCTTTACTCTTACTAGTATTATTCAATTTGGGGTAGTTCTGCATGCTGGAATTTGGAAAACTTACAGGAGGGAATTTTTCAGTATGCTCAGAGTCCTAAGTTATGAGTAAAAAAACAATAATAAAAAAGACTCCTATCAACTCATTCATAGTTTTGATACCACTTTTAAATGTGCATTGCAATGTGTATTGACAAGCAACATACGAATACAGAATTTTCTACAATTTTTAGGGGACTTGCGGTAGGACAGTATGCATTGCATAGTGGTAAAAACAGTATTTTAGTAATTAAGAAAATTGAAATGCCTCCAGAACGTTTTCTATTTAGTGTTTTCTGTCATAAGGGAATGACAGTCATGAGGAGCTCTGAGTTTAAAGCGTGATGACAAGGTGCCATCTAGTGACGTTTTATAGGAAATAGTAGTTCACAATCTAGAGAAACATTTTCTTCTCTTATTGAGGATTCAAAGATTTTACCTCTGAGTAGAAATTCAACTGTCACGGTGTTGCTCATTAAGAGTTGTTTTTCTGGACATTTTTTTGCATTAGATTCAACTTCTACTGTATTAAATGAGGGACATTTGTAGGCAGCGGTAGTCCGATATATTTACCTCTGGTTTTGCTTTGCAAGGCAAATACCGTGTTATAAATCTGCCACTGCTGCCTTTTCCAAATCAGCTAGTCTATTTGCTATGCATAAAAGGTGTTTCTCAGTGAATTTGGTAAAGGTTATTTTCTGCATTTCTACTCTTACCTGGCAGAAGGTATCGGTAATAACGAAATAAGCTATTTTGAAATTAGTTTTTTTTAATAATTAAACTTGTCAGCATTTGATTTTTTTTTCCAGTTCTTTATTGGGAGATATTTTCACTCTTTCTGCTTAGAAATACTAGGTACATAAAATGTCTTTTTTATTGTTTGACAAGACCTTTATTTCTTACTGGAAAAGCACCAACTTGACATAAATTGAAATTACATATGTAGTATTTAAGTAGTATAGATGACGAATGGTATGTATGCTTTGCTGGTAATTGACATCTGTTTTCCCTGGACATAATCCAGTCTGTATTGGAACAGTGCTGTCTTACTGCACCCAGGAAAATTCCTGTATTATATTTTATTCTAATAATGGCAAATAATGGGTATTATAGAGAAAAAGCAGATGCACAATAACATTTAACATGTTCCTAAATTCCACCATCCTATGACATAAAGACTTCCTCAATAAGCCAATATATCTATTTTATGTTAATAGCTCATAATAAACTTTTTTCTTATGCTTCTGTATAATCAATTTTTGAAAATGCCCATCTTTTTGGCAGCTGCAATATCTTCAATTTTACATATGAATTATTCAGTTGGTGCAGTCAGAGATTCCTTCTGATGGTTTTAATTTAATTTGAAAGGAAGAAGTAACGAGCAACTGCTGCTTATCCATGTTCTCTCCCTGACTTGTCTGTCATAGTCCCGCTCCATCATCTGTTTTTAGGTTGTTTTGAAAACAAATATGTTCCTTCATTCTGTGACTGTTCCCTATACCTAGCTCTTCTCTAGCCCTTTTGAGGTGGGTGGGAGAAGTCTGAGTGATACTGAAAATTTGTTTGCCAAATAGATTTTTGCAATATCATGATGAATTTTTAGTATTTGTTATTATTCTTTTCCTAACAACTGTTCCATGACCAGTGTCATGAAGACAAAGCAAAGGGACCTACATGTGCAAGACATTCTTGATTGTGTTAGTGATCGTATTTCCTGCATAATTTAAGAGAATATGTATTTCTTGCTGCAACCCTTGCTAGAAAAACTTTATCAGTACAGTTTGATTAAAGATTGTCATATATATCGTATGAAGACTGAATATCATATATCATTTGCAAGCACTTGATACGCACAAAGGAAAATGTGGATGTCCAGCCTCTCATTAGTAAAGGGAGAAATTAGTTTTCATGGGTGCTATCCACTACTTCTTGTATTATGGGCAGTGGTTTAAATTACTTCTAAAAGAAATAAAAATGTCAAGTTGGATAGATAGTTCTGTAACTCTGTTCAGGAAAACTTGCTGAACGTGGAATTTCTGGTGAGATAGTGATCCAAAATTAAAAGATCATCATGAGATTTGTTACTGATCTTTTTGTCTTAAGCTTCGTAGTATAGATGAGAAATGAGGAAGCTCCAACATACTTTCTGAGTTTGATGATGTTTTTACTTCAGTGCCCAGGGTTGCACTGGAAGCAGTGCTCACAGTGCATGTTTCAGATCCGTTCCTTTCGGACCTAGATACCCTGTCCCATTCCCTGTATTGGCATGCTCTTGAAACAAAGAATGTATCAGTCTATACTGAAATTGCATAATGAGAAAGATTCGGTTTTATTTTGGGAAATAACATCTCCTTGAGTGATACAGAATCCACAGTTGTATTGTGATTTCCAGTAGGAATGTGGTGCCTCTAGTGTTTTGAGTCACAAACTTTGTGCTTTAAGGCTCAATCCTTGTTCAGAATGACAGTAGTGTAAAACTGGAGGTATGTAAAATGTTCAGCTTGATAATTTTAGGCTTCTGGACTGAGAGGGAAAGTCCTTACTTTAAAATTTAATTCTGCATTGCTCTGTTTTGCAAGGACTTTTAAAAAATCCATGTTTTTAAAATTGGATACCAATACTTGCTTTGGAGGAAAAAAAATCTGTTGATAATGGCACCAACCTCATTGTTTCTGCACTACCCTAAAAGAAAAAAGTTTTAACTATCTGCTTGACTGCTGTCTGGAAGTGTTTAATTGTCTGTACTGATAATTTGGAAAGAAAAAAAGCAGTTTCCCAGGGGACCTTGCTAACTAGTTCCCTGAGCAGCCTGAAGTCTGCTCTCCCCATATCCAGGGCTGAAGTTTTGGTGGCAGTTTTCCTTCCGTCACCAAAAATTTTAAACTCAACTGCTTCATGGTCACTATGACCAAGATGTCCACCGATTACCACATCCCCCACAAGACCCTCTTTGTTCTCCAGCAACAGATCTAGGAGGGCTCCTTTCCTAGTTGGCTCCCGTAGCACCTGCACCAAGACGTTATTGTCGAGGTGCGTTAGGAACCTCCTGGACCTGCTCATGTCAGCCGTGTGGTAATCCCAGTTGAGCCAACGCATCCAATTAGAAATAAGGTGACCTTGAAAGTTGAATGCTTTTAATATCAGGTTGAAAATTTCAAACACCTCCTTGTAGGGTGTATATATATATATATATATATATTTTCCTAGAAATATTTGTTGCAAAACAATGGATTATAATAATATACCTGGTCTCCACCCTCAACTTTTGTCATTTATTTAATAGTGGTGTCATTAAGTTTTATTTCGGAAACATACTACAGTAGTGACTCCCAAATCTACACATTGTTGGTAGCATATAAGGGATAAAATCTGATATATCGGGTGATATTTTCTAATGCTCCAAAGTGATACAATATTATTAGTTACTTTTTCAGAACTGCTTTGCATAGAAACACTGTTCCTGGTGAAAATTAATAGAAGCTCATTCAGTGTAGGCTCATGCTTAATTTGGGAATATACAAGGTTTCTATGTTGCTACTGTTTTATTTAAATAAAACTTATATATAGCAGTGGAACAAATCCGCTGATAATTTATATTTGTATACATGCACATATACAAAAACTTGTGGCCCAATAATTCAGAATTACAGTATTTATCTAAATATGTTTTATGCCACACGATTTTCAATTTAAAAGCTACCAAAGATCTCAGATGAGTAAGCTTGCTAGCTTAATGTTTGTAGTGAGTTATAGCTGTTACTGATGCCAAATAGTGTTGAAGTAAACTGAGTTTGATTAAGTATTTCTATTATATTGTTATCACGGCCTCCTGCATCTGAAATACGGTAAACAAATGTGCAAAAGTAGAGGTAAAGAAGAAAGTAAACCTGTGAGGCCCAAAATGGATGTGCCAGAGTGTGTGTTTGTTACCCACTGTCAATTAATAAAACACTTCATGTGTGCAGCAATAAAATGTGTTACTGGAATGAAAGCAAGGAGCTAGGACTTAAAAAGAGAACAGAGTCTGATCCATTAATATGCTAATAGTAGCAAATAATGGTGTAGTTCTCTTTCGTTATCTCTGAGAAAGCTTAAAATACCAACATTTTTTGTTAAATTAAACCACAAATCTAACATTGCTGAAAAATTCATTGCCTACAACTAGGCAATAGATCTAAAACAAAAATGAAAAATTTAAAAATCAACCAGTGGAACAAAAGTTATTAACACAGGACTGAAAAAAAAAGAAAAGAAAGAAAAAAAAAAAAAAAGAAAGGTGTTTTACACCAGTGAAATGAGACTAAAATAGCCACTCAACAAAGGAATGTGTCTTGGTAAGACAGGCTTACATTGAATCCAGCGCACAAAGTGAGCAGTGTTTTAGGTCTGAATCAGTAAGATGGATGTTTTGAGATAAATTGTACTAGCGTAGAAGAGAAATACTTAGGGGAAAAGTGTCACTTGCCTCTCAATTAAGGAGCTTCTGATAGCTTCTGTTAGACCTACTTCATTAAAAATCTGTTCTAACAGTCATAATGTCTGTTTAATCATTAAATTAATTCCTACAGAATACTGGGATAAATAGTAAATATTAATAAAAATAAACATTGTATTGAAGTTCAGTTAGAACCATGTACTGTAAGTAATCTTAGCTATTGGTTCATTGGTTGAGTGCAATTTTAAAGTTAAAGGTGGGTTTTCAGCTTGGCAAGATATTTTAGCTTTCAGAGATTGTGCTCTGAATCTTCAGTGAACGACAGATGGCATAAACATTCAAAACATGCTAATGTAGCACTTAAATCACAGAATTTCTGTAGGCGCTGAATTTCTAAGGATGCCTTTCTAGCTTCTTTTCAAGAGAACTGCTTTAGATGCTCTCAGCATAGTTAAAGGACCTCTGTTTGCTAAAGCCCAAGCTATCATGTATTAAAAATATTTAGTTTCTTGATGACTTGTGCAGGGTTCGTTGCTTAACTCTAAGCTGCTTATATGAAAACTTTGGAATTTGAGTCCATGCTGTTTGCTACTTCTGATGTGTGTTGGCTCACTGATATTACTCTGGAACAGGAATGCACTGGTAATGCTAGGAAAGCCTGAAAACAATGAAATGGAGTAATGATAGCTGAACCAGTGTTAAAGCAGAATGCTAAAGAGTGATTGGAATTTTAGAACCATAGTATGTGAGGAGTTTGGGGCATTTTAGTTTTGTGGTGTTTTCTGGCTTTCTATCTGAAGTAAACAGTAACATTGAATCCAAAGATTAAGGTTGATTCATTTTAAAAGGGGGTATGAGAAATACCATAGAATAGTATCACAAGTGATACTGAAATGAAAACCTTGATGCAAAAATTCATCATCATGCACTTCTGAGACTGGAGATGTGTGTGTGAATGGGTCCCCAGCAAGAGTCTTGCTTGCACCTGCAGGGGCTGGAAGTGGACAAGCAGATGAATTTAGACTTTAGATTTGGCGGTTAAATATAAAGTAGTCTAGTTGGACCAGTCTTACATTTTTTGCTTTCATAAAGTACCATTTCATGGCAAGAATTGCAGGTTATTTTTTCTAAAGTTGGTCTTTCATAAACGTATCTGTGAAGTTGGGGTAACGCAGGTCCGTGTACTCTTCTAGTGCCATGTAATTCTTCATTCATATGCATTATCTTCGACAGTCCCACCAACAGTGCAAACAATTGCTCTCAGAATTTCTGTACTTCAAAAATATTTCACGCTGAAATGTACAAGCCATTAGTTATTGGTATTAAGATTTCCTTTTCAATAGCTATTGTGTTACTGGGACTGTTAAGGGCTTTAAAGAAGTTATGACTTACTTGCTTCATAAAGTACGTGTTGTAGAATCTTTGTAGTTTATTATGGACACGTGACATCCCAATTGTCCTGAGAGCTGCTTGCACATAAATCACTTCAGGACTTCTAAAACGATGGTCCATAAACCACTGGTGAACTGGGAAGTCCTAAGTGTTTCGTCTCTGCCTGCTGTTTGCAGCTGCCCTAAGGGGTCCTCTCTGGACACACTGCAGCACGGAGCCATTTCCCCAGCCTTGTTACCCAGTAAGGCCCATCAGAGGAAACAATAAAATCTTTGTGAACGTTTTGTTCAAACTCTGATGCAGTAAAACCCTATTACCAGTTGAGTTTAGTTACCCAATGCAAGAGTTACCCAATGCCAAGTTACCAAATACCATAAATGGCTGTTAAAGAGCCATCTCTGCAAGTCAAATTGGCTGGTCCTTAGCTAGTCTTAAAGACTAAGCAATGATCACAGAATTATTTTAGATTCTCCATTAATAAACAAATTGAATAAAAATAAATGCATATTTTCATGTTGTCTTTTAAAAAGTGTTAACAAGGACTATGTTATACCATTGACTCTAATGTAACTTCTTACATTTCTACCTTTTCAAGACATCCTGCTGTTTTCCAGTGTAAAACGCAACCTTTGTAACAAAATATGCAAACTGTGTCCTACATAGAGGACCTTGTGAGGTTGGTAATTTTCATAATGCAAATTTCAGAGCAAAATGAACACATTAACTGAATTAGCAATTCAAAGAGGCAAAAGGTCATGGTAAGGAAACAATCAAAGCTTTTCAAAAGGTGCAATTTTGTATTATTGTAGTCTAAGTATGTGCATAGTTTGTTTTCTTTCATTTCTTTTTTTTTCCCTTTAGAATAAATTGACATGTGACACAGGAATGCTGTTTATCTAAAGTTAATTAGCATTTTAGAAGAGGAAATAGTTCTTAGGACGCTCTTTTTGCCTTTTAGAAAGCTATGATTTCTAATCCACTGCAATATTAAAATACGCAGCTCCGTAGTAGAAGAAAGAATTTGTGTGAGTAAGAGCATTTATAATTATAGATGTTTGTTTTTTAATACCTGCTGAGGAAAGACAATCCCAGTCTGCACAAATGAAACAGTTTTCAGTGAGGGCAGTTACGCCTTTAATTTACAGCCATTTACATACACCATTCTTATTATGAGTTCTTCAGCCAGTGCACCTTTAGCTTTTTCTCTCCAGTCATCACCCAAGTCTTTCTGAAAACATGTTTTTCTTCCACAAAGACTTTGTTTGTGGAAGATATTTTAACATATTGAAATGATTATTGAATTTTTGGCTAACACAAGAAATTAATTATGAGGTGTAGGATATGTTGTTACTGATGTTATATTGTTACTTCTGTGATGTTACTGCTGCTTGATTCTCTGTTCAGAGCCATTTCGTTGTGAATCTGTGTTTTTCCTCTGCATGTTTTATCAGTCACTTTATCAGTACCTTTGTAACTTCACTTTTTAAACACCGCGGGGTGCTGAAATGTCTTGGTTTTGGAGTCTGTCACAATTGGGTTTTGATTCTTGACTGCAATAAGACACTAAAAAAAACCAAACTATCAGGGTACACATGTTCATTTTAAGGATTTTCTTTATACTTGATTATTCATTCTTCTTTTTACTTGTTAAGTTCCATAGGTGAAACATTTCATGGATTCATGCAGTCATGTAAGCTGGAAGGAACATCCCAAATCTCCCATCCCACCCCCCGTGCTGTGCAAGTAGATCAGGTCGCTGAGGCTTGTGTCCAGTTGAGCTTGGAATAGCTCCAAGGACGGGTATCCTAGATACTCTTTTCTAGTGTTTGACCATCTGTCTGATGAAATTCATTTTCCTTATATCTGGTTGGAATTTCCTGTATTCCAGGATATCTGTTGTCTCTTGTCTTGTCATTGTAGCCATCTTCATGGCCTCTGCTGTTCTTGTTCTTCGATGTGGATGTCTTCCTGTAGTGTGAAGCCTCGAACTGGACACAGGTGTGGTTTCACAAGTGCTGAAGGTAGGAGAAAGGTTGCTTCCCTTGTTCTGCAGACAACGGTCCTGCTAACACACCTTAGAATGCCCACTGGTGGTCTTTTCTAGCTCCTCACCAGCTTGTTGCACACAAAGACACCTATGCCCTTTTCTGCAAATCTGCTTTCTTTCTGTGCTCAGCCCACTCTTGCATGGTTTTCTTCCCTCTCAGGTGCAGGAGCTGCTGTTGCCTTTGTTGACCCTGAAGTTGTCCCTGTCAGCTCATATCTCCATCTCGGCTAGCTCCCCTTGAGAGACAGTCCTGCATGTTGATCGCTCTCTCAGGTTTAAAATTGTCTGCAAACTTGCTAAGAGTCATTTTGACCCACCATTCATGAATACAGCCATAGAACAGTAGTGTATGGGCACGTATGTATAGGAAACTCGTTTCTTAGCTTATTTGTGCATTGGGAATTGGATGTTGGTAAGAGTCTCAAAGCCAGTTCTGTATTTTTCAAAGGTTGCACTGGTGACATAGAATATGTTTCAGCAATGTATTAATAAAGGCTTAATATACTATTTTTTTTTCGGTAAAAGAATAAAGGTGCTGAGAGCTACTGAAGAGAAGTCATCCTTAGGCAGAGATTGAAAACGTTGATTTGATTTGATACAATGATGGTATTCTGCATTTGATTCTTTTTGATGAATTTGTGTTAAATGAGTACCTACTACATCAAGAAAAAAAATCCAAGTTTATATTATTATAGACTTTGTTACATGACAGGCTTCCATAGGAAATACAGAACTCTTCCAAACTGCTTCAATGCCGAATAAGTATTGCCAAAATTTTCTCGTTGCAAATGTGGGAGCAGAGAACTACTTCACACATTTTTTCATTGCACTACATGTAGATTATCACCGTTGTTATATATAGTTATGTAATATATGTATATGTAATATAGTATGTAAGTGGTGCCACAGAATGTTCCAGTGTTGCTGATGCTAAAGTGAAATCTATCAAAAATAAAAGAAAAACACATTTATGCAATGGCAGAAATCACTATTATATTATTTGCAAACTCACACCAAGAAATGCTCATAGCTGGTAAACAGGAAACATTAGCACCATTTCTCTGTCCTCTCTGTCAAGAAGCAGCTTAACAAAAACCAAAAAGTTTCTGAAAACAAAATACGGTATTCTTGATATCTCCTCAGCAATTTTTACTCTTTTGCTTTTTGTAGGGATTTTCTCTCAAACACTTATTTGATGAACTGCAGCCCAGGTGACCCCTGGTATCTTAAACCACACAAACTCTCAAGACAGCATTTTTATTGCAAACACCAGAACACTGGCTGTGCTTTTTAAAACATACTGAATATTTTTTATTATGATGTTTCTTGAGTTCCTTCTTTAAAACTAAAACCCAGCCACTTTCCTTCTCCTGAGGAAGAGATACAGGATGGTAGACGTTGCTTTCTTTATAAAGAGAAAAGGCTAGGAGCAGACACCTTATCGTCCTGACACCACCAGTGTTTACTAATCCTGCGTAGAACAGGAGATGAAAGGGGTAGAATTAAGCCACTATTTTGCAAGTGCAGAGTTGGAAAAATAAGCAGCTTCCTGCAATTAGATGTGGAGTAATTAATTATAGTGGGAAGAAATCAATTCATTCTTGAATTTCAGGAATGATTTTTAAGTGTGAAAAAGGATGTTAATCACCATAGTAATGATATTAGGAAAACCTTATTTAGTGCTCCTAGCTGCTTGAATAAACAATAATGTGCAGTGTTTATCTCTCAATCAATCATTCAGTTGTTTTCACTGTCTCTTTTTCTCTTTTTCCAGTGTGATATTTTTGTTTTTCAAAACAAAAGCTTTCACTCCTTTCAGTTTGAACATTTAAAGTATTCTGAATGCAAATTCAACCCCAAATGTCAGCCTGCCTGATAAATATCTAACTTCTTTCAGAGCAGAATGGTACTGTATTGTTTTCTAAAAAGCTCATAGAAATATAATTTCAGGAGAAATAAGGCAGCTAAGAATTTTATATTAGCCGGTTTCACATCACAAACATCTAACACATCTCAGTTTACTCACCTTGCATTCCTCAGATTTAATAGGGATTGCTCTAAGTATATTAAAATTTCTGTTTCCCAACTTTCTCATAGCAAAAAAATAAAAAGTGTGTTTTGTTTCTTTTTCTGATGTGTGATCTATAAAAGCAAAAGGATTTGGCAGTAGGTGTCACCCAAAAGTTTTATTTTTCTCAACTTTCTGAACTTCTCAGCATTCTAAAAAACCAGCAAATAGTCTCTCAAGTCTCAATACTCTGCCTATACTTCAGAAATATAAGTACCGTGTGATCCTTTTTTTAGATGCTCATACATGTATACTGTGAATGAATTCTTCTTTTAAATGGGACTTATTATATAGTAGCTAGAATTAGTGGCCAATAAATTTCCTGTTCTTTCTCTGGTGTTAATCAAGAGTATTTCCACTGCAGACTCCTTGAAGACCTTCCATATATTAGGACATATCAGGAGGAAGATTTTGAGCTCAGGAGGCTTATGGATAGACAGAATAGATAGAAGTAATCTTCTTTAGCAAGAAGCTATGGGAGAAGAAAAAATTGATTGGAAATTATGAAACCAGCAGTAGTTGTCTGCTAAAACTGATGTTTTACCCAGCAAAAGCAGTGACTGCTAACCTGTCTAAACTGTGTATTGTCCCGATGTAAACCTACTACCTGTATATGCATCAGCTCTTGTTTTCTTTAAGATTTCTTTTTTTAATTCTTCATTTAAAGTTCCAAGCAGGGAAACTTTATGATCCTGAGTCTGTTAGTGAGATGGATCTCTACCAATGCATATTAAAAAAAAAAAAAAAAAAGTGCAATATAGGGAAACAATTATTTGGAATTTCTTTTTAAAATTGCTGGCAGTCTCCAGACATTAATTTGGAAATTCTGAAGACCTGAATAATAATTCTATGAGCACGTTATAAGCCCAGGAAACACAATAGTAAGATCTGGGCCATTAAAATAATTAACTCAGTGTTTTACTATTTGAACAGTAGACTCTACCCTTTTACGGAGATAAGGTAGGAGTAAAATTCTAATATCATTTCATGACATGTATGTCACATTCCCCTTGATAGACTCATGCAGATGCTAATCAATCATGTTATTTTATAGGACATCAGAAAGTTTAAAGGTTATTTACTTGGTGAAAGTGTTCAGGTTGGTTACTTCTAGTTTGCTTATTCTGCACTTTTAAAATAAAACAATAACATTATATGCCCAGTAAGCTCTATTACTCCTCATTTGTTTGTAATGCTTCACTTCACCTGCAGGTGCCAGGTACGTAGGTTATTATTCATTTTTGAAAAATGCTTAGCACTGTTTCTTCCATTAGCTTCTGCAACAAATAGACTCTGATTAATCATACTCAGCCATCGTACCTTCCAAAACTGAAGCTGCAAGTGGAATGTGCCCCAGCAGTGAACAGTGACCATAATGCTAATGCTGCTCGCGGTGTTCCTACAGCCCAGTCCGATCAGGAGCCTTCTGGTTAGGAGTGGCTGTGATTTGGATCTTATAGATGTGTTTCTCAGTAGAAAAATTTGTTATATTTCATGTCTTATTTTTTGTGTGTGGGTGTCATCTATGATGAAAACATTCAAGATTTAATGAAAGGACTCACAAGTGTTATCTGTTATTTAGAGCATATTTATTAAATCAGAAAACATATTTTATGTATTGTAGCTTATTAAACCTAATACAGCTTATTAGCTCATAGTCTCAGGATCATGTAGTTTGTCATGGGGTTGTCTCCTCTTTCAACATGCAAAACCAGACAATGATGTTTAGTGATAACACACAAAATCAACAAACCGGGATTCTGTCTGTTAAATCTCATCTCCTTGGCTCCAAACACCTTAGATAAATCCGCCTTTACCTCTGTGCAGATCAAGACAAGAAGTAAGACATGGGTGGGCAGGAGATGTGTTGGGTGCTCTAAAGAATAGAATTAGAAACTTTCAGTTTGAGGCACAGCTGGAGGTCTGAGTAAAATGCTCATGTGGTCACAGGGTAGGTAAATAGCTAGATTCCTCAGGGATAAGCATAAATCTCAAAGAGCAGCTTGAAAGGCCCAGGAGCCTGGGGAACAGCTTTCTGGGAGGAGTTCTCTTTGCATCATGAGCTCGAAGCAGGAGAGCAGATAGCTCTTATGGAGGCAAACAGAATACGAAAGGTAGTGAGTTGGAAATGGAGAGATTCTCAGGTAAGTTAAGTAGTGAAAAAGACCTTTTTACTTGCTTTGTGTATGTGGTTAAGAGTGTCTTTAGTTGCTTTCTTTTGAGAAGGTTGTAGCTTTAGGGATCTTATGCCCAGATATAGGGCAGGAGAAGAATCCTCCTAAATAGGGTAAGTGAGATGCACTGTATTTGTGTGTATTTTCTTGTTCGGTTGCTTTTTTTTTTCCTTTCTTTTTTTTTTTCTGGAGGTTCCTCGAGAAAAATCTCCCTTGAGTTGCTGTCATGGGTAACAAAATAATCAGTGTCAGCACCATTTCTTAAAGCTGTTTCTCTGTGAATTTTCACTAGATGGCTTGTTTGCTAAGAGGAAGAGATGAATGCTGAGAAACTGCCTTAAAACAGTAAGACACAGGAGAACAAGAGTCCTTGCATGCTGAGGATCATCTGGGCAGAAAAGGAAATGCCCAGGACTTGGGCAAAATAGGTGTGAGCACCAACAGGCACCGGGTCACTCACAGAAGCTATGTTCTGAACATTTAGCTGCCACTGTATGCCTGTGAAACCACCTTGGCAGTTTCTGTTCTTCATCTCTTCCCCTGTATTGAGGGGATTTCACTCCGAGCATATTTATCTCCTCTGAACCCACTCCATTCTGTGAGCTGAATCTGAGTCATATCAAGGAACATCTGTTAGCTCAAAGAGCTAGCACGGGCATGAAAACTAGTGTCTTACACTGCAGAAAAAGTAGCTCATATATATTCACTTGGAAAAAGTAGTGTGGTCTCTGGATTAAGGCCTGGCCTGAGACACAATACGGTTTCTGAATCTTTCTCAGGCTTCCTTTGTGCTGTTGAGGACATTATGAGACCTCTCAGGCCGTGAGCTCATTGTTGGGATCTGGGAAGAGCACGGTATTTCTCCGTGAATAGCGGATGGGAGCTGCTGAGGATTCTCCTGTTTTTCTCGCAGACTCAGGTCAAAGGATAAAACCAATCCTGCCAACCTGCATCAAGCAGTCCAAGCTGAGACCAAGAATTGGGAAGCAATGTGTGTGTTGTGAGAGTGCATCAATGCTTGTGATACACATAGACATCTGGGTGCTGGGGCTGCGACCTGTTCCTGGGCCCTTTAGGAATTTTAGGCAATACTTGTATGTGTGGATTTGTTTGTTTAGCAAGGCAGCTGTTGCTCAAGAGAGAAGTTTGGAAGCCTTTTTTTAGCATTCCTGAGGAAGAGGGCTGCAGGTGCTGTTTGTGTCTGTGCACTGCCTGTACTCTTAATGCACAGGCACCTGTAGGTAAGCCTTCAGTGCTGAATTCATTAGACCTCATTAGAAGGGTAGAATGCTTTGAAGAAAATCAGACTTAATAATCTCTGTATTTTCAGATGCTGAAAAAGGTAATGCTTTAAACTTCATTCCTTTATTATAGCTGTTATTGTAATGATGCAAGGCTCGCTGGTCAGGCAGTATCTTGCACAGCTGTACTTTACACTAATGGAGAGGTTAAAGGAGTGATGGCAGCTTAAAATGGAGCAAGATCAAAACCTAAGCACGATATATTATTGTGCAATATCATAGATTTTTGTATTCACCTCATCTCTTGTTTAATTCCATTTATATTAATTTTCCTAAAATCTTAACACAAAAGTTTTTATTCCTGGAGTGTTTTATATCTTTATCGTGACTTATTATCAAGGCAGAGCTAGGTCTGGTACTTAAGCAGTTCTGCTGACTCTCTTGAGCATGCTGTTGGTTGCCTGCACCGAAATCTTCAGCCTTTCTATCCATCCGGATGCTCTCATACTTCCCACATCCACGCCATCTGTCATACAATCCAAAGAAAAAGCCTGAGAGGGTGAGTGGACTCTGCAGTGGGTACCCTGGTAAGGTTCTGGTAGGGGTGCCCAAGGGGGGGCCACTGAGTGGAGGCCCTGGGGTGCCCCACGCTGCACACAGCAGGATCCAGCTGTGCCACCCCACCATGGTGCACAGCTGGGCCCTTCAGCGGGCACCTCTGGGAAATCAGATTTAAGAAAGTGCACACAGTGCGAGGAGTGGGGAAACAAAAAGGGGTGGGGAACAGCCCTGCAAGTTGCAGTCAGAAGGAGGAGGGGAGGAGATGCTGCGGACAGTGGAGCAGAGATTCCCCTGCAGCCCCTGGAGAGATGAGGGTGGAACAGGTATTTCTCTTCAGCCACTGGAGAGACCCCATGGGAGCAAATATCCGTGCTGCAGTCCATGGAGGATCCCACAGTGTAGCAGGTGGATATTCCCTGAAGGAACCTGCAGCCTCCATGCTGGTGCAGGTTCTGCTGGCAGGAACAGCTGGCAGGAGAGAAGCCCATGCTGAAAGAGGTTAATCCTGAGCAGCCCATGGGAAGAACCGAGGCCAGAGCTGAGAGAAGTGCGAGGAGGGAGAAGCAGCAGAAAGGAACTATTACGGACTGACTGCAACCCCCACGCTCCTAGCATATTTTTCTTTGTTGTGGGTTTGAGCTCTGAGTTCCTCTTTAATATGTTTTTACGCTTTTTTTTTTTTTAAACAACTAGATCTTTGGCTTATTCTTTCATTTAGAAAGAATCACACAGATGAAACCTTCACCTGCAAGGAATAATCATTGAGTAAACCAATGTCTGAGGAGCAATACAATCTCATTAATTTTCTTATACTTCCAAAGTCTGGATTTGTGCAGACTTTAGAAGTCTGTACAACTCCATAGCATGGCTGTCTCATTTGTGGATAGATAATAATTGAGGTTTTTATGAAAACATCTGGCAGGAAATGACATCTGTACCAGCAGCTGGCAGTCAGTAAGGAAAAAGAAAAGGAATAAAAAAGGCTGAGAAAAGATGAGGATGGGTGTGGTGATGAATTGTGAGTTATAATTATTTGCAATGTTTTCTTAAATTTGGCATGATCCCATTAACAAACTGAATAGATTAACAACAATTTGTGATTATTTACTGGGCAATGCATGAGCAAGAGGAGAAATTTTGGTCTTTAAAGCATTTCTACCGTATTATGATATATTTTTAAGATATACTGTGAAAGACATTGAGAAAAGCAAATGGTAAAATTTTCAAATCTGGCTCCGGCGAGGCAATGGATGTACATTTATGTATCTAAATATAACTGTCCTACTTTCCAGGACTGAGTACCACAAATCCCATTTTAAAAGCTTGTTTTAATGTCTGTAGGTGAAAATTAAATATGGTGGATTTTTTGAAGTGCTAGATAACAGCAAAGCATCAGCTCCGGCAGTTAGCTGAGTGAAGTCTCTGTGTAGTCTTTGTGGAATGGGACACATTGAAATGAGCCACTCACAAATAGATGGCAGAGGTTGTGATCTGTACATCCTAATGGTTACGGTTCTTCTGATTTCATATGAACTTATCCAATTAAGAGATGCATCTTAATTAGGGGGTTCCCATGGTTTTACTTTTTCTGACGGGAATTTAGGGGCCATAGCTGATTGATCTCTGTTTGTGGTGCTGAATCCTGAAGGCATTTTTTCTGCCTCTCAAGGTAGTCAAGCCATCGAATGCTTTGGGTCTAACAGTCCCTTGTCGTGAACAGAGAGACCTGTGCTATTACTTCTGTTGTGGTTAGCCATGAAGAACTGTAATTCCTATGACAGCACAGATTTCAATAGTGTTGAACACAGAAGAAATGATCCCTATCAACACAGTTGCTTCTCTCTAGGTTTTGTAGAAACAGTTACTTTCAAAGGGATATATTAAATGGATAATTCCTAAAAGCCCATTCCTTCCCCCAAGTGTCGTTATTATGAGAGCAGACAGTGTTTAACTGTCACATCACACAGTGCAACCTTCTGAGGCAAACAGTGTTGAAAGCGATGACAGCTCAGACCTGACCATCAGCCTGTATTATCATAACTGACACTCGTGTAATGTTGGATCTAAAATAAAAATGAAGTAATGGCTCCTGTGTCTAAGAGGCACGTTTATCCTGAATGGTGCAGTAATTCATACTTACATTTGTAGGTATTGTTTAGGTTTTTAGATTTTTTTTTCCTCATTAAATCAGTTTCCTAGTATTTTGATGTGTTTTTTTCTTACCATGAGGGCGTGGAGTCAGCTGTATTCAGAAACAACATTTTTTTTACTATGGTTCATTATTATTATTTTTTTTTTAACATACACAATCGAGAAAATATGCTCACAATAACTACTTGAAGCTGAACTGGTAAGGCATGCATCTGCCAGTTGTCACAAGTTGTTTTAAACAGTGCCAGTGAGAGTGAATGAGGCTGAAATGAACAGGGTATATCTAGAGAGATGATGATACAGCCTTATAATATACAGCAGAAAAGGTACCAAGTTGATCATACATTCTGCTGCACCTGTAGCACTGGCAAATGGAACAGATAATGGTTTGGATAACGAGCAATGGGGAACAGTTTTAACAAGTATATCAGGTTCAATACATATATACCACAAGAACTGTAACTTCCCTGCATATCTGGGATGCCGTTGTGCGGTAGGAGTACATTCTCTCTGCATTTAGTTTGTAGTAGCATTTTAAATGTTAGCATCTGTAAAATGTGTAGACGGTACATTTTTAGCTTATAAGTAGGATGGAAGAGCCGTTAGAGGCAAGGAAAAAAGAAATCTGTGAGGGAAGACTGGAGAAGAGTAGAAGGGGCAGACAGAACAAATGCTAATACAGTGGTGGTTTATTATTATTATTGTTATTTTTTTGTTGTTGTTGCTGGTATTATGCTTTAAGTTCACGTTTTTGATTTTAGAATTTCTATGTCTTGAAGACATTTAGTCAACAAATTCTGGGGTGCATAGTCTGGGTTTCTGTCTAATCAAACAAGAATGCTTTTGAATTACAAATATTTTCTCTAGAACCCTATGAAAATATACGTTCTTGTCCCTAGTGTCACATCTGTCATCTTGTGATCTTTCACCAAAGATGGCATAAGGGACAATCTGTCTCTGCCTACTAGAAGTACATCTCCCAAAGCACTTCCAAAGAAATATGAAAAGAGAGGCTGCTGTCAACTGCACTGAGTTTTTCAGAGGAATTTGCTTAAAAAGGGGCTGTGGAAGTGGCATTATCAAGAGAGAAATAAAAGGGTAGAAAGTGTGATGAGGTTGAAAAGGATAAGACAAAAATCATTAGAATTTCCATGTGTTTAAGCCTGTCAAAGTTTTAAGAGAAATATTCAGGCAGTGCCAATGATTCTAGGAATGTACTGATACCAAAGCACAGAACTTGAAGGGGTTCATAAAGAAATTTTTGTGACACTTTTCTTGATAAAAGCATTTCTTCTAAACCACACAACATGAAACACAAGGCTACCAGGGGACTATAGCCTCTTCCAAGCTCTTTGCAGACTCTGAAGATGACATTAGAGATGAAAAAAAGACATATGACATGCACAGGCTTTTGGACTTTGAATATTGTGTTCAAAGAATGAATTACCGACTGAATGACCTTGTGATAGAAGTGTTCAAAGCAAACCCTGTAGGTGGACACTCTGCTTGATATTAGCAAGGTTATGGCTAAATCAGTTACTAGGATAAAGTATATATGACAATTTTGCTTTCTCACGTGATTTGAAAGTGAAGCAAAAATATGCATTTTGAAATTTTGTGAAGTCATGTTAACCAAAAATAAGTTGCAGAACATATTGACAGTAGAGAACGTTGTTAATGAACATTGACAATAGAGAGCTTGTTCAAGCTTAACTCAGAACATTTTAAAGTAAAGTTTGAAGTTGTGGAAGCATTCACTATATTTTCAAATTATTTTCAAATGGCACTTTTTCCTCCAGCTCGATTTAATTATCATGTTTTGAAATTTCAGTTAAATTCAGACGGATATTTGAAAGAAAGAAAAACTGAAATTTAAGTCGAAAGTATATCAAAACTATTAAATTAAGTGAATTTTAAATTTTGACATTTTACTGAGATTCTGATATTTTTAATGTTTTCATGGGCTAGTAAAAAACATTTCCTGCCCAATCTCCAGAAGAACAGATTTTGCAGTCAGTCATACATCCATTAGTTTTGCTGAACAGTGCTGCAGAACAGACTCCAACAGTTGCAGTTGCACCCATTTCTGAATACAGTTTCCAACATGCTATTTATTTTCTGTTTTTATTGGTTCTCATGGAGGTGAGAAATCTGAAAGCAGTCTACAGAGTTAGAAACAGAAGACACAGTAAGATTTCCATACACCCTTCCATCATCCACCTTTTAAAATAAGAAGTCTCTAAGTCTATATTTAAATACGTAAAAGTTCTTTCCAGTTCACTGTAGTTAGAATCTGTTCATAAATGAAATGTAGACAGTTGTCAGCTGGGTGTGGATGATGCTTTCACATATGCTAATTCTTCTTCTGGAGTTAGTTTGTAATACCCTGGAGATCTGAGCTCTACTGCACATCAGAGGTGTGCCCAGAGTGAACTAACACGTTCAAAATACATAATGTCGTGAATTTTCCTGGCCTTAGGTCTACATGAAAACTACAGAAATGAAAAGAAAAATCTGGTGTCAGAACTAGTCAGGGACTAACACACAGTAGAGCATTTTGCATTATATCATCATTGGACCCTTTTTGCTTCCCTCTTTTGGAAGGTTCATTCACTTTCAAACTTCAAAGCCAAATGACAAGAAGAGCTGGTAATATGCTTTTAGCCAGTGCAGCACCAAAATTCAAAGGCAGGGACACGGGGGGAAAGATTACCCTCCTACACTAATAAGATGGTAAAGATCATCAGCCTACAATGATCCATTATTTATAGGAGTGCTCTCCTTTTCTGTACACTTCACTGAGGCATTTGATATATTTGTGCTAGAGATTAACATTGATGTTATTTTCTTTAATGTCTGTTTATTGTGTATGCTATGCATGCTGGCACTCAGGAAATTCAGCCAGAGGAGAAAAACAATAGTATTAATTAGGGATGTCAGTCATGGGTGTTATGAAATTCAAAATTGCCAAGTTTCCAGTGCAGTTTGGTGGTAATTAAAATAGACTGTGGAGACAAGCTGTTCTTTGCTCTCTCTAAAGAAATGCACAGTTTGGGCTTGTTATCAAAGTGCTAATGCAAATTTCAGTGAATGGGATACTGTTTCTAGAGAAAGTTTTGGATTTTTTTAAATGTTGTTTTCAAGGATCTGTTGCCACAGCTAATTCATCAATAGTAGCACCTACCTCCTCTTCAGTGCCATTCACCACAGGATCTGTGTTTCATAACGCTCATTTCACAAATGATGATTTTAGCATCGTAAAGCAAAATTAATTTAATGGGATTTACCCAGGTCATCAACAGAGCTAGACATTGGGGTTGGCTTCCATCTAATGTATTGTAGTGCAACAAATTGAAAAGGTTGAAAACCACTAGGGAGGAAAGATGATAGTCTGACAGGGTTAGGAAGTTTTGCAGAAAGTACTCAGCCATTTGCAAGATTGGGCTTTGAGCCTGATTTTTTTTTTTTTTTAAGGAAAGAAAAGACATTTTATTAATAGAAAGTACATTTAAAATTTGTTGTCAGTACTTATAATGAAGAAAGTCTTCACAAAGTTATGCAAATCAAAACCAGTAAGGGTTTCTCGTGCGAAAGGAAACCAACCAGCTTGAGCTATGTTTGCATTTGAGTAATGAACTAAAAAACAATTACATTCCATTTGGATAATTGAGCTGAATTAGTGGTATCAGAGTTGTCCTGACTGAGGATGTAATTAACTTCAAATTAGGTAACTGTAAAATATCTAGAAATAATGTCGGCACTCCAGTTGGTAAACATTTTATTTAAGAGTTGTTGGGAGTAGAAATTGTATGGTTATACTAGAATCTAGAACTGAATTCTGAGAATATTTGGAAAATAATCTAGAGAATGATCCTATTATATATTCTATTATATTCTTTTCTCAGTTTCCATGCAAGTGAAATAGAAAGAACGAAGATTCTTACTGTGTTTATAGAGCTTCACTGAAGTCCTTTGAACTTCTAATCTAGAAGTATAGTTCTAGCACTTTAGATATGAACAGTAAAAATTCCACTTTCTTGAAACCCCATGGCTATGTGACATGGACTGGGACACCTACAACAATGCACATGATAGAAGTTGTAAATATTGCAGCAGCATAGTGAATTAAATAGCTTAGCAAAGCTAAAAAGTTTCAGATAAGGATTTGCAGGTCATATGGGAAATGGAGAGCTGAATTTTTGTTTTGTCCTATCAGTTTTAACCTCCCACAGACCTGTTCACTCAAAAAAAAAAAAAAAAGGGGGGGGAAAAAAAGGCACAATTTTTAGATTTCTCCTTGAATCTCTTCAAAACTTCCCCTTAAGAAAAACAAAGGATCGCAGGAGGAGGAGGAGCAAGGAATACTGCAGTCTCCCAAATCTCAGTTTGCATGAACAACTTGTTAAATGAATGCAGGTACTGGCTTACCAAACAGATGCAACAAAATACTGTCGTTCTGACACTGAAATTCAACCCCCTTCCCCTTTCCCACTTTTTATTGCTGAGTGTGACCCCACATGGCATGGAACATCCCTTTGGTCAGTTTAAGTCAGCTGCCCCGGTGATGTCCCCTCCCCATCACTTGCCCACCCCCAGCCTGCTGGCTCTTGGGGGCTTGGAGGGAGTCGTGATGCGGTGCCAGCATTGCTCAGCAGCAGACACAACACTGGTGTGATACCGGTGCTGCTGTAGGTACAAGTGCAGAGCACAGCACTGTGTGGGCTGCTGCAGGGAAAGTCAACTCCATCGCAGCCAGAGCCAGCACAGAAGGCCACTGTGATGGTGCCTGGGCTGCCACCACAGCGGCCTCCTGATGTCACCGTTGCCCTTGGTGCCCATTGTCCCCGGCCCCATAAAAAGGGCAGCCCTGCGACTGGCCACCACTCGCTCCTGGAGCGCCGAGGAGACTTGGAGCAGCCCAGGTGCCGGGAATCTTCAGGCAGGGATCGCCAGCCTTTGGGTGCTGTCCTGCTCAGCCTGAAGGATGAGAGGAGTGGTGCGTTGCGCAAACAAGAGGTGACACAGCCTAGAAAGGAAGGACCTCCAATGGCAACCCCCTGCTAAACGTTCAAGGATGGATGAACACCCAGCGGTAGAGGGGTGCACACCTAGAATGTGCATTCTATGTCCTAGAATAGAGGAACGAGTGCAGGTGGGGAGGAAGAGGAAGCACAGCCAATACAGGAGGGACCTCCAGTGGCAACCCCCTGCTAAACGTCCAAGGATGGATGAACACCCAGCAGTGGAGGTGAGCACACTGAACAAATGGGCACAAAACCATCAGGTGCACCCCAAGAGGAACAACTTCCAGCCAAGGTGTGGATGCTGACCCAACAAGTGGGTGCGGAACATCAAGGTGCCTCCTGCGCAAGAGAACACGTGGCCCGTGAGCAGGTACCCACCCAAAGAATGGGGGCAGACCAACAAGGTACCGGCTCTGGAAGACAACTTCCACACAAGGCACGGGGGCCCACCAACTAAATGGGTGCAAACTGTCAAGGGGATGCCTGCGGAAGACAACCCCCAGTCCCTGAGACAGCCAAGGCATGGCAGCCGGTCAAATGAAAGGGTGCAGACCACCGTGGTGCCACCTGCGGGAGAACACAGTCAGCCCAGGAACAGCAGCCAACCACAAAAATGGGTGCACACCAGCAAGGTGCCACCATCGGAGCAAAACGTCCAGGTTGTAAATGGGGACTGGCTGAAACAGCGGATGCAGCCTGTGCAGGTCCCACCCGCTGAGGACGATGTCCTGCCCATGAATGTGGACAATCCAGAAGGTGAGAGCCAGCCAAGGCAGGTGGGGCCACCTCCAGAAAGGCTGGCAAGGCCTCATTACGATGCCAGGCCTGGGAGACACGCAAGGAATCACCACTCATGCTGTTCCTGGAGGCCCTGGCATGACACGGAGCCTCAGGCTGGGCCCAGCTCCTTGCCCACGGCTCAGCACCCCGACAGGAGGCAGACGCCGGAGCCACCAAGATGGGTGTCCCGCAGGTGGAGGAAGTGGAGACGGTGTAGCGCAGCCGGCCAGCGTTCATCTCCCGGCCGCCAATAAAGAACAGTGAACTTTGAAGTGGTGTTTGAGTCCTCCTTCCCCGTCCCTCACTGCACCCCCATGCAGTCCTGGAGACTGCGCAGGGGGCATCTCTGCTGCACGCCGCCCTCAGGGAGAGGAGCGGAGAGAGCCCGGCTGCCTCGGGGCTGTTGCACCAGCCCATCACACGACAGCTGAGGCCTCGGGCTCAGGGCTCTGCAGTAGGAGGCCCAGGCAGCTGATGGGGGCTTGCTGTGAGAAGAGGCAGCCCCCGGTCTCTTCTCACAGAGCCCACCTCTGCAACCCCCCAGCCCGCTACCTCATCCTTCACATGGAAACCCAATCCATGGGGTTAGGCAAGCCTTGAGAAAACCGAGAGAGAGAAGTCCAGGAACCCTGATGGGATTCCCCCATGAGTGCGGAGGGAGCTGGCTGATGCCATTGCAAGGCCACTCTTGGGAATCATTGCTTGTTCCTGGCAACTGCGAGAAGTGCCCCAAGAGTTCAGGGAAGCAAACATCACTGCCATCCACAAGCCAGGCAAGGAGGAAGACCCGGGGAACCCAAGGCCGGTCACACTCACCTCCTTCCCTGGGAAGGTGCTGGAAGCCCTCATCCTGGAAACCATTTCCAGGTGCAGGAAGGACAAGGAAATCATTGGGAGTAGACAGCATGGATTCCCCAAGTGTAGTGGGTTTACATGGCAAGGTTTTGGTAGCAGGGGTAGTGCTAGAGACTGACCGCAACCCCCATTCCCCCGTTTCCCTGCGCTGCTCGCGGAGGAGGAGGTGGAAGAGGGCGGATGGGGGGGAAGGCGTTTTTGGTTTCTTTCCTTTGTTTCTCACTTCTCTAGCTTGTTAGTTAGCAATAGGCAATGAATCTTACTATCTCCCTATGCTGAGTCTATTTTGCCTGTCACGATAATTGTTGAGCGATCTCCCTGTCCTTATGTCAACCCTTGAGCCCTTTGCATCGTATTTTCTCCCCCTTTCCCTTTGAGGAGGGGGAGTGAGAAAGCAGCTGAGGTGGAGCTCAGCAGCTCACCCAAGTAAAACCACCACACCAAGGGGAAGGGGTGCTTGACCAACGCGTGAAACGTTCGTGATGAAATAACAGGCCCTCTGTTTTCTGTGTCTGAGTGTGACCCCACATGGCATGGAATATCCTTTGGGTCGGTTTAGGTCAGCTGCCCTGGTGATGTCCCCTCCCCATCACTTGCCCATCCCCAGCCTGCTGGCTCTTGGGGGCTTGGAGGGAGTCGTGATGCGGTGCCAGCATTGCTCAGCAGCAGACATAACCCTGGTGTGATACCAATGCTGCTCTAGCTACAAGTGCAGAGCACAGCACTGTGTGGGCTGCTGCAGGGAAAGTTAACTCCATCCCAGCCAGACCCAGCACAAATGTCAAGGGATTAAAGTACTCTGCTTTAAAAAATGTTTTAATATAGAAGTTACAAAGCCTCACTCAATTAACTTGGAAGATTTTCTTATTGGCAGGGAGACAAAAAAAAAAGGATAGAACTTAGAACTTCGAGATCTTTTTTAGAGCTTTATAAATTCACTAACGAAAAGTTGAAAGTGCTGACATCTATCATTGGCAGGAAATTGACAGACTTAAGCATTGGGTATAATTGCCATGTCTGTCAGTCTTAATATACCAATAGATGAACAGAATTTTCTGCAATTCTCACTCTTCTAATACATGGATAAAGCCTTGAAATAAGTTCATGAGCACTTTTCTGAAGATTATGGAAATTGCCATGCCACTTTGCTGAAATGTTGATTTTAGTATTAAAGAATAAAAAATTATACAATTTTAACCTTTTCATAGTCTTAGTTTGTCGTGATTCAGAAGGAATGTTGCTATGAGGAATGGCAATTCTGGTAATTGCACAGAATCATGTATGAAATACTTTAATTAATGAATGTCTTACTGATAGATTGAAAATGAAACTGGCAGGTTTTGAGGTCCTGGTTGGTTTTACATTTTGGTGTTTTTTTAATTTTAATTTAATTTTATTTTTGAATCAAATAAAACCAAATTGTATGTGGATAGAAATGCCCTGAATACTCTTTAAAGTAAAATCATTGGAGGGGGAGGAAATAATAATTAAACTCTGCATTGATATTATCATGCTTTTGAAATAAGAATCACCTTCAGAGGTGTTGCAGACAATATAAAAAACAATGAAAGCTGGTACTCTACACTAAATCATCAGTACACTCACTTCATTCAAGGAAACAGCCTGAATTTCGATGCAATACATAGCTAGAAATCCCTTACTGGTAAGGTGTCCAATGAGGAATGGTATATAGTGTTTCCTGGTGGGTGTGATAAATGCTGGAGGACTTACTAGACAAGTTGGGACTCTGAAGTTCTCATTACACTTGCATCTTTTCTAGGCTCGTGCAGTCTCTTTCCACTGCCTAAGAACTTCGCAAAATCAAAACTGCCGAACAAGTCCTGAAAAATGATGAAAAATATCTTTTGGTTTTGATCAATTCGAATTTTGTAATAGTGACGCAGTTTTATGTGTTTTTAAAAGTATCGTGATCTGCACCTGATAGTGGATGAGACTTACGAGACTTGTGAATGAGATGGAGTGAAAAGGAAAAAAAAAAAGACAGTTTATAGGAGCATATTTGACCGCACAAGGTTCTTTTTTTTTTTTTTTTTTTTTTTAATTTTAGAATCATAACAGTGCAACATAAAATTTATGAAGGATACAGCTCTTTTTGAAATAGGATTACATCCAGGGCATTATTTATTCCATCCTTGTTCCCCTATCCAAACATCAGCAGTTCGGTTTGCAAAACCAACAGGAATAAGACTAGGCATCACGGCATTTAAACTAGAAGTAAATCTCTTTTGAGATGTGCAGGTGCATACAAAGAGAAATACAGGTTGAAAATATTCGAATTAGAATTGTAACAAGAGGAATGGTGCCAATCAGCTATTACAGTATTCATGGTGGATTCGTAATACAATAGTGGATCAAGCCTAAGTACTTTAAACTGAAGACAATTAGCAATGCTCAAAACACAGCTGTCTTAATTCTAGTTGAACCTATCCTTTAAGCCAAAGAATAAGAAAACAGGAAACATCGAGGGCAGAGTAGATGTATAAACATGAAAATCGTACTTGAATGTCAAGGAATTTTTGTTTGCTTTAGAGTATCCCGAAGCAGCAAATGCAGCAGTTTAGGAAGTATTGCAGAGATTTCCAAGGCTGTACAACACTTCCATCTGCCATGAGATTTATGGTTAATTACATCTGCTGTGATAATGGAATATGGAAATTTTTTCTTTCCAACTGCTTTTTAGTAAACTCAACTGATAAAAATGTATGTAGATCTTTCTGACAGTAAAATTCCCTTTGGTAATAATGAATTAAGTGGATTTTACAGTAGGTTATACAGTTCTTTACTTGTGGAAATACGATGTAAGGAAGTGATCACATAGCACTGATATTATGAAGATGGGCTCTTGGCATTTGACTAAGGCATCTTTTCCAGGGTAATTTCTGAAGCAGTGTGAACAAAATAATCAGATTAAGATGAAAAAGTTTAAGTGGATCATCAATGTGACAGGAAAGGTTTTGAGAACACTTCAAAAGACGGAAGGATATATCTTCTATTTCAGTTTTTAAGCTTAGTTGATTCTATCGTGGTTTTCTGAGGAAGGACCCATTATTTTTCTCAAAAAGAATTCCCAAGTGAAACCGAAGTTGTGAACTAATATGCTATAGTCAAAGGAGGCCAAAGTTTTTGGTTGGTATAAACTGGTAATGAAATTTGTTCCAAAATCTCTCATGAAACTGCTGTTTTATTCACAATGTTGAAAAAGAGTATTTTTCCCAGAAGCAGAACATCATGATGATTCTTAGTAATATTTTTACTACTTATTTTGGAGAAGAAATATAGTATTATGGCAAAGTAATAAACTATTTGCCAAATCATAATGAAAATACAAATTCAAATTTAAGTCTAAAAGTCTAACATATTTTAGAAAAGCACAAAGCCAGGAAATAATGTCCTGTAAATAGGATTAGGAATACATATATGAAAATAATTGCCTTTGCAATTTACTTCAGTTAAGATAATGACAGAAAGAGTCTACTGAAGTTGCTTCTTCTGATACATTTTTTAGCCCCGATTTATTTTATTTGGCATTAGAGGTGAATTTATCTTTCTCTAACCTTTCCTTCAAATTGCCTAACTTAATACTGTATGCACATTAGTTTCTTTGTGAGTTACATCCAAGGCCTTTGAATCAGTGACTGCCTTTAGTGAGCTCTGGGACAGCTCCTGAGGTGTCCCTGGCAGCTGTCTGACTAATGGCACTCTACCGTGGTTGAACTTGCAGTAGAATTTTGCCAGAAATTTGATGGCACTCCTACAGAGATATAAATTGAAATAGGCAGCTCTTGGAGATGAGTTGACTTATTGTTTGAACTGCTAAGAGTCACTATAAGGAGGAGCAGCATTTTTTTCCAGGCATTTCAAAGTTACTAAAATGCATTTGGTGCAATTTACTTGCAAATGTGGGGGGTCAGAGGATTTGAGGTTGTGTCATTTTCATCTAGATTGTACTTGCCTGCTTTGGAAGTCAAACCAGGTTTCAGAGTTTGGTTTCCAATGTGATGTATAAAATTTACCTGAAAGTTTTATAACTTATCTACACTGACTTTTTGTTAAATTCTCTTTAAAGTTGTAGTACTTGGTATACATGGGATTATACTTTTTAATGTAAATTACCAAAACCATTTTTGTTCTGTCAGCTGCTTCCCAATTTGCTAGTCTATCCCAATGGTATGATCTCCATTTCCCCTAATGCTGGTTAATTGGTATAGATGCATTCTTTGAGCTCATCTACAAATGTTACTTTATTCCCCAACTGAATACAAGAAAGCAGGAAGACTTCCACCATTTCTTCCCAAACCATCTGCAAACCTTTATCTCTGCAGTTTGTCTCCTGGTGCAGAAACCTTGGAGAGCAACAATGTTCTGTGATGTGAATAAGCCTCAAGGATTAAGGATTAGTCTTTGACAATAATTGTTTTTGTAGTTTAGATTAAGCCTTCAGGTGAATATTCCAAGCTGTAACCAGTGAGGCAGGGAACAAACTCAGTGATCTGTGACCTCCCTCTGAGAATACTGTGCCTCCAGCTCTCACACAGTAAAATGTATGGTTTTGCTGATGTTATTTATATAATCTTAACTTTCTTAATCTTGACTAAGAAAAAAAGTTCCTTTAGAGGTAATGAGAGGAAATACGGTGCTGCAAATATGCTAGCATGTAAATATGCTAGTAATACTTATAGAATTAGTTACAATTTTAGTAGTTTGTATGGTAAAGAAAAAACAGATAATTAGGAAATATCTGGAATACTTTTTGCTTAGTCTCTTGCTACAAATTTAGTTCATATTCTCATGTCTGCATTTAATATTTAATGTTGAGCTGAGTACTACAGAATAATTACAGTCTCTTGACTGCCATGGACTATGAAAATGCATTTTTTTTTTTTTTGGTTTGTACAGTGTCTCCTTATAACCAGTTATTTCACTGTAAAATGCCAGTATGTTCTGGCATATGGTTCTGTTCTATACTTTGGATGTGTTGCAATATGAATTTTTTAAATCTTGATTTTTTTTTGTGTTCTCTCAAGGTTTTTGAATCAAATCCTCTTAAGTCAATTTTGCATTGTATATCTCAATGAATACTTATAAAGCATTTGTAGTCATATACTATAATCTATCAATCTGCAAGAAAAGTAAATTTCAATTCAGAAAAACTGTATATGTATCTTGCTTTAGAGAGACTTGCTATAATGGCAAATCCATTTTAAGAAAAATGTGATCATGCTGAAATCTATGCAGGTAAGTGCCAAAAGAATTGGTCAATGCCTGCAAAAACATGGGGAGAATTAAGGAACTTAAATTAGTTTCTGTGACTGCCTGAGATGAACTGATTGTGGTCTTATAATATAACTGTAAAAGGTGCTTCTAATCCAGAAGAAAAAGGGGCAGCAAGATCCCTGAGTAAAAGTAACTTCAAACAATAAAAAAGATGTACGTATTATGAGTGAGAGTAATGTGAGAGATTTGTGAAGAAACTTCATGCTGTTACTTTCATTCCCTGGTTTATCTTTGCTAAAAATGGCTCCCCTGACACCAACACAAGGATAGTGCTTCAGATCTTTTTTTTTTTTTTTTTAAATATTGTAAAAAGAAAGTCTTAGCCACTCAAATGTGGAAGAAATTTTTACCCTGAACCATCTGGATGCTTATAAACATTACCAGCCACTAACTTTCGGCAATAAAAAGTTAGAAGGAAATGTGTTCTTGTAGATCCTGTATCAAAATCTGTGGTTTACTACAAACTGCAGTTTTGATACGTTATACTGCTCCATATTGGAAGGCCTAAAATAAATGTTTATCAATTAATCCACTTAAGTATTATATGAATGCAATAGTAATCCTTAAAATTACTAGTTACTTGAATGTGGTATGTTTCTTTCAGGGGAAAAAGAAAAAAAAAAGCATAAGTTTCAGTACAAAAAATTGGATCACTTTTCCCATATTTCTTAGGCCTTTGTTTTTTGAAAGAATCTGTAGATTCTGTAGCTTAGCATATATGTGATATTGGACTCGAAGTGATATGGTAGTATCATATAAGATAAAGCACACTAAGCACTAGTTTGTGAAAGTAAAAGAAAAAAAAGCAGCACAACAAAATAAAAACAAATTAGATGAGTACTACAATAAAATGAAACAATGAGTATATGCTCTGTAACATGATCTCTCATATTTGTGGAGCTCCATTCATATCATTGTTTGAATAATCAGAGTTTATAAACTGGTGTGGAACAGATAATGAGATCTTTCTGCACTGTGAGATGCAGCATGGTGATGTATGAGAAATGCTCTCCTTCCTTTCTGCAAAAGGTCGTATGCAGTGGTAGGTGTCTGGAAGATGGAGGGGTGACAGACTCTTAATGAAATCAAAACCCCCCAAAACACATGGGGAGTGAAAAAGAAGCCCCACATTATAAGAATAGATGAGAAAACATGACTGAATGGAAACTCCTCTGCCCAGAATGATTTAGTTTGTCTTTCCCTGAGGTCATTAATTAGCTTGGTTCATTGTCCCTTGAACATCCTTTCTCCTGGTCAAAACTTCAGGAACAGGAAAAGCATACTAGCACTCTGGTTGCAAGAGAAGGGGAGTATAATAAATTAAATCCCTATGTTAAAAAAAACCTCTATATTTCTTTGGGTGTGCGTGCGTGTATATATCTGCAGCTGTTCAGATGATTCTTACTATGTAAGCAAAAAGGCATGCTACGACTCCATATCATCCCATACAGTTACATTCTTCACAATTTGGAAAGACTGTTAGGATTCCTGATACCAGTTTCCTCACTTCATTGTTCTCTACATGAGATGAAGGAAGTGAAGGACAAGCCAGGAAACGTTTACAAACCATTACTTTTTCTTCTAGTGTGGACACTTCACAACATTGTTGTAAGCATAACCCAACCAAGTTTGTAAGCATATTGTTTTCCTTAGAAAAGAAACTACAAAATGTGCCCATTTATCTCACTGACTACCAAGGTTGTTCAGCAGATGATACCAAATATTCGCGTTCTGAAAATAGTGTCTCTTACAATGACTTCTATATAGCATTCTATATAGCATTGGATGGTGGAAAGCAAAACAAAGCCTACCATATGGAGAATGAAAATTAGGAAACGTGTTCTCATGCTGCTTAAAACTGTGTTATCTGAACTAAATGCAGCATATAGTTACATTGAGTCGTATCTTGATTCATGTTATTCTATTAATATTAAAATGTTGAGAATTTCTAAGGTAAATCACCACTCAACATGGCTCAAAATTAGGCAATGTGATAAACAAAATTATTTAAGATGGCTTCTGTGCAACTTTTATCTATGGATGCATTCTGCTTTATTGCAATTATCACTTGTCAGAAGAAAATATATGTCCTGGTTACAAATGCAGATTTCTTGCAGAATGTTTTTTAATCTCTTTTAAATTATGAGTGATTATTTTAATTTAACTTTGAAATGTTGATTTGAAAGAGCATTTCAGACAAATAAGGCTTTTACTGGTGAAAAATATTTCCATTGAAAAAGACCAATATATCTTAGGGGAAAAATAGTTTTATTAAATGCTGTCTTGTTTTGATGATGGTTTAAATCCAATATCAAATTATCAAAAATGTATTTTTCAATAATTACAATTTCAATTGAAACACTAGAGAGAATATAGTCACCTTATTTAAAAAGGTCACCTGAATGGTACATCTGTGAAGTGTCATAAAGATCCCATTTCAAACATGCCAAACTTCTTTTAAGATTATAAGAACAGTTTATCACTTCTCTAGAAAATGTATTTAAGCTTTCTGTTGATTTCAATATTTGATATTTCAGTATGTGAGAAACACTCTGTAGCCAATAACATAGGCTCAGGCAAGGATCTCAGTGAAGTAGTATTTTTATTTGCTATTGCAATGGCGGGCATCCTGCAAGCAGGAACACACAGCAAAAGTCTATCATAACCTTATATTGCCTATTACCTGACACTTGATTCCTCCTGTTTCCTTGTTGGTTGAGTACTGCAGGTTCACAAACTACTCAATGCTTATTACTGTACCATATATGTACAATTTTATTTGACCAACCATTAATTTCTTTTTCCTTTTTTTTTTCCCCTTCTTTTGTTGTGACTAGAGGGTCCATGATTTTTTGTTTTTACTAATTTCGCACTTCTTGTCTTGTTTTTCTTAGCTATCCTCCTTATTTTGGGACAGTGGGACCTTCCCCTTATCTGCTTAACATACTCCCCACTGTTACGCCTGCACAATCCCTTTTTAATATGCAAGGTTAGTGGAATTTTCCACTGCAGAAACACAATTTTATTTCTCACAAATACAACATTGCTCAATTGCTTACTAGACAAGATATACACTTGTGTTTAGGAATGTTGCTGCTCATGATTATTTAACCATGAATACGAACTGATGTTCAATTATGTACTGGCCAAAGGTAAAGTTATACCTTAGAAATACTTGCAACTGATTGCTTGATTGACCAAAGCTTGGGGGTTTTGAACATCAATGTTTTGGGGAAGGTAGGTTGCAAGGAAGATTCCAAGCAAGTCATGTAATTGTGGTGGTTTTACTCGAGTGGGCAGCCGAGCTCCACCTCAGCCGCTCTCTCACTCTCCCTCCTCAAAGGGAAAAGGGAAGAAAATACGATGCAAAGGGTTCAAGGGTTGAGATAAGGACGGGGAGATCGCTCAACAATTATCGTGACAGGCAAAACTGACTCAGAGTAGGGAGGTAAAAAATTATTACTAACAAGCTAGAGAAGTGAGAAACAAAGGAAAGCAACCAAAAACACCTGCCCCCCTCATCCACCCTCTTCCACCTCCTCCTCCCGAGCAGGACAGGGGAATGGGGGAATGGGGGTTGTGGTCAGTCTATAGCACTTCTTCTCCACCGCTCCTTCTCGGTCACTCTCTTCATAACAGAGCAAGAAGCTGACATATAAATGGCTATATTAGAATGGCTTCATTGTACAGAAAGATCTCCAATGGCTTAACTAGACAAAGCAGAAAAAATGTTGGGGTGAAACTAAATGTGAATAAAATAAAACTTAGAGATCGAAGAGTTGAAACTCAAAGTTAATAGCTGTTGTAGATCTTAACCATGTTTTCATGCAAGATTTCATGTTATTGTATTTTTCGAAGTGATTTTAGAACAGTATGAAGTTCATGAGGCTAACGCCACTTAGCAATACTATATTCAATTTAATGTTGATTATTGTGATACAATTATTCCATCACTATTTTTACTTCAAAAGTCTCTATGTGGGAATATCTTCCATGATGGCAACTGATGGATAAATGAGGACTTTCTCTGAAATGATTCCCTAGTTGTAAACTGAATGCCTATGAAAAGCTGGTTTTGTTAATTTTTGGCAAATTGCTGTGTTACTATAGTTTGCTGTTGGCAAACCTTACTCTCTGTTAAATGAACCAGGTGTTTAACATCTAATTATGCACTTATAGGTTTTTTAGAGAATCAAAATGCAAATAGTTGTTGCAGAGTGAACTATTACTTCTAGCTCTTCAGGTTGATTTTTTTTTTTTTTTAACTCAGGCACTGCAGTAAACCACACTGACAGCTATTAATGTAAATTAATTATTTGTCCTGCTGGCTTCTTTACAGCTTACTTAGATGAGGGATTATTAAATGCATTGTGCTTTGCAAATTTGCATGCATTAAAAACCTTACCATTGCCTGTGCATTGTTGGCTTCTATTACGGGTCCAAGAATTAAAAAAAACATTGCTGAGCCATTTCAACTGGTAAGTGCTGATCACTGTCCACATAGCTCTAAAATATAACAGAGTAGTTCATTTTGATTATAGATCCTTTTGATAATGTGTTATCCCTGACATTGTCCAGGGCATTTGAATCATCTGCCCTTTTACATTGATACTGTGAAGCTACTGTGAAGAATGGAATTATAGAATGCAACAGAATATGTATTTTCCTGATTGAGAGGTTTTTTTAAAAAAAGAATCTAGTTCAAATAGCTTCACAGAAAGCACATAACTGTGGCAACATAGAAAAATGTAGGAATATAGATCTACTGGTGTCAATCTGCGGAAAGTTTGTAGAGTCATAGAATGATTTGGGTTGGAAAGGACCCTTAAAAATCGTCTAGTCCAATGGATTTGCCTTTGTAATTTCTTCTCATCCTCAGGCTTACTCTTTTCCTGTCTTTTTTCTCTACCTCCGTCTTTTATTTCTCATCCAAAGACCCTTGAGAGAGAGGTGAGGAAGCGACAAAGTGACGGGGAAAAAAAGTAACCCTTCTCCTTGAACTTCCCATCTATCCTGTTCTGGACTCTTGTCCAGCAATCTGCATCAATCACTTTTAATACTGATAGGTGGGCATGGTCTTGCCCATCATCTCTCATTCAGTAAGTCAGTACTGAAATTCTGACAGTTTACGTCTGCAAAGCCATAGGATTATTTTTTCAGCATTCCTCTCCTATGCTGAGATAGCCTCTCAAAATATTGACAACAGAGACTGCAAATACTGTTGTTAGCATTTGTTTCTTTCTCAGGTCTGGTCTTTGTATCTTCTATCTTTTGTCTTTTCCTTTGGAATGTTAGTAAACAGTGATTGGGGTCCACAGGTGGTAGGACAAAGGCATTTTAGGCTAAAGCTGTGCAAATAAATATTAAGACTATATATAAAGATCCTCAAAAATAAAGTCTAAAGTTACTCAATTTTAGTCTACCATTAATTAAATGGAACCAGAATATGAAATTCAGGGGGGTTTGTTTGTGTTAGCTGCTAAATTGAAAAAGTGACAATAAAAATTGATAGTAAAAAATGACATGAAACTGATACTAGATTCTGGGAAAGACTGCATTTTTCACAAAAACATAACTGACAGCCACATGTCTGAACAATTTTGGTCCTCTGGGTTTTAAAAATTTGATTCTTGGAAGCTGGCAGTAGTTCTCAGTAGGGTAGATGTATTCTGTATAGGTATACGTGTGTTCATTGAATTCAGCTGTTTCATTCTGCTTGGTAATTTGGAAAAAGTTGCTTAGATTACTCAATAAAATGTCATCATTTGCTTCACGTCGTGGTGCTTACGCATGTTCCTTGTTCTCTGTTTATTCTATCTACTTGTTACCAGTTGAACTTTATTTGTTCTTATTGTGCAACTAAATGAAGCTTAAGAGGCAGGAAGCAGCATACCTACTTTTACTTAAGAGTGTAATATTAATGAAAAGTTCACTGTCAGTTGGAGATAGGGGTATTGCAATAGCACCACTTGCAGTAGCAAGTCTTCTCGGATTTCCGTCCCATTGCTTCAAGAAGAAGTCTGTGCATGAGTTTATATTATTCCTCTAATAAAGTAACACTAAGCAGTTAATAAATATATCAGAAGGCTTTCCAATGCTGTTTGCTTCTTTGATAGCAGCATGTGTTGTATGTGCAGATGAGAGTGTTCTATTGGGTTAAGATAAATGGATTTCATAATCTCACACCGAGGAGAAAACAGACTGGGAAGATTGGAGTTTCATGACCTGGATAACTTAACATTATAGCTCTGAGAGGCAGAGCTCTAAAAAACCATAAAGGATGGTACTTTCTTGATTGGAGATTCAGATATTTATGCACTGCCTTCAGTCCTGTAATGTTTTCAAACTTTCATTAAGTTTTTATCATCTTTCACCTGGTTCTCATAAATCGCTACTTTGAAAATAAATTGTTTCTCATAGTGTGTCAGTTAGGAGTAGATTCATCTTCAAAAGAACATTACCATTTCCTAAAGACTGGTTTAAAATCCATCAGCAGAATATAAGCTAAAGTGCATTGCATTATTTTGACATATTATTCATTGAGATCGTTTCCTTTGTGCTTAATATGTTGAATTATCATAAACTAGAAGAATGATTGATCCATTATTGGTTTTAAGAAATACCACAACTGGTTATAGTAACTGAAAAAAAATAAATAAATGTGAAATTAAACTTCAGTTTTGCCAAGTAGGCTCATAAACTCCTTTTGAAAAAATGGGTGTCTGATTGCTGTTTGTAAATATTACTACCTTTATCAAGAGACATCACATGGGATAGGGAAAACTTGTCTTACAGAATGATGCATTAAGTGAGAGATATCTGGTTTGACATTTTTTTCACTTAATGAATAGGCATATTCAGAGAAATTTGAAATTGTCAGGTATGGGCAGCCATACCTGAAGAAACACCCAGCAGATTTAATAGCCTTTAAAAGTAATTAATGGTTTATTATATATTAATCACTGGGTTTCCATTTCTTACAAAATATACGATTTTAAAACTGAAGCTTGCAAATATGTCTATAAATATTGTATATATAATGAAAACAGATGAATATATTACAGTGATTTAAAAGGTAGCAAATGACTTGGTGCCCCAGAGTGTCCTACATGTTTGTGTGTGTATAATCCCAGTTATAACTCAAGAAATAAATAATTTTAGAAGTGTGTTGTCTGCAGACAATAATGTAGACATGCTAGTTGATCGTAAGAGAACTTCACAGAGGGAAAGACTTGCATAACTACAGTGTAATGTAACATTGTGCAGTTTTGCTGGTTGTGTAGATCCTAGTTACAATTTCAAGGGGTGACAACAGCGGAGGATGTGAATTCTTTCTCCCAGCTAATAGGAATATAACTTATAGTAGAAACATAATTATTGGAAATAAAGGTGGAATTATCAATAAACAGTTTTAGATAGGGAAATTGCTCTAAAAAAGTTAATGTCTTTTATTAAAAACAGTCTTGTCTTATTCACCTGAAGTAACCCCTGGATAGCTCAGTGACAGTGTTTTAGTGAAGATGCTAATACTTTGTGGGAAGGTGAGGGATGAGGTTGAGCTTTTGATATGTGTGCATATCCCGGGAGAAAATAATTCCTCATAGATTTGTGTGAGCTGACATAATTTATTCATTGCTCTTACTAAAACAAATAGCAAACTTTGGTGATCATCTGAATATAGAAAATACTGGGGAGAAAATGGGAGAAGTAGTAGCTGCAGTCAAAGAAGAACTAATCACATATTCAATATGTGCAGCATCCTGTGTGTGAATCCCATGTTGATTGTGGTATCAATGCCTTTTGACATCTTGCATTTACGAGCAGATTTTTGAGAGGATTTTGGTATATCTTTTAGAATCGGCATGGTTAAGAATCAACTTGTTATTCATCACAGTTGATTTCATTCCATTGATTAGCTTTAGTTTGTCTAATTAAGATATTCATATATGTTGAAGATTCATTTACTTTTGTATTGGTTATATATAAGTCCTGATGTGATGTGATTTACAAGGATTCTTCTCACAGTAATAAAGTGTGAGACACAGTTTTAGTGAACACAGTGAGATTAAACGGAGCATAAAATGTTCTGCATGCTATGTTCAATACAGGTCACATTGGGACCTTTAAGACTGGAAAAGAACTTTGTGAATCTTGTGCAAGATAAGATGCGTATATTTAAGCACCAAATTTAAAGAGCGTAAGTAGATCTGATGTTGAAGACATCAGATTCACATCTTAGGTCTGATAAAGTTTTGTTGAAAAGTATCTACACAAATTAGCTTTTTACATGAAAAGCTGTTTAGTGTAAAATCTTATTTTCTACACAAAAACTGCAGCTGACTTGACAGTGCAGGGAGTTCAAGTGATATGAGCTTGCCTGAAACACAAGGCCTGTCCTTAAATAAACTTTTGATGTGGTGAGACCTTTTGGCAGCTTTTTGACAACCTGCTGACAACACGAGTACGTTATTAGAGAGACATTAGTATGTATTGGCTTATAAACAATCTCTAAAAGACTTGAACAGTCAGTTCCATTGGACTTTCTGATGGTGTCGGCTGTCTGAAATTTTTTCCTGTCAGCTACTGAATGTCTGCATCATTTATTCTTCATGCATCATATGTTCCTCATGCTTTTCCTTCTTGTATTTCAGGGACCACCACTCCTGATACTCATTTTTTTCCCTCCTGTGCCTACTGCAAAAGGAGCAAAGTCCTCCTCCAAAATCAAAAATATTCATGACAGAGGATCTGATTACCTGGTGGCATAGGTGCCAGCAACATGATAAATCTGATAAACTGTTTTGTCATTCATCCTCATTCTTACTTTGAGATTTAGAGACCTAGGAATGGCTCGACCTTGACCCTTAGAATATCTAATTAAATAGAAATATATGAAACTGTGATATTAGAAACTTAGACCTATAGTCCAAAAACCTAAAGCATAATCAGCCTGCCCTGCAACTGCAGTTTTTCTAAACTTTCTGTGTGGCATGTCCTTTTTGAATCCTGAGTAAAGCCTCTTCAGTTGCGTGATCAAATCCACAAAGACTTAGAAATACATTTCAACAATTGAAGTAATCCTTCTGGCATTGCAACTCAGGGCATATCAAATAGGAAATCCTATTAATAAAAAGTGTCAGTATTTATAAGGAAAGGAAGTTCAAAAAGTGCAGTTGAAGCTGTTAAGCAGTTAGATTCAACAGGACATGAAAAACTAGTTAAAAATAATCGTAAGAGAGGAATTCACTGCACATACTGAGAAGTTTTACAATTACAGGAAAGGGTAAATAACCTCCACAAAAGTGAGGAAAGGCAAAATAGCTTTCTGTGACCAGAAAACACAAATGGAAATATTCAAGGTATTAATGTGCCCGTTCTGTTGACACACGTGCCATAATCTTTATGCAAAGACAATTCAATTTCTGCACGTTGTTATACTTCTTGCATTGCAATATACTTGTGTGAGTGATTTGTATATTTGGGGATAATCATTTATATTTTAACCTTGTAGTTACTCCCTACTTCCCATCAATGAGTGATGTTCGGCCACATCCTAGGAAGCAGGGCCTCAATGCAATGTGCGAGGCGCTTGTTTGCAGGACAGAAGTTTTCACGAGAGCCTCCATCCCCTCCTTCTCCTTTTCCACATTTCTGCCCTGGTGATGTCCCCTCCCCATCTCCTGCCCACCCCCAGTCTGCTGGCTCTTGGGGGGCTTGGAGGGAGTCGTGATGCGGTGCCAGCATTGCTCAGCAGCAGACACAACACTGGTGTGATACCGGTGCTGCTGTAGGTACAAGTGCAGAGCACAGCACTGTGTGGGCTGCTGCAGGGAAAGTTAACTCCATCGCAGCCAGAGCCAGCACAGAAGGCCACTGTGATGGTGCCTGGGCTGCCACCACAGCGGCCTCCTGATGTCACCGTTGCCCTTGGTGCCCATTGTCCCCGGCCCCATAAAAAGGGCAGCCCTGCGACTGGCCACCACTCGCTCCTGGAGCACCGAGGAGACTTGGAGCAGCCCAGGTGCCGGGAATCTTCAGGCAGGGATCGCCAGCCTTTGGGTGCTGTCCTGCTCAGCCTGAAGGATGAGAGGAGTGGTGCGTTGTGCAAAGAGAAAACACAGCATAGAAAGGAAGGACCTCCGATGGCAACCCCCTGCTAAACGTCCCAGAATGGATGAATGCATGCGGCTGGGGAGGAAGAGAAAGCAGAGCCAAGACAGGAGGGACCTCCAGTGGCAACCCCCCGCTAAACGTCCAAGGATGGATGAACACCCAGCGGTAGAGGGGAACAAACTGAATAAATGGGCGTGAAACCATCAGGTGCGCCCCAGGAGGGACAACTTCCATCCAAGGCATGGAGGCCGACCCAACAAGTGGGTGCGGAACATCAAGGTGCCTCCTGCGCAAGAGAACACGTGGCCCGTGAGCAGGTACCCACCCAAAGAATGGGGGCAGACCAGCAGGGTACCGGCTCTGGAAGACAACTTCCACACAAGGCACGGGGGCCCACCAACCAAATGGGTGCGAACTGTCAAGGGGATGCCTGTGGAAGACAACCCCCAGTCCCTGAGACAGCCAAGGCATGGCAGCCGGCCAAATGAAAGGGTGCAGACCACCGTGGTGCCACCTGCGGGAGAACACAGCCAGCCCAGGAACAGCGGCCAACCACAAAAATGGGTGCACACCAGCAAGGTGCCACCAGCGTGAGACAACGTCCAGCCCACAAAATGGGATCCATCAAAAAAATGGGTGAGGACCATCACAGTGGTACCTGACAGGCAAGACCATGTCCAACCCACACACAGGGACCCTGAGAAAAAATGGGGGAGGACAGGTAATGTGCCACCCTCAAAGGACAACGACCAGGCCATGAACAGGGACTGGCTGAAACAGCAGGTGCAGCCTGTACAGGTCCCACCCACAGAGGACAATGTCCTGCCCATGGATGTGGACAATCCAGAAGGTGAGAGCCAGCCAAGGCAGGTGGGGCCACCTCCAGAAAGGCTGGCAAGGCCTCACTACGAAGCCAGGCCAGGGAGACGCGCGAGGAATCACCACTCATGCTGTTCCTGGAGGCCCTGGCATGACACGGAGCCTCAGGCTGGGCCCAGCTCCTTGCCCATGGCTCAGCACCCCGACAGGAGGCAGACGCCGGAGCCGCCAAGATGGGTGTCCCGCAGGTGGAGGAAGTGGAGACGGCGTAGCACAGCCAGCCTGCGTTCGTCTCCCGGCCGCCAATAAAGAACAGTGAACTTTGAAGTGGTGTTTGAGTCCTCCTTCCCTGTCCCTCACTGCACCCCCATGCAGTCCTGGAGACTGCGCAGGGGGCATCTCTGCTGCACGCCGCCCTCAGGGAGAGGAGCGGAGAGAGCCCGGCTGCCTCGGGGCTGTTGCACCAGCCCATCACACGACAGCTGAGGCCTCGGGCTCAGGGCCCAGGCAGCTGATGGGGGCTTGCTGTGAGAAGAGGCAGCCCCCGGTCTCTTCTCACAGAGCCCACCTCTGCAACCCCCCAGCCCGCTACCTCAACCTTGCCATGGAAACCCAATCCATGGGGTCGAGGAAGCCTTGAAAATACAAGGCAGCTGAATTCCACCACGGCCTCTCTCTCACTCCCCCTCCTCAAATAGGAAGCACGAGAAAACATGACAAAAACAGCTCAAGGTTTGAGATAAGGATGATATAATTAAAGGGAAAAGGGAGAGGGGAAAAAAAAGAAAAAGAAAAAAAAACAAAGGCCGTGCAGAAGCACAGAGAGAGAAAAAAAAAAAAAAGCAATTACTTTCTGCTTCTCATCAATGAGCCATGTTTGTCCACGTCCTGGGAGGCAGGGCCTCAATACGTGTAACGGTTGTTCAGGAAGACAGACGCTTCCATGACGAGAGCCCCCCCACTCCTTCCCCTTTTCCATTTTTTATTGCTGAGTGTGACCCCACATGGCATGGAACATCCCTTTGGTCAGTTTAGGTCAGCTGCCCCGGTGATGTCCCCTCCCCATCACTTGCCCACCCCCAGCCTGCTGGCTCTTGGGGGCTTGGAGGGAGTCGTGATGCGGTGCCAGCATTGCTCAGCAGCAGACACAACACTGGTGTGATACCGGTGCTGCTGTAGGTACAAGTGCAGAGCACAGCACTGTGTGGGCTGCTGCAGGGAAAGTCAACTCCATCCCAGCCAGACCCAGCACAGAGGTAAAAATGAGTTTGTTAGTTATCTCTTATATAAGAAGTAATATGTTTAAAACACCTCAAATTGTTTTCTTCCGTTATTTCATTTTTCTTCTATACATGTAAGCACAAAGTAATTAATGACATTGGCCTTTAATGTGTTCACAGATGCCTGAGATTTTTTTAAAACTTCTGTTATTTATCAGAGAAAACATTGCCACTCTTGTGAAAATCGAAACTTAGAAACATCTAAAGGACTAAAAATGTCAAGGGGAAAATAAAAGGAAAATAGCAGTTTGTTGTGGAAATTGTTATATGACAAGTTCTGTAATGATTTTGAGAAAACTCCTGTAAACTGAAATTCTTTCTACTTTTTCAGCTGAATGAGTTCTGGGGGCACAATGCATCCCTGGAACTGTAAGTTACACAGAGTTCTTTTATTGTCAGGAAGAAGCTCTGCATGCAGTGCCTCCACAGTAAAGATGTTTACTGAAACAAACAGGGAATTGTGTGTATGATTTATTATCATGTGTACCATTTCCTTGTCTTATTATACTTTGAGCTGCTTTGGAAGTAAACCAGATCTAGCTCCTCTGCATGCTAATAAATGCTGGTGCTTGTAATTAACCTGTGGTCACAGCAATATTCCTTTGAGATAAATCATTGCTACTTTATTTACTTTCCTTTGTTTAAATTATTTTAAACATTTAGTTCAGTTACGAAACATGGCTGTATTTCTTGGCTTGTTGGTATGATGCATATTACCTTTATATTTTTCCATCTGTATTGCAAGGATTCAATCAGCTGTTTAGGATCTGGTGCTCAGGAACCAAAGTCACTTTACACTATTTTGCAAAGAAAATTTACATAGATGGTATTAAAAAAGAAGAAAAAGATATTTATCCACTTGGGTATCCTCCTCAGTGGCTTTAGTCAAAGATCAGTCTCTTACAGTAGACATAGACCAGACTGTTAACATTTCTTAGAAGTTACCACAAGAACATGTAAGTTGTTATAGAGTTTAGATGGCGGAGTTGTTATAGAGTTTAGATCAGGCGGAAAGCTGAGATGAAATCTGCCCTGCCCAAACCCATACCTTTTCATCCAGTTCAAGATATTCTGTGTTCCAAGCTCATACAGTGGGCTAATAGGAAGCTGATCATGTTGTAGACACGTGGATATTAGCTTCTAGCTCCATGTGGTTCAGAGTGAGCAGCAGTTGTGGGCAGGGACCCGCACGAGCAGTAGTCCCAGCTGCACTGACATGAGTAAGTTAAGATTGTGCAGTGCCAGCGCTGCTCCTTTTTCCCATGCTGTTAAGGGAAAGCTTGTCGTTTGCTGCCATTTGGAAGCTGTGTGCTGCCTGACACCAAGTATCCCAACGCAAGCTAGCGCAGTACTTTCCGACCTGTTTAGCACTGTATGTACCACCAACACATGCAATTCATGGTACACATGTTCACATGAACTCATACCATTGTACTCATGTCTGTGGGACAGCCCAGGGAACAACAGAAGTTCAAAAATGTAGTCACGGCTTTTTTCCATATAAGTTGTAAGTAAAAGTTTTAATTAATCCAGATTTTTATCTGAAATAACTATTCCAGTCTTGTCTTTAAGCTGAACATTGTCTCTTTACCCAAACTGTCAATGCATGTGTTTACAAACTATTTCTGTATCTCGTGTCTGCTCAGCATGAAGCCGCTGGCTCGCATTTCACTCCTGCAACACAAATCATATCCTTTTATTTCCCCGGTGTCTTCCTGAGGTTGTTCGTAAGATCATAAAGAAAGATTCATATATCAGAAGGATGATTTAAAATGTAGTTTTCATAGAATTTCTTCATTAAAGTTGTATTTTCCCAAGGAGTTTGTTTATACCATCATTTTGACTAGAATATTCTACAAGAATGAACAACTTTTAATAACTGAAACTTGCGTTGTTTCAGTTGTCTCTGGAGTTTTCTTCAAGTGTAAAGTTCACTTCTAAGTTCAGTACTGTTTTCATTTTGGAGCATTAATTGCCAAAACAACTTAAACTAGCTACTTTTCAGGTAGTTGTGTTTTTCCCATAAGGGATTCTTTTTGTGGTTTTTGGTTTTACCCGTATAACTCTTCAGTTATATTTTGAGATATGAGAAATAATGAGGCCAAAGCTGATAGTCTGAATAGAAAACTACATATTTGATACTGTCTGTGATATTAGGAACTGTTTCTTCACCCACAGGAAGTGAGAATGTAGTAAAAATGTTTTACACTCTTCTGTATGAGACTACTGTGTTACTGTTGAAGTGTTCTGAATGTAATTTCTCACCATTGTTTTATGTCATGGAAATAAGAGAATCAGATATAATTTTCAAGAGGCTTGGGGATGTTCTCTTTAAAATACTAATCTTGCATTCTAGATTCTTGATTCTTACATTTTATCGGAAGTTTAAATAGATAAAAATCCATCAAGCCAATGGGACATCAGGGGTAAAAGCAGATACATAACGAGATTTTAGAGAGAGAACAATGACAAAGTTAAAGGAAAGTTCAACTTCTTGCCTTTCCCACCATATGCACTAAGCAGCTACAGAGGGAATGGTAATTTCGTAGTGCCTCAATGGAAGTACCAGTGCCCTTGCTGCAGGGGCATGAAGGTTGGATACACTGCATTCGTTAACTTTACTTTTACTGTTACTTTTCATCTGTGATCGTGTGCTTACTCTTGCTGTAGGAAAGCACTGCATGTGCTTGCAGAATTTTGTGTCTGATGTGCAATCAGACATATGACACTGCTTTTGAGTTGGGAGACAAACTGTGTTACCATTTATAATTTTGTTTCTGATAAACATCCCATGTGTTATTATCTGTCATCCTTTAGATGTTTATCAAGTTTTCGTTTGACAAAGCCAAAAACAGAATTGATTTCAAATCAGGTTTAAATTCAGCTGAAATTACTTTCTGAGCGTATGGTACCACTTAAGGTCTCAAACAAGTGCAGACATAAGAAAAAAGAAAGCTAAGTAAGTAACACTGAGATCTAATGAACAACTGTCAGAGAAAAACCTCAGTTCAAATTCTTTAAATCAATCATGATCAAAGCAATTTATTGATTTATTAATGACATGTAATTAACAGGCAGTCACTGAACTGTGCACTCAGTACCCAATCAGTAATACCACGGGTTACTATAGAATACTATAAACCACAATACCTGACACTTGCAAAATGTTGAGAAGTACCTACAAATTACTGTTCTATGCTGTACTATTCTATAACTAATCCCCAAAAGTTCCTAGTCCACTTCACAGACTTGCCCTGTTTTGCATGAAGTCTTTGTTATGGGGTACAACACCCCATCCTCTGGCCAGGCAGAGGTTGTGATGCTGTTGGAGTGGCTGCTGGCAAATATCAAACTCATCTCTGACTGCTAATGTGTCACCCTCATTTTTCTTCTCTTTGTTGCAGATCTCCATGTCTCTTGTATACCTTTTTTCAAGCGGACTCTTTTTTTCCTCTTAGTAATTCCCTGCTTATTGTTTTATCTGGCAAATGGTCATTGACTTTAGCATTACCAGTTTGGGGGCAAATGCTGCCTCGGTTTTGGTTATTTAGGCTCTTGTTTCTTTCCAGCCATTGTTAGCCAGCCATGTGCCTAGAGGAGGAGCCACAAGTATTCCCCCAACAGTGACCACGAGCACTTAAGAACATTAGCAGAAATATAGGTCATATGCAATTGAAGAAATGAGCAGAGGTTAGTGCAAACTGGTTGTGCTTTTTTCCCCTGAACTGCTATGCTCACCTTTAATCTTCACTTTACAAAAGAAGTTGACTTGATGTGCCATCTGCAGAAGTGCATTATTTGCTACTTCTACGGGTTGCATTGACAGGCAACAGTTTACTCGCTTTTACTGAAGATTAAATTTATTTTAATGAAGATGCATTCATTGAAGGCATTGTTACGGAGAGAATGACAATCAGCTGAGAAGTCAGCTCTATTCTGGCAACATCTGTTTCTTCTGTCTTCAGTGCTCTACTTTCTGTATACTGTATTCGTGAATAGACCTTGAAATATAAACAACTGCTGATCATGGTGCTTGCTCTGATAACATAACTCATAATGTTGCCCTAATTACTTACATTATAAAACTGTCAGGTCTGGAACATTTGGTCTCTGAAGACAGCTCTCCAATTAATCTTTTCTTTTTTTATTAGAGATCTTGCTATGTGATTGACTTTTGGGAAGGAATGAGAGAACTTCATGATACAGTGGTGTTTCTAAAGCTTTCAGTGATAATACTCAGAGCAAGAAGACTTCAGGGTTAATAGCAGTGTTAACCACGTCTTTTTTTTTTCTTTCTATTGCAGCATCGGAAATACTGTAGTCGATACATTGACTAGTTTCCAAGTAAAGGAGATTTGCTTGCTCTTCAGGAGCTGCACAGCTACAGGTTTGTCTTCTTTGATCAGTGCATACTGATCCATACTTGAAATTATTTCTAAACACCATTAAGAGTGGTAGTTACTAGATTTCCCTTGCTCAGATTCATTTATGTGTATGAACTCCCTGTCTCTCTTGCAAAAGAAACCAGAAATTCAGACCCAGTGTCAACCTGTCCCCCTCTGCTGAGGGAATTCAATCAACGGAGACCTCTCTTTTCTTTCCCTTCAGTGTCTTGCTGAGAGCAACCCAGCCTTTTGTTCAGCACCACCCAGCCTTTGTCACCCAGGGGTTTCAGGGCTGGTGAGGACCTGGTTCTGCACCAGGAAGGGGGCACTGTGAGCTGAGAAGGTCAGAGAGCTTTCCTCCACTGATAAAACCAGACCGCAGTGCCTTGCTTGAATTTTTTATGATGAGGCCAATGTCTTGCAGTCCTGCAGGTTCTTCCTTTGCTCCTTTTCCAGTTTCTCTCTTCCCTTTTTCCTCTCCCATGAACGTACATGGACATGAGTTATATGAGTTAATGTATTGCTCTGGTTTTTGTTTTGTTTGTTTGCTTTCTTTTTCCTTTTGAATCTGTGGTAACACTAAAAAAATGAAAAAGAATTTGCTCAAATCAACCCAAAATAAGATTTTCTTCCTAGATTTTATTGACAAAACAAAAAGCTCGAAAGGTATTCTGCTCTCTGGTCAAATCTGGAGATGTGCAAGTTTCAATACTTTCTTGTACCTGAGGGGTCGTATGTCTCCCAACTCACAGCAAAGCATCCTGTTCACAGAATGATCAGCCGTAGTGTGAAGGGAAGGTCTGTTTCACCTAATGTGAAATAGGATGGCCGATCATGTCTACATGTCTTCTTCATTCAAAGCAGAGATTTGGACCTGGGTCTGTTACTTCCAAAAAATGCGCACTAGCCTGGATTATTGTAGTATGATCTCCCTCAATATTTCCAGGAGACATCAGTTTCTTTTCTCTAAGTAACTAAATGTTTACTGAAAGAAAATCCTTGTGCTTTATTCCAGTTGAGAGTCTAAGCCATGAAAATATGAAAATAACCTTGCCTACCTAGTTCAGTGTTTCTAAAAAAATATTTAATGTATATCAACAATTCTGATAAGTCTTATTTTGCGAGGGTCTGGGATTACAGGGTTAATGCCTGTGCCTCTGTTTTTTAAGTAGAGGTTCATTTTTTTTGACTCTGGAAGTGTTGTTATTCTTAAGAATATCTTACAGAAAAAAAACACCCTGCTAGTCACATAGAATGAAAGTACAGGTGTTATTTTCCTTGTATAAATCTGAAGGGACAATAACGATACAAATGCTGCTGTATGTTGTAGATTCAAAAATCTGTCTGCAATATATTTTCTCTTCATGCAGTGCAGCTCTAATGCTTTAATTCACCTTGTGCATAACTACCATTTCCTTGATGAATTACCATAAACATGAAAAGGTGGGCTGTTTTGTTTTGTCTCAGCATAACCAGTATTGCCTTATTTCAAAGTCTAATACAATTATGAACACGCCATGACTTGTGGATGATTAAATTGCAAATTGTGGGTGTCCACCAGGCAACCAGATATATTAAATTTGTTCACCTTCATAACTCATCCTCATATAGACTGTATATTTCCAAGATCACTCAAATGTGCGTGTTCTGCCTGAGGTACCTTCTGTAATATTTATGGTTTATCGGATGTAAAGAATATCTTCTTCAAGGAGATAGTCATATATCATTTGAACTTCAGTACTTATTATTTTGTTTTAATGGAAAAATGTTACAAATGAATGAGTTTTATTCTTGCTGCAATATTTATATATTTGAACATAGCTTTCTCAATTCTGTTGTTTTGTTCTATGAGAACACAAACTTCTCATTTATTACCATTTTAAAAAAGATATTTCATTTTTTCCTTTGAGAGCCATAAAGAAAAAAAACCCTACAAAATCAACCAAACCAACCAACCAACCAAAAAAACACAGCTAAGTAATCAGAGTGTAGTTGCACAATGTTGTGGAATAAACCTCACACATAATAAATAAAAAATCTAGAATCAAAGTAATCAAAACAAACCTTTTACTCTAGATTTGGCACGGTGATTGAATGAAGGATATAATCTATATAGAATTTTTTTAACATGAGGTTTTTCTTTATAGCTGTTAACTGTTACCTGCCTTAATCCATGTGGAGAATACCTGCAGATGTTATCAATGTAGACTATGAGTTTGTTAAATAAAAAGGCTAATTCTCCTTAGCTCACAAACAGATAGAAGATCCCCCTGAAACTGATGCTTCAGCGTGTATCAATGCAGCAGAGAGCTGCTTTCCTGGGATTTCACACCGAACTCACCTCTGATATTGACACCATCTGAGCTTTAGTGCTGAAGGTGTTGGGCTTACTTACCATTTTGAGGTGCTCAATTTATATCAAATTCTTGTTCTACATAAATTTGTATTTACTATGTCTGACCAAGGCAGCAGCATTGCCGGCATGAAGAAATGTTCTCCACATGTATGGTGGGATCTTCCGAATTGAATATCTTCTGCTGCCTACAACAGCAATTCTAACACTATGAGTAGCAGAAGAAGCCTCCTGGAATTTTAGGCCTTTGGCAAATGCACACATAGATGTGTGCATACATATAGATGTACGTTTGCATGTAATTTTAAAAGATTTGTATAGTCCAATATAAGGGTAAAAGAACAATTGCATGTCATTTTGCCATGCTTAAGCTACAGTGTTGTCCAAACTGATGGTCCTCCCAGGGACGTGTTATTTTAACCATGCATATCGGCAGTGGAGAGAACCAAAAATGTCCCCAGAGTACTTGTGACCTAGCAGAAGCTGTGAACTGCTACCTGCTGGTGTTATTTGCAGAAGAAGTGGGGTCATTGTGGCACAGACTGAGACAGAAATAAATCAAAGTAGTGTTCACCTTGTTTCTCTACTGTCACGTGTTAAAGGGATGAGGATGTTTTTTATGGCTTCTTCAGAGAACTTGATATTTGCTCTATCTTTTGTTTTTCTTTTATATATTTGCACTGGGTAATATTGCAAAGTCACATAAAATTAAAACTAGGTTTGAAATAGTGTTTTTTAATTACCATATTTAACTGTTGTGGTTATTGTTTCTTAGGAAATTAATGAGGTGAATTATTGTAACATAATTAAGCTGCAACATATCTAATCTCTCACATACCCTTCTGGTTTACCATTATTCAAGTATCACTTGAAGGTTAATTTCACTTAGCTGGTATATATTTGACTTTGGCATTACAATTTACATCAAAATATGTTTTTCGTTTTACTTGAAAGTCATTAGGTAACAGCTCTGCCAAAACGATCACTGTAAGCTTTGCTAGTGAAGGTAAGGACAGAAGCAGTGCAACAGCAGATCACGTATGCACACGAAAGCAAAAGTTAACATCTGCCGTCTCTTGGATGTTAATGGCATCTGCTGGAGGTTATGCCTTTTCTTCTGATTGTCCACTCTGATACATGATGGTTATGAAATGAATCAAAGTTGAATGGCATAAGGATTTCATTAACATGAAGGGTATAATTGCATGTGTTAAGTTACAAATCCAATAATCCAAAATCTCTCCTAAAATGTTTTTGATTGAAACCTTTTACTGGCAGTTACTGAATTCCTCATTTCACAGTCAGAGGGTGTGCCTCAAGCCATTAAAATCAGCAGTCTGTTTTCTGTGGTACTTCAGCAGGAAATCTTGTTGTCTTGCCACATAAAAGATAGAAACATACAGTAATATCTTTATAGGGCAAGAGGAATCTATAACTTCATCAACATATGTGTTTTTTCCCCAGAGCAGCGGAGCATTTTCTATATCTTCATTTTTTTTTAATCCCTAAAACCTAGCTTCCTTCTCCTCCAGCCACAAACTACAGGTGGGTATTGTTTTCAAGGAAGGTAACATTCAAAAATTTCAAGTTTTCTATCATCAACTCATTTTCCTATGTATTCAGCCTGTTATCATGGACTTTTGAACCATGCATTTCTAAATTTGGTTTAATAATTTTCTGTCCTCTGCACAATTACATTAACTGCTACTCCAGTTCTCTATACTCCCTTCCATACTTAGTAAGTTACCAGAAACCCTGCCAAGGGCTTTCCTTTTCCCCATACCACCCTTCTACAGATTTCTTGGTTGTAATCCACCTGCAGCTTTGTCAATGTTTAATAGTTACAACAGTCTTAGTTATTTAATAGTTATAGAATTGTAGGATGGTTTGGGTTGAAAGGGACCTTAAAGGACATCTAGTTCAACCCCCCCTGCCATGGGCTGTAATTGCCAGAAACTTTTTTTATCCGCTGTGTTTCCAGTTTTTATTTTTTTATACCCAAGCAGTTCAGCTTTGTGATGTGGTCACTTATCCAACATTTAGGTATTTATTTGTGGTTAAAAGGGGAACTGTCTCAAAGGCTTGTTTACAGGTACACTCATACAGGGAAATGTAGATTTTAGAGGTTTCATATGTTAAATGCATGGTCAGCCATTTTAAATGTTGACAAATATTCTGATTACAGAGTCTCTTGCTCCACTTGAATCTTGCAGATATTTTTGCTGAGCTTGACTACAAAATTAGCTAAAATGTTATTTCAAAGACTTTTAACGTAAGTTTTTTCAGCTCATGATGATGTTTGTCCTTTTGAGTTCTTTTGGAACATGCTAGAGGATTAAACATTTTCCTTCTTTTAGAGTTTAGAAATAAGACTTCCTCCGTGGGCATGATAGTCTGTAATTAAGCACACAGGGGGATATCCATCCAAAAAGCTGTTCTTGCAGAGTTCTCTGAGAGCATCTGACAGTCTGCAGCAGAAGTAGGTGAGTGAACTGCTGATCTGCTCCACTGTGACATTTTTTTGTGCGTGTGTAAATAGCATTAGGCTTCAGTATGGCTTAAAACTTTTTTCTGTAACTATCTTTATGTTTACTTTGACAGAGGGTGGTTAAAATCCTGTAGATGATTTGCATTTTTTTCTTCTTTTGCAACTTCCACCACTTGCAGTCTTTATACAGATTTTCTCTATAGAAGAAAAAATGTCCAAAATGTCATTCTGTCAAAATCTTCATTTCATGGGTAAGATTTTGGTCTGTGACAACATGCTACCTCCTGCATTAAACTGATGGTGATAAATAATTACCAGGGCTAAGCAGTGTAAAGGTTGTCAGTGCCTAATGTACGTTGGCTTCACAAAGCAGAGTAGTGGATTAGAGTGTTATATGCAGTGTGATTTTTGCAAGAGTGTTGTTTTCTAGGACCTGATTTTTTTTTAGTTAATGCTAGGGAAATGCATTTTTTTTTTCAGAAAAAGGGACATAGACTACCTTAATATCACCTATAAATAGTACAAAAGGAATGAAACTTAGTAGGACCAAATGCAATGGAATTTGAGGATAACAAAAAAATCAAGTAGAAACTAGGATCTTGCCTGTCTTCACTGTCTTACCAGCACAGTATGGTCTGGACAGAAGTCAGCTGAGACTGGAAATATATGGGGAACTTTTTTTTCTTTCTGGTAGGAATAGTAGGAACAACCAAAACAAATGGTAAAATGGAGCTCCACTGGACTTGGCTGTGGAAGGTAAAGGTGCAGAGTAGGGCACTGTAATGAGTTAGGCAGTAGAGCATTTTTGCAGGCTTCAACTGCTGTAGGCCTGTGGCATTTTTCTGTGTCCATGGAGTGGTGACTCAGATGATACCACTTCTAATTTGTGTTTATTCGTTTCTTTTGGGTGTTGAATGAATAGTAATAAAACGATTGCTAACGTCATTAGGAAAGAAGAAAAGATTTCCATTTCTGATTATCTTCACATTTACTCCCTCATGTCTCAGGAAACTTTCGAATAGAATAGAATAGAATAGAATAGAATAGAATAGAATAGAATAGAATAGAATAGAATAGAATAGAATAGAATAGAATTGAACTGAACTGAACTGAACTGTTCAGTTGGAAGGGGCCTACAAAGATCAAGTCCAACTGCCTGACCACTTCAGGGCTAACCAAGAGTTAAAGTATGTTACTGAGGGCATTATCCAAATGCCTCTTGAGCACCAACAGGATTGGGGCATCAAATGCCTCACTAGGAAGCCTGTTCCAGTGTCTGACACACTCATGGTAAATAAATTTTATATTGTGGAGCCTGCGACTGCACATACAATGCTAAATATAGTGGGAGAATCATGAGACAGACAATGTTTACAACACGAAAGAAGCAGGAGCAAGGCTTTTAGCTCAGTCATACTCACATTATTTTCAATATTTTCAGCTGAGTATACCAGTTTCACCCATACAGGTGGTTTTGGAATCAGGGCTTCCAAATGAAAGATGTCTTATTGTACTGTGGTAAGAAAAAAACCTTACAAGATAAATAGAAAAGTTTGGACACTGCCTCTTCACTTTCCTCTCAGGTTTTTCAAATCATAGCTATCATGCAGTGTAAGTGGATGTAGCATCTCTTTGTTTTTCAATGCCACAAGATTTAATGACAGTATCTGTAAACATTTCAGGGGAAAAGTGCTTAAATAGGTAACTCAAGAAACACTTGAAATAATAGTCTTAGAAATTCTAAAGCAACGACTACATTTTAAAGAAATACATCTTGCCCCTTAGAACATAAATAATATACTAGTTTCATCAGACACAGATATTTTTACTTTTTTTCCCTACATTTGTTGGATAATCAACATTCCCATTTGCTATTTGTCTGATTCTTAAACTTTAACAAGTAATTCTGCTTATAATTATGACACTTCATGATTTTGTAGAAAATTGGCACCTGCTGAGTGTAGGATAATAGCACAATTCAACATTCACTGTAGGAAGAACTGATTTTCTGCTCATTTTGTCTGGAAATGTCTTAATTATAAGTGTAGTTGCCCTCCTGTTAAAATTCAAAATGACTGTGGATGTAGATAAATGGGAGTATAATTTTTTTTACTTGTATGATGAAAAGAAAACCCAAAATAGGCATGATTTTCTTTGTCATGAATGCAGAAAAGGCACTAAAAACTGATCTGAAAAGAAAAAGGGGTGGTTTTACTCGATTTTTCTCTGTGATGGCAGTCTCGTTGGGATGACTTTGGGGTAAGATAACTGGAACAAATGTAACTGGTCACTCTTCACCTACAATGAAATCTGCCCTTGGCATGAAAGAAATGAAATACATGTCAGTCACTCATCTGGTCAGCAAATTAACGTAGCTTTGGTAATTCTGTATCAACATGTTCTTAAATGAAAGCTATATCCCAGGTTCCTTGATCTAACATCTAGCAGGGCTCTAGCAGGCTAAGAACAGAAGAGATAACACTTATTTCTGCACTTGAGACTGACATCTGTGGTGGGCAGAGAGACGTTCGCTGTTAAACCTGTATTCTGTATTATCACTGCAAGCTTAGGGCTTAGATCAGGAGCACGGACAGTGTTAGCCTGTCCATTTTATCCAACAGACAAGAAAACTTGGTCATCCCACGTAGGGGATCCCTTTCAGTTGGCTCATGAAGACAATTGTAGAACGTGGAGAGAGCAAAAAGTGGGAATCCTCGCCTGCCTTAGGAAAAGGGATTTCCTTACCTGCATTACTTCAGAGCTCTTCCACAGATTCTTGTGGTCTGTGAACTGGAATCCTTCCTCACTCCAAAGGAACAGACAGTCTGGAGAAAATATGTAATACTGGACTCAATGCTCGGTGTATGCTATAGAAAACAAACAAAAATCAGCCCCATATTTGGGCAAACAAGGCTGTTGTATTGCCAAGGAACACTCAGGAGGAAGAAGGCAAGGGAACAGATTTTCCAGTAAGTGTTAAAATGAACAAAATCACAGCAATTTTTGTTGTTGAATATTTACTGTTTATCTGTTTGAGACCTAGGCAAATTAACAGCAGCCATCTCATTTTTGTTTCTTGCGGATTATTCTCTTGGGACTTTTCATTAAAACTTCCCTTAGGCACAGAGGAACCACTAGTGAACCATTTTTACTTTTGAACTTCTTTTTTTCTGGGCTGTCTCAGCTTTAATTACTTTTTAGGATTTCAAATAAGCCTTATGTTTCCACCAGTTCATGTTTACTACAGAAGGAAGTAGCAAAGGGATCAGCAAGGATATGTTCTATAAAATCAAAATTTCACATGAAATATATTTTAAATTTAGTCAAGTAGACATTCCTTCCCCCTCCTGAAAAACCCTATGGCCAGGTTTAATATTGTTTCATATATTTTGAACTGAATAACTTGTGTCAAGCCTTCCATTCCTGCACTGTTCCATTTTTTACTGGGAATGTGATTACATTGAAATGAGAAACCATCAGAGAAATAAGATATTGGATGGGCAGTAGAGCAAGGTGAATTTCTGAGCTGTTTGTATAACTGCTTTTCCAACCATAATAGCAGCTTCAAAGCTTGAGCAAAAGAGCTTATCTGTCAGAATTGCAACTTCTTTTCATTTTTACTTGAAACACCTTATTTGCCAGAGATTCATCAGGTTTGTTTCGTGTTCACCAGCAGGTGAATTTGATCTTAAAAGAGCTCAAATGCATATAACAATGTCATTCCAAAACTGGAGGGAGGGAAGGTTTTTATCCACTAATAGGTCTGTATATATAGGTCACAATGTATTTGTATACTGTTTCAGCATCTTGATCCCAGCAGAAGGCATCATGAATGCTGGCTAATGTTATGAGCTTCCCAGGACACGCTGTCGATGGAGTCAGAGTGCAGTGTAGACAGGAGTGTGTGGTGCAAGGTGAATAAAACAGTTTCAGTAATTTCCTGTTGTTGACTAGAGTAGTGCTGGCAGGTCTGTTAAAAATGGTCAAATTGCAGGAGTTTTTGGAGTAGGGATAATCATGTAAAGCTCAGAAGAAACATTTATGAAAATCATATTTCAACTGAGAAGATCCTTTGTGATATCCATAACAATGAGTTCCTCTGCATAAGTGCTTTTCTGCAGCTTGACCTGTCATTTGGATATGTACTGCTGAAGCTCTAGGTCACAGTCTAGGTATATTTTATTAATGTTTTTAGAGCGTGTATATATATCTTATCTCCCCATATCCACGGTTGAAGATTTGCTGAAGATCTGCTGCCCGCTTTTCTCCCATCACCATAGATTTTAAACTCGACTGCTTCATGGTCACCATGGCCAAGGCAGCCATCGATCACCCATGAGACCCTCTCTGGTCTAGGAGGGCACCTTTCTTAGTCAGCTCCCTTAGTACCTGTACCAAGAATTTCACTTCAATGTGCCTGAGGAATTCCCTGGACCTGTTTGTGCTGGCTGCGTGGTATTCCCAGCTGGTATCTGGGGAGCTGAAGTCACCCATAAGGACGAGGGCAGCTGAACTAGAGATACCCTTAATTCCTTATTTAGTACCAAATAGGTAAGAGAAAGAATGGAGAAGTACTTTTTAAATGAATGGCATAAAATTAAGGTGTTGTGCTTCTGTTCCCCCTTTCTAACAATGTAAGAAGCCAAGGACATTCATCAGATGAAAGGCCGTGACTGATTAAGAGCAATGCTATGCAATGCGTAATTAACGTGTTGCTACTTCTCAGAAGTTTGATGTTAATAATTAATGATTCACAAAAAAAATGGACATCTATGTGGATAATAAAATATTGACAGTTACATTAGAGATTTTTAAGAAACTCTCTTACTTAAAAGTGTATGCCAACTATCATTAGGAAAAGACATTCCCTACTGGCAAGCTGTTCTGTAATAATTCAGTGCAACTCAGGCAATTAAAAACCTTTTAAATCAATCTGGCAGTAAGTTATGGAAAACTCTTATTGTATTCTATATAAAAAACTACTGATTAAAAAGTTTCTTCCGTAATATTTAACGAACCACTTAAATTCATATAAATGGTCTATGTATTCGAATTGCCATACAGCCTATAGAAAGCTTGAAGAGTAAGGCTACATTTTCTTTCTTTTTTTTTTTTTTCTGCATTACTGGTCACTTAAAGGAAAAAAATCACATTTCTGTCCGAAATTTTGCACTTGTTATTGCTACAAAATAACCTGAAGATTTAAAGAAACTGAAAGGATCTGGTCAGTGGAAAAAGGCTTTTTCTTCTGATGTTTCTTCATTTTGGTTAGGTTGTGTGACTGGTAGTACTTTCTGTATTCTTTCTGCATTAGGGGAGAAACTCACAGAAAAGGCTTTTAAGAACAGCTGGACTGAAGGAAACCCTCGTGTTCTGCTGTTCAAAGGAATTTGGAGACAGTTCTCGAACTACCCATTCTTCTTTGATGCATCAAGGTAACTGGTGAACTATTTTTAGGAATTTACCCTGAGAAGTTCTCACAGGAACCAGAGGCCATCTTGAGAATCTAGGTTGTAATAATTTGAAGGAATCAGTGTTAGAAATTGAAATGCTTGACAGTGATTTATTTCAATTTGAATATTTTTGAAATTGTGTTCCATACCTTGCGTATGCCTGAAGGAAGATGCTCCCGTTGCCATGGTTTCAGCCTGAGATTTGGGTTTCTATGGTGTCAGCCTTTAGTTCTTGCTGTGAGCAAAAGTAGTGTTTGACCGGGGCAAGGTCATGTAGACTAAAAGCCTCAAAGAGGCTAAACTTGAGCAAAATAAATTAGCCAGTGAAGGTGTTTTTATGCATCTGCTGCCTAAAGGAGAGACTCAAACCATCATTTTATGAAGTACAGGGCATTCAGCTCCTATCTAGAAAAGTTAGCACTGCAATCAGAGATAGGTCCTGGCATGTTACCTGGCTGTGAATCACAGCCCTTTTTTGCTGAACTGATTTTAGTATCTAGTTAACAGGAGGCACATTCCTCTTTCCAAAGCTGTGGTGATCATGTCTTCTGGAACTAGGCATCAAAACCGGGGATGATCAATTTTATTCCGTAGTTTAGTAACAGTTCTGATAATGTGAATAATGAGGCTCGGTATTTCTGTTCTTACTGAGAAAGACTGCATGCATGGATGACGGGCTGTAAGAGAGACTGTGGAAGCACCAGGAATGCCTTTAGGTTGCAGAGAAGACTGAGAATCTCTTTTGACTCTGTCTTTTATAGCACCTTATGTCTTGATTGGGTTCCAGACAACTTAATGACCTGGCATAATAAAGTGGCGTGGTCTAGTTGAGATGCTCAAACTGAGAACAGGTATCACAGTTGCCAGGATTAGGCCATGGCAAGCTGGAACATTCCCTGTGAACATTCTTCTGAGAAAGCAGATAACAACATAGGAAACACAGATTGCGGATCACGATAAGTTAGGTTTGGGATAGACCACAATTTTTTTAGCACTAAGAAACAAAAAACAAAGCAGAACTGTTCTCCAGGCATGGAGAATCGTAGAAAAAAATAGATAATAACATTTTTTTTCCTTTGTTCATTAATTGATTAGTTGATTTTTGTTGTTGTTGTTTGCGTGCTTGTTTAGTTGGCTGGTTTTCTCTTTAGGTAGGACTTTTAAGTTAAAAGTCTGCATCTCGAGGTTTAAGTATGTAAATTCCATTTAAGTCTTATTCCCATTTCTTAAATCCTAGAAGAGTTTGTGGTTTTGGTGTATTGGTTTTCTATCTGGAATCTAGAAATCCTGTTATATCAGAGGGCTGCTACAATGACACATTTTGTTTTCTTTCGGACACACGCTTTCCATGCTCCCTAGTTTTCTCATGGCTGTTAGGACACATCTGTGTTTTAGTCTCATGTGGATATTATCTTTCAAAGTAGGTAAATAAGATGAAACAATCAAGGAAAGTGCAGTATTATTGGAAATCGACTGTTCCTTAATGCTTTCTTGGTAGTATGTTAGGCAAAGATATGACCTTGCAAAAGTCTTCGTCATAATTATTACTCAAGATGAGGCTGTTTGTAGGAAGACTGATGGGCTTTGGTATCTGTCTTCCTACTTTTTATTTTCTTTTTTCCCTCTACTTTATCCTTCCATTTGTGTTTTCATTCCCGTGTATCTATCATCTCCCTTATGTCAGACTGAAGTGTTCCTCTGAATTTTTGATATCCCGTTCTCTGGAAATCTATCTCTGGAAAGGAAAGTGCAATAGCTGGAGTAAGAATAGAAACTGATCAATATCCATGATGGATATTTTGTTCCATTGTCACCTATTGGATACAACCAAACCCTTGTACCCAGGAGTTACATTAGGTAAGGTGATGTTAGGGTCTACTGATGGAAAGTGCAGGCTGTCCAGAGGACTTGTCTGTGATCATTGTTTGTCTGGGTAGTACCCGAGGAGGCCTTTCAAAGGCTCAGGTGTCAGTAGGGAAGGACTAGCATTGAGAGAAGCTGTATGAATATGAATTTACTTTCTATCTGAATAAAGAAGATTATTACCAGAAAAATCAGAAGAATCCACTGCTTTGTTAGAGGGAAATCTTAACTATTCTGTTTGTTGCCATGCTTAAATTTAGAATATGTCAGTTAGAGACAAAAAAATCAAAGATAGTTAAATATGTAAAGGATCAAAGCCAGCTCTGACTGCTGAGGCTAAAAAATGCTATTTTATTCTCATCATCACTGTTATTTAAAGAGCAACCATTTATTTTGGGCAATACGGTGAGTGAAGAGAGGTGTGTAGGGACAGCATAGTCTGCCAAGAATGAGAAAGATGCATACATAAAATTTAAATTCTAGTATTTTATTTTAAGGAAAATTTGAAAAGTTACTTTTTTTTTTTTTTTTAACCTAGTAGATTATAAAAACAAACCTGTGAATTTAAAGAATAGAAAGTGTGGCTTACTCAGTTTCAGTTTAGGAATCTGGGTGGAGGTGCCTAATTTTGGACAGATTATTTTTCAGTAGCACTCTGTAAACTGAGAAAAGTACACCACTGTCTGTAAACACAAGCCTGCAAACTGGTGTCTTGGTATTTAAGGATACAATTTTACAATAACTTAAATCATTCAGGTACATTTGCAGGAAACAAATTGGAGCCTAGGTGGGAGGGATCCTAAATGTGCTGCTAATTTATGCAAGCCAACCTCAGACTTTGTCTCTTGTGTAAGCAAGTCAAGGGGCACCATCTGTAGCTTGACTTTGAAGCTGTTCTGGGTCATACATAGTTCACTATTGAATACCAAGCTATTATTTGTGGCAGGAAATGAAAAGCTTTAAATGCTCACGCTTTAAAATGAAACATTCCAGGGTTGATGGATTTTATGATAATTAATCATACTAGCAATATCCCACTAATTTTCAGATAAACACTTAGTCACATGATTAAACATGATTAAATGAAGATTCCAATCTAAATTGTATTACAAACTTCAGTGTTTTTCAGCTGACATACACTTAAGTTTTTGGTTTTGTATTTTGATAATCATAGTCTTTATTCCTGCTGAAGCATTTGTAGCAATATTTAAAAAACAAAAACAAAACCACCCACAAGCAGTGCAAATACTATTCAGGACTGGATACTCAGCAAATACATTTGGTAGAATCCACTAATTGTTTCTTTTGTTTGTTTAGTGGGTCTCTTGGTGTCTTGTTTTTGTAAAAGTGAAAAGGTGCTTTAAAAAGACATTTTGAATCTGCTGTTGTCTCATCTGGGAAATCATTTTGAAGGGAACGTATTCCAAACAAATCTGAATTTACTCTGAGATTTGAGGTTTTAGAATATATAATTCAATCACACTGCTAGAAGGAATTTTTAGGTAACTGAAATGAGTCAGTAGCGTATAAATTATCTCCTTGTCTTTACAGAAAGGAATGCATCAGTCTTGCAGTTCATTATGACAACGGGCTTTGCACAGACACTGGGTAACTCAGGGAATCGCCAGAAAAGTGGAAAGGATGTTGTGATAAATGTACCAGCAGGTGCTAGGTCAGCTCTTGAGGTTGATAACGTCAGCAAAGGACTGACAGCTCTTCCTTGTAGCCTTACTTGGGGGAGTGCTGTTGTCCGGCTTCATACAGCTGCCAGAATTACCAGATTTAATGTCAACATGTGAATGACCGAGACCTTCAAAAATTTTAATGACTCTTAAGAATCAAGTTATTAACTAATCCCTGATAAAGGGAAAAAGGAAACATTTACTTTAATTAGGCTTAACCAGTAAAAGCCTACTGAAGTGTTTTACGTTGGAACTAGTTATCAGAAACTGTCAGAAGTGGGACATGGGGTTGGATGGATTGTTCTTTTGGAAATGGGTGTTTAGGAGAGGGGCTCTGTGTCCCCTCATTCACATCACTCCTGGACATATGGTATATAAACACCTGAGTAGGTTTGCAGACTCTTCAAGTTAAATTAAGACTGGGCTGTGTAACACCCTGCTCTATGTATTGCAGTGGGGAAATTTGAGATGCATGTATATAATAATTACAGACGTTTTAGTATACTGGTAAATTGGTGTGAAATGATAACTAAAACCTGTAGATCTTAGTTTTTTAATTGCATTTTAATTTCTGTTATTTATTTATTTATTTATTTATTTTATCAGTTTTACTATATAGTATAGTTCAGTGAGTAGGAGTGCAGTGTTGCAGACCTGCCACAAGCATCTCCAGATTTCAAAAAATTAAAAAAAAAAAATCATTATGTATGTCCCACTGGGGTCATCTCTAACTTTTTAATTCCTCCAGGCAGCTGTAAATGTTTTACTGTTCTTTTTAATCACCGGATTTTTCTACTTCCTTGTCTTCCTTTAAAGCATATTAGCACATTCCCTCATTCAGGTGTTTTGATTTTGATTGTATATTTCTATTTACTGCTTCCTCTTTTGTGGCTTGCGTGATTCTTAACTTTAGTGCAGTAACAATTGTTAGGTGATGGTACTAGAAACTCCAGCAAATGCCATTGTCCAGAAAGGAGATAACTGTTTAGGAATCAGAAAATCTATTATCATTCATGTCTATTTGGATCCCATAAAACATGCAGTGCCAGACACAGATGGGCTGCAATTTCAGCTGAAATATAAGGACCTACTGCAGGACGTTTATTAAAATAAAAAAGGAACCCACGTGTAACCTTTATTTCATTAATATAAGTACTATGACTCTGGTTTTTACTTTTTTCATATACCCTGTATTAAGGTTTTCTTTTCAAATTGTCTTAACACACACACACACACACACACAGCAGGACTGAGAAGACCGTGATTCAATTTACTCAGGAATGCTTGTAGTTATAGATTAAACTACCATGATTTTCATTAATCTGAAGTGAGAACTTTCTTAAATTATTCTTTTTTTTTTTTTTTTTTTCAAGGTGGAAAACCCCCCTAAATGGATATAGGACTTTATGGTAACTTCTGAGGAATACTGAGGGAGTGGGAGAGCTAATACTGCTAAAACTGAGTGCTTATTAGAAGTCAGGGAGCTGTAATTAATCTCCTTTTCCACTGTAATAAGGCTTTTAACCATCTCAAAACATAGCTGAAATTAGTTTGTTGTTCAGGCAAAATGCCATGGTAGGCCCTTGTGAGTCTTGTATCTAGGTTGGCCAGAGGCTGGTACAATATAACCTTTCCTTACTTGTGTGATTTTGAAGCTGTTAGTCCCTTAGCTGTTTCTTCTTGAGTGACTACTCAGTTTGTTCTTGCAGGTAAAGGTTAACAAGGAAATTGTGGTACCCTGGGACAGCATCCTATGCATTCAGGACCGGGTTCTTTTAGATATTCCACGTGTGGAGGGTGTCATGTTTAATACCAATTTACTTTTGGAAGATATTTTGTACTATGCAGCTTTTTGATTTAGAAAAGTAAATGTGATTCCCATTCCTGTTCTGTTTGCTCACCATCACGATCACGGACAAGCCCGATTGCCAGGAGGAACGGATGGTTAAGCCTGTTCAATCCTGTTGCTCCCTTCAAATCCTGTTGCTAGTTGTTCAGTTTTTATACTCCATGTTGGGCTGAGGCATGTATTTGCTCTTGCATGCGGGTCTGGTTAACTCTGGAAGACATTCACACTCGTAATGAACTCAGGTCAAAACATTTACACCACCAGTTAATTTACTCAGCTGACTCACTCAACTGACATATATGCTTGCGTAAAACAAAGGCCACCGTCTTGCCACCTTTGCGTAGAGGCAAAGATTTTTCGCAACGGCTGCAGTCAGTCGCACCCTGCATCATTCCCTGAGCTTCATGGGCACATGGCCTGTGTCCGTCATTCCACCCCCAGTCACATCCTGATGGTAACATTCATGCTATTTTAGTCCTAGCGCTAAAATGCCAGATAAAATTTGAATCTTATTTACCATGTAGCTACAGATTGTTATTTTAGAGCTGAAGAGAAGCCTTTACCAGCCTAAAGAGAATACATAAATTGACTTTTTAAAATCAATGTTTGAAAAAAATCTAAAGCAGATCATTGTACTGTGGCAGTAATGTATTCTTTAGTACATCAGACTAAATTCACTTAGAATACTTTTAAAGAATAAAATGGGAATAATAGTATTCAGCTATGAGTAATTTCAAAAAAACATTTCTTCACTGTAATTGAATCACTAATCAGACTAAAATTCACTGAACTGCCATCACAAATAATCCCGGGTGGTTTGTACACTGTGATAATAACACTATTATTAAGCATTGACTTTCCTCGTAGGTATATAGTTAGCCAACTCCCACACACAAAGGAGAAAAGAACAACTTGAGAAACCTGCCTGTTGGAAGCTCTTTGAGCTTAGCTGCTTTCAACCAGGAAGAACATTGCAAAAAGTCTCATGGTGGTAAAGAAAATCATTTAGAGTATCTTGGGCATAATAAAAAGGTTATCTGACTCACTGTAAAGTGCTAACCCGTATTTCATGTCAGTACACTGAGGCTGACAAGTGTATTTGTGGCATGCATCTCCAACAGCATCCAAAACAAGCCATAAACTGAGTCTGAAGCTTTTAACCCTTTACCCTTAATCCTCTCATAAAAGTGGAGAGGGGTCTTTGTGACTGAAAGCCATGCTCTCTGGCCTAGCAGTGTTGCAGCCTCTGTGCCAGTCTGCTTAAGGGTGAGGAGGTATTTTGTTGCCCTTGCTCTCTTTTCCAAGCCTCTGGATTGCATTTTGATAGCTGCAGCCCTCTGTCCTTTCCAGATTTTCCATTTCGTAGATTATTCCCCACATGAATGTGTCTGGGTTTTCCCTTGGGCATTTGCATTTCAGTGCTAAATTGTACTTCCACTCCTGTCACCTCCTCAGGGAGTTAGCATGTGGCGTGTCAGTGCTCGAGTACGTGTGGTGCCTGTCAGGCCTCGGAGTGATGGTAATAGTGGTTTCTCTTTAGAAAGTGGAGCACTTGTTCATTTTCTTCTGTGCTATTTTACTTTAGTTTTACCTCTTACAGCTTGTCTTACAGTTTCTCCAAGTTTCTCTCTTCATTCATTTCTTCTGTATCTGGATTAGCTGCAACTAAATACCCTGACTACACTACCTATCCCCAGGCTGACAGAAATCCCATGGCTTGTATCAGCAGAGTATGTTATCTTCTCCAGCCTGTATCAGTTTTGATAATACAATGCTTCTGACTGCTGCACTACGTGGCACAGAATGTCTGAGGGATATTAATGAGAGGTTTAGGAAATGGTTTTTGTGTATCTTTCTCTTTAATTATTTTCTGAGGAAAAGTGCAGAACTGAGAGCACTGGGCCCAAGATGCTTCATCTATGTTTACATTGCAGAAAGGAGCACGGCAAATCGTCTCCAGTTTGATGTTTTGGTGTCTCTGTGACTTCTTCTGACCAAGAGGGCATTCTAGTTTGTGACAAAACTTCAAATAGTATTCATTACGGTCACGTGCTTTGGTCATGTGCTCTTCCAAAAATTTGATTCTCAAACTGCCACTTAGGAATTTCTATTTCGGAGACTGCTGAAAGCAGCAGTCCAAAAGTATCTATGTATAGCTATCATCAAACAGTCTCTTGAATGGTGAAATTTATACTGTGAATACATTTTAAGAAAACAATAACAAAAAATCACAAATCATTGGGAGCACTATTTAGCTCAGTGTAATAGATGAATAACTGTGGGTAATTCTAACATTTCTATATTTAGGGAAACAAGGGCTTGTGGTATGTTGGTAATAGCAAAACTTGATCTGTGCGAAGCACCAGATGGTGTTCTATAAACGCAGATCTTAGGGAAAGCATCTGTAGAAATCTACTGCTATGTGAGTACCAGAGACATTATAATAGCTGCCATCAGATGGGTCACTTTACGGATAATCAATTTTCAGTCTGTAGCATAAGTGATGAGAAGACATTTCCTTTTATTAATCAGAGTGAAAGGGAAACTTTTATCTGGAAATGTTTCCCAAAATGAAAACCTTGTGGATTCTTGTAGGTGAACTCTTTTTTATGGATACCTCTTCAATCAGTCTCTGTACGTGGCTGTAAGTCTGTGTTCAGCCATAACAACACGGCCAACAGTAATAAAAATCATAGTGACATGCAACAACAGATAAACCAAAAAATCAAAAATGTCCCCTATACATTCTCTGTCTAGAATGTATAGCTCCAAATACTCTGTGATGATGGTCTAAGCAATTGAGATCTTAACCATAAAACATGTCTAAAATCCTTTTTCCCTTTTTCTGAGAGTAGTTTTCTAAGGAGAATAAAGTTAGTTACTTAATACAGGCCATGTCCCACTATTTGACTATCCCGTTTATCTATAAAGTCTGTCAGAAACTTTAGCACATTGTTTTACATCGACGTGTTTTACATCGTGGTTCACGTACATCACTGTAAATGCCTAAACTGACTGCTTCCGTGTGACACACACAGGCATAGATGGCATCAATTTCAGGGCTTAGAATTTCAGGAAAACTCCATGCTTACTCATTTGACAATAGTGTTGATATTCTTTTGCCTGTGATCTCATTTATTTTGGGTGAAGCCACAGGTTCCATCTGTTGTTATTTATGGCAAAAATTAATAGTACTTTGGATAGATTTTCACTTCTCTCCATTTCTCTCCTTTTCTTTTTTCTTTTTTTTTTATCTGTTTGTTGCTCTTGTTTGTTCATTTTGCAATCATGGATAGAAAGATTTTCACTACTCCCAAGTGACTGCATCTGGTAGAAAGTTTTTTTTTTTTTTAATTTCCATTTTTCATGTTATACTAAACTTGTTTTGAGCATATAAGGATAGCAGCTTATGCCTTGTCCATTTCATTCATATAGATCATTTCTACTTTCCTCCCTTGGATCATTTCATCTTCCTTGGCTAACCCCTTTTTGTCTCTAGGTAAAGTACGTATGTTTGGAAATACCAATATGTCAAAGAAAAGGAGATCCAATGGAAGTGTGGTTGACACTAAATGCAAGGGATTAGGTTGGCTAAAAACTTCTGAGAGTCCAGACCTAGCACAGTCAGGAAGAGAACTCAAAAAAATAATAATTCCATATTATCATCATGTTCCCTCTTTCATCTGCTTCTTGTGGAAAACCAGGAAGAGCATGACTGTAGTGTAACACTATTTTATATTTGCATGAGCTTTCTGCAAGCACAGAGAGAGACTTTTGAAAGTGCTTGCAGTCTTGGTGTGGGATTCTTATGTATGAAGGAAGAATCAACTTTAAGGAGAAGCTATTACATTTGAAACACTTGTGTGATAACTTTGTTAGAAAGTTCATGTCTCAGCATGGAAATGATGCAATTTTAGCAACGGAATTTATATATCTTATCTGCAGTGTGTTAATGGAATATTCTGTATGCCCAGATATTTGTTTGTCTTTAATAAGAATATGTATTGATCTAATACTGATAAAATGAAATCTAAGTTATTAATAAGTTGTATCCTTGTCATGTAAAAGTAAAGTACAATAAAGAGCAGGATGGACAGAAATATTTGATTTTTTTTTTTAAATTGTAGCAAACAGTTAAAATTGCTTCTTACTGGGGTGTAAGTGTTAAAACTTCAGTATCTGTTAGGAAATATGTCTTTCATTGTTCACATTTTTTAAAGACAAGAGACCCCATGCAGTGGAAACTAAATAAAACATTTAAGTAATGGTCAAAGCTAGAAATAAATAAGGTGAGGAAAAAAAAAAAAAGAGGTGTTTTGCACCATATTGTAAATAAATGACTCTGTAAGCTGTATTCTTACATAATGAATACATCCCATGATGAGTTTAAAGGTGTCTCATGGAAGCAGGGAAGCCACACCAGTCTGCTGAAAGCTGAGTAGCAAAAAGCAAAGCAGGCAAGTGGTGACCTTTCTTGCTTATTTTTCACTTCACCTCTTCCCCAGAGACTGTGTGTAATGTAGATATTCATTGTATGCCTGAGCATCAGTGATAATGTGCAAGACAATGGAATGCACAGTGCAAAAAGTTACCAAATACATGCCTTTGTTGCATGAGTCTTGAAGTGATACAATTGCGTTCCTTTTCCAGCAGAGGATGGAAAAGGAAATAAGAGGCACAAGAGGCAAAGGGATTATGGTTGATGTGGAAAATGAGTATGTAGTTTTACATGTACTGTATGCTTTCTAATGTAATCAGGTTTCAGAAAGAATGTGATACCAAATGTCAGTGTAGGAATTAAGAATATGCAGTGTAAATAACAGTAATTTTGTACTCGATGTTGCAGACATTTTTCAATAAGCCCCCAACTTGCTTTTACTGGACAATTAAAAAAGCTTGATTTGTTAGAAAGCTTAAGCCTGCTCATTGCTGCACTTTTTCTTTGAACCTCATTTTCATTTTCTTCAGGCATGTGTAATTGGTACCTTTATGCATCTTAGGTCAGCCAGGATCTCCTGGGTGAGACTGTCCGTCTAATAAGCTGTTTGAAAGTCTGTGTCTCAAATGAGCCCTTTTTTTAGAGGGAGAAACAAGAAAGCTGGATTTAAACAACAAACAAACAAAAAGAACAACAAAACAAACAAACAAAAATTCCCCACCCACTTAGCATTGCTTAAATTCTGCTGTCCTTATTTCTTTAAGAATGAAATTAAATCAGTTCTCAACACTTTTGAATAATGATTTGCTCTATGAAAGTGAGCTGGCAGTTCTGAAAATATTTTTCAGGGCCCTGTGCCCACCTCACATTGAGACTAGGCAGACACCTTGCTGTGCTGTGTTGTTGCAACTTCCTTTTTTCCTGACAGTGGATTGAGTCAGGAGGAGACCCAAATCATAGCTGAGGTTTTTAGACACCTTTTATTGATTAGACTGTTAATGGCTTTAAGCTCTAATTATTAATAGCAGATATCAGCTCACACGATACTTTACCTATTCCTGCAGACAGACCACATGCAGATATGCATTCACAGCTGTATGGTTGGAGCTACAGCTGGGATACCCAGAAGCAGAGGATCAGACCAACATTAGACCAACGGCTTGCAAGTAGGTTTTCAGAAAGTCCCTTAGAGCATCTTTTGTTCCATCAGATGTATGCATAATCTTTTTGTCTTTGCTGCTTATATCAGCCACTGTCTTGTGTATACACGCTGACTGTGTATAAACATGATGGTTTAGAGTTTGCCCTGTTGGAACTATTCTGATACCCAATATCTATAGCTTCTTCCTACTTCATCTCCACTTGTCTGAGATGAATGTAATACATGGACTCAGTTTCATCCAGTCATCAAAATTCTGCATGCACATAAATTACAGCGTCATTGTTTAATCTTCCAGGTCAGTTTCCGTATATCAGGGGCTTCTGTGAATTCTTAGGACAATCTTCTACTGTCCACCCCCCTGTCCCAGCCTAACGTGTTTATTGGGATTCTTGTTGTTTGCTTTGCCTAACTAATATTCATCTCTGAACAAGTTCTATTTGTTTCTTATTTTTCCATTAATAGTCCTGGACTGGTAGGTTTTATTGATGTCAACATCAGCGACTGTCAAGGAACCATCTCATAATTTTCAGCTGCCTCCATTTTAAGAAAATAAATGAAGGACATAAAGGTTTTTAAGACAATGAATTAACGGAAGTGTAGACTGATCATTCATTATATCAAGCGCTACTTTTGATGTACACAGAGAAAATGCTGTATATTCTTCTGTATTTCTATGAATTCCTTGTTTTTAAGTTTTCCTTTTACCATGTTCTGAAAATACCTTTACCCTGTGAACATGTCTTTTCAGCCAAAATGAGATGAGATACAGTGAATAACGGGGAACTGGCAGGGGGATGGGAGGCCAGGAAGCATTACTAACCATTTATAAATGTTTCTTTCACAGCAGGCATAGTTTCAGTGATGAGGGTCATTCATATCAGTATTTCCATGGGTGTCCTTAATGTCAATTAGTTTTTTTCAAGTCAACAACAAAAAAATCACCTGGATTGTCCTCATTAAAGTTAATGCAATTTCTGACCAAGGAATCATATCTGTATGTTATATGAGGAAAACAGCATGTAAAATATAACAGCAGTTTTCAGTGATTTATAACCTCTACTTTTCTATGATTTTTAATCATTAAAGAGTATGTAAAAACATATTTTATACACAATATTTTATCTTACATTTATTTTTATATTTCTCCCTAGCAATTTATTGCTATAGATATATCATCATTACTATAGACATTTATAGTGCCATTAAAATTCAATGCCACCATAAATTCACGCTCCTTAAAGTGTTGACATTTGTAACAGCTTCCACAAGGGCGTATTTTACACTGAAAGTGAAACTTGGACTAGAAACTTCTTTAAAATTTAAGGTGTAGGCAAAGAAAAAAATGTCTTTCCTCTGCTTTCAATAAATTAGGTAACTTGGATGAGACATTCTGTTGCACCTCACTTTTGGGCTTCATTTGTTCAGGCTGCTTCAAACAGGCTCAAAGTGAAACACAATATAAATAGTAATAAAAAAGCAATTATTTACTGGCAGACACACAAAATCTAGGCAGTATATAACGAGCTATTAGAATAAGAATTAGCATCGTAATTCTTCCTAAGGCACCTGAAGGGTCTTTGCTGCCCCAACAGGCTGTCCCATTAGTCAGGAGAGGAAAGGCTGGCCTCCCCACACAGCTCTCTGGGACAAGCAGTCCAGTGCTGCCAAGTTGCCTTCCACAAGGTCAATTGATACTGATGGCACTGATGGTTTAACCTGATTATCTGGACAGCTCTTCCTGACTATTCTAACTCAACTGACTAGTCTCCATTTTTTATTTTTTTTATTTTTTTTATTTTTACCCCATTCGAATCTTCCTTTGTATGCTGATGTTTTCTCCCTTGAATCCTTGATTCTGTCTCAACAGTCCCATCTCTGCCAGTAATTTTTACCTTTCTGATCTCTTTACAGACTTTCTCACAGCTCTTTCTCAGCAGTCTGAGTAGAAGTTAGACAGCTGTGCAGGATTGGCCCTATCCTGAGCTATGGATTCATGATATGCTGGCTGCTAAACAGCCTGTGGTAGGAGGAAGCTTACAGCACAGATTACAGAGAAGGGTTACAGCTGATGGCTTTTATTCTATATTATTAAGTGTCTTAATATTATATTTTGAGGAGTGAGAGTATATGATTTAACTAGACAAGTTAAAAAAAGAGCCAATTCTGAATCCTTCTGAATGTTTAAGACTATTTAAAGATTATTTAGTCTTTATTTTGCCGGTTAATTTTAAATGGCAGCTGTCACCTATGGAATAGACATTGTCTTAAGTACCTGGTTTGTAAAATAGAACATATCCTGCAATTTTCACCCAGAAAATCTATCGCAGTGCAGTGCCAAAATATCTCTTGCTATAAGCGCACAGAAATTTTTAAAGCCAATGCATCTATTATTTATTATAATTTACCTAAACTAGTTCTTGGAAATTAAGGATTTGATCTAGATTCTCTGTGAATTTTGATCAAGTTGCACAGAAACAGGCATTCAGGAAAAGTCCCCCATAGACCCTCTAAATGGGGAAAACACACACATAACCTAATTTATTGTGATAGATTATCTCTCCCTTCTAAATTGGGAACCTTAAGTTTCTGTCTTCTGCACTGCTTCATCACAGGCAGTAAACACAAGCCAAGTTACATTCCTCTCTGACCAGAATCAGAACAGGGTCTCATCCACAGGGTAGTAGTATATTACATGTTTTTCAAAGTCAAAAAGCACATTACATATATTACATATCTTCTTGAAGGTGTTTCTCACACAGAATGCTTAGTAAAGACTTCAGCTTTGTACTTCCCCCCCCAAACCTTTCACCGTTAGTTCTGAGGATACTAAAGCCCACTTTAGCTCTAAAATAAAACAACAGAAAATCACAACTGAAGCAAAACTGCTTACTCTCCTCTAACACAGGACAGTCAGGCAAGAATCTCATATTAGTTTCTTTATTCATGGGAAAAATAGACTGCAGAGGAGGCATCAGCATAGAGGTGAATGCAATGTACAACTGAAAAGAACGTTATTTTTTAAATGCTTTTTAGATAAATTCAAAAATGAAAATACATTTTGAGATTTTAAAGTATCTGTGATAATGGTCAAAATTACCATTAACTTTTACTTTGCATCACACATAGGTAACGCATTTTGACATGAAAGGGAGCAGCAGAGTAGCGGCGTGGGACAAATTGTAAAGAAAATACATACGAGGTGCCTTCTTGGAAATCCCAGCCCCTTCAAAAGAAGGTAGGTGTGAATACCATCAAAACTGTCACTCAAGGTTTTTCAGCAAGGGGAAGGAGTATAGTTTAAGATGTCTAAAACTTTATGAAACATCTGCCACTACTGGCTGCTATTCAGTTCACCTTTGAAGTGTTTCCTTCTGGCCTGTGCTGTTCTGCATTTGAGGTTTTGATTTTAAACAAACTTTTTCTTGTGGAGGGTGGGATGGGGAGTGAATGAGAGAGACAGATAACAGAAATTTGCAGCTCGTTCTTCTCCATGGCACACACTTGTGGCAGTTTCACTTCACCAGGACTTCTAAGCTTATGTTTACATCTACCTATAGAATCCAGCATTAACACAGACTTAATGTGGTCAAATGGGGAGTGACTAAGCATGACCATAGCTGAGGAGAATAATAATCCCATAGGGATTACAGCTGTTGATCAAGAGATTTATCAAGGAATTGCTGGCAGTCATGAACTGTTATGATAGCTGATGGGAAATTCCTGAGATACTCTTATCTGCAGTCTATTACTACTTAAATGGCAGACATAACCAAATGCAAAATACATTTATATATATAGGCAACACATACAATTAATTTAACACAGAATGCGTAATGAGTGTGAAAGAGTCAGTAGATTATATTTGCATATTTTCAAGAACCCCACTAGTAACATCTAACAAAAGCTGAATGAATTACTATATTTCCTATGTAGCGTTAAGTAATTAGTGTGGGTTATATAGCTGTACACACATCTGATAGTCAGTAAGGGGAAGATGAAAGAGCTGCAAAACTGAAACAAAGCAAAAGATTGAAAAAGTAAAATGTTCACTAATACAGTCAAAAACAGATTTTAACATCTTTATTTCATACCTCAGTTAGTGCAAGGAGCTGATCTGATTGCAGTGCTGTGATAAAGCATAGTGCAAAGCTATAAATGCAATATTAATTTCATATTACTTTCAATGTTAGGAATATAGTATTGAGTTTGTCATCATTTAGTTCAACTGTATTTTTTAACATGCACCCAGCTACACAACTAGAAGCTTCACAAGCTAAAGAGAAAGTAAGATCAGCCAAGTGCTCCTGGAAAAATTAACAGTAAAGAAGGATTCAAAGAAAGATGATTTTAATCACAAAATTAGAGAGTATTTTCATCACCTGTTTTTCAGCATAGTTCACAGAGATGCTGCTCTACTCAAAGCTCTCTTTAAAGTAAAAATTGAGAGACCTGGAGGGCTTGTGGTCATTAATGATGTTACAGGACTTTCTATACAAAGTGGCTTGTTAGCACTAGGTTCTGACTAACTCATGTAATTACTTTCAGCCAACTTAAATTACCCTTCAGTTTCAATTGTAGTGAGAGATTCTGGGAGCAAAATCTGATGAGGTTAACCAGGAGGAGGTTATGGGATCACAAATGGAGAGTACCTAAATCAGGAACAAAACTTTGCTAATGGAAGTTTTACAGTCAAACAGAAAAAAAAATAAAAAAATAAAAAAAAATCACAAATGCTGCTGACAGGAAGTCAAACAAGAGGGATTCACGTTAGGAAAAAAGGTGTAAGTTATCCGATTGTAAATATAGAATCATAGAATCATTAAGGTTGGAAAAGACCTTCAAGATCATCTGGTCCAACCATCACCCTACTACCAATGTCACCCACTAAACCATGTCACTAAGCACCACGTCCAACCTTTCCTTGAACACCCGCAGGAACGGTGACTCCACCACCTCCCTGGGCAACCCGTCCCAATGCCTGACTGCTCTTTCTGAGAAGAAATGTCTCCTCATTTCCAACGTAAACCTCCCCTGGCACAACTTGAGGCCATTCCCTCTAGTCCTATCACTAGTTAACCTGCGAGAAGAGGCTGACCTCCAGCTGCCCACACCTTCCTTTTAGGTAGCTGTAGAGAGCAATAAGGTCTCCCTGAGCCTCCTTTTTTTCCAGACTAAACACCCCTAGTTCCCTCACAGGACTTGTGTTCCAGGCCCTTCACCAGCTCCATAGCCCTTCTCTGGACACGTTCCAGGGCCTCGATGTTCTTCTTGTAGTGAGGGGCACAGAACTGAATACAGTACTTGAGGCGTGGCCTCATCAGAGCAGAGTACAAGGGGATGAAAAAAGGACTGTTGTGGGTTAACCCCAGTAGGTACCCAAAAATCACCCAGCTGCTTGCTCACTCACCTCCAGGGGGATGAGGGAGACAATGAGAAGGTAAAAAGTGACAAAACTCGAATCAAGAAACTCATTCACCACTGCTATCGGCAGGCTACCAGTACAGCAGTGAAACGTTTCTTTCTTCATTAGAAGTAGGTGTAGGTTTGTCAACAGCCTCTGTTGCTTTCTACTGTAACCATGATGTGTATCTGGTTTAGAAATTCTTTCTCATCATGTCCTACGTATTTTATATCACATGACTTTAAATCAGTTTGAACATAATTCACAATATTAAAATGAAAATATTATTTTTCTCCACATTGCATATGGAATATCTAATCGCTATTTATGATATGTAAGATTTATCGCACTCATTAGGAGAGGCCTTTAAAATTTATTAGTCTTCACCTTGCTTGAATTATAAATTGTTCACTTCATTCAAGAGAGAAAAATCCATGTCTCGTGAATGGTCATCATGCCTCTTTTATGTACATTTATTTCTCTTCTTAATGGTTTGAACAATAAGTTTGAACAATAAAGTTTGAGTGATTATTATTGCATAAAGACTTAAACCATTTCTGCAATAAAGAGGCTGATTTGGCAGAAAATAGCCTGGTGCTTCTGGGTCTAAAAGGCTTTGGAAACATATCAAAGTTGGAGAAACAGTAGATTTGACTTGAATGAAAGGGAGAGAAGCAAGTATTGTTTGCAGTGTGTTCTTTGATTGCTTTTAATTTGCCTTTCCCACAACCTTGTTTGTGATAAGCACTGCCAGTAATGATCCCTGATGCTTCTGAGCTTTACACCTACATCTGGGGTTCAATGTCTGCGACTGCAATGGGAATCCCCACTTAACAAATATTGAAACATATCTGCTTAGATCTGTTTCTTCCAGTGAGCTACTCAAAGAAGAGCAAATGGCTTTCACAGTCAGAAAAGCCAAGTTATACTTGATTATTCAAGCTTTTCAAAAGGAAAGAATCCAAAAGACTAGGTAAAACAGAACTGAGATAGGAAACTTCATAAGCAATTCCTGTCTGCATGCTGTCCTTGCTTCTAGTCAGAACTAACTTTGTATCACCAAACTGCAGCGTCTCCTAGCTCATAATGTTGTTTTTTGGTTTTTATTATCTTACATCACCCCGAGGTCTGATTATCTGCTCACATAATATATTGTGTGTCTCTCTCTCCTTGAACCACCAGCCCCTTGCTATGACTACTTTGCCAAGCCCTGCAGCTTCTAGCGCTTTCTCCCAGGCACATTCCATTGTTTACTGAGAAAAGGAGCATTCACAGCATTCACACGTTCACAGTTTTCACCAGATCCAATCTCTGTCTTTTAGGGAAACATGCTATATAAACTGAGAACAAACCTTTCTGTGTCTTTGGCATGAACAGACATGGTAAATTTAATCAAATGAAAATTCCCCTTCGTTATCTATTAGGGAGAGGCGCCATAGGCAAATTGTTCCTCTGACTTTTTTTGTGATCAGCTCCCTGGCATTTTGGCAGTGGGTTATCTTCCCTCCTTCCCTCAATCTGTTATGTTATTCTGTGATCTCATCTTTCCTCACAAAGTTGGGGATCAATGAGTTCTTGCCCTTTGCAGTGGCATTCCGTATGACTAAGTGCCAAGCAGTTCTGTGTCCTTGCAGCAACACCCTGCCATGGCTGCCTGGCCTTATGCTATGGTTATCGCTCAGGAAAAGGGAAAAAAAACCTGCAGCGGTCAGTGAAACATAGTCCTCAGAAGTGACCGGGATAAGTTTTGCCAAGGTTGCTTTATGCTGGGTAGAGACTTAAGTAGATTGTTGTTCTTTCTTCTGACTGAATGCTTCTAGAAGTGGAATTGTTTTAACTGAAGAGGTCTTCATGGAAAATGCAGTGGTGCTTTGGGAACAGTTATTGGAGCTTAGACAGAATTTAAATGAAGATTCCTACAGCACACACTCATAGGAGTTGCAATTTATTTTTATTTTTATTTTTAATTTTTTATTTCTTTTATCATTTAAAGTTGGATTTAAGGATTAGCTGAAAAGGAGGGTCGGGAATCATGTTTATGTAAACAAATGGAAATTGCTTTCTGCATACTAATTGCAATTACACAATTCTGTTTTCAGATTTCATTAATACCAAACTGTTTATTTTCACAGCTAATATGAAAATGATCATAACTGTTTTTAGCTGTTCTACATAATGAACATAAACATATTTGCTGTCAGCATTTGCACTAGGAATTATATTTTTGCCCAATAAACAGATAATTTCTACTATTCATAGTCTAAAAGAAAACTGTTATGTGCTGTTGAAGAACATCCCAATTTAATAGCATAGACATTTTAGGCTTTGCTATACTTTTAGCACACAATTAGTGGAAAATTCTGAACTGCAAAAAAATATTTAGGCACAATGTTTTTTGGAAGTTTCCATAATTATAACTGAAACAACATAATGCTGAAAATAATAAAACATGATTTAGAATATTCAGGAATAGAACTGTACAGATGCACCGAAATTCATACTACAGAGGATGCACATGAAATAATTCTCTGACTAGTCCTGTTTTTTAGTAATAACTGAATTAACAGAGGTCATTTCATATATAAGAGTATTTTAACAAGCATAATGAAGCAGGTTTTTAGACTTTTACTGTGTATTTTACAATTGTCTAAAAGACTTGCGTGAAAAATGACCACATGCATTTTACACAGACCCTGTTCATAGTATACAACACTTGCATACTTCGCAGTAAAACTTTCAATGCATTTTTAGATGTATTTCCATCATAATAGCACAAGATAAGAGCTTTGTGTATGTCAAAAGTAAGTCCAGAGTTCTTGTGTACAAAATAGAAAATAGCCATTAGCTAGAAATCTATCTAAAGTTCCTTATATAACAAAGTGTTAGTGTCTGATCTGCAGCAATACTGAAATTATCTTAGACTTTTCCAGCAGCTATCTGCTTATTTATCTTCTCCATGAGCATAAGTAGGAGGAGTTTTGGAATTAGACATGAAAGCTAATGTGATTATTTCATTTCTTTAATAATCCAAAAATGCTATTTTTTTGTAGCTTGTTTTTTCCACGAGCTACTTCTGTTTGTCTCAGCTTGAGGAGATATGTTTAACTAGTTCCCAGCTAAGAGTGTAAAAACTGAGAAAAGCCTCTGGTATTAGTGTTTTTGCAATTAAAAAAAAAGGAGAGTTGCTTTAATACTCCAAAACTCAGCACTTTTGTCTCCTGTAAAAGAGCATCAACTTGGAATTCCAGACATCAGAGTGTTTTAGGAAGGACTGAAACTGTTCATTGGTATTTTTATTTGTGGTGATTTTGATCAGACTTTTCTTTCACTGCAAGCAAACCAATATACTTCCCTTCAAGAGTTTTCTTCTTGAATATATATGCATCTTCAATATAGCCAGATAACAAGGTATTATTGCATTATTAAGAGTACAGCACTAATTAATAGCAGCAGCAAACAGAGGTAGTAAAATCAGTGTTATAGCAACAATGGTATTATAGGTTCAACAAACTTACTGATAATACTATGGCAGTGAATATACTTATTTTAGATTACAAACATCAATACTATAGCAGTAAGTATAGTTATGATAGGTTATAGTTATCATGCCTATACTTTGACAGATTATGTATATGTATACATATTCATAAAATAACCTGTACCAAATCACAGAATCACAGAATGGCTGAGGTTGGAAGGGTCCTATGAAAATCATCTAGTCCAATCCCCCTACACCAAACAGGATCCCCTAGAGCACCTTGCACAGGATGGAATCCATGTGGGTTTTGAATATCTCCAGAGGAGACTGCACAACCTCTCTGGGCAGCCTGTCCCAGTGCTCTGTCACCTTCCCAGTAAAGAAGTGCCCCCTCATATTGAGCTGGGACCTCCCGTGCTTCAGTCTGTGCCCGTTGCCTCTCCTCCTGTTGCTGGGCACAACTGAAAAGAGAAAGGCTCCATCCTCTCGACACCCTCCCCTCAGATATTTATACACATTGATGAGGTCTCCCGTCAGTCTTCTTGTTTCCAGGCTAAACAGGCCCAGTTCTCTCAGCCTGTCCTCACCAGGGCTGAGCAGAGGGGGAGGATCACCTTCCTTGACCTCTCCCAAACTCTTCCAAATTGACTTGACCTTGACTCTTCCGAATGCCCCCCAGGATCCCGTTGGCCTTCTTGGCCACAAGAGCACATTGCTGCCTCCCGATCAGCCCGCTGCCCACCAGGACTCCCAGCTCCCTCTCTGCAGAGCTGCACTCCAGCAGGACACCCTCTAGCCTGTACTGGTGCTTGGGGTTATTCCTGTCTAGGTGCAGGACCCTGCACTTGCCCTTGTTGAACTTCATGAGGTTCCTCTCAGCCCAACCCTCCAGACTGTCGAGGTCCTTCTGAATGGCAGCACAACCCCCTGGGGTATCAGCCATGCTTCCCAGCTTTGCATCAGCAAACTTGCTGAGGGTGCATTACATTCCATCCTTCAGGTTAGTGATGAGTAAGTTGAACAACACTGGACCCAGTACTGACCCCTGGGGGACACTGCTAGCTACAGGCCTCCAACTAGATTCTGCACCACTAAGCATAACCCGCTGAGCTCTGCTGTCCAGCCAACCAGTCCCAGAAGGTGGTTGGGGGAGTTGTGGGGGGGGGGTGTCAAGGTCCTAGTGACCTCAAAGGTTCTAATTAAGAAAACCGATCTCAGAAGAGACTGAACCTCTCAGAAGTGGGCCCAGAAAGGGCCCAGAGTAACAGTCTCATGTTGAAGTCTCATGTTGTGATGGTCTGCATCACAGGGTGGGGAGCACTGCAGAAACAATCCGACAGTTAGGAGTAAACCCCATGCTCCAGTGGCACCTCAGCCTGTTTAGAACGATAGAAAGAGAAGTACATGCAGTATGGGAAGTTTCTTGGACAACAAAAGGCTCCGTTTTTGTGTAGAAATCAGAACATTTTTATCTTATAGGGACAAGAGGGCATAGGACACCACCATATCAAGTAACCAAGAGATGCCGTTAATTTCTGTCTTTCTCCTGTGACAGTCAATAGATGATGATTTTTTAATTTTCTGTTATTTTCTTAAACACAATTTTATTTTCCCAAATTCTTTCCTGCTTTCTGAGATGGTAAGTTGTTCCTCATTTCTTGTTTTGCCCTTATTGATGGTACCTTCAGGACGTCTCCAGTTCTCAGGGTGCCACCTGCACCCCTCAGGCCACCCCTAGTTCCCAGGCCAAGTTCCTAAACACCAACAGGTGAAAATGTCTGCTAGGTGAGTTCCAGGCCAACAGACATTTTCTCCTGTCAGTGTTTGGCAGCCATTTTATGTCAGTGTTTTCTCGGTATAGCCAGGTTATCCCTGTAACTGCTCCCATCAGGGTGAGCTCAGGGTGAGCTGTTTTCCCATGAGTTTCAGTTTGAACTGTCTCTCATTCAACTTTACAACTTGCTTTCTTCCTGGACTATGTTGCAATTGTCACTTTCATTTTACAGGCAAACTTTCAGGGCGTTGTAAGCTTTCAGAGAAGAAATTTTGTCCTATGTTAAGCATCAATATGTGGGAAGGGTGTTTTGTATGCCTTCCAGAACTTTCCTGCTGTCTTTTGCATTATTATGAGCAGGAGACTTGATGTGACCCTTTGCCATTCCTGCATTCCAATGTAGTGCTGGGCATTTAAGTCCAACGTGTTACATTCGCTATGTGATCACATTCAGTCTGTGATCATTAATCACAAGATCATTAATCACTCATTGCTGAATCCTCGGTGATTTTAACATGGCTGTCTGCAATGTCCTAGTGTGATTTTTCAGTCTATTTCTGCACATATAGACAGAGAGGATTTGTTGCAGAAAGCTATGCAAACAGACCTTTGTAACTGGTCTTCTGAAAAGTTGTGTATGAAATTAGCTAATTACTCTTTGCTTATTTGTGTGGAAAAGCATATTTGGAAAGTGCAGTAGTTGTTTGACCACAGTGAATCTGATGTATGTCTGTTAATGTACTCTCTCGTGGAAAAAGAGTAACATCTTTTCAATGAGCCTTGAGTTTGCCTTAGGGTAAAACTCATCACTTGTCACAGGGTTAAGAGTGGTTGAACCTGACAAGACAAATGCAAACAAAACAAAACAAACAAAAAACATAATAATCAGAATTACTGCAAGACTAGAATGTGAACAGTGGCCATCTCATCTCTTTTGTACCACTAGTACATTGAGAATAATCTTGATTGCATAATAACTGATGATTCTTCCATGGATAATTCCTTACTGCTTTTCACTGATTTCTGATAAAATCTCCACTTTACACATTACTCTCCACATTACTTTGAGATCCTTCTTCAGTAAATTTCTTCTAAACTAAACTTCAGTTAAACACTACCGTAATGGTATGTTTTTTCTCCACTCTGTCAGTTCTATTTAAATTTTGCTGTATTAGGAAGTGTGTCAAGAGGCACGCTATTTATACTGTGGGAAATGCAATGTCAAAATTCAGGTTGGTCCCACAGGGACAATTACAGGGTAGCTGGGTATCAGGACTATCACTGTGTGCACACTCAGAGCGCTTGAGTCCTCACTTCTTTGTGTAGTCCAGGACCTCCCCACCTGGTCACTAGCAGTTTTGGAAGTTGTGCTGTCTTGATTGACTGAACTGCCTGGAGCCTTCACAGTAAAGCAAATGACTAACTGCTGCTGCGGCTGTCATGCTGGGAATTTTAGGACAGTTTTGGATTCCCCTAGGCATTGCCAGCTGTGCATGCACCAATTCACGTCCTTCAGTGTGTTGATCAGACCCCTGGGTGGCAAATCAGGCAGTCCGGGATTCTTCCTAGAAGGCTTTCCTAGGCAGTTCTGCTGCAGACACGACCGAGCATACCTCCAGGCTGTAAGCAGTCACTAGAAACTGACACTGCAGGATGCAGGGGTGGTGACATAGGGCAGTCTTTTGTGGATAATTAGGATTGTTGGATGTTTTGTAAGTAATGCAAGGTCAGAAACGTATCATGCTTTTGCTGGGGTGTTCACATCAGGCCACAGACCCTGCAGCATGTAAGAATTCTCGCCTGATCCATCTGAAAATGTCATTGCAAGCATGCTCACACCAGAGACTCCTTTCATGATGTGGCCAGACACCAGTGAGCCTGCTGAAGAGGTTTGATTCTCCTTGCAAACTCGGCTCTATACAGAACTCTCAACGACCATTTTTTTTTGGCTATTATTATTACTAATTTTTTAATCAGTCTGTGTCTGTGCAACAGAAACAAATTATGCAGTTGAGGTTAAATCAGAACTTCCCTTCAGAGAATTCGATCCTAGCTAAGGATCATTTTTGTTGAAACCAGAAGAATACCAAGGTACTTTGCATCTTCTTGCGGTAGTACCTGCAAGGCAAGAGGCAAGGCCAAGGGCCTGAGTTTAATGGTAGCTCCTGGGCATCTGGGTATTAGGCCCAGGCTGGGTTTCTCAGAGCCAGTCAAGCCTGCTGATGACCTTGAGGCATGTAATGTGATTTTGCATAAATTCAGCACTGTCAGTTGTGGCCTTCTGACAAATGAGATGACAATACTAGTGCAACTAGCATATTTTGTTTATTCGATGTAGTCCTGATTATTCGGAGAATATGCTGAATGAAAACTAGCTAGTTATTTTGAATATAAATAATGATCTTTGAAGGCTTCTAAATAAATTATGCCATTAATCCAGAGAGTGCTTACATTTTTTTTGTTTGTTTTATTTGTTGAAAGGAATCAGAAGCAAAGTAGTGTTATTTATAACTAGAGGGATGTTGCTATGGTAACCTTTGCACCTTATTGTTAGATATATACAGGAGTTGTAAAGTTACTCGGGGGGAGGCAAGAAATTTGTCCAATAATTGGGTGTTTTCAGTAAAAAAGGCATTTGCCTTCCTTGAGAGGCTGTGTAGAGCAAGAGATCTGAGAGAGCTTTATAAAGTGCAGGGGGGAGGGGTGAAAGGAGGAAAACTTGTTAGATGTGCAGTGACTTGTATTATGTTAAGTTGGCTCATTTTTATTATTGTCTTACCGTGGCAGTTCTGAAATGTGGACTGTACGGGTAACCATAGAAACAGGAACTCTACAAAATGAGGACCTAAACACAGAGTATTTTAAGAATTCTTCAGATGTGATTAAGTTGATTATTAGAGATAAAATGTCACACAAATCTTTCATGCAGGGTAGGGGAAAACTTGTGTTTCAGCATGATTCCCCAGACCCCGAGCTTTCTGGACAGATAGCGAGGCTGCCTTGCAGCTACCGAGACGCACAACCCAGGTGCCTTGTGATGTGGCCATGAGGAAGTCCCTGAGGTGCTGTGGAGGTCATTCCAATCACGGGAAAGCAACCCCAGAACTTCAGAAGGTACCTGTTACTTTACATCCTCAGACCTCAAAGGATTATTGGAAGGAAGAGATGACATCTCCCTCCAAAACCCAGTCCCACTGTTAGCGTAAAGAAGGTTGTGAACAGATTGGGAGAGCTGAAAAGAACCCACACAGCATCAATTCTTTTTTGCTATTCTGGCTTCCTTTTCCAGTTTCATGGATGTGGTTTCCTGCACTTTCCAAGGTGGCTCACACACTAAAACTGTGTGTGTGTGCTTGCATTTTAAAAATTTGAGAATTCTTAGTACTTTGTATAGTTCTGTAATTGCTGGCCATTTTTAAATTATATTTAGCAGCACAGTAGCACCCAAATCCTTAGAGAACTCTATTTCATGAGTGTTTTTTTTTTTTAACAGTGCAGTTAGTGCTGTGCTGCAAAATGTTTTGTTGTTCTTTCCTTTGTTTTTTTTTCCTACTATAGCAGGATTCCAATTTATATCCAAGCAATTTGTTAACTGTGAAATTGGAAAACAAAACAAAACATAAGCTTACTCTGGAGTAAGCAGAAAGCTAGTTTCATTGATTTAAACAAACACACTTTTAAAGATAATAGTCAAGAGTAATTCTGATTTAAATATTAAAAGGTTTGGGCATTTAGAAAGTAACAATGATACACTGTATTTCTTGGAGTGTGGCTGGTTTGTTGGGGAAATGGCAGAGAAATGGCAAATTAAAAACAATTTAGAAACATTAGCACTCTTTAGTGAAACTTTTTGTAGTGAGTGATTGTGTCTGTGATTTCTTTTTTGGTCAGAAAAGGTTTGGTTAATTAATATGTCCCCAATTACTTTTAAAGTGTTATATATGTTAGGTAATACGCAAGCCAGTTATTACCTTAAATTCAAAGTTAAGTCATTCTAAATTATTAAAGCAATTATAATTCACCATTCAAAGAAGGGAAGTAGGTAATGTATAATTTAAATTTCATGAAACACTGTACCCATGAAAATCTGCAGTGATGTTAAGAATGGTATTAATATACATATGTACATTTTATGTGCATAATGTGCATTTTATCTAATCTATCTAAATATGATAGAGTGACAATGTGCTTTATGAATAAAATTTTGAAACTGTACACTTTTAGGTATAATACAGTACTTACTGTAAAATAATATTGTATAATAATTATATATTATATATATAATATTGTATCATAGCACTTATAGCACTTATTCATCCATATATTTCAAACATTAAGTTTTAAAGTAAAAATCACAATGGAACCTACATACCTTTGAACTTTTAAATTAAAATAAGCTAACTCAGTATGAAGGGGTGAGCACTGACAATGGTTCCTGATGGTTCCTGTTAACCACATGACCACCATTGTTTCCTTTTATTTCAATGTACAATATATACCTTGAAAAATAGAAATCAGAAAAATAAATATGGCAATTTGAATTTAATTCTGGACTAATAAAGATGAATCAAGGATAAAATGGTATGGAGCTAAATGTGGAACAAAGCAAAATTGCTTAATTTCATTCTTTGCAGTAGATCAGTTTTGCAAGAGGCTTAATGCTATTTATCCAATCATTTGAAACACTTAAGTGAATGTTTTACTTAAAAAGAAAAAGAAAAGGAAAACATAAGAAGCCTTTTTTTTTTTTTTTGAGCTTTATACAAATGTTTGAATGGCATAAAGAAAGGAAAGGACTATAAAACAGAATTGTACAGGCATCTGTGTCCCAAATATATGTTTTCTGAAATGTCTAACTTCGGCAACTTGTTTAGATAAAAATATATTTTAAAATAATAAACTTCAGCATAATGACAGCAGGGTCAAAGTGGTAGCACTGTTTTGTTGTTTTAGTGATTGTTTGCCATGTTGGTGTAGGGCTATTATTGTGGGAAGAGCAGCATTTTATGTTCAATGAATCTGCAGCTAATTTGCAATAGACCGCTTGCTGATTTAGAATAGCGGTATTAGGCACATGTAGAGAACATCTCCTTTGCAATTGTAATTAAATGTACAGACACAAGGGAATATAAAAGTTTCCTGAAATTGCCATTTTATTTCTACAACTAATTTTCTCCAAGTGGATGACTTTAACCAGAACATATAAGGCACATTCTAAGGCACAAAGACCTTTCATTCTCCTTCATCTACACACTGCACCCCTGAAGGTAAAATTTCTTACACCATATGATAATCCACTCCTAAAATAAACATCTGCATGTGCAAGCACTCTAATTAATCTGACAAAGTTCTAAGATATGTATATTGTTGGAAGATTTTGTTTGCAGACTGTCACAATTGCTGACACTGCACAGGTATATTTGTATTCTCAACTGCAAGCATGGATAATTCTTTTCATTGTTTGAGGTGGCTGTGCACTGCAGCTGCAAAGTACACTGCAGAAATAATGGTCGTTGTATAAAAGCTTCCCGTGTGCTGTCAATACAAATGGCTTACAGATAGTTTTTCAATTGCCTCTCATTATGACATTGCAGTTCCTAAGCTGTTTAAATCAGCTTGCAATGCTCTACCTACCAGGGTAAATTTTGTCCTCCACCTAACCCTGGCAGCAAGGCTAATAGCTGTTCAAGAGGCCAATGGATCTTAATAAAAAATGTAAATGGTTTTGCCCCTTCATTTTAATTAACACTATGTCTACATTTCTATGATAATGGATAATTAAGAGAGTTACCTTGACATTGGAATGTTCTTGGGAATAATTTACTGTGCAATTTCATTAGGTTAAAGACATTTGTCTGTTTTATTTTGAATGGAAGTTTCATCATAAATATTTCTGAATATGATTTATACATAAACTAATTATTCACAGAGTAAAGATTTTCCTTTTTCTTCTGGAACATCCAGTCACCTGTAAACACATCGGGTACAGACAGGTATTCTCATGGAATATTATCATTTTGGGAATAGCAAAGCGAAAAATTTTCCTCTACCTGAGTTTGTTTACTATACTTCAGAGAAAAATATTAATCAATTAAAAGCATTCTTCGATAAAATGCGAAAGAGTTACAAAGAGGCAGTTTTCACCTATGTTTATTCACCAAAACAAAGCATATGCTTTTCACGAAAACTATGGTATTCCCCAGTAGCATCCTTGTTCAAGCACAGCCATGCTGTAGAAAATATTACCTTTAAAAAAGAAACAAATATATATATATAATATAATGACTATTCTAGATCTAGTAGGGATCATCTTGATCTTACGTCTTCTTGTATATCTATCTACTTATAAAGAAATGGGGGATGCTTGCAGGCTTGTTATGTGTTTTTTTGCTGGAATGTATTGTCAGAAAAATATTTCAGTAGCAGTTCTGACCTTCAGCTTCTCACAAGATCATGATCTTAAGTCAAGAAAATGCTTAACTGTGTTTTGTTTGTCCTATGGAAATAAATTCCACTGCAGGACTTTCTACTTTGATAGGTGCCTATAGCTCATACAGATAATAAAACAATTGCAAAATGTCATACTATTTTTCATGTAATAGGCATAATTCTATCAAAATCATGCATTTCAAATATTCCATGGAAAGAGGTAGTTAAAATTTAATTTATTCATTGTTTCTAATATACCTGTCTACTATGTGAGAACTAACAGGAGGCCACAATTTCTTTCAAAGGCATTGTCAGCGAGATTAGTCTTCAGATATAATGACAAAGAGAATTTTTAGTGCTAGATTTTTTGAAAATTTTTTGAGAGATCAAGTACTTTTGTGATGCAAATTACCAACTGCATCATGAAAACAAATTACACATTTGTTCATTTTAAAGTATAATAAAGTATCTTGTTCCACCGCTGCTGGTTTACATACATGGACAAGAGCAGGGAGAGATGATGAAGGGAAGTGAAGTGAATTATATTTCAAGAATAAGTAGTTCAGGACAATATTTGAATATATGATGAAATGCGATCCTATTGTGATGTGAAGAATATTGCATGTGGTATTACTGCAGAGAAACTGTAGCAGTAATAATCAGACTCCATTAGTGGTAGAAAACTGTTGCAAACTCTGTGGAGTATTATTCAATAACATTTTTTCTGTCGGTAATATTGCCTCTGAAGCCTCGTCCTGCGGTTGGTTCTCTCTCTGAAACTGAAAATTCAGGACCTGGGGGTAGTTGGGCTACACTTTGCCATTGATTTAGTCATCTCCTGTATCCATGGGAACAAAAGGGCAATTTAAGTTTTCATAAAGCAAATGAATTCATGTGTTAATATTTGAGATGGAGCAATCTGTGACATTCAGTGACATCGTTATATTTTTCTGTCTCTGAAATATAATCTGGATATGCCATTATATGTGTATGTAGTTCTTTGTTATTTTCAGTCAGCAGAAAACATTTTGAATTGCAAGTGAAAATGTTTTACACATTAGGTAAGATTTCCTTTACAGGTATATATCACGGGCTGAAGAACCATTTCAGCTTCCAGCTCTTTTATTGTTTTGAACATGATCCAAAATTCCAGGCTTCTTCAATAGACATAGAACAAATCTGCATTTTCTTTAGAAATAACATTTTCAGATACAGTGCCAAGAACAGAATAAGACAGAAAAAGTTTTTCTGGAAGAGGAGAATATACCTTTCTCAGAAAGTCCCAAGCCAGCCAATAATCTTGTTGTGTGGCTTTTGGTTTTCCTCTATTAATTCTAGAACATAACAAATAGATTTTTTTTTTTGTAAAACAAAAGCAGATTTCTGAACATCTTTCTGCATCCTCCTGAATACGGCAAATGATTCCAAGTCAGTGTATGTGACCAGAATCTAGTCTTGATAAAGCCGTTCTCCTGAAATACAGCCAAATACAGAAACTTCTCTCTCAGTAGTCAACAGCAATGGTAAGATGCTTTCTTCAGTAGAGCTTAACATCCCTTTTATGCCAAAGGCTCTTCTTGGCCATCACCTCTGTCCCTGGTGTGAAAATAGTTTGGTTTGGCCCCAATCAAAATCTTGTTCCAGCAACGCTAGTGTGTAATAAAGGGATTCCAACAACCTGCACCCCCATGCTCAGGTTGCTGCTTCAGGAAGGCATTTTCTGTGCCACTGCTGTTTTAGTTGTGGTGCCCTGGCCCTTTCACACCTCTGTTGTGTGGTAAACAGCAGGTTACATTACAGCATGTACTGTGTTGTACAGGCAAAACTATTCTGAGCGACTTTCAGGAAAGTGTGTTGCTTTTTAAAGTCACTCTTTAAACATTCTGCTCTATGTCGTAGAGGCCATCAGATATGAGGTTCAGTGATGATTAGTAGTGCTATTAATCTGACACGAGCTGAGAAGGTGATTTCACTAAAACATCTGAGAGAAACCAGACAGGGAAATAGTTTGCTTCTTTACTGTTTCTCTTGGTCTCTCCAGTCCCAACCTCCTCCTGTATTAGCCAATTGAAATAAAGAAGATTTTGGGGTCATCGAGGTATTTCAGTCCTGCATCCCGCATGATGGGCTCCAGGCTGCTTGTATCCCTAGCTAAGCATATATTCTCCTCCCTAGCTGGTGTGTCTGCGAAGACCAGCAAGCCACCACCTTCTAAGAGTTAGACTTCGTGGGATTCCCTGCTGGCTGGCTCCAGGGATTACTAATTTAGTGTTAATGATTAGTTGCCCAATACCTACACAACAAGCATCTTAGGGCACCAAGTTGCCAGAAAGTACTGTGGTTTGTCTACTTGGCTGCCATGTGGATAACTGCCAGGCTGCCATCTTCTTCAGCTCTTCCATGGTGCAGAGCCCTTTGAGGAGTGGGGAGAGCATGAGAAAAAGAAGGGCCTAAGAACCGTGTTCATGTCTGCAGCAACAGGATTCCCAAAATGAAAACTTCCAATTTCTACACAGCCTCTAGTTTGCTACTAATCTCATTTACAAACACTTGGTAATTGGGTGAGTAATTTTTCCAGGGAGATTGTTTTATAAGGATCATAAACTTAAGATTTTCTTTTAGCTCCTTTTACCCACTCCCATAAGACATCTTATTTTAGGCAGCAACCGGAAAAATAGTACCTATTTGCACTTGGAGCTCCACAGTCATTATACTTTTACTGCAGAGGGACATGTTAAGGAACAATTCTTGCACCTTTTTGTTGTTAGTCTTTTTCCTCACAGTCCCTTAAGAAGGAAATACTCCAGGTTTGATTTTTTTTTTCCATTTAAATGTTGAATCATACATTGACTTTAATGGGAACAGAGGTGGATAATACTAATTAACTAGTAATTAATACTAAATAATTCCTAGCCTTAGATACGATATATACAGTCCATCAAAAACGACTTTATGTTGGTAGAGCTATTTAAAAAAAGGAAAAACAAAATGAGTACATTTAATTTTCTCTCTAAAATTATTGCTATAGTCTTTCTGCACTCTGTAACGGTTTTCCTTCCATCACTGTTTCCTATTTGTCATTAGGCCACCTAACTGAAATGGTTATCAAGAACTTTGCTTATATTTTCATGGGATAGTCAGGCTTGCCAAACCTAAACAAAACGGAAGCTTTTTAGAAAGGCAAATGTTTTAATCAGTTCATTAATAAGCATGCTGAGAAAAAGAAATAAGGTTCAAGATAAAATTATAGCAGGATGTTTTTCTATTGCAAGGGTTTATTATATACTTTAGATGCTATATGAATCCATCTAAAAAAATCTAAAATTTAAAATACTTAGTTCTAACCACAATGCAGAGTCAGAGGGGTATTTCATTTATTAGTGTAGGCATTGATATTGAAAATACTACAGTATAGCCTATGCATTACATACTACCATTATAACAAGAGAATTTTTAATGCAAAAGTAATTTAAAGCATAGGTCAGGATAGCATAAATAAGAATCACAATTTTATGACCTCTTCTTCTACACTTTTTGTTCTATATACAATATATGGTGGTTTTACCTTACTAGGCAGCTGAACTCCACCACAACTGCTCTCTCACTCTCCCTCCTCAGAAGAGGAGGGGAAGAATTGAAGGAAAAAAAAACTCATGGGTTGAGATAAGGATAATTTAATTAAAGGAAAAATAGTTATTAAGGGAAAATTATTATTAATTAAATAATTTAACTAAAGGAAAAAGGGAAAGAGGAAAAGAAAAAAAAAACAAAAATAAAAAAGGCAAACGCCGTGTGGAACTGCAGAGAAAAGAAATTACTCTCTACTTCCCACTAATGAGCGATGCTTGACCATATCCTTCAAGAAGCGCCTCAACGCACATTGCCATTGTTTGGGAGGACAGACATTTTCACAACGAGAGCCCATCCCTCTCCTCTTCTTCCTTTTTCCACCTCTTATTGCTGAGTGTGACATCATCTTGCATGGAATATCCCTTTGGTTGGTTTAGGTCATCTGCCCTGGTGATGTCCCCTCCCCATCACTTGCCCACCCCCAGCCTGCTGGCTCTGGGGGGCTTGGAGGGAGTTGTGATGCGGTGCCAGCATTGCTCAGCAGCAGACACAACGCTGGTGTGATACCGGTGCTGCTGTAGGTACAAGTGCAGAGCACAGCACTGTGTGGGCTGCTGCAGGGAAAGTTAACTCCATCGCAGCCAGAGCCAGCACAGAAGGCCACTGTGATGGTGCCTGGGCTGCCACCACAGCGGCCTCCTGATGTCACCGTTGCCCTTGGTGTCCATTGTCCCCGGCCCCATAAAAAGGGCAGCCCTGCGACTGGCCACCACTCGCTCCTGGAGCGCCGAGGAGACTTGGAGCAGCCCAGGTGCCGGGAATCTTCAGGCAGGGATCGCCAGCCTTTGGGTGCTGTCCTGCTCAGCCTGAAGGATGAGAGGAGTGGTGCGTCGCGCAAACAAGAGGCGACACAGCCTAGAAAGGAAGGACCTCCGATGGCAACCCCCTGCTAAACGTCCCAGAATGGATGAATGTATGCAGCTGGGGAGGAAGAGAAAGCAGAGCCAAGACAGGAGGGACCTCCAGTGGCAACCCCCTGCTAAATGTCCAAGGATGGATGAACACCCAGCGGTGGAGGTGAGCAAACTGAACAAATGGGCGCAAAACCATCAGGTGCGCCCCAGGAGGGACAACTTCCATCCAAGGCATGGAGGCCGACCCAACAAGTGGGTGCGGAACATCAAGGTGCCTCCTGCGCAAGAGAACACGTGGCCCGCGAGCAGGTACCCACCCAAAGAATGGGGGCAGACCAGCAGGGTACCAGCTCTGGAAGACAACTTCCACACAAGGCACGGGGGCCCACCAACCAAATGGGTGCGAACTGTCAAGGGGATGCCTGTGGAAGACAACCCCCAGTCCCTGAGACAGCCAAGGCATGGCAGCCGGTCAAATGAAAGGGTGCAGACCACCGTGGTGCCACCTGCGGGAGAACACAGTCAGCCCAGGAACAGCAGCCAACCACAAAAATGGGTGCACACCAGCAAGGTGCCACCAGCGTGAGACAACGTCCAGCCCACAAAATGGGATCCATCAAAAAAATGGGTGAGGACCATCACAGTGGTACCTGACAGGCAAGACCATGTCCAACCCACACACAGGGACCCTGAGAAAAAATGGGGGAGGACAGGTAATGTGCCATCCTCAAAGGACAACGACCAGGCCATGAACAGGGACTGGCTGAAACAGCAGGTGCAGCCTGTGCAGGTCCCACCCACAGAGGACAATGTCCTGCCCATGGATGTGGACAATCCAGAAGGTGAGAGCCAGCCAAGGCAGGTGGGGCCACCTCCAGAAAGGCTGGCAAGGCCTCACTACGAAGCCAGGCCAGGGAGACGCGCGAGGAATCACCACTCATGCCGTTCCTGGAGGCCCTGGCATGACACGGAGCCTCAGGCTGGGCCCAGCTCCTTGCCCATGGCTCAGCACCCCGACAGGAGGCAGACGCCGGAGCCGCCAAGATGGGTGTCCCGCAGGTGGATGAAGTGGAGACAGCAAAGCGCAGCTGGCCTGCGTTCGTCTCCCGGCCGCCAATAAAGAACAGTGAACTTTGAAGTGGTGTTTGAGTCCTCCTTCCCCGTCCCTCACTGCACCCCCATGCAGTCCTGGAGACTGCGCAGGGGGCATCTCTGCTGCACGCCACCCTCAGGGAGAGGAGCGGAGAGAGCCCGGCTGCCTCGGGGCTGTTGCACCAGCCCATCACACGACAGCTGAGGCCTCGGGCTCAGGGCTCTGCAGTAGGAGGCCCAGGCAGCTGATGGGGGCTTGCTGTGAGAAGAGGCAGCCCCCGGTCTCTTCTCACAGGGCCCACCTCTGCATCCCCCCAGCCCGCCACCTCAACCTTGCCATGGAAACCCAATCCATGGGGTCGGGCAAGCCTTGAGAAAACCGAGAGAGAGAAGTCCAGGAACCCTGATGGGATTCCCCCATGAGTGCGGAGGGAGCTGGCTGATGCCATTGCAAGGCCACTCCTGGGAATCATTGCTTGTTCCTGGCAACTGCTGCCAAGAGTTCAGGGAAGGAAACATCATTGCCATCCACAAGTCCCCTGAAGCCTGTACTGAGGACCATAGTGGAGCAGGGTTCCACGCTGCAGCCCGTGGAGGAGACCATGGTGGAGCAGGTGGACCTGCACTGATGGAGGCTGCGGCCTGTGCAGGGCCCCCGCCAGAGCAGGTTCTGGGCCGGAGCTCTAGGCCGTGGAGAGGAGCCCATGCAGGAGCAGGTGACCTGGCAGGAGCTGCTGCCCGTGGGGGACCCAGGTTGGAGCAGTGTGCTCCTGAAGGATGGAGCCTGTGCTACTGACCCATATCTGGAGCAGTTCTTGAAGAGCTGCTGCCTGTGGCAAGCGCACGCAGGATCAGTTCGGGAAGGATGGCATCCCGTGGGAGGGACCCCACAGCGCAGGGGATGAGAGTTACTGAGAAGGAGCGGCGGAGACAAAGTGCTATAGACTGACCACAACCTCCATTCCCCCGTTCCCCTGCGCCGCTCAGGGGAAGAAGGTGGAAGAGGGCGGATGGGGGGAAGGCGTTTTTGGTTTCATTTCTTTGTTTCTCATTTCTCTAGCTTGTTAGTTAGCAATAGGCAATGAATCTTACTATCTCCTTATGCTGAGTCTGTTTTGCCTGTCATGATAATTGTTGAGCAATCCTTATGTCAACCCTTGTGCCCTTTACATCATATTTTCTCTCCCTTTCCCTTTGAGGAGGGGGAGTGAGAGAGCAGCTGAGGTGGAGCTAGGCCGCCCACCTGCGTAAAACCACCACACCAATGGGAAGGGGTGCATGACCAACGCATGAAATGTTCGTGATGAAATAACAGGCCCTCTGTTTTCTGTGTCTTTGTATGTATAAAGTGCTATTGCCATATTGATAAACAGTCTTGGGAACCACTCTGATGACAGCAGTTGTGAGGCCGGTTAGTACCCTCAGCACTTCTCTTTCCAGCCACCAGCGCAGAGATGGGTAGATGTTGTCTACCTGCTCTCAAGGAAGACGTGCAACACTGCCTCCCGTTAGCTTCTCCAAGAGAAGCTGCTAAAGGCTGGACTGGATGAGCAGACGGTAGGGTGCACTGATAACTGAGCCTCTGAATGGCTGCACCCAGAGGCTGGTGATGTCAGAAGGTGTGATGGTTTTACTCAGGTGGGCAGCTGAGTTCCACCACGGCCTCTCTCTCACTCCCCATCCTCGAAGAGGAAGGGGGAGAAAATGCAACACGTAGAGGTCAAGGTTTGAGATAAGGATGATTTAAATAAAAGGAAAAGGGAGATGGCGAAAAAAAATAGAAAAAGAAAAAAAAAAAGGAAAGGTTGTGTGAAAGCACAGAGAGAGGAAAAAAAAAAAAAAAAGAGTGATGTTTGGCCATGTCCTGGGAAGCGGGGCCTCAATACGTGTAACGGTTGTTCAGGGGGACAGACGCTTCCACGACGAGAGCTCCCCCACTCCTTCTGCTTTCCCACTTTTTATTGCTGAGTGTGACCCCACATGGCATGGAACATCCCTTTGGTCAGTTTAGGTCAGCTGCCCCGGTGATGTCCCCTCCCCATCGCTTGCCCACCCCCAGCCTGCTGGCTCTTGGGGGCTTGGAGGGAGTCATGATGCGGAGCCAGTATTGCTCAGCAGCAGACACAACACTGGTGTGATACCGGTGCTGCTGTAGGTACAAGTGCAGAGCACAGCACTGTGTGGGCTGCTGCAGGGAAAGTCAACTCCATCCCAGCCAGACCCAGTACAAATAGCTAATATGATGCTCATAAAGATTGCATGTAACTCTTAGATCCATTTAAAAATATTCCAGTTTTAATACTTTTAGAATGTTCTTACTTTATACAGAATATATAAAATATAAATCTTGAGGTCTTGAAGGTTGGTTTAGATTTTTTGGGTGGCAGAATTTTGTTGGTTTAAACTTTGTGAACATCTGAATGACACAAAACATGTCTTGCTGCCTTTTATTTCACGAGAGTGGAAATTCCTGAAGCTTGTGTGCTTTTTAAAGCAACACTGGCCATGCTCCTTCTGTCTCTCTGCGTAATAGAAGCTTCATTTTTTGCGCCTGCACCCACAGTCCAGCTTCTCTGAAAATGTCAGTGCTGGCAGATGACAAGTTGTACAACTCCAGGTCTAACATTAATTAAAGTCTGTCATGCTAGGAAACAGTTTATCAGAGTCCTAGAGTCTTTTTACAAAGGAGTCTTTTTTTTTCTCTTTTCTTTTCTTTCCTTTTTTTTTTTTTTTCCTGAACACAGAGTATGAAGGTTCACATAAGTAGGAAATATTCGTCAAAATCTCTAATTAAATACATGACAGGTGGTGAATTAAAGCATTTTGTCTTAGCACTCCCATCCTAAAATACTTCATAATCCTGAGAGTCCAAAGCATGAATTAATTATGCTTATAAGTAACCTGACACCCAACTAAATGGGGAAAATAATCAAAAGCAAACCTAAAGGCCTCTGAGAAAGTAGGTAGCTACTAATAATGAATAACTAAGACTAAATTCTTTCCAGATTACTAGACTTTACTCTGGAGAAACTTTGATTTAGAAAATGCTTGTATTACAAGACTAGGTTAAAGAAACTGCTTGTTCTTAAAATAATGTTTTGAAAAACATTTTTGATAGAAGCTCTGTGTTAAATGTTAATTCCTAACTGCTAGCACAAAAGAAAAACAAAACTCAGTCTTTTACAGACGGATATAAACAAAAATCACAGTTTTAGAGGAGTCCTTTTGTTTTCAAGAAATGAAAGTTCAGAGACAAGTTTGTGCAGATCCTCACATGCTGTAAATTTGTTTAGATTTGCTGATGCAAATCTAATGTTGTGAACAGCAAAAAGATGTTATTTTCAAAGAACAGGATCATAACCAAAGTAGGAGTTTTCAAGCTTCAATGTTTAGGCAATGTAGAATATTGTTACATTGAAACATTCCAGAGACAACCAAAGACTAAATGTTCCAAATAGTTGCTCTATCAGTAATCTAGATGTGAGAAAGATATTTCTAAGGAGAAACTTAAAAGTAGCCATAGTGGTTGGTATTCATATCTATCATTTTGATTTTTTCCTGTCAGTACTTCAGGGTTTTTCTTCTGAGGCTTTCTGACTTAAGAGTCTTCTAATTACAATATATTCAAAAAATAAAAAATGAAGCAAGTATTATTAGATTTTTATTCCCATATATTTTGAACAAAATTGAACTTCTATGGTATGTCTTACAAGCATTTCAGTGGTTGTCTTTCATGCTTTTTTTTTTCTGATTTCCAACATGCAACACAAATTATTTGTTTTCTTTACAATTTATCCTTATCAATCTATTGATTTAATCGATTGTTGATTAAGATGTAGTGCAATTAAATTTAAAACCTGTGTGTTTTATTTATTCACCCAAATTTTTAATTGACATTGTTCATGAACTAGCAGCTGTTTACTGTTGGTATTCAGGGAGCCAGAATAAAAGTACAGGTACTGAAATTCAAGTGTCAGATGTTTTTTGCCCAGTTAATAGATGTACTCTGTATGGGAAAAAAAAAAAAAAAGAGGAGAAAGATGCCAGATATTTCTCAGGATTAAGAAGACATCAAATTTATTAAATTCTATTTGAATAAGAAATACAATTTCATTGAGAAAGGCACCCATTCGATGGTATGCTTGAATGAAGTAGGAACCACTGGATATCTTTGAACTAAACTGTGATTTCTCTCTTGAAGGGTTTTACTATTTTTTCCCTCATCTATCTGTTAATCTGCCAATTTATTTAAGAAATTGTGTAAAAGACCTCTGGTCTTGGATCACTTTACACAATACAGACTTTCAGCAAATAAGACATTGCGGTGGGCAAAGGATTGGTGCAATCCTGAGAAACGCTTGTCAAGAGATTCTCCACTGCATTCTCCTGCTATTGCTAGTCAGAATTTATTTATTTATTGGTGGGCTTTGATTTTTTTTTTTAATGTCTAAAAACACTGGATACGGTTAGGGGGATTATTCTTTTTATTTGCTTATATTTTGCCTTTCTGAAAATTAAAAGTCATAGTATCACAGAATCACGCAGACTGGAAGGAACTTTAGGAAGCCCCTAGTCCAACTTCTTAGTTAACTCAGCCCAGAAGGCAGTCAATATGGTCAGGTATGACTTCTTGTTGTAAATCTGTGATGACTGGTCCTCATTTTGAATTTCTTACCACCTTCCTTGCATACTTAAACAATGTTTCTGTCTTTTTCCCTTGTGGCTTGGTCTCACCTTTTTTTTACTCCCCATATGCATCCTATTTTGTTGGAGATCAGTCATGACTTCCCTGCTTAGCCAAGTCAGTGTCTTGATACATCTATTCCTTTTCCTGACTATCAGAATGAACTGTTCTTGTACTTGGATTTTTTTATCCTAAAAGACCTGCCAGTTGCTTTGAGCTCCTTTGCCCTTCAGAAATGCCTGAGATCCTCCCTACCAATTCCCTGATGCTGTTTACCTTAATATTCATCCATTGGGTTGTAATTTCTACTGTTCATACCTCCATTCAACCTTCAGGCTCCTTTTCTGGACTGTGCTTTTCAAAAAAATCCCCATCAAACTATGTCCTGAAAATGTTGTAGTGACACATCATGGTATACATGGTTCCTATTAAGAACCATTGCTTATATAAGAGAACGTGCATATGCATCATTTCCATAAGGCACCACATGAGTTCAGCCGGACACATGTCACTCTTGAACTAAGACTAAGTGAAACGTTTTAGTTCATTTTGACGTAGAAAAATATGACTGAACAGATAACGTGACAACATTTCAAGTGAATACACCAGAATGAAAAAAAACAGTATACGTTAAAATTCCCCTGAACTTAATATTATGCAATAAGTATCAATGAGAAAGAAATTCATCCCAAAGTGGAATGAAAATAAATATACCTGTATAAGAAATTTTGATATGGAACTTACAATTTTCTGTGAGGTTTAGTTAACAGTTAAAGTTCCAGTAGATGGCACTCAGGAATCTATAATGTTGTTACATCTGGGGCTTTCTCTGACCAGTGCAGCTTAATGCTTCACAGTGCTGTTTGCAGCTCGTACCAGGCAAGAGAGTCTTCATGACTTCTGACGGGTAGAAATATTCACATAGAATGGGAACAACTGATGGAAACAAGAGAAGACTGATGTGGTATGATGGTGTATTCATAAATGATTGGGAAGGTACTGAGATCTGGTTCAAATGTCCTGAACTATTTACTGTAAAGAGAGCTGCAATACCATTTGTATATTTTAAAAAAAATGTACTGGTTTATTGTTTTTTGCACTGGGATGCACTAATGCTATCCAGTGGCATAGATGATACCATTTTTCAGTTTTCAGTTTTCATTAAATCTACCAGCAGGAGACTTAGGGTTGCCAACTGTAATTAAAATGTAAGAAAAGGAAAAAGAAAAAAGAAAAAAAAGGGAAAAAAAACAGTTCAGAGATAATTAAAGCTGAGAAACATTTATATTCCTGTGACCTTTCATACTACTGTGCTGAGAAAAGCTGAATATTATCTCTCTTTAAATATCCACTTCCTTGAGTTGTTTAGATCTGTGGTTAGATCATCATTTCTGTCTTAGTACAGATTTTTCCCAATGAATAGTACAGATAAAATTTGAATAATTTGTATTGGTAATTATGGGATTTTTTCAGTGTTGCAATATAACAACACAGTAATACTTAGGCAGACTAGTTTCCAGCATAAAGCAGAAATTCATGTTGTTTCTGGTTGGAGGTAGAAATGAATAATAATTATTTTGTATCTGAGGTTTTCAGTTAGATTGAGGTTGAAGTTGTTCATAGAAGAACTTTTTTCCTTGGAGGGAAACATCTTGCTATTTGTGGTCAACTGTATAATTATTGCGGAAATATTCGCTAAGTCCACTAGTCCATTCTTTAATACCTGCTCATGGGACTGGGAAGGGAGAAAGGGCATGTGTCATCAGTGTGTGCAAAACATGCTCTGCGCTGTGTGTGAGTGTGTCATCAGATCGCTTCTGGAGGTTTTGAACCTGTAGGGAGATAGAACAGACTGAATGTGTGTAATTGGCTAGTGCAAGGGCTTTCCTTGCTGTGAAAAGCAGGTTTTTGGGTGAGGATTAACTACCTAACAGTTTTGGGATGTTCTTGCTACAAATATATGGAGAAGTTTGTTGATGGGATAAACCCCATTGCTCATTTCTACATTTTTATTATTATTGTGATAATTTCTGTATTACCACTTGGAAATAGCACAAAACCCTGGAGTTTGGTATACAACAACCTATATTTGCAATTGCTTTGCATGGATGCAGTCATCTCTTTTATCCTGTGCTATGTAAGTTGACAAAGATTCATCTGTGTGGATACCTACACCTCCATATGTCTACATCTGAGCTTACTACGTACACTTTTTCCATAGTCAGTCAACAAAAGACTTTTCCATGAGTGTAGTTAGCCTTGAGGTAGATATCTAAAAGAGACAGAAGAATTGTTCTTTAAATGTCCTTATTAAATCTCACGAGATCAAAAGATGAAAAAAACTTATTGAAATTATCTTATCCATATGCCCAGGTGAACTACTGCATTGGGGTCCTACTCCAGAATGCACATTCTCATTTGAGACTTTCTACCAATAGTTAAATGATTTAGTTTTAACAATTCCAGATGAAAAAGGACTGAGAAGGTCTGTGTAGTCTAAACACGGGGATTGCACCATTTTTAAAGCCTGTACTAAAGAGAAATTAATACTTTTTTTTTTTTTAATATTATTATTTATTATGCCAATGATGATTTGCCTGAAATACTCTGACTCATCAGTTTGGCAGGATTTTCATACTCTTTTGTTAGCTAATCAAAGACAGATTGTAGTCAGGAACCATATCTAAATTTATTAAAAAAAATAATAGACCATTTAAATTTTACTAGAATTAGGCTAAGATATAATAAGCATTTACACCAGCATATATTCATTACATTGACCTAGAGCCTGCATGTGTAATGAGTAATTGACACCTAGATTCAAACTGAGACAATAGTGCTAATAGTACAAGTTTGAATCATTAGGAAAAAAAAAGACTAATATTATCTATTTGCAATATTTTATTTTTCATATTAATCTCTCTATGAATTTTATGGACTGTGAAGTCAAGGTATGGGGTTTTTTGTTTGCCAAATCCAGGATTTTTGTTTCCATCTCTGTTCTGCAAGAGTCTGTACTTTTGCTATTAGAGTGAATTTTATTTACTCTTATATAGCATATCTGGAAAGCAATCACTCAGATTAGAGGAGCTAACTGTATTTTTTCCTAAATATATCAGACTTTCTGAGTTAGATTCTCATGAAGATATGTCCTTGCAAAATTTCAGGACGTTGTTAATGGATTTTAGCACCATTAAGGCTATATGAGAATAATATGTCTGCCTTATATTTTAATTTTTAAAGTTTTAGGTGGAATAGGGGAAATTTTTTTAAAGGTGGATCATGCATCATAGAGTGATGGTGGCAACTCTTTGTATCTACGGCCATGGTTCTAAAGGGAAAGGAAGACTGGTCCTGGGGTGAGGTTAATGAAGTAGATGTTTTTCGCAGTTTAGGGTAGCAAGCTTTGCTACCAGAAATCTCCCAGGAATTACCAGGATCTCCTGGGAGTGTTCCCTCCTCCACACTAGTTCTGAGCTCTCCACATCTCTGCAATTGCAAGCCATGAAGCTGAACTATTTTGAGTTTGGGCCACCTGGCTTTCATATCCCTTCATTTCTTTGTGGAACCTAAATGAGCTTGGTCCCCTGGTAGATGCTGGACACCAAAAGTGATACGGTTGACAGTATTGTCAGCCATTCAAAACACAGCAGTATTTACCTGCCATCTCTAATACAATATTTATTTACATTAGAGTGGCAAAGAAAAACTTAAGTGAGTCAATGTCACTTCTCTCCCTTGTCCACAGCTTCCAAAGTTTCTTATTTTTCTGTCTTGCTGCTCTGCAAACACTGCTCTAATACTGTATTCGGTTCACACATTCATTCATTGTTGCCAATTCATGTTCTGTATTTGTGGCTGCCAGTTCTTCAAAGTTTGTGTCCATCTAGCTGGTTATCTGAGCCAACTCTGTCCCATAGGCAGGCAAAGGTTTTGATAATTCAGTCCTACCAGGCTAAGCGAGCCTACAGCCCAAGTGGTTTTGACATTCTTTTATTTCAGAAAAGTCTTCGCTCCCTTCAGTTCCAGTAGGTAAAAGCAGACAGTGAATGACTGAACTGAGTTGCTCTATTTCCAGGTATTATGGATATTTCCACAGGAGTTGGTGGCTGCTTTGTAACTGGTGGGAGAGGTTGTAAAAGAAAGGAATGGATGTCATTCATTTTTACATAAGTTTTAGCCTACCTATTCTATATACCTCAGAACTTGTTTTCTTTCCTATGATGTTCAGGCTAGTAAACAGTGATCACAGACACTGCCCAGGCTTTACAGCTGGAGAGAAGCAACAAATCTTTGAAAGCTTCAGTGTATTATCCTGAGGAGGAATGATCATTCTCTCATGTTTTTCCTTCCTATTGAAGGCTGAGATATCTTTTCTTCTGCAGCAGACAGAGCTGATATTTCAGGAATTTATAATTCCAGTGATTATTCCAAAATTTATAAGTTATGTTACTAGTACACAGAGAAAAGCTGGAAGGACACACAATAAAGTGTGTTTTTTTGTTGTTGTTTGCTTCTTTCCCTAAGGCTTTGCTCAGGTCTGTAGCAGAAGTATGTATAAAACTCAGTGAGGCAGCGATCTCTAATCCTACTGAGCAATCATTCCAGTCCCAGAAGAATGTTAATGATCTTTTACCACCTAAGAGGGTGATGAAAAGAAAGCATTTAAACATGTGAGCATGTGTAATTTAAATGTAATAAAATCACAATATGAGTTCTAAGTAGAAAAATTAGCACCACTAATTATTGCTTGCTGATTATTGCTGTAAGCTTCTCTTTAAATTTATTTTTACCTTTTTAAATACAAATATCTAGCAGATTCCAGTGGTAGGATAAATACCTGACATCACGTTTGCTCACATTTCTGGCTGGTAGTAACTTCAGTTCTTTCTCTGTCTGCCAATGTTATGTTGCACAGCTTGATTCAGGACAGCTAAGAGGAAAAGACTGGGCAGCACATGGGCATCTAAGAGTCCTCATTATAAAGAGAACTAATGTGTTTTTGTTTATTTGTTTGTCATCAAAAAGTATGCTATGAAATGAACCAAACCATCATAATCAGCATGTTGGGCATGTAGGGTGAGATATTGGAATACTTACATTACATGTGCTACTCCCAGACAAACATGCCTATTGTTTTGAAGACAAAATTTATAAATAACAGATGTATAAAAAACTGCTGCTAAAGGAAGGCCTCAAGGTTACAAAGCGTATGTGTGACATAAATGCAGTAGAGCATTTTAATGAGATTCTTTCACCAGAACTCCTGACCTTCTCTGTAGCACATTAATGTATTTTATTAATTATAAATGCAATTAAAAAGTACTGAAATGAAATTAGGCTGATCTATCCAATTTACATTAAAGACTTTCAAATTATGCAGATTTTCAAAGTCTTTCTTTCTCTCTTTCTCTCTTTCTTTCTTTTCCAATTTGCATTTCAGGAAGAGATTCTCTGCATTAAAACAGCTGGAAAACAACCTTGTAGCAAAACAAATTTATTTTATTTTGTTCACAGCGTGAGTTAATTTTCTAGGCAGTAATATGCTTAACTATCATTAGAGTAGTGATTCATACAATAAAACCCATATGTGGATTGGATGCAGTGGTGGTTAGTGTAGTGGGTGTGTGTTTCTTAATTTTGTCTTATGGGAATGGGGTTCAGAGGCTAACTAGGCAAGAAATACTGATATGATGGTCAAGAATAGCAGAGATTTATGAACAATCAAGAAACAGCAAAAGCAGAGTGCAAATCATGCAGGCAAAAAATGTTGTTACTAGAACATGCTGTGTTCAACATCTATATTATTTTGGTAATACTATGAAAAGATTTTGGGTAAAAAAAATAGGAAATAATAATATTTCAGTATTATTGTCGGTAGTTCGTCAAGCATCTAAATGGTGGTAGGCAAGGTGCAGAGAACATAAAAAGACAATCCTTACCCTGAAGGGGGATGATCTAATGCTAGATGGATTCCAGAAATGGAGGCTAACACTAAGTACCAAAGTGAGATGGAAATGAAAAGCCTTAAAGTGAAAATACGTAGAGCTATCCAGATATTTTAGTTCATGTTGTTTATCCCTAAAACCTTTCTGGAAAAAAAAAAAAGATTATTTTTTAGTAAATGTGAATTTTAATGAAAATTCACCCATGTTTTGCTAAAAAAAGGAAACAAAAGTGCCTCTTTTTTTGTCCTATTGTATCCCTTGCCTGAAGAAGTAATATAAAAAAGTAGTACAGAGGAGAGGAATTAAAACTAAAATCTGCATAGGTTACTGCCTTAGAGTAAGCGAATGAATTCAGTGTTACTTTCATGTCCATATCCTGCATTAAGAACTTAACTGTTTTTCTGCTTTTGTTTTTTGTTTTTTTTGTCTGTATTATTTCAGTTTGGTTCTAATACACAGCACATGGAAGTAGAAAAATGTTTTGCTCTTCATTATTGTTGATTATTTTTTTAAACATCTAAAGGGTGGTATTACAGGAAGCACTGTGATGGCCCTTTGTTTTTTTGTTAGATTTACAAGAGACTGAGAATTAAAAGGAATGGGAAGGCATAAAACAGTGATCGATCAATTATTGTAACCCCTACCTTTTAATGGGATGTGATCTACTTTTCTCTGTTTCTGTGAGGACCATGGATGATTGCCAAGAGTAATTCAGATTTCCAAGAGCAATTTCTGTCACTAAAACTCTAAGCTTCTCCCCTTGCTATAGCAACATACGTATCTCATTTACTCAATATATAATAGATATTTTGAAGTCAAGTAAGTAGATTATGATGGTAGAGTTGCACTGTTTGACTTCAGACATTTTATTCAATGTTGATGTTATGGATAAAGTATCTCCACACTGCTGAGCAGCGGAAATCACCTAACTTTAAATCTGCAAAACTTCGAAATCCTACTTTTCTTCCAGAACTACAGGCCACTGTGCAAGAAGGATGGAGGGGAGACATTGATCCCAGTGGACAGACTGTTGTATTTGCTAAGAAGAAGAGAAAATGAAATTTAAATATAATCTAAATTAAGTCTATTTAAAAGCAGATTTTTCTGTTTTCTATCTGAAGTGGCATATACAAAAGCTTATAAAGCACCAAGTAAAACAGTAAGATATATACTTTGCAATCTCTGCAGTAGCTCTGCAGAGAAATGTAACAGCCAAAGTGCTCTTGGTAATAACTCACACATGGCCTTCATAATATCTTGTAGTGAGAGAATCAGGGTTGGCTGAGGCACTGTGGTTATCCTTATCAGTTTTTCCAAAAGATCATTAACTCTTGCTTGGTTGAAAGGCAGAGAGGATTTTGGTAGTTTGTCCGAGAAAGACAACTCTGCAGTAATAGCTGCACTGTAAGTTGACTTACACTTCGCTAGATTTTGAACCCTTGGGACCTGGTTATGGGCTAGTAGAAATTGGCATAACTCTATTCATTTCAATTAGGTCACATCATTTACACAAACTGAAGCTATGGCCCATTATTTCTTCATGCCTGCTCTATCAGTGAATCCAGGTATGTGATTATATACAAGAGTGCTCATTAAAGTTGATGCCATGTACTTAAAGCCATGAGCCTAATGTTAAATTGGTATTTAAGTGCCCTGTGGTATCAGCCTCAGAATGCAGTGCTGCCTGGTACCAGCTAAGATGTTACAACAATTTTTTTGGAAAGGACTTGCAAATTTGCAGTGAGCAACTTTTCTGTCAGCCGTCACATAGCTAGCTGAATTAACTGTTGTTTCCAGTATTTTCCTCTGTCTCAAAATATTTCTTACCTTGTGCCATGGATGTAGAAATAAGGAGAGAACTCATTGAACGTTTTCTTTAATGGTAACCTCTCTTACCGAATTGGGTTTGTCTTAATTCAAAGCAGAACTCTGAAATTCTCTTCCAAGTCCTGCCATTGAAACCCAGTAAGATCTTTTACAAATGATATAATCTTGGTGGCTCACATAATCCCATGGGTATAGTGATTATATATATAAATATATATATATATATAGATGACAGCAGTCACCATCTTCATTTTGTCAGTAACTGTACATATACAAGTATATACATTGCAGTGAGACATACAATAAATTTGTTCTCTTTGTGATATTAAAAGCAGAGCACAGGATGCAGAGCTCTATGAGTCTGGCAATAGCAGCCAAGCTCAACGTCCTGAGATTGAGTTTAGGTGGAAAGACCTTTCTTGAAAGGTGTGTGTGTCTGTGATGATTATGGGGGTGCACCTGGTATCAGTAGCCAGACTAACTAGCTTAAATCAAGATTTGGTATGTCTTTAGGAGCTGCAGTCTTACTTTTGACAACAGCCAACATCCGCAGCATAACACAGACTGTATAATGCTTCCGATACACGTTATGCCTGGAGCTTGCAAACCAAATAAATGACCAAGAGTCTAATCTCTCCAAACACATAATTTTACAAGCAGCTATGATTATCTTCATCTAATAAATTAGATTCACATTACTTTTTATCAATTATACCTCAGTGCATTTCTTAAATTTACCTTTACCAGATCCTGCTTGAGACAGTGTGTTTGTCCTTAGGTAGGGGGAAAAAATATCTTCAGCTCTTCTTTGCTCACTAATCTGAGTGGCATTCACCCCCTCATTTCTGTGACTGAGTCTCACTTTGCCAGAAACATACACTTAGCAGGTGTTTTCATCGTGACATTAATAATAAGAATTGACACATTCTAAATGAGGAATCCCTTGTTGTGCCTAGTAGCACTGATGGATATTTGGGGAAATTGACAGCTTCTGAAAAATGTTTCTGCCATTACCAGCACTTCTCTGACAGATTTTTAATGGCTCTCATAGAACTATGACTAACTTGAGTACTTTCGCAGATGAAGTGGAAATGTGCTGCTTTAACACTATTGAAGCTATTGAATAAATATGGACCAACTCTGCATTTTGCTTCTAAATCATGATCATTTTTTTTTTCTCTGAAAATAATTTTTCCTCTATGAAAACTAAAAGATGGGAGCATATTAGCTAAGGAAGCAAGCATTGGTTGGTATACACCAGGACTGAGCTATACAACCCGTGGTAACCCTAATGGGAAGCACAAAGCTCAGTCTATGCTAGGCTAGATGGAATCCCCCTTCTTTTCAGGGATCAATTGTACTGTGTTGCCTGTTCTCAGTGTCTCATTCAAAATGGGAGTCATTTTTATGACCTTGTATGACTTGAATTATAAGAAAGGAAGAACAGATACAATGGCGCTCTGAGAAGAAAGATCAAATAAAAAAGTATTAGCTAAAAAAAAAAAAGAGAAAAAGTTATAAAGGTTAGTACATAACTCACATTAAGAGTTCATATGAAATGTAATTGCAATTTTGTTTGTTCAGCATTTCAATGTGATTCTGTGAAAAAAAAAAAGAAATGGTACGAAAATAGCATATAGAGTTCAGGTTGTGAGAATTATTAAATTTAACATAATTTTACAAGAATAATGTATTAACATATTTTTAAACTGTCTCATAAGACACAGGAATAAGATAGTGATTTTTATACATTGCTAATTTTATGTTATTTTTTTCCTTAAGAAAGCTACACATTGTATACATAAACTTGAGCTACTAAGGGTGGTATTATCAGAAAAGCCTAAATGCTCATCTCTTTTTGAAAGTCAGTTAAGCTTATGTGCCTAAACTGTATTTCTGTTTCAATCCCAGTCGATATCTTTACTGAAAGAAATCCCCAGTTGCTTTTTTAAAGTGATATGAGGACTATGATTAAGAAGCTTATTTGCTTAATAAATGGCTTATATTGCAAAAACAAAGCCAACCTTCTTGAATATCTGCATGCCAGAGTTACACATCTCATTGAGAGCAAGTCCTTGTTCTTGAATGTAGAGAAAGTCCTCAGTACAGGAGTAAAGACCTGTAGTCTGCTGAAGGAGTTGGGTTTAGTCAGCAAGACATGTAACATCATTCCTTTGGGAGGATTTAAAATGAAATGGTATCAGTGCTATATATTGGGTCACTGATGCAGTTACCACTGCAGGAGCCAAATTATCACAAATGAGTTTATATTTTTCCATCTTAAAGAAGTGATGCTTTTCTGTGAGCATTGAAGGCCTGTTAATCTATTTTTAAAATGCAGAAGAACTACCAGTTGCTCGTGTGTAATCAGATATGAATTCTGAAATTTCCACTTCAGCAGTGGTATCTTGGGACCTTATTTGGAAGAAGTGATTTTAGTTCTAATAACTCCTCCTGTGGATATTCATTGGGATTTTATTTTACTGAGAAATGGAATAATGCAACATGTAAAGAAAGACATTTTCAGATACTTTTAGTTATTTCCCTTCAGAATGTTTTCTAGAACTGTGTTTATCATGGCTGTTTATTGCTTTTTCTTCCAGTTATAAATAACTGCTAAAGGCTGATGTGTTTATTTTGTTTAACCATGGCCGTGATGGGTCGAGGACACATTAAATCACCCTCAGCCTCTTATTTGCAGCCAATTCTGAAATAACCAGAGTAGTGACATAAAATTACTTCACACTGCAGAGATTTTTATATTGGTCTAAGTCTCTGAAGTCTCTAGTAGTGCTTTACAACAAGACACATTAATGGTAAAACAGTGACAGAAAAGACAAAAGTCCACAGGGAATTGCCTAACAGACAACTCAAGGTTTGTTTAAGATGCTAAGATATACAAAAGGGAGAATAATTTCTTCTCAGGTTTTCCAGCTATTTACTTAAATTTAAAGTCCATTCACATTTTAGTAATAGTATTCTAATATTGTGATGAGATTAAAAGGGGAAAATGATCTTTGTGACAATTTCTACAAATACAGCCTCCGTGTGTGCACATTTGTGTTTCTTCTTTGAAAACACCATTTGCAGTTGCTGCTGTTAGTTTAACAATTTGACCTCCTTTTGTTTTTGAATTACCTGCAAACAAATCTCACTCTTTATAATTGTCAATTGTCATAAAAAGCAAAAGTCACTTTGAAAATTAAGCTTATGTTATTACATGTTACACACAGAAGTAATACATCTCCTGTCTGGAGCACATCAGCCCAGTATTTGCAATGTGTCTCCTTCTATTAATATATTAGCAAGGCTTCATCACTGATTTATTGTATGTAATTAGCAATGACTTACTAATATGTGTCTAGGAATTATATCACTCTTTCTTTGTATAAGAAAATGAATTACAATCAATCCACATTCCAATAGTGTTTGGAGCTCACGCTGAAGTAACTTGGCAAAATCAACCTGTAATTCTCACATCCCTTCTTTCTCAGATGTCTGAGAAACGAGATGAGCTTTCTCCAGTGGGTTAGAAAGCCTGAGCTCAATTATATTGTGTTTCCAATGAACTGCAGACCATTTATGGAAATCACTTAGTCTCCAGGTAATGCTACAATACTTAAGTCAAACAATTTCTAGGCCAAGAATCATCCTCTGAGGGATGAATGCATTGCAGGAGCTGGAAAGTCATTTATACAGAGGTCTGGAATCAGGAAGAAGTGATATATTGCAAATTCTTTTTGTTGTATATAAATAATACATTGAAATTATCTTTCTTACAGTGGTTTCCTTCTCTGTTTCAAGGGAAGTAATGAAAATTTTATGAATCTTGTTTACTAATACTAGTAGGAATAATAGAGGTTGCAGATAGAACAATCTGAAGTTACCCCCAAAAACCCTATGGCTGTGGTTTGACAGCAAGTAAATGAAAAATATATATTCTTGAAAAGAATCAAATGGCATCAGTTACTATATACATCTGCTTCCCTGTAAAGGTATATAATAATTTAGTGTTCTAGTTTAGCTACTCTACCGTATACTTTTATTACTCAAAATTAAAGACTCTGAATCAAGTTGTTATTGAGCATAATTTTTTGGTTTCCTTTCATGGACATGGCTATATCCAGTATCCAACATACCCACTGGAAAGTTGAACCTAAAATTTTTCAGCAAAATTATGTTTTTTAACACTGTGGTATTTCTGATGGGAAGCAGCACAGACAGATGAATTATATGGAAAGAAGAATTATGAAATTAGGCAGAACAGTGAACGCTGTAGTCAGTTTAATCTTGGTAGAAAAGTTATCCTTTATCCTCCTATGACGAAGAAGTAAAAAAAGCAAGAGCTAGGCCAGAGCAATGAACAGTTCACTCTTTGCATTTCAGTTTGTTGTAACTTCCAGAAATAATAATAAAAATAAATAAATACTTTGAGACACAAAATGTGAAATACTTCTACTGTTTAAAAATGAAAAAGCAACCAATACCAATATATCAGGAAATGTCAGTAGTTAATAGGTTGTAAGATTAGGAAGTGATTGAATTTGTAACTAGGAAGTGGTTTAATTTGTATAGTTTGAGATTTTTTTTAACTTAATACATGTGAGTCCTAGATTAAAACACACAAAGAGCATATATGCGTATAAAGATTCTCCTAGAGGCCTGTGGTAAATTATTATACTTTTTTTTCTGTTGTCTTTTTTGCTGATAGCATAAGGTATAAAAACGAAAAGTTATTTCTCCTGCTATAGAAGAATGTGATTTTGTAATGTTTTCTAATGATATGCTCTCAGTTAGTATTACGATAATTAAGTTTGTAGAACCTTACTGCCTTCCTGAGTTAATATTAATGATTGGCTACAAAAGTAACTTTTACCATAATTGAGACTCTTTTAAACTATTTCAGCAACATTAACTCTAAGAAGTTTTGTAAGTTCTGGTGGGGGTTGTTTGAGAAAAGAAAGACAGATGTCATTTATTTATGGGGTATGGATTATATTAAAGATTAAGAATCTTTTTAAAAGTTTTTGGTTATTTTCTCTGGATGGTTTTCCACTTAGTTTAAAGCACACTTAGCAGATCATATGAATCTAATATACATTTTATTTAAAATTAGAGCTAAAAAGATTTGCAGTTGCTACAGAAGCTTTCACAAACATACTTACTGGAGAGTTTTAGAACATGTGAATTGCCTTGAGTTGTATATTTAGTTTTGTCTTTGATTTTGAAGGTGTTTCAGAAAAAAAAACCACAATCTTTACTCAGCTGCAGGTCAGAATTTAAGAATTTGTCTCTTCTGCCAAAAATATTCATAAACCTAATTTAAACTGTAGGTAATTAAAGAAGGTGAAAGTGATACCTGTTTTGATGATGTATAGAGGGTATTTTAAAAGCAGCTTGCAAATGATTTCCATAATGTTTTGAAAAGCAGTTCAGTGGAATCATGTGCGTGGTATTTTTTTATGAATACAATAGTACTGAAGAATGAGAAGCAGTGAGTGCTGTCTACAGAGATGGCCAGTGCAAATGAAAAGCATTGTATTCCATGTGGAAACCCTGTCTGGTTCTGATGTGAATTTTTTCTCTCATACTATGAGCATTGGCTTCTTCCAGAAACTAAAGCATAAGATATTCACTCAGAATGCAGCTCAGTGAAAAGAAGCAGAAAGTGAGAGAGGGGCTTCTTGTAATGAGTAAGGGACAAAAACTCCAGAAATACAAATTCTTGTTTTGGACCAAAGTAGCAAAAAAAAGGTTTAAAATATGGATGAAATTAAAAATTATTCAGCAAACTTTAAATATGCAGTCCCTTTAGCTTACATCAGAAACTTAGAGAATTATCTTAGGAGAGTATCTTAGGAGAATTTACCTCCAGTCATACAGTAATCAGAAAAAATGTGTTTGTGAACTTTAAAAAGAAAAAAAGTAGATCTTTTTGTGTAAAACATACTATTTCTTCCCTAACCTCATAAATTTCATTTGATTTATATTGTTCCAGATTTCAGCTCAAAAGTATGTGAATATAATATGACTTAAAAAAGCATCCAGTCAATATGGCAGTAGATGTCAATAAAGAAACCTCCTTTTAATGAAATCACAATGAGAAGGACCAAAGGGAGGGTCAGAAATGCTTCCACATAGCACAAACACACAGCTAGAAACAGCATTTGAAGTTGATAACACAGGGTCTGTAATATAGCGCAAACAGGTGAAGAATAGGAGACTTTAAAAATAGTGGGGTTTGTGTTCTTTGAGCTTGCTTTCTGCTAGTTGAACTTTTAGGGCTCAAATTTGGAAGGAACCCACAAAAATGAGTTTTGGAAACTCTTCATAAAAATTATAGAAGGAGTCTATATATCTATATATCTATATATTATAGAAGAAGATCTATATATCTATATCTATATATTATAGAAGAATATATATATTATATATATTATATCTATATATTATAGAAGGAGTCTATATATCTATATATCTATATATCTATATAGAAGGAGTCTATATAGAAGGAGTCTTCAATAATAAAGTAAAACTATAAATGATGGCAATACTGTTTTCATGGCTGAATGACTGGCTTGGGGGGTTTACCAACATGAGACATCATATGCTGTTGTTTCTGCTATTATTGTGATTAGTAAAAATGAAAAGAAAAAGCTCAAGTAAGCAGACATTAACCTGATGTTGAATTAGTTGGAAGTGAGTTATCTTTTATAAGGATAAGTAAACTAGAATTGGGAAATAGTAGACAGACCTCTGAAGAAGGCTTAACAGTGGTAACATGCTGGCTGCCACGTGAACATTGTCATCTTTGTCAGTGGTAGAAACAGGTCTGTAAATGAAGATGTGCACAAGGTTTAGCTCACTCTGAAAAGAAAAGAGATCTGCTTCTGAAATGCTGGCAGGTTGGTTAAATCACCAAAAAATGTGTGGTACTCCTAACAGGGTTTGGAACTTTTGTTCAATATCATTTCCCAGAAAGGCCTGCTAGGTATGGAGGTCCATTATCCTAACACTGAATATATACACCATTTTTCCATGGCAAACTGGGATTCTCTGGAGAATGGGAAAGTCTAACATGAATACTGTCTTGTCTTACCCTGCTTCACTTGCAAGGTCTGATAATACAAAAAATGGTATGGCTGTAGAAAACTGAGGGGAAAGGTCTTTTGTATGTTGTGCTCTTCATGAGATGAAGACATTAAGGTTCTCTGTTGTCCCTGTTAGAGATTCAATTCATGTTCTAGGCATATTTGTTAGGGACATTTTTGGATTTGTAAACTGCTTTGAGAAGACCACTGGAAAAGCAGTGTGTGACTGCTTTTATACTTTTTACAGCTTGAATAAGAGTAAGGGGAATGAGTAAATTCGCAAGGGTTTTAAATACTTTTTGCTGTTGTTATTCAAGCTATCTTCTTTCCCAAAGTCATTCTAAAGACAGTAAGTTCAGAAAAAGAGGTACTAAAACAAAATTAAAATAGAAAACACAAATATCTACTGTCCTGAAGAGTGCTGTGTCTGGCCATATAATTTCCTATGTACAGAAGACCTTTGAGTTTTATATAGGTTACTGAAAATCTCACTTTCTCTTTGTTGTTCTCAAAATTCTTTCTCATCCTGTGATCTTATCATCATCATTTTATGTGTGTGTGTGTGTGTAATATTGAATAGCTGCATGGATAGCTCTTATTAACAATAAAAAACTATAAAGGTTCAAAGAGATTCATAACTGGCTTTTTTAATTGATTCCCTAAAGCCAAGACATTTCCAGGTAGCAGCATGATTTGTCTCACATGCTAGTTAAGGTCAAAGAAGACAAGCAATCACTACTAGGGCAAAAATTAAGACATGGATGTGAAAAAAGACTCTAAGTGAAAGGAACACTAAGAGAAACAAGAAAGTACAGTTCAGCATTTATTTTGTCGTTAATAAAACTCTTTTTGATATCAAGTTCTAGTTGTGACAGAGCCAAATATAATTCCCAAGGTATTAACATGATGATAATAACTAATAACACACCTAACATACCCTTGTGGTTTTATGTGGTGTATTTGGCATACTAGAGTCTTGCACATATTTTGCATTGTCTCTCAAAGCAGTCTGCACTCATAGGCATCAAGGGTTTCAGATGTGAAATCTCATGAACAATTATGAAATCTCATGTTGTTTAAGAAAATAATGTGATGGATCACGTCTGTCAGAGAAAACACCTAACACGAGTTCTTTACACTTTACCAGGTTAAAACATACTTAATCCTTTAATAAACATTTTTTTTACTAGCTGAAATCAGTTTCGGCTTTTTTTTTTTTTAATTATAGAATACTGGGAATTTAAGCCGCTGGTACCTTTTCCTTTAAATAGTATCAAAATAGACCTTGTTTAGAGGAATCAGGAATAGACCAGATTAGCTGACTGTGTTGATTATGAACTGCCTTCATATGTTGAGATTGCCACCTCTATTTGTCTTGTCATAGGTCAGCAGTAGAAACAGTCCATAAACCTTTATTCATGCTGTGCACAGTATTCTGCATTCTTTAAAATATGGGATATGCTTTTATTGTTATCCCATTTCTTGTATGTAATAACTTGGAAAAGCTGAGTTTTTTTTTTTTTCCTTTTTTTTTTCCCTTCTGTCTTTTTCTGGTTCATTTGTGTTTCTAATATTCTTCTGTAAAGTGTTGGTGTAGTCTCAACATGCATTTGTCCTACTCATTCATGTACTCACTAGAAATCAGCCTTGCTCTTATCTTCAGCGTTGGAGAAATGTTGGAGAAATGTTAGAGAAATGTTGTTTAAGACAATTAAGTAAAACCCTTTACTTTCAAGATTCTGATCTCTTAAAGAACAGATAAACATATTTAATTTGTAGTAGAAAAAAGGAGCAGGTAGTAGCAAGACAAATGAATTTAGAGCTCTGGACTCAGTCCGTCATGGTTTATTGTACTTGTACATGTGACTCATGCTGTTCGTCCCCAAAGGTAAAACAGTCACTGCAGCAACCAGAGAGCAGCAGTACCAATGCTCAAAGCACGGGGAGAATCAAATAATCCTCAACACTTTTATTTAATTAGTAAGTGACTATTTGATTGGCTATAAAAAGGGGGATTCTGGAGAAAATGGATTTTGATTTTTTTGCAAGAATTGTGCAGAAAGCTGCTTTGCAAGGGTGGCGTTGCAATCCACCAATGTGTTATACTCCACCAGCCAGCTTTCATTTGGAAAGTACTTTTGATTACTGCTAGGAAAGGTGGTAGTCAAACCATTGACCTTGGTGGTATGCTCAGCGTTGTGGTACCAAATCTCTCTGAATCATCAAATTCTAATTCAAGAATCACTCTTAGTTATGTGAATTATACTGAATGGAGTGGAAATGCTTAAAAAGTGTTTTATACAAAACCAAGAGCTAGTAAGAAGTCATTTCAGCAGCAATTAATTCATTACACTGTTTATTCAAAATGTTCTGGAAATTAAGAAAAATTGAGAAGGGTCTTTCCCCCCTTTTTAAGGTAGCAGAATTTTTAATTTAAGAAGACATAAAAATATTTTCCAGAAGAATAGTAGCTGCTGTCCTACTAAATCATTGTTTGTTGGATTCTGAAATCATCCTGTGTGACATAGTGCCCCTTTCTGTCTGAAACTGCCTCAGAGGGATTTTAAGTGGATCAGACAGTTTACAAACCAGTCCAGATCCATCACTAGCTGACATCAATTTCTTACTTGGAGAAAACTTTGATCTCATTTATAGCAGTTAAGCTTCATCACATAGCTCTTGAAGTTTTTCTGATTAACAATTTTAACAAAACCACCACAAAAATTCTGAAAGTGTGTGATCCATCGTTACTGAAATGGAGAAGAGAGCTCCATCCCCCCTCAGCGGTGTCCAAATCTGCAGACGTAAAATGCCACAGCCCAGGTACTTCCACCCTGCCCCATTTGTATGACTCAGTTTCCTTCTTTTTTCATCTCTTTACTTGGAGTAAAGAAGAACAAGACTCTCAGAGTTCTTCAACATCTTTCTTGTATATTTTTGTTTCCTTATTACCAACAGTTACGGTCCTGAGAACAGTTGTCACCATATTTCTTCTTTATATACCAACTCTGTGCAGGATGTCCATGAAACTTCTGATTTTTCTGTTTCCTTATTTTTATGTATACAGAAAAAAATCAATAACTTTCTTGATCTTATTTTATTCACAAAATCACTTTTTCAGAGATGACAATAGAAAGAACTTGAAACTCTCTTTATGAGAATTTTCTGCAATAAGTGGTTAAACTTTTAGTATTATAATAAGGTAAAAATATCTCTTTTTCTGGATTAGTGAAAACCAAACACCAAATAGAAAAGAACACATCTGTCCCTTCTAACCCAACCTATTCTATGATTCTTTGAGTTTGGTTGAGAAGGAAAATTAAACATATCCAAAATGTTTTTTCCTTTTTTCCCTAATACCTACAGGAAATGCCAGTGCATTTCGTCACAGGTAGATCAGCTGAGCCTTTGTGTACATGCATGGAGTATAAAGAAATGATACTGGCCTGACATAAAGGCCATGTCAAGTGGCAGTGTTAAATGCAATAGCATATAACATTACAGAATGTCATCAGTTCTGCAATTCTTGGAGGGTGCAACTCTACACAAATACTGAAAAGTTTTGCACCTTTATGAATAAGTGCCAGACAGCTTTGAGGTTTTGTTGGACTTGTAAGCCTATTTACAACTTTTGTGATCATCTGGCCTGACTTTTGCCTTTCTGAATGATCCAGCAGATGCAACTGCGTATTTGTGTTAAAATATGTCAATGTTGCTCCTCTTGTTGCTGAGAAAATCAGTATGCATCTACAAGCATTTATTTGCTGCAGTTCTTGCACTCTTTACCTTTCAGATAATTTTAAGTAGAGACATATCCTTAAAAGTGCAGAAGCATTTGGCTGTTCTGTCACCAAGAGAGGTTGTTTTGTGTGACAGATGCTGTAGGAGTGTTATGTACACCATGCTTTTGTTCTGAACCCCTCGTGGTTGGGCTTCAAGGCTGCATTGCTACAGTCAAAGCCCTTTGCATGGCACCATGCCATCCAGGCAGATGGGCAGGAACACAAGTAGCCAAGAGTCTGTGGTGCCACCACACAGGTTTCAGAGGGTGCAGCTGTTAGCTGGGAGGAGGTAAATAGATGCCTATCCAGAATTCATACACAATGAATCATGAGACTGCACCAGTACAATTCTCTCGCTCTCTCTCCCCTTCTGGTGGGGTAGCCTTAGGCATATGTGGGTTATATGGTGGCAGAGTCCACAACTCAGAAGCCATAACCTCACATATCTGTGGGACTTGTCATGCTGTCACAAATGACAGGGCAGTTTCTCTCTCTCTCTCTCTTTTTTTTTTTCCAAAACAGTTACTTTCTTTTTTTTTTTCTTTACATTTTCCTCCTGTCTTGTTACTCAAGAACTTACTGCTCACAGCTCAGGACTTTGATGACCTGGATGCTTCTTTATTTCTATTCATCCACAGCTGTGTGCCCAAATACGAATCAGTAGCTTTGGTTCTTTGGCAAGAGATGGGATGTTATCACGGTGTTGGGGAGCAAAGGAGAAAGTGGATGTTGCAGTGAAGTATATGACAGCAGAGAAGAACACAGATACAGAGACAGGGTTGCAGTTCTGAGATGTGTATCTTACGGCTTTAGCTTTACTCACAGCAGAATTGAGAACATGACCTCTGTTGGAAAAAGCAAATATTTCTGGTGGGAGACAACTTTTCACCAGACCAACAGCAGCCATCTTTACTAAAACATCTTAAAGGGATAGCAGCTAAAGCTATAGAAAATGTTTATGACATATTTACATTTATTTTTTGTGACTTGGTTCTTACTGAAGAGTTCTGCAAGTCAATACAACTTAAAAACTTGGCTTTTGCTTGACTTTCAAAAAATCGCTGCATTTCTTCTGTAATCCTTAAAATAGAATCATTGGATTTGATAGCTTGTTTAGCTGTCCAGCAAAAGCAGATGTGTTCTAGATAGATTCATGCAAGGGAAATGTGATTTGTAGTTGTTTTTCTATAATCAGTTGTCCATAGGAATGCTTAGTTCAAGACTAGAGTAGAAAGGCACTGGCGAATTTCCTATTTCCAATAGGAAAGACAAAAACCTTTTTGATGATATTTCCTGCAAGCATCAAAGTTGATTTGTAGAACATTTTTACCTCTATAAAAAATCTGTAATGAGTGAGTTTCCCAAATTTCAACATTTTATTGTACTTCAATAGGAGAGCTGTTTCTGAATGGAGAAAGATTGGCAGGGAGGTCGGATTTATGCTGCACTTGAAAATCTTGGGAGGTTTTTCTTTTTAGTTTGATCTTATTCTTAGTCTTAGTCTCATTCTCATTTTTCTTCTTCTTAATATTATTTTAGATTGACTGTTTTGCATTAGCATTATTTAAAACATTATCTCTGCTAATGTACATCTGCTTTTCCTTGTTTCACTTTCATTGTTTCACAATAATGCAAACATATCCCAGCGCAGTTCTGTATAACTGATAAATTAAGAATATATCCCACACTTCAAAAGGAAGTGTTTCTAGTATCAGTACTTTGCCTAATGAAAACTTGCATATTGATCATGCTAACTTCTCACATATATTTCCTATCTTTCGTTCTTGTCCCTCATATGAATTACAGTGCAGCACAAAATTCTGCACCACTTCTATTTCTAATCATAGAACCACAGACTCACAGAATGGGTTGGGTTGGAAGGGACCTCAAAGCCCACCTGGTTCCAACCCCTGCCATGGGCAGCGACACCTCCCCCAGTCCAGGCTGCCCAAACTCCACCTAGCCTGGCCTTGGGCACTGCCAGGGATGGGGCAACCACAGTTCCCCTGGGCAGCCTGGGCCAGGGCCTCACCACATTGCCATCAGAAATGTTATTATTTATGGGAGACCTATATTACCTGTATAAGGTAAAGGTAAATAAATCGTACATACATACTATGTATGTGTTAATCAAGTAACTGGTAATAAGTAGAAGTATTCTGCAATCACTTGTCTCCAGACTGGCAGAGACGACGCCAACCTTAAACTGACTTGGATGGACAAATTTGAGTTGGAACAAAAACCAGGAAGAGTGGTTGGAGGGGAGACAAAGGAAGTGGCAGGATAGCTTTTAAAGTAGAGCCAGAAAAATACTATGTGCAGAGAGGTTTATAAATAATTACCTTCAAAGTGTAAACATTGAACAACTGAGTATTAAGTTTAGCTGAAGCATCCCCATTGAGTGTGTTTTCACAAATGTATTTGGCCCAGCTATTTGTTGGATTCTTGTCTGTGCCCTCTGAATTATATTCAGTAGAGACTTGAAAACAAATTATACTTGCTTTTTCCACTTGTAAGTGCAGATTCTCTCTTCTTCCTCCTCAAGAGGAGCTTGAGGAGCATGAGGCAGTACATTAATGTTGCAGTTCTCTCTGTTGACATACAGACATTTACATGTGTCTGATCTGTTATTCAAAGCAGTGCATCCATAATAATTGAAAAAATAGCTTCCAAGAGACAAGAGAATTAAAAACTTCATATTCCAGATTGTAAAGTGTTGTATGACTTTTTGCTTGTTTTGCATTTCTATCTCTTTGTTTTTTTGAAGTCAGGGTGAGTTGTGGGTTGTTTTTTTTTGGTGATCTCTCAGAGATCTCTCTTTGACTATTAAATATCTAAAATGGTTTTGAACTATAGGTTAATGTTTCTTAACATTAAGAAAAGTTTACTTAATATTCTTTCAAGCGTTTTCTGTTTCTTTTAAAATAACTTTGTTCTTTTTATTAGCTAATGTCTAGAAAGAGTTTAAAATATTGCAAGTTCCATTTTGCTGTTTTTCTTAACCTGGAGTTTGAATTTTCACTTGCCCTAATGACTTAACTAGGAACTCATGATTCTAGTACAATATTGACCATATTATCATTTTTCATCTTGGGCTCTTTGTTTCTGCTAATAGGAAAAAAAAAAAAAAAAGAAAAAAAAAAAAGAAAAGAAAAAGAGAGAGAGAATGCGGATACTTCTTTCCTTATTGTTGCAGTAAGATCAATGAGAGACTCAGGTCTTGCAACACTGCAAAAGTCACAAGGGAAGGACTGATTCTCATCTCCTGCTCTAACAGTGTAATGTTTATCCTGTCTGTTTCAAAATGACAAAATTAAAACTATGTAGCAAACACGGACCTATGAGAGAGTGTTTCTGAAAGTCAGCTCAGTAACCAAGAAAGAGATAAGCATGACTGGAGACTTGCTTGTATCAGGCGTAGTGTAGCCAGAGGACCAGGGAGGTGATCATCCCCTTGTACTCTGCTCTGGTGAGGCCGCACCTTGAGTACCGTGTTCAGTTTTGGGCCCCTCACTACAAGAAGGACATCGAGGCCCTGGAACATGTCCAGAGAAGGGCTATGAAGCTGGTGAAGGGCCTGGAACACAAGTCCTGTGAGGAGCAGTTGAGGGAACTGGGGGTGTTTGATCTGGAGAAGAGGAGGCTCAGGGGAGACCTTATTGCTCTCTACAGGTACTTGAAGGGAAGGCATGGGGAGCTGGGGGTCGGCCTCTTCTCACAGGTAACTAGTAATAGGATGAGAGGGAATGGCCTCAAGTTGTGCCAGGGGAGGTTCAGGTTGGAAACGAGGAGACATTTCTTCTCAGAAACAGCAGTCAGGCATTGGGATGGGTTGCCCAGGGAGGTGGTGGAGTCACCATCACTGGGGGTGTTTAAGGAAAGGTTGGACGTGGTGCTTAGGGACATGGTTTAGTGGGTGGCATTGGTAGTAGGGTGATGGACCAGATGATCTTGGAGGTCTTTTCCAACCTTAATGATTCTGTGATTCTATGATTCTATTCTGCTGCTAGTAAAAAGATTATAATATATTTCTGAGTTAAGTGAGTGAGTAGTAAAGTTAATTCATACAAACTGCATTATTGCACTTGAAGCTACAAAGCCGCATGAGTTGCTTCAAAAATCCTGACTAGCAGAGTCAGAAAGGGAATAGGCAGAAATTAATTTAGGACATTTTTGACATCCACAAAATGAAAAAAACAGAATCAGAGCAACGAAACAGAAAATCAAAAATAGTGCAGAATGGTACTAAAACTGATGAGGTAGATGACAGAAAAACAGAATAAATATGCTATTTAGGAAAAGTTTCTCAGATATCTGGAGTGTGATGATCAGCAGCAAAGCAAAGAAAACCTAGGGAAAAAATATATACTTATTAAAAAATTGTTTTGCATTTTTATTTTATTAATTCTTTCTGTAATCTTTAGCAAGTCATTTTCATGACTCAATTACATGCAATCAGTGCAGCAACAAAAATTGAATTCCTAGAGATTCAAAACACTGTACAGTACTTAGAAAAACAGGTTCTCTAAAGGTATTTGTATTATTGGCATATGTATTTATTTCCTGTGCTACCTCTCAAAACTCCAGCAATGACCCTGAAAGCAAAGGGGTGCAAACAGCTACAATTTAAAAAAATATTTTCTTCATTCACAGGGGACTCAGAAAAACACATCAACTTCTATATGTATAGAAGAAGCATGATATTTTATTTGGTACCAAAGGTAAAATGAACAGTTACGTGACTATCTAATAGGCAGGACTTGGAAACAGCATAAACATTAAGAATCTTATTTACATTCTGTGGATTCATTTTTCATAGACTAAGCAAAGAAAATGCAGCTTCTTTCTGCCCCCCCATATGTGTTGTGCACCTGTTGTAAAGATATATTGATGCTTAATGTGAATTTCAGCTCACATAATTTTATTAAAGCAGAGTTCCTATAGGAGTCAGCAGTCAATACATCAGAGTGAGCAGAGTACTGATTACAAAATGCCTTTGACAGGACTCCATTCATTTAATAGGCTTGACTCATTCTCTCCATCAGAGTACAAAATCTTTCTGTGCTGTGTCTGTGTGAAAGGACTGAAAAATAAGGAACTAAAAATTTAGACACTTGAATAAGAATCTAAATTGTAGTACTGATTTTGCAGTGTTTTAGGTGTATGAATCCTGTTTTAAATGTAATAACCTTAGAGCTGTAGTCTCTTCTAGATAGAAATGTGAGCCTTTTCTTCTTGTTTTTTATTAAAATGAGCAGCAACCTTTTGAGAAAACACTGGCTCATTGTTTTCTGTGGCAGGTGTCTTGTCTTCTTGCTGATGCACAATGATTTACGAATGAAGAAGTAAAAATTAGGGAGTGGATTTTTTGTAATGAGTAGCCAAAAGCAGGATGAATTTACTTGCAAACCTTTGGGATGAGTTGGTCTTTTTTTTTCTGATTTGGAAGGACAGTATGACTGTAAACTTACTGAGCATGGAAAGCATGTGTAGATCTACAGAGCAGTTCAGAGAGGAACTTTAATTTCTTCTCATGAGTTAGTGCAATACGTTCTCTTCTGTCATGACATCTCAATGTGTCATTTCCTTATCCATAACAGATTTGCAAATTGGGACCAAGAACGGAAACGTTGAGCGTGTCACATCAATAGGCTTAAGAAAAACCCTAATTCATAGCCTGCCATGCTCTTGCAGGCTGAGAGCTACAGCCTTTACTGATGATCAAAATGATACTTAGATCAGTAGCTTTCATGGTACTCCTGACGTAAAGAACTCTTGCCACTTTCCTGTATTCTCCTTCCTGTCCTTGTAGACTCACTGCCTCCAGTCAGCTGGGATTTCCCTGGTTAGCCAAGACTGCTGCTAACTTATTGAAAGCGGCTTGGTGAGCACTTCTGCCAGCTCCTCCAGCACCCTTGGGTGAATCCCATCCAGCCACATAGGCTCATGAACATTCAGAAGATGTAGGAGGTCATTTACAATTTCCTCCTGGTTTATACAGGTTTCATTTTGCTCTCCATCATTATCTTCCAGCTCAGGTCTTAAGTACTTCAGCCTTATCCTCATCTTTTGTCACTACATTTCACCTCACATCCAGTAAAGGATGGAGATTCTACTTAATCCTCCTTTTGCTGTTGATGTAGTTCTAAAAGCATTTTTTATTGCCTTTTACTACACTAGCCAAATTGATTTCCAGCTGGGCTTTGGCCCTTCTAATTTGTTCCCTGCACAGCTTGACTAGGGCTGCATAGACCTGCTGAGTTGCCTGCCCCTCTTCCAGAGTTCATGAACTCTTTTTCCTCTTGAGGTCCTGCAGCAGCTGTCTGGTCAGCAAGGCTGGGTGTCTGCCAGCTCGACTTTTGGCGACACAGTTTGTTTGATACTTACCTGAGTGCTGTCAAGATCCGAGGAGGGAGGCATTTAAGAACAGCATTGTAAAATGCTCTTGGTTGTGTTTTGCTGTTTCGGTGTAATAATTGAAAAGTTTGGTGGTCATTTTGAGCAATACCTGAACTGACTGTAACTTGCATAGTTGAGCAAAGCTCAGCAGTAATGGTGGAACACAGCTGTACCTGTATTCTGTGCAGCAGACGGGAGTTTGCATCCTGTTGCAATTCACTTCACCAGTTACACAGTTTATAGCCTTGTTACAAACTAAAGAGGAAAAAGCAATGCATTTTCCGTTGTGTTTTGTTTTCAGAAGTTACAAGAGTCACGTAACCTTGAATGAATCAGTTAGGAAGAGATGGAAGTCTTAAACAAGATATGCTTTACCTTCTTGTGATCATTAAAGGGGGGTGGAGTACCCAATGGATTCAGAAGACTTGATCTTTTTTTTTCATGAGCTAATTGCTCCTTGTGTGTCTGTTCCCATACAAATTATTCTGAACATTTACTTTTTCCATTATGTGAAGTTTTAAGCCAGAGAAAAAATACTGCAATTATCTCCATGAGTACAACTGCGAGAAAGCATCGACAGGCACAGATGCTCCTTAGGAATTTGAGTACAACCGGATCAATGAATATCTAAAGATTTAAATCATTATTTCCAAAGAATTTCAATGCTCTGCATGATAACGTTAACTAGCAGCAGTCCCAGGTCTAGAGGAAGTTGGCAGCACAGGGAGACATTCACATCAGTAAGGAACAGCCGACCTGCTGCCACCTGAGTCTGTACATACAGTTTGCCTCTTCGGCTGCGTGGCACACTGCTTCACCTACGAGCTGACCAAGGCTCGCAGAAACACAGGCAGAGAAGTTGTTGCTTTTGTCTTGTGTAACGGTGTGTACTGCAGGTGTGCCTAGCGTCATCTGGGTTTGACTTACATTGTTCACAAAGCAAGTAGCACAGTTACAGTGAGAAGTTCCTCTCTGTACTGGGGAAGGGACTTTGGTTTCTCTGTCTTCTATTGTTGGGAACACTTCATGGCTTTTGGAAAAGAGAGAGATCTATCTCAGATATGGGTGTTTATGAGTGGATAACAGATCTTGTATGTATGGCTGGAAATAAAAAGGATCATAATATCTTTTGGTTTTGTTTTTCTTGCTTTAAGCCTAATATAGAAAAAAAGTGATAATTTTTATGCAACATGTATTAGCAAAGAACAATGGAATAGCTTTTGAATATATTGGTCTTACAGCATTTCAGTTCAGAAATTCAGGCTTTTCTGTGACCAGCAGTTGCAGGACTCAAGGATCGGAATTCCTTTGTTGTAGGCTAAAATTACTTAACTATACGCAAAATATACATAATCCTTAACTGTGCTCTGCAAGCTGCACTATTACAAAGAAATATAAGAATACCATTAGTTACTTAATGTCTCTACACAAATGTGCTTTTTGTGGTTTGCAATATTAGTGTTCTGCTTTCAGCATTTTAGGTACTAACTGTTCAAAATAAAAAGAAAGATATAAATAATTTTACTTCAAAAGCTCAATAACTGTTGCTTGTACTTTACCCTGAAACCTTTCAAACAAGTTTTCCTGATTTTTTTTTTTTTTAACGAAAGTAATCAAACTTGAGTTTTCAAAATTCCCTCAGCCCATTCACTCTCTTCCATATTTCCAGCCTTCTGTCATAACAACTAGACTTCATTACTCAGTTTTATGAACTGTTGCACAGACAGACTGTTTGTTTAAAAAAAAAAAAAAAGCCAACCGATCTCATTTGCTAGGACCTTCTGTATAGAATAGCACTCATGTAGGAATCAGGTCTCCCAAGCAGCATGGTCAGCCACTGTATGGAGCATCTTTGCAAGGGCAGGTTTGTGCAGACTGGATGAGCTTACCCTGTGAAAGCAGCCGCAGGTTCAGTCGGTCACATCACGCTAGTTGTCTCGAGCCCAGACTAGCTGGGAAAATGAGAAAAGTGTGTGCATATGGGCACAGTTCTGATGCTCAGCTGCACCGCACATATATTTGTGTGGCAAACTCGAATGTGATCCTTCTACATGCATTTGAAGTTCCATGGCTTTTGCCACAGAAAAGAAGGAAAATATTAAGAAAAGCATTTAAAGATAACACAGTAAAGTTATGTAGGAAAGAAGGCAAGTGGACCAAGTACCAAATATCAAAAGAAGAGGGGACACAGACAGTTCATAACTGTTGTTCAGAGGTCCCTTCCCACCTCAGCTGCTCTGTAATCCTGTGGTTCTGTGATAGGCTGTGTGTGAAAGGGGAGAGTAAGTATTTGCCTTAGTGGCTTTCAGTTCCATGAAAGTGATGCTGAAGGCACTTCAGATGTGATGTCAGCATTTTTCAAGCTACTTCAAAGAATTTATTTGATTCGATATTAGCACAGATGTTTTATGTATTGGCAAAAGACAGGAAGACATAGAGGTGTTGCACAGACTGGGATTGACACTAGATCATCTGACACATGATGCATTTGAAACAGTGTACATCAAATCTTATTTGAAAGAGTTGTTTGTTTGTTCTGCTGGTTCCACAGGCATTACCACACTGCTAACTTCAGTCCTAAAACAGAAAATTGCAGCTCTGACCTACACTGGTATTCTGTGTGCGTTTGGGAAATAAATAGCAGCTACCTGAAAGTAGCTGAAAGTACATTTATGGCAGTGACAGCTGAAGATATTACAATGTCCTGATGCAAGAAAATTCTCTAGGGCTTATTTGGCATGCCAGGTGCCTAACTTCTTGGGACATTTTGGATTACAGCATTAGCTGCTGTCATACTTCAAAGTAAATGCATGTTCTTCCTTGTGGTAACTTATGTTATTCATACTGCACACACTAATTTTCCTTGGTTATTAAATAGAGATAGATTTATTTCACTTAGACCACTTTCAGTTTAATTTCTACTAAAATGATGTAAGCAATATTAGTTGAACAATGATATGGCAGATTATTTATCGTAACCAATTTATATTTGTAACTATTTTTTAACCCTTAATTATGCATTGTTGCAAGTAGATACAGCAAGTATCTATGTTGATGTTCAACAATATGCTATCCCAAGCACTTGCAGAAATATTTCAGTTCTTTTAGCAGCCATAGTTCTGGTGGAATTCAAACAGAGCTCTTCAGTTTTAGGGAGGATGACCATAGTCTGTCCATAGTGACCATATAGAGACTGACCGTAGTGACTTGTTCTACTCCAAGCTTGGTAGCTTGGCTACTCCTCATATTTGTTCTTGGAACCCCTACTCCTGAGACCGTTTCCTCTAGAGAGCCATTCCCCTTCTTCTTTATCTTCCCAAGAGAATGGAATGTCTGCCTCCAGTTGTGCCAGGGGAGGTTCAGGTTGGAAATGAGGAGACATTTCTTCTCAGAAAGAGCAGTCAGGCATTGGAACAGGTTGCCCAGGGAAGTGGCGTTGTCACTGTCCCTGGGGGTGTTTAAGGAAAGGTTGGACGTGGTGCTTAGGGACATGGTTTAGTGGGTGGCATTGGTAGTAGGGTGATGGCTGATGGCTGGACTTGATGATCTTGAAGACCTTTTCTAACCTTAGTGATTCTATGATTCTGTGAATTACTCTTACTTGTGCGTGAGCTTCAAGTAAATACTTGTCAACCTGACTGAATTGTATACCCCCTAGCAGAAACCTTTTCCATTATTAATTATATTTCCTTCTGCCTTTTTGTTGTAAAGGAGGGCAAAAGAGTGTGTGTGGCAGGGCACTGCGGGGTGGGGTTAAGGAGGGTGCTGTGGCCATGAAGGAGGAGCTGCTGTTCTGAAGTTCACAATAATCATTTTTGTCTGTGGGGCCCAGGACAAGATCAGTTTGAGAGATGGGATTCTCCAGAGTCTGCTTTCTGCACAATGCCAAATAGGAAATAATTTTTGTTCAATAGCCTTAATTCCCAGTCTGTGCCTACATGCCCCTCAGGAAGAGTACATCTACAAAGCTAAAGAAATCAAAAGAGCTTAGCTTTTACAGAATCTATGTTATCAGGGAGATAGGGGAAGGCAGACATTTGCATTAATAACAATAATGAGAATGAGAATAGACAGAATGAATTTGGCAACAACATTCAGTAATTTTGCAAATGTAAAATCCTGAAACTTTACAAGTGTGCCAGATATAAAGTTATATAAATTCCTTATTTCCAGAATTAGCCAGGTCATAAAATATTCATGTTAGTGAAGTTTCAAAGTTCTAGATAATAATCCTCCTGGAAAATAAATACATGAAAAGTATTTTCAGAAAAAAAAAGTGGAAATTTTTGCTTTGGTAAAACAGACTTTTTCACTCTAAACAGTGTTTTAACTCATCAGCTCTTGGTTAAGGTATGGTCCACCTATGCTTGCAGAAGAGTTCTGCGTTATGGACTGCATTAACTGCTATACTCTTTCTTGCAGATTGCTTCTGAAATATCAGAGAAAAAAAATACAACTATTGTGAAGTCATTCAAGACAGCAAAACTCTGACTAGCAAGTCAGATCCAGATCCTTTATTTTGTAATTTGGTTACTGTGATTTATTATGTGTTCTGTTACCAGTGCTTTTCTCTATATACTTTTTCAGTGAAGTAAATTCAACAAAATATACCATCTCATGGCAATAAGAGAACTGATACAGAAAATAATTTGTAGTGTAGTATTGATAAATGCTTGGTACAGTAATAGGAATATGTCATCAGTCACCTGTGTTCATGTTTGATAGCATTATATCAGCTAATTCAGGATGAATGTCCTTTGCTTTAACCTTGGTTGTGTTTGCAACTTACTCTAGAGGAAAGTACTAATCCTTCATTAACTAGTAGGTGTGAAACCTTCTCTGTCAAGAGGGTTGAGGAGTGGGCAGATTAAAATAGGTTTTAGAATGTGGCCTGAGTCAAAATCAAGTCTTTTTATGCAGTCTTGTAAACTGCATAAATTATTAGTAAACATTTTTGAAGGGTAAATGAATAAATCTTTGTATTTTGCAGGTTTGCTCTTTTTGTCTTTGGAGCATTCAAAATGTACATATAAAAAATTCCAAGGACACATCAGATCTTTGATCTTGCTACACCTTTAATTTTTAAGAGCCTACATAATGTTGTGCTTTACATTATGCATTAAGATATTTGTAATTAGGAACTTGTGGTAATGACCCATTCTCAAACAAAGTAGTTCTGTTTCTTTTTTTCCCATTAACTGCATTGAGAGTTTATTTGTTGAGAATTAGGTTTAATTCTATTAGCAGGAATTGTGAGACTTTTGCAAGACAAGGTATATTAGCATAGTACTTTGCTTGTAATGAGAGCCAAAAAGCATTTAGGGGAAGAGGTAATTATTGGAGAATTTCCTTCTTTTAATAAGAAAAATCTAGCTAAATTTCAGTACTCTGCTCTAAAAGTCCCTTAAGCTTTAATTAATGGCTAAAAGAAAAATAAACTGGATCACAAAAATTCTGTAGATGTTTTCTGAGAGTTACTGCTGAGTAAAATCCACTAATTTAATAGAGTTCATTTAATTCGAAAATTTGGCAACATCAGCTGTTTTTTTTTCCCAAAAGTTTTCTGCTTTTTAAACTGATAGCAGTATACTCTTAATACAGAGGAAAGATATTAATTGCTTTCAGCAAGGACCACCATTCCCCCGCACATACCGCCCACATTTTTACCAGAATTAGGTTGATGTGTTCTGTAATAAAAATGTGCTGTATACTGACCTGACCGGAAGGTCTCATAATGCCCATCTTCAAAATCCTGCGAAGGCACTCCTAGTTTTATAAACTTACTGTAAAGGCTTTTATTGGTTTTAAATATCTAGCAGGTTTTTTTTTTGGTTCAGTTTGTCTGGTAACTTTCTGCACAAGTGCCTGTTCCACTTGTTATATTGCAGTAGTGTGTCTAATAGTAGTGGGATAACCCATATAATATAACCAGATAACTGTCCCCACAGACCAGTCCTGTTCAGAGAATGTGCCAAAGATGCCATTAACTCTGATATTCCAGTTCATCTCTGTAAATCTGTGAGCTCTTTGGAAATAACAGTTGTTAAGAGTCTGGCTGAAAGTCTGGTTGAAACATATTTTCAGTCAAATACAATAGATCAGGTCCAAGGCTAGCAAAAGATATCTTCATATTGGAGAATATTCAAACAACCTTTATAAAGTTTGAAACAAAACAATTTACTGATAAAATAAAACCAAATACGTAAGATCCGTACAGGCGATACTGCTCATTTATTCATGGAGAAAAGTGTTTTATTCTTACTAAAGTATTATCTTTCCCAAGAATGGGTACTCATATCTTTTTGAAATAATTTTCACTATTCTAGTCTTAATTCTTCTTCTTTTACCACTGACAATCAGGAGCTAACTCTGTTCCTTAAATACTGTTGCTTATCAAAGAATCAGAGAATCGGGGAATGGGTTAGGTTAGAAGGGACCTCAAAGCCTGCCTGGTTCCAACCCCTACCATGCGCAGGAACACCAGCACAGGCTGCCCAAACCCCACCCAGCCTGGCCTTGGGCACTGCCAGGGATGGGGCACCCACAGCTCCTCCTGGCCTGGGCCAGGACCTTACCGCCCTCTGAGTGAAGAATTTCTTCTGAATATCTAGCCTAAATCTACCCTCTTTTAGTTTAAAACTGTTACCCCCTTGTCCTATCACTCTCTGCCCACATAAAAAGTCACTCTCCGACTTTTTTATAAGCCCCCTTTAAGTACTGGAATACCACTGTAAGGCCTCCATGGAGCCTTCTCTTCTCCAGGCTGAACAACCCCAATTCCCTCAGCCTCTCTTCATAGGAGAGGTGCTGCAGCATTTGCAGACTTGCTCAGGGTACACTCAATTCCACCATCCATGTCACCAACAAAAATGTTTAGTGGGTTTACATGGCAAGGTTTTGGTATCTGGGAGCTGCAAAGGTGGCTTCTGTGAGAAGAATCCAGAAGCTGTCTTACGTTAGATAGGGGCCACTTTCAGCCAGCTCCAAAGGGCCCTGACACTGCCCAGAGCTGAGCCAATAAGCGATGTTGTTTGCGCCTCCGTGAGAGCATATTTAAGAAAGGGGAAAAAAAACTGCTGCGCAACAGTGGTTGGGCAAGTGAGGAGTGAGAAACGCTGACCCATCCCCAAGTTGAGAAACAGCCTTGCAGTCACCAAGGTCAGTGAAGAAGGAGGGGGAGAGGTGCTCCAGGTGCCAGAGCTGAAGTTCACCTGCGGCCAGCGGAGAGGACCATGGAGGAGCAGGCTGTTCCCCTGCAGCCCATGGAGTTCATGGAGTACAGAGGAGCAGGGTTCCATGCTGCAGCCCGTGGAGGAGACCACGGTGGAGCAGGTGGACCTGCACTGATGGAGGCTGTGGCCTGTGGAGGACCTCCGCAGGAGCAGATTCTGCGCCGGACCTGTAAGCCGTGGAGAGGAGCCCACGCAGGAGCAGGTACATACATTTTTATACATACAATGAACCCCTTAGAAAATTTTGGTATTGATGATATCAGTTTAACTGTTAGCACCTTCTGTAAGGTGCTGAAATTCCAGACCACAATACTATTTACTTTACCCAGAATCCTGCTTCATTTCTGTTCAGAACAAATTCATGTTCTTAGGGTTGGTGCTCAGTTACTAAATTTAGTACTTAAGTTATGATTAAATTCTAATATTAATATAATTTTATTAAGAATTAATTACTTGTGATTACTGAGTCTTTACAATAATAATTTGCTCTAAATTTGTCTATTTGGCTTTTTTTGTATTGTATTGTACTAGCATTACATTATTCATTCTATCTACGTTACCACATTACCTTTATTATTTCTCCTGCTTTACCAGGAGTTACTTTGGTACAGCCTGCTGCCATATATTTTTGGCTTCTGCTTAATCCTCCTGGTTTGACTAGAGAGAAATGACAATTATAATTGGCCATATATACAAAATAGGTTTCTCCCCACTTTCTAACATTAGGGTTTGCTTAAATACACCGTACTGCTGACTCTGGAAAGTACAAGGCCAGGAGACAGTGTAAGGAGATGGTAGACCAGAACAAAGGATGCAGACATGCTTCAGAGGCCATGCAAATAACAGCAAACTGTAGAATATGCATGAGGTTAAAACCAGTTTTAATTAAGTATAACATGGGTTTGCAGAAACCCTATTTCTGTATTAAGCTTTCCTGGTGCTATGCTTGAACCTTCATGTTGAGTTCTGGTCAGCCTTTCTTCGCAAAGTCAGGAGAGATTCATGGAAAGAAACAGAAAGCATGTTGCAGATAGCACAACAACCTCAGCAAAGTAATTATAACTGTGTGACAGTGACTGATATTTAAGTGCATCTGTTGAAAATGGTGCAAACTCTACAGATGGAAAGATGGTAATTTGACAGCATTAGGAGGAAAGCTAATAAAAGACTAATGGCAGAACAAGCTAATTGTTTACTTCATCAGTTCACGAAGTTATTCAAGGAGGTGTGCAGTTTTACATCTTGGTTTAGATAATTTGCTGAATCGCTATAGCCAGTTTCCCTCAACATATAAGCTTGGTTGTACTAGTACAGAATTAAGTAATGATTCTGGGATGTGACTGTGGTTTCAAGACTGATTCTAATGATGGCACATGTGGTTTAACTCATTTCTGCTTCTAGCTCACCCACAGCTGGTCCCCTCTTGCTCTTCAGTTACACTAGGACCATATTCTAGTTTATTCTCTAGTTCTGTGAATTAAGCTGGGTTTAAGAGGGGGACAAAAATAGCACACGTACAGCGGAGGTAATTGAGTCTTTTGGGGCAAGGTGGGATTTGAAACATTCTGTAGTTTTACTTTAGATGATGTTTGAAGAAACAAAGTTAGGGTTGGATTTAATTTTTTTTTTTTTCAAAACAAATTAATATGCCAATGAGGGATTTTTTTGTTTAACCAAAGCTTTTGTCCACAACGATTACATTACTGTCACAATAAGAAAGTTTTCTGATGCTCAACTTCAACATTTCTGATACTCAGCCTAAACTTTCGATGTCACCTTGTTCTTCCAAATGAACTTCTTTATTTCTGTGAGCATTTGGAATTATGTCTGTTACCATCATTTGGCCAGATGTTTTGAAAATGATTTACTACTATGTTATGATGGAGAAAATACTAAAGATGTTACTGAATCATTGTTATTTTTATTTGTCTGATAATGTCCCTGATTTAGATTGGAATTTTGATATAAATATGAGAAGGTTTAACAGTTTCAGATAATAATTCTAGTAGAAAACTAAAATAAAAGTTACGCTCATATTCCCAAAGGATATCAATGAATAGCTCAGTCTATGCCAAGTAATCCTTTGTTAGTAAAGGTGAGACCATCTAATTTTATTAGGTTTGTTATTCTACCCACTGTAACAGTATCTTATGCAACAAAAATATCTTTTCCCTGATACAGTTTTCTAAGGTAAATAATATAAGCAAAAAAACCCTGTAAATATGCCAAAAGAGTCATTCTACTAGCAGAATTAACAATGGCAAAGATTGCTGCATTCTACAAAATGGGATTAGTTCCAGTAGTCTTAGAGTGATAATATACTGTTAATTTAGTTTTAAATATTTTTTAAGAATTCATTTGGAACTAGTAATTATAGGAATTTTATATTGGGACATGTAGATCTGCAAATTTTTGTTTGTAGGAAAACAGAAGTTAAATCAGTAATGCTTTATCAGCATCAAAAAAAAAAAAAGCTTTTGAATTATTTGTGGTGTTAAGACTGATGTGTTTACCCAATGATACTGTTCCAGAAGTAACAGAAATCCAAAGATCTTTGGGAATCAAGCCAGGTTTTTCTAAATCAGAACTCCAGTAGGTACTAGAGATATTTGAACTGTCAACATTCAGGAACTGTCTTTCCTTTAGAATTGGCTCCAATGATCTAATGTATTTAATTTAAGACTATGTTATTAATTATGCTTGGAAATTTGATTGATTACAGAAAGCAATCCCAGTAGGTTCAAGTATTCTCAGATTAATTGAAGGACAAAGCATATGAAGAAAAGACTTGTGGAAGTCTGTATGCAGGTACTTTTATCCTTGCTGGTGAGAAGAATCTGTCACTTTTATGCCTTTTATAGCACAGATTCAAAACCAGACAGCTTTGAACTGTATCTACAATGAATCTTACATTATGACTTCAATGAAAGACAATCTAGTGTGAGATTCTTTTGGTCATGTTTCGAAGATTTATTCAAACTATACAAGGTTTCCCAAGAATGAAGAACAAAAAAAATATATATTTTTTCAGTACCTGGTTCACTACCAGGCTTTTAAGCATGTCATTGTAAGCCTCTGACTGGACATGTGCTCATAAATGAAATCTTAAAATACTCTTTACTATGGAAACTTATGTTTTATTTTTAATTTTTAATTTTTAATGAATTGTTAAATACAATTCATTACATATTTGTATGTAAATCATACAATTCATATTCCAGGCATATTTGTATGTAATTCATTAAAGGATGACTTCAGAGATGTAATTAAAAGATAAATATATTTTGTGGATTTCATGTACCTGCTCAAACCTGGCAGGAGACTCATGACTGAGGTTTCTCTTTTTTATCAGTAGTGGATCCCCAAAATATTACTGTGTAAATATGTTGGAAAATACATTTAAAAGTTATATGATGGATCTTTTGTTCATAAGCTTCATAGACAAATATATTTATTGCTCTGTCAATTAATTATGAGATGTTTGCAGTTTCCCAAGAAGTTCTACAAGACATTAAGGAGGCTAATGGTCTGTCACATCTCATGAAACATATCATCAGCATGCTGTATCTAAACTAGCATTTCTTATAACAGCCTTACTAGGCAAAAACAAAGTTCAAGAATTTTTCAAATAACATTTTTTCTGTTCATGTTTAAAAGAAATTTAAAGCAACGCTTATTGTCGGGAAGAAAAAAGTATTCTTAGAATGTAAGCTGCCAGAATCTCTGAAGTGCACACTGTAAACATTTCACTTCTACAGTGACAGCTAAGTGAAGATGCCTTGCTCATTATCTATAAAGAATATGTGGCACAGATGAGCTCTGAATATAAATTCATAAAGAAATGGAGAAAACTTAATTCTTTTTCAGGCAGAAATGTGATGTTCTTCATGCTGGAAACTTAACAGAAAATTAATTACTGGAAATCTAGCAAATATCTTGTAATATCTTGGTAATACTGTAGAAACAGTTTTCTTCACCAAAGGAAATAAGGGACACTAGAATATTTGAGGTAAAATGGAAATTTCCAGCTGAATGTGAGAAAACACTTTGAGACAGTGAGGGTGACGGAGCACTGGCACAGGTTGCTCAGAGAGGTTGTGAAGTCTCCTTCCCTGGAGATACTGAAAGTGCACCTGGATGCCTTCCTGCGCGATGTGACCTGGGTGCCCTGCTTGGCAGGGGGTTGGACTGGGTGATCTCCAGAGGGCCCTCCCAAATCTCTGCCATCCTGGGATTCTGTGTATATGAGATTCTGAAAATGGGAGACAGAAATAGGCCGTCAGTAATAGCTGTTCATTGTAGGTCTTTTAAATAAATGTCAGGAATTATAGAAAAAGAACGACATTTAGTTTACTGAGATGTGCTGTGAAAAACATTAACTATGTGTTAAACTTTACTAAAGCTTCTGAAAAATTGTATGTTTTATTTGTTTTTCAACATTCATCTTTGCAAGCTTTGTCAGAGCTAAATACCTGTGTGCAATTAAAAAAGCTACAGTCATTTCAACAACGTTTAATTTTCTTTTTAAAGGTGAGGGATTTATGACACTGCATCAGGAAGCCTATTCGCTTATTGGTAGGTGTGTTCAGTCAGCCATGATTTATCATAGTATCAGAGAATGGGTTGGGTTGGAAGGGACCTCAAAGCCCACCTGGTTCCAACCCCTGCCATAGGCAGAGACACTTTCCCCAGCCCAGGCTGCTCAAAGCCCATTAGTAACAGCTAACGTAGAAATTGCCTATGGTGCTAAGACTCCTACTAATCACTAGCATAATTTTATAAACTTCAGTTAGTACGGTGACCTCTGCCTGGTTCACTTGGATATGAAAGGTTTTGTTTCATTTTTATGAAACATCAAATGATAACTTGGCCATCATTTAAAAAAGTCACCTCCCTTAAAATTAAATAAATGTTACATGAAAAAAACCAACGAGCCAACAGGATGTGTACACCCAAGGTATGTACAACATATATTTCCCAGGGCCAAAACATACCATGCTTATCACATCACTGCACAATTGTGTACATTTCTGCAGTCCTGGATTCAGTCTGGCTGCAGTCTGGTGCATTCTTTGTTGCTTCTGATATGCTTCCATTTTCCCCTTATTTATTTATTTATTTATTTATTTTAGTAAGTGGCAACTTACCACTACAATGCCCTTCTAGTGAAAGAGAATTTACATTTGTCTTATATTGGTGTGATTCCTCTCTACACAATCTGTTTTATTTTATTTTTTATTTTTATTTTTTTATTTCTGGGTTATCCTCGAACTGAAGGAGCCCTGCATTGTCCCCTTCGTCTAAACAGATTTAAGGACCTGATTCAAGGCTCACCTACAAGTAGAAAAGCTTTCATCTGCTTTGAAAGAATCATGTCTGGATTGAGATGAGCATACAGGTCAAGCAGAGGTGGCTTAAACAAGCAAAAGAAAAGTATTCATTTGTCTGCTAGAGCTTTGTTTATGTAAGAACACGCTTTGTGAAAAACAGGAATGGAAACTGAAATGCAAGAAGGTCATCTTTGGTACTGATATTTCTTTAGCAACCAAGCATTTTTTAAATTTTATTTTGGTCAAAATGAAAACATGATTGTCTGAAGATGCTATTCCATGATCCTTAGTTTTCTCTGGGTAAAACAGAACTGGAGGCAGTTGAACACTGCTTTTCCAATCTACAAGCAAAATAGACTACTTCTTAAACTTATATTGAAATGCAGTCATCCTCATAAGAGCTACATCATGCTTCACATCAGAAAATGAAAGGAAATGGTTCTTTCATGCAGTTCAGTTTCTGGCATAAGGAAGTTACAATTAGTATCTCCTCAAATAAAAATTACTTATGTGGCAAAGAGTTTCTTAAGTGTTAAATACTGTGCCACAAAAACAAAACAAAACAAACAAACAACAAAAAAAACCACCAACATTTGAAGTAGCAAAATGACAATAGTTAGTGTAAGCAGTCTATTGACTGGTTTAGGTAATTTCATGCCCCCTACACTAATTGCAAGATTGATTTAGAAAGCTAGGAATTTCAACTTGATGCTATCCATTTCCCAGCTAACGTGACTTCCTTTTTGTCTGGAGTCAGACATTTAAAATTATGACTTAAAATTTTGAATTTTCTGATACATTGAACCTATGTTCTCTGTAGCTCTTAAGGTACTGAGACAATTTAAATATTTTATTTTCTATCGGTATCCCTAAAACACAGTAAAGTTACTTGAAAGTGTTTTAAATATTTAAAACCAACAGTGACTGAAAATCTTAAACATCATTGTGAAGTAAAGGGCCTGCGTATTGCTTTATCCTGGTGAATTACTTCATTGATTTCATCATACTGATGTATCCCCATGTAATGCATCATCAAAAGCATTGTTGTTAATGAGATTATTAAGAAGAAAGTGTTTATTTCAGTTTAGCATTCATCTCTTTCCTTTAGGAAAAGAGATGCACATTTTTACCACAGAAGAAGTCCATGTCAGTCATAAAATTCAGCTTCCCTCTAGAGAAAACCAGAAACAGGCAATGCTAAGTGTACTGTTCCCTACGTAAATGAAAAGCTGTCCTCTTTCACAGACCAGCTTGAGGAGAGCAAGTAGTCCTTTGTAGCATATCACTGAGACTGCCAAGACCAGGCTCCAGTAAACTAGATAGGAAATGTTGCCTTGCTAAGAATATCCTGACATCTCTTTATTTAAATTAAACTGAAAAGCTTAGATGAAGGACCTTAATAGGCTTGGATCTCCCAGAATCACAGAATGGCTGAGGCTGGAAGGGACCTCTGGGTTGGAATGCCTGGTCCAAACCCTGCTCTCTCAGGGCCACCCAGAATAGGCTGCCCAGGACCACGTCTGGGTCTTTTGAGAATCTCCAAGGAAGGAGACTGCAGATTCTCTCCATTACAGTTCTCCGTCTCTCATAGTATTGACATAAGGGGCAGAGAGGATAAAAGAAATTTGGATAAAAAAAGACCTAAACAACAGGTACTTATAGGTCAAATATCTTATATTTAAACTTTATATATCCACCTATTCCAGTCCTCCTCCCTCACAATAAACAAGCTATTGCATTGTGTACTGACTATATACAGTCCTGGAAGTATTAGAAGCTTACTCCTATACAGAGTTTGCCACAATAATCTCATACAAGTTTTGCAAAGCTGTGGATAACTATGACTAGCTCTGAATCCTCCCAGCAAAAGATGGAAAAATATTTGACTATTTCTACCTCAGTATAACAGAGCATACTAAGGCTGTGGTATACTAAAGCTGTGAGTATCAGGAATAAATAGCTTATAAATGACATTGAAAATGGTCTATACTGCTGAGAGGAACAAAGATTGTTGTTGTTGTTGTTGTTCTGCTAGGTTTGGGTTGATTAAAAAAAATCTTAGTGGTTTTGATGAGGATGATACATTTAGAAGTTCAATAGCTCTTTTCTTCAAATGCTTCCATTTTAGAATGAATTTATTATACTGGGCTTTTCTGTTTGGTTGGTTTTGCCTTGCCTCATAGAATGACAACCACAAGTAGCTCTAGTTTAGCACTGCACTGGAATGTGGCACTAATATGTTAACATCTGTTCACTACAGCAGAGGTACAATGACCTTGGTGTATCATCATTAATTTCTCGAAAACAAACCATCCAGAACTATTGCTAGTAGAAACAATTTGAAGAACATCAGCATCTAGTCAAACTTATTTAGTCTTTGACATTGATAGAAGGGTTGTTGCTTTTCTCACTGAAATTCATCAACACCACAAAGGCAGGGCCTTTGCTTTACCTAAATACTGCAAAAACGTTCAGCACACTGGGGACACTTTTACTAACACCTGTGAAAGGTGTAAATGAGTGTAAAGACTTCAGAAAACCTTGGCTAACTTCACAGGCTTCTTTTTTAATCTGAATATATACAAGCATTGACAAAGAACTTTGTCTTCATTTATGTGCATTACAGACTCTAAGCACAAGTATATAAATTATGTAAGAGGCAATACGTTCCCTTGGAATACAGACATCTATGTACATACTAGGCCAGTCCTTCAACTAACAGAAATTAGCAATAAATACATCTTTACACAACTTCTGTATTCTGAATGGAGGCTATTCTTGTTTGTTGCAGGATTCCAGAGAGACAGTGGAACAAACCTCAAGGAAACAAAAGGTAATTTTCATTGAAATTATCAGGCACTGGCATTTTGCTAGTCATCTTTACCTGCTACCTGATTTCCAGAGCAACCCAAGAGACAGAGAAGGTGAGGGCACAGGGAGACTACTGAAAATCATTAAGCTCCTGAAAGTTTCCAGAGATGTGGATTTCCATGAAGTTCTGAGCCACAGTTCATTGTTAATGGAGTTATTGGGTTAAGTTCATCATAATGTTTGACCTCCTGTTTAGAAGCCTGATGATGTGTGAAAGCATTGCTGTCAAAGAGGAGTGATAGTGGTGCAATCTTAGGGGCTAATGATTCTGCTGACCTAATGCCCTCATACAGCTGCTTCCTATTACTGTTGCTTAACTGGGACATTGCAGGCTCAAGGGACTAACTTTATATAATGAACTAGCTGTGCAATTATTGCAGCTACTGCAGGATGTTGGAGTTAAATCTGTCTCCTTTTTGCTTTATCATTTGTTTTTATGTTATTCTGACATAATGTGGACATTGCAAAAAAGTGAATTTATTGCTTCTGAGTGAGGTGACTAGTGATAATTGTGCTTCTGGGCTGTAATAAGGCAGAGATAGTAAGAGAATTGTTTTGTTTTCATACTTTCTATCCTCTCACCCAAGTACTCTCTAACCTTACAAAATTGTTGGTGTGAAAAAAAAATGCCAGAGACCTTTGTGCCTATATTTACATTCAAGTTAATTTTCTTCTTGCTAAGTTAAGAAGCCAAGCAGGGAGCGTCACTGTAATTTTTTATGAGAATCCATGTAAAAGCTCTATTGGCTTGACGGTTTATTTAAAGATGCTTTGCTTACCCTGAATTCCAGATATGGCTTATTGCAGTCATGCTCTTGATGGTTCACAAACTTTTACTAGCTATGAATTAGGAAATCCTGGTTTGGGTTAAACTATGGAAATTGAAAAAATTATCATAGGTTGTAATACATGAGTGTCTGGATATTTTGCAGAAGGTTTAAATTAGGCTTAGGTTTACTTTTAAAAGGACAGCTAACAACATCCAAATATTTTTACTCTTAACAAAGACTTTGTACTTTTTATGACCAACTAATTTTGCACTGTTGTTTTCTCTCATTATCTCATTATAAGAGTAATGGTATTTATTCCCAATATTAAAGGAGAACAATTTGGCAAATTCTGCCCAGTGCAGCTTAAGCCAGTTTAAATTTCAAAGAAAAAAAAAACACACATCATTTTCTGTCTGTTTTGTAACAGGCACAAAGCATCCTTCATGAAATACATACAATATGTTAATAAAAACAAATGTTTGGGGACCAGTTTTCCATTGATTTACTTACTTTGCAGGGTTTACTCAGATTACCCTTCATAAAATAATAATAATAAAAAAAGCTACTGGAGTGGTTGAGGGGGTTTCATTGCCAGTCACTGCTGAGATGTGGGTGTGTACAAATAGAATTGGTGCCAGTTCCTGGGGTTAGGCCGAGGGTGTAGGCCTGTGAGCTGTGGTGCCAGCTCCTGGAGCAAGTGGGGGTCCTTGTGTGATTAGCTGGGGGTGACCACAGCGCTCTGGATCTAGGAAGGATCCTACAGACATTGTGCTCAGAGTGCTACTGGGGGGACTGGTGTAAGTGAAGGCTGGTGCCAGCTGCTGGAGTCGGGCCGGTGTGTAGGCCTGCGGCCTGTGGTGCTAGCTCCTGGAGTGAGTGGGGTCTTCTGCTCCTGGTTACTGGGGCAGGAGTGGTGTTTGCTCCCTAAACAGCTGCTGTGGGGAGGACTGGTGTGACTGGGGTCTTATGTGTGTGTACATGTGACCCAGAAGTATTAAATATCAGCTGGGGGCAGTGTGAGTGGATTTAGTGCCAGGTCCTGGAGTCAGGCTAGGGGTGTAGGCCTGCGGGCTGTGGTGTCCCAGCCTGGCACAAGTGGGGTCCTGGCATCACCTCCTGGAGCGAGTGGGATCCTCTGCCCCCACCCCCAGGGCAGGAACAGTGTGTGAGTCTGGGACTGGCGTGAGTGAGGTAGGCACAGGCTCCACGCCAGTGGCTGGGGCATGGCTGCAGGTCACAGCTTGTGTGCCTGGTACTGGCTGCTGGGCACCGAGTGTCTGCATCTTCCCCAGCCTGGTGTGCATGGGGTGTGCGTGTGTATATTCACTAGTAAACTTTAACCTGGACCAGCTGGCAAGTACCAGGGGCCTTGGATCCAGGCCTAGGTATCAGGCAGGTTGTGGGTCCGTGATGGTGTGTCCAGGGGACCTGTGAATGTGGTGTGCACAAGGGGTGAGTGTGACTGCTGTGTGTCTGCAACCGACTTCAGGCTGGATGAGCTGGCGCGTACCTGACTCTTGAGGTGGGTAAGTGGCCCAGGGTCCGGGCAGGGGTGCTGGATGGACGGAGGGACTGTGCAGTACCTGAGGGAGCTGTGTGCTAGTGAACCTAGAGAGTGCTGTGTGTGTGCCTGCACTGGTGAGCTTCTGTTGCTACCAGGCAGAGATGCGTAATAAGCCCCGTGTGTAAGTGCTGGTGAAGGCAGCCCTTGGTTGGGCCAGCCTGTGTGACCAGCCATGTCAGTGTCCTGTGTGTCTCTAGGATCTGCGCTCAGCTTTGCTACCGGTTGAACCTGCAAGGGGGAAAGCAGCAGCTACGTACCCCAGCCTGGACAAGACATGGGGCACCGGGCTGGGCCCCGGCAGCCAGGCAGGAATGCCCCTGGGTGGGAGCAGCTGGAGGAGGCAGTTCTTTGCTCTTTACCTCACTTCACAATTACCAAAAGAGACTTCATATATGGGATGGATTATACATGATAACTACTCCACATTTTGCTTCCTGATTGATTATATGTAGTAAATTTGGTTGGAATATTATAAACTGTTAGCCAATATTAACTGAGCATCGTAAATACTACTATAAAGTAGCTAAGGGCAGATATATTTTTCATCAGCTGCTAAAGTTATTGCCTGTATACTTACTGAGTTTCCATACACTTGGAGTAATCTAATGCTGTTGTCCATAGCAGCAAGTAAACTGAGCAAAAGGGAATTAAAGATACATATCTAGGAAATAAGAGTCTTGATTCTACCTGTTCTCCATTCCACCCATGTATGTATTTAATATATTGGATTCTTTTAATGGGCAGTCATGTGCAACATAATATTATAGAATATTATGTTTGGTGCAAGATCCAGAGAGTCAGCGCTGCAGTATAATCTAGCAGGTTCTCAAATGGGCTTTCATGATCAATTGCTGAAGAAGAGTGTTTTATCCACACAACTTCTATGGGGATGAGGTCCTTGTTAGTTTCAACTCAGAGGACTTCCCCACCCAGTTTGGTGTATATCCATAAAACAGCTTATTTGAGCAGAGCAACTATTTGGGTGTAAGGAGAGAACATGGTGTCGTTTTTCTTTTTTTTTTTTTTTATTAAAAAAAAAAGCCAAGGGCAGGAGAAGGATGAGACAGCTACTTCCAGCAGCACAGCTACTTTACAATGGCATAAAATGTCTATGGAACTGTGGTCTGAATGACAATATACCCATGAAGTGGCTGACTTCAGTGCCAAGCAGTTCACTTAAGCTGCATCCACAGCTCTGGGTGAAAACTGAACAGACAAATGAGCCTTAATTGCCCTGAGCAGCCTGTGGCCCAGGAGCCCCACTTGAGTTCAGGCCCTGGCTGGTGATATTCTGTGGAGTATCTGTCTCCATCTTTGTGTTTGAATAAATTTTTTCCTAAAAAATCTTTTTTGTCTGATTATTAAGATTTAATATTGCCAGCTGCTTTATGTACTTACATGTGTGTGCACACATTTTGTTAGCTGGCTTAATTTACAGATGACATTTTAAAATGAGTCTTCAGCTTTTGAATATATACTTGTTTATTTTCAATGGCCAGGTAAGACTACACCAAAATTTCTCTTCTTTATAGACTGTCGATAGACTGTCACTATAAAGGCCTCTTGAAGCCTTCACAGCCAGTTTAAAATAAATAAATAAAAACCAGTGGTATCTTAGCATTAGTCAGCACAAACAACAGCATCAACAAAATCTATGTGTGTTAATGTTGTTGGATCAAGTCTCAAGTTCCTTAAAGGAATTAGAGTTATAACCAGAGGTTTAGCATTTCTTGGTAGTCTAAAGAATGTAGGTGCATAACTTAATTTTAGTGTGCTTTCCAGTATTGCTTTTAAAAAACATGAAGGTTATGATTAAAAACTAATGAATCCTGACTGACTTAGCAGGAAGGTGATAACTCTTGCATGCATATTTTTGCATGCTTATGATGAAGGAGATATTTAGATGTGTTAAGAGAACAATTTAGATATATAGCTCTGTTTATCATGATTACTTCAATAAATTTGGTTAGCTACGTTACAATTTCATGTTTCATAGGCACAGTGCTTTAGGAATTAATACAATACAGTCTTGCTTATTTTTTTTAATTTTGTCAATACTAAATTAAAGTGTCAGACTTTATGTTATGATATGTTTGAAGGGATAGATTTGCTGTTGGCTCCTTTTTTTTTTTAGCCTGTTCTACTGCTGTTGTTTATCAGTGATGTTGCAGGTAACTGTTCACATAATGGAGTGCTGAAATAGCGAGGAAAACTCTGCATAAGGCTAGTTTCGTCACCCACCTGGTACAAAATAGCTCCAAAAACTCAAATTACATTGAGTGGCATGGAATGTGAATCATAGTTAGAACTAAGTGCTGAATCCTGAGGAGCCAGACTAAGGACTGCTCCAGGCAACTGAAAAAGGGAAAAACTGTCCCAACTTACAGGTGAATTCACAAATTAATAAAAAGCTGCACCATGGCAATTATCAAATGGAAAATTAAAAAACTTCCTAAGCTCAGTGAGGCAACACTTAAACAGTACTATTTCACATTTTTTTATATAAATAAGAAGCCATTCGTAAAACCTTGTCAAATTTCTGCCCTTGTGCAAATCTTAGTTGTTTTGCAAATGTGTCTACTGCAGTAGAACTGCTTCAGCAGTGGAGGTATTGGTTAACAGTGAGAAATAGCAACAGTCTCTTCCAGAATTGCTTATTGGTCACGTATTATATGCTACTCTAAGAACTGAAACCCTCTCTTAAAAGAAATGGAACTTCACTCACTGTCTTACTTCTGTCTCTCATTGCAGAATTTGAATGAGACACGACCTGCCCTTTTAGCCACATGTTCCATCCTCACTGCTGCACAGAATTTCAATAGTTCTGTATACGATCATGAGTGATACTCATGTTTGTCTTCAGCAGCCTACCAAAAATGTGAGAGGTGGCTCACATACATCAAAAGCTGTGTTATAATAAAAGTACTTTCTAGAATATCTGTTGAAAGAAACAATTCTCAGGTCACTTCAATAACATCAGTGATGGGAGAAAATGGAATAAAACGCCCCTCTTGTCGTCCAACAGGATGGCTGACCTCATCAGGACGGCTTTAAACCAGGAATGATGAGGGAGGGAGAGGCTATCCAGCAGCTCTGTGAGGCAGCAATAGACAGTGTTGCTGAGCAAAAATCAAGGGGTGGTGTGACTGAAAGATCAAAAAAATCAACAAAATGGGGCTTAAGCAGAGTCACCGCCAGCACTTGATTGTAAGCAAGGAAGTGCCTAAGAGACACCATTGTGGAGAAATCCCTCAAATCCTTTCAAGGAACCCACTTTGCTGGGGTGCCTCTCTGAAGTGCCTGTACACTAACGCACATGGTATGGATAATATTTGTGGTGAGTTAGAGGTGTTCGTGCTGTTACAAGGCTATGATCTTGTTGCAATCATGGAGATGCAGCAGCTTCACTCACCCAACTAAAATGTTACAAAGGAGGGATACAGGTTCTTCAGGAGGTACAAGTGGGAAGGGTGAGGAGGTGGAGTTGCCCTTTCTGTGAGAGAGCAGCTGGAAGGCACAGGTTTCAGCCTGGGGATGGATGATGGGCCAACTGAGATCTTACGGGTGAGGTTTGAAGAGCAAATTGCTGTGTGTGACACCGCAGGGGATGTTTGCCGTAGGCCACCTGACCAGGAAGAACAAGTGGATGAGGCCTTCTATAGGCTGCTAAAAGCAGCTGTTGTGGTTTAACCCTAGTAGGCAGCTAAGCACCACACAGCCGCTTGTTTACTCCCCCACTCCTCCCTAGCTGGATGGGGAGGAATCAGAAGAGAAAAAGTTAGAAAACTCATGGGTTGAGATAAAGACAGGTGAATAAGAAAGAAAAACAAACGAACAAACAAACAAAAACAACAAAAAACCCAAGCCACAACCAAAGGAAAAAGAAAAAAAACAAGTGATGCAATTGCTCACAACCAGTGAACTGATGCCCTGCTAGTCCCCAAGCAATGGCAGCCCCCCCAGCGAACTCCCTCCTGTTTTATTTCTGAGCATGTTGTCATAGAGTATGGAATATCCGTTTGGTCAGTTTATGGAGTCTCCCATCGTGGAGGTATTCAAAAGAGGTCTGGTCATGGGCATTGCTCTGGGCAACTGTCTGCAGGTGGCCCTGCTTGAGTGGGGCATTGGACAAGATGACTTCCAGAGGTGCCTTCCAACCTCAGCCCTTCTGAGAATCTGTGATTCTTTTGTGATAATGTATCGACTTGAGATAAATAACACATAACAACAATCTAAATGATCTTTTTGAATGGCAAATAATAGTCTTTTAACTAATTCTGGAGAAACAGAACTGTGTATGCACGCTTGTTCAGACAGCCTAAGATAAAGACCTTTATAAATGCTAAAAATCAACCAACCAACCAAAAATAGTTTAAAAGACTTTTTATTGTATTTGCAATGTTATCACTGTATATACATTTTCATCAGTATTCACGGGATTCCTTTTGTAGAATGGGAAGTTCTGAAGTGTGTACAACTTTCATGAGTAGCAAAAAAGCCATTTTAATGATGTTTTTGTCACTCCATGCATAGCTTCTAGCGCACGCACACAGACACACAAAAACAACCCTGCTTCCCTGGGAAAATGACATATGACCATGTTTTGTGTGTCACAGAGGGATTATTGTGAGAAAGACAGGAGTCCCTCACCCAACCTGTGATTTCTCTTGCTGAAATTGCTGCATTATTAAGTAGTACAAAAATGTCAGGGACGCAGCAAGAGAAAGTAAAAGAATGTTACACTTAATACAAATCATGGGTAAGAACAATAAGCTATGGCAGGTAGAATGATCTTCAAAGAAAGCCACCAGCCTTATAAAGCAAGATCAAGTAGCTGCGACAGGCACATTGTTTACACTCCACTTCGCTTTCCTCTCCTCTCCAAGGCTTGGCTCCTTCCCCAGCTTGTCTGTAACAATGAGCCTGACATGTTAGAAAGCTAAGGCAGGGGAGGGAGGGAGCTTAAAAATATAATAATGCAAGTCCATAGCTGCCAAAAAATAAAAAATAAAAATAAAAAGAGCTGTTCCAGCTACTTAATAAAGATCTTTGATATTATTCAGATGTTTAGGTTAAAAAGCACTTATAAGTACTTCCAATATAATAAACTAGCATGAGACTTTTGCACTGTACCTCCTGTTTAGGCTAAAAGTCAGGTAACCATTGGTATTCCAGATACAATTATAAGTGCTTCCTTCGGGATTGCCCAGGATGGGGATGAATAAAGTGCTTTCGTGTTTCAGGTGCCTTGGCTACAGATCTCGGTGTGTGTTCTGCTTAAGGAGCAGGATATCTGGCAGTACGTTCCCAGAGGATTTAATTGAGAAATCACACTGTGACATACAGTTTTTGGAAAAGCCTACAGCAAAGAGTAAGTTCCAAACTGCTATTCTTTACTAGCCATGTACATTATTGTGCTCTCGTGTCGTCATTTGCTTACTTTTTAAGTATGGCAGAAGTTACAGCTGCTGGTCTAGAAATTATTAATTTTCAGGAACTGAGGGAGGGGAGCAAGGCTGGGGGAAAGAAGAAATCAGTCTTACAGAACAGTAATGCTCTGCATAAAGATACATAAATAAAAATCTGTTAAATCTTGTAGATAATTGTCTTCACAGACTAACAACAGTCAGTTTATTAATTTAATGTGAGTTATTTCACCTATAACACAAAATGAATGTGTTTTACTATTTATTAATTAAACATTAGCTTGAGGAATGCCATTATTTTAAATAGAAACACTCGATCTCTGTCTCCATTTATATGGTGATGAGTATACTCTTATATAGATAGTAGTTCCTCTGGTATGAAAATCACTTTACAGAAATTTCAGAAATACCACAGAATATGTTTATACCACTATGTCTAGCCTCTCAACTCTATAGCTAGACCTGGTGACTATATCAGTAACGTAACTGGTGTAACTGCATGGTAACCTTCTTTGTTATACAAGTGAAAGCATGGTGTTGCATTGTTCAAAATAATGCTTTTTGTAGCAGTTTCACTATATTGTCACAGCTTTATTGAGTGATTTTTCATTTCATCTAATAATTTTTCATTAGTACACTTGGCATAACAGTGATTTAATGACATTTGTTAAAAAAAAAAAAAAAAAAGCTTTAAGGAATTGCTAGTATAGAAGAGCCTGGTATATTATCCAGGAGGAGATGGATGCTCTCACAGGTAGGAAAAAGAGAAGTGAATTATTGTTAGTAATAACAAGTAAAAAGTCATATTTCTAGGAATTAACAAGAATTCAATCATGGAGCAAGGATTTATGAGATAATAACCTGGTGAAGAAAGATCTGGACATAATAATATGTCTAGTAATCCAGTTGACCACTGCATGACTACAGAGAAACAGGAAGATATAACTGTATAAAAGACAAATACAGTCTTTGGGCATATAAGGTGAATTATCAAAATGGAAGAGTATTTAACTACATTGCAAGGCAATAGAGAGTCCTTGGTTGGAATAGTCATGTTGTTCAGTTATAGTCACAGTACTAAACATAGCTGATAGATAGGCCCCTCCAAAAGATGGCTTAGAGTAGGATCTATGATAGAATCAGGAAGCTCCACTCCAACTTCCTTTTTTTTTTTTTTTTTTTAAATTTAGGTTTGGGGTATATCCTCTACAATGTATGTTTCTAGTCATTTGCTGCCAAGAAAGATGTAAATAAAAAAGTAGTAAATACAGTGAGTCTCTACTGAATTTATCAGTAGAAAGACTTTCTTGTGAGGGGACACTAACAGTGTGACAGTTAAGCCTAATGGAATGACAGCAAAGAATGGATGTGATGACTTTCAGTAAGGTTAGTCTTGGAAAGGAAAAATAGCTGCTAATGCTAAAAAATACTCATGAAGAGCAATGAAATGAAATAATTTCTTTAATGAAAGAAAAAAAAAAAAGGTTCCAGGAATGGGGCATCCACAACTTCTCTGGGCAACCTGTTCCAGTGTCTCACCACCCTAATGCAGTAGAATTTCTTCCTTGCATCTAGTCTAAATTTACCCTCTTTCAGTTTAAAAACATTCCTCCTTTTCTGTCCATGTGAAAAGTCTCTCCCCATCTTTCTTCTCAGCATCTTTCTTATCAGTATTCTTAAAAGTATCTTTCATATACTTTATATGGTATTAAGTGTCTTATACTGTTCTTAGAGGTAACGTGGAATAACTCTAATAATTATGATTATTATGAGTTTATCTTGGATAGCTGTTTGCTAAAGCAAAAATGGCAGTCCATTGTGACCACTGATATTTGTTACGCTGCATTTGTCTCTTTTGAACATCATTGCTGAGTAAGTCACTTTTAGTGACTGGTATTTTTATTCAGTGCACAGTTACTGACTCATTTAAATTTATGTCAATTAGAAGCTCAGAATTTTTCTATATGAATCTGGTCTTGGAGTCACAGCAGGGAATTTGCAATGAATTCCAAATCTAACAATTAAGTATAACAAAATGTCTAGGTTACTCCAACAGCCCTAGTCAAATAAATTTATAATATGACACTGTGGTAAATTAAATTGCATTATTAAAGACACTAGATAAACTGTGCTGGTTACCTTGAAGTGCGAGGACACAAGTTCACTTATGTACTGTAAAAGAATAAAAATTCATTTGTATTTAGATTAAGTTATGTTAGTGTTTAACCTTGCTGGTCTGATTCAGTTGCATGCTTGTCTTATCTCAGAGCGTTTCAGGAGTAGGTTTGTACCTGATTTTTCACTGTGGCAGTGGTTTAAATGCCTGTTGGTTTTGTATCAGTAGGGTCCACTAACAAATTATCACCTTCAGTTTCTTGTATTGTATTTGGATTTTTTTGGGCTTAGGTTTGTCATTGTGTAAGCACTACTATCTTTTATTTTTTTTCCCTCCTAAATGCTGTTTTCTCATGTATTTGTAAAATATTCCCCCCCCATTTTTTTTTCTTTTGCATACATACAATTCTAGACACATTACAAGTTCCTGAGTTATGTTTGTTTGTTTGTGATTTCATCATTTGAAAACTTTAAGAGAATTAACATGTAGTTTTTCTATTAAAAAGGTTATTAACTGGCCTTTGTGCTGCAGACCAGCTGACTTGACAGGCACCGATCTTCAAGAAGTTTTCATTAGACACTGTTTCTCCTTCTCATAAAAGTATTTCTAAGAAATGCCAAAGTTTCCTTTTCTTCTGGAAAGTGCTTATTGAAGGTAAAGCATAATGAAGTGCTTTCCTGAATAAGGGCAGTAATGCTGTTTGTAAATTGTCCTAATGCATTCAGTGAAATAACTCAGAATAATGACAACTAAGAGTACTAAGCATGCGGAAGTGGTTGTTGAATATTTGTATTAGAGACAATTTGCAACTTGAGGGAAATGACACCTTTGACACAATAGCAAACTTCCCAAGATTTCTTCCTGGGACCCACATAAGTGCACTGCATGCTGTGCAGAACATAGTACAATTTTGGTGTATTTTGTTGAGGCTGACATGCTTTAAATATCTCTTCGTATAGATAACATACGGGACATTTCCTCAAGAATGGTGACCTACTATTTTGCCTGATTTTTATTTTTTATTTTTTACTCTTCGGTCTTTATGAACAGTGCTGAGAGATACATGAGACAGTAAACTTGTTGTGGCTTGCTTTTGCTTTAGGTCTCATTAAGGAGGAGCTCATTTAAGCTCCTCAGTTCTTCACTACTGAGAAAAACTCAGTATAGTGCTTCTGGTGCAAGATGTCTGCTTTGCTTTTTAAATAAAAAGGTACATATGTTTGCTTTCTGAAATATTTTATTAGAGCTGCTATTTGGTAGTTCTTGCGCTGTTGATCCAAATAGTCTGGAAATTTGATTCTTCTTTTTCTTCTTAGTTGACATAACTGGGTTCCCTTAATGAATTTTTTATGAAGTACGAGTGAAAACTTAGCATGTTTGCATTCCTTTTGAATATTTTAGGAAGATACAAATCCCTCCCTCCCTCCCTCCCTTCCTCCCTTCCTCCCTTCCTCCCTTCCTTCCTTCCTTCCTCCCTTCCTTCCTCCCTTCCCATTGCTTGCACAGAGAAACTGTAGAAAAATGCCTAGATCTGGAAGGTGTCAAGTACTCCAAAAACTTTTATTCTGTCTTTAAACACAAAGGGGCAACCAGTAGTGACAGAGTCAAAACTGTAGGCAGTGAAACCTTCCGTGGATAATTGCCAAATCTGCCCATGCTGTCTTTTAGCTTCCTGGTCTTGTAAATATGCAAGCTAGAAGCATCTTAAAAAATAATACTTTGTGTATATGTAGTTCAAGGCCATCTTTGGAGAATTCAGAGGTCATGTCACGGTTGAAATATAAATTTAGTATAATTGCACATAAGTTCTCTGGGTACTTTTATATGAGTAATGTCAAGGTACCCTTTTTTTATTCTCATAAAGAAAAGACTGCCAATATGTCGCAATAAAAATGGAAATCAAAATCAGTTCAAAGCTAAGGAGGTTATTAAATCAGAGTGTAAAGAAAACCTTAAAATAGCAAGCCAGAGAATATAGCTCTAACGAAAAAAAAAAAAAGAAAAAAGAAAAAAGAAAAAAGAAAACAACAACAACAACAAAAAACTGTGGCTGATTTATACTGCAATCCATAAGGTCCTTGATTATCCAGAAATGTCATTGTTAAGCCCCCTACGTTCCTTACATTGAACGAATAGGTCAGGCCTAGTGAGCAGCTTGTTTCTGAAAAGGCCAATAAATGTATTACAATTCAGTCGCCCTTTTGCTGCTCTGTGTGTGGGGTGGGGAGTGGAGAAAAATCCTCTGACAGGGCTGACAATGGTATCATTTATTTTTTGTTCAGAAAATGTTTATGAAAATCATGTGTGCTTGTGCTGTGGAAATACGTTTGTATGAATGATGTGAGTGATGCATGTTAAGGTGTCCTGAGCAGATACAGTCTGAAAGCCATTCAGAGCATTTCTGGTTGCTGATATAATTGTTTGCATTACACTAGTACCTAGAGGCCTTAGCTAGAATCCTAGTCATTCAGGTTATGTACAGGCACGTGTTACATAGTCCATGTGTAAAAAGCTCTTACACACTTTTGTAGTTTAGGCGCAAAACAGCTTGAGAGGAAGGAAGAAAAGCATAGCAAGTCAGTAGCAGAACCGCAGGATTCTACTGCCATCAGGACCATACTATCTGTTTTTCCTAATTTTGCTGCCAAAAAATCATTTTTCAAATGAAGTCAGTAAAAGAGTATATGGAAACAGATAGGAGAACTTTCTAAGAAGACGTTGATGTTCCCAAATATTTCTACTGTAGTTGTTTCAGTAGTTTGCCGTGGGCTCTGTACCTAGCAGTCTTATTATTCTTTCTGCTGCTATGTGAGTAATTTTAAAATCCTGTTGTCTTTTTGATTAATTTCTTTGGGAAAACTGTCATATCAATGGAAACTTGCTTTGGGGAAACATGAATAGTTGGTCAGATGCTCTTAGAGTAAATTGCAGGTGTTGTATTAAAAATTGATGATAGATAAAAACGTATTTCATTTAGTCTTCCTATGCACTGCTTTCTTCTCCAAAGTACACGCAAGGACCTACTCTGCCACCACAGCAGGGTAAGTACATGCCCAGGACACAAGACATTTCCATTTCTATATTCTGATTGTTTTTTCAGAATGAATTAATGGATTATAGCCTCTCCTTTTCCTGGTGCATCAATACTTTGCATCAGTCAAGGCATTTGATTGAACCTATGCATTGTTATTCCTAGCCAGCTGTATACTCCCCCTTCCTTAAAAAGGAATGGAGCATTTCATGATCAGTCTTGATGAATAAGAAAACGGATGAGAAAAATTGCTATTAGTATTGATTTTAATGTATACAACTTTAAATTATTTAGAGCAAGAAGATACTTGCATTTTAAAGAGCAGTAGCAATTTCTATAAAAGTGCAGCCCAACGCTTTCCATATTATCATAATGATGATTATTATAAGGATTGAATCAACTTTTTAGTTTTTAGAATTTATAAAGAGGATTACAGTAAGAGGTCCTTTTTGCTTGACCTGTTGAAATCCCGCCAATTTGACTGTCATAAGCTGTTGCAAGTTGTGTATGAACAGGACCGTATCACTAGTAAAATATTTACCTACATATCATTGCAATCAATTATTAGTTGGTTGCATTGTTATACTGTTACTTAGAATATTAATCATTCTAAGTGTAACTTCCATGAATTATGTGTCAAGGTCAATTTTACTTGTCATGTTTTTAGAACTGTACAGTTACAAATCCAGAAGTTGTGATTTTAGTGTTTACTTGCAAGCAATTTCCAATGAAAAGTATTTTACAAGCATGCAAGCTGAGTAAGGGTCTGAACTCCCACTGAAAGGTGTCTGCAGCTGACTCAATGTCACATATAAATCCTGCTGAGCACATACCTATGCCTTCAGATACCTAATAAACTCTCAGTTGCCAGTCGTGGGAGCTCCCAGCGGTAGCAATTATCTTGACAAGTTAATATGGGCATTCCAAATGTGTCAGAAAAGAAATTCATGGCAGTGCATACCTGGTAGGTGACCTTTGAACGTGATTTGAGTGCATCCCCCTCTGAACACTTGAAATACCTGCCTTCGCTGCAGTTGCTAGGTTCCCTCCAACTTCTCTTATCAAAGGCAGAATCCTGACTACCTTTAACAGTTTAAAGGTTTAGCCATGTTAGTTACATATATATATGTATAAAAGCCATACAAAATGGATGGGAAGGAATTGTAGAAAGTTCTCATTCATTTTTTCAACTTGAGTATGAATTTATAGGATCATTCTCTTTCAATGTGAAATCCTCTACAGTAATTTTAACCTGTGCAGTGAGAGACCGTCTCTCTGTAGCTGCTGCTGTAAAGTCTAATTTGCTGCATAAAATATGAGACCTGTAGTGAAATACGAGCCTGGAGAGCAACTCTTTTGATCTTGAGTAGTCAAAAGCTTGGCATGCATAATGCTATGAAAATAAATGATGTCAGAACTGTAGGCTATGATTTATGGTTCGAGGACTTCTTTACTGATATAAGTAAAAGCTTCTACCATTGGAAAGCAAATAGTTCAACATAAGAAAATGAATGGAAATTACAAACTTTCATAAAACAAATACATTAAATCTTGCAATACATCACTGTAGACATATCCAGTTTACTAATAATTTACTGATAAGAAATTACGAAAAAGAGCATTTATAAAAGATATAATTGGGACTTTAGCCTTCATTTTTGTATTTCTTTAAATAAATACTAGGTGTTATCTGTCATCTAATTTGCCAAAGACTTGCTCATGTAAATTGTCTTCCCTCACGTCTGCAGTTCCAGTGACAAAAGCTCCGGTCTCGTAAGCTCTTAACGTTGCCTTTCTTCAGCTGTTCCAGCACAGTGTGAGGATGTACCCAAGTAGTTTACGGCGCTCTTAGGAGAGTGACTGCAAAAGGAGATTGCAATATTTGTTGACTGAGATCTTTATTATTATCGTGCTGTGTGGATTCTTATGTGTGGTTCTGGTAGCTGAGAATCCATAACCTCTGCAGGTTTCAGACAAGGATTTTTTTTAACGTGTATACAAAAAAATTTCTGTGGATTATGTCACTCATTTGACTTCACTTCATTTAAAGATGCACAGTCTTCCCTAATACACTTTCTATCCCTGGAAGCAGTTTTCTAATTATTTGTTTAGATTTATTTTATTTTTAGAGCCTCTGCCTTTCGAGATCTGTTTTGTGAAATTGACCTAGGCTTCTCTTTGGCCTTTTGTCACTCCAATACTACTCGGTCCTTTTGCTCAGGGCTCTAAATCTGCTTACGGTACATAGCGTGACGTAAATCTGGCTTTTTGTTTGGACTGGTATTTCATCGTGCTTTGGAAAGTGTGCTATTGTAGGGGAAGTGTTCTTTCTTATACAGATCTACACAATTTCTGACAAAGCTGTTTATATTAATATAGACCAGGAACTCTGAAACTGAACTTTGTTCTCCACATCTAGATTGGAAGCAGAGAAGGGATACATGTGAGTGACCTGTTTTCCCATCCATCCCCCTCTGACACCCCTGTTCAAGACTGAAAAATTAACAGGGTTTGTTTGGATGGGACATCCACAAAGGCTTTTGAAGTTTATTAGATTTAATAATAATAATAAAAAGACAACCTGTCTGTGTGTATATATTTATATGTACATACATACTGTGTATATTTATGTACACACATATATATACACTATGTATACATATATACACACACATATATACTTCCATGTATATATATATATATATGTACATTTTTAGAATTGATCTTCACCTATTAAAATGTGGCTCCAGAATATGTTTCAGCAATATTCATCAGTAATTTGGTGGCAACTGAAAGGATTATAAGCTAGCCTTGCTGAAGAATTGACATGAAAATGCACTTTGTTTATTGTCTCTGTTTCTTAGGTTACTTCAGTGTCTCCTTGCTGAATGCTGTAAATTTTCACTGCGCGTACAAGAATACTAACATGTTTTGATAAAGATTTTAAAGATGCCCTACTAATCACACTTTCCTCAGTCCTTTTGTTGAGAATTTCAAGAGTATCATGCTGTCAGAACTGTAGATATGTCATATTGATCTTGATGATTAAATCAACCAAAGGGAACTTGATTTCTGAGGGAAAACTTAATATTCTCAAAGCTCAAATGTCTCCTAAATATTTATAAGCTACAAAAGTTGATCAAATGCTTTTGTTCTGTGGTTATTAAACCAAAGGGTGACAGTTCATATTCTTGTCATATTAATGTGAAGCAGTAATATCTAAATTCATGTGTATGTGTTTTCAATCATATGAAAACTCAGAGGTAACTTTTTTTTTCTATCTTGGCAAGGCAAGAAGATAAATAGGTGAAAAAGTGTATGTGTTTGAGTGATAAAGTTGGTTTAATGATTCTTGGGGAAATGTTTTCTGCAGTACATATGCTAGTGACTTGATTGAACAGGACAGACTCATGCAGTTCAATTAATGTGCAAATATGTGTTCACTGAACTTTCATTCCATTTATCACATGGACATGGAAATAGGGTCATTTTTTATCTCCATATTATGTATATGAAATCTTAGTTTGCTTCTTGCATGTTGCTGTGGGAAAAATAGTAATGTGGCACACCACAGGCAATAGGAGTTGGAGATAAATTCCTCAGCTGTCAGAAACATCTTTAAGCAGATCTTTGTTTGAAGATAAACCTCTTCCTTCTGCAAGGATTAATGTTAAGAAGGCATGCTCTACCTATTAAAATTGTATGCATCTCCTGGCCATATGCTGTGAAAAATGACTGGCAACAATCATCATGTTTATAAAATACATAACAAAGTGTAATCCACAGAAAATCTCAAAAGGAAGTTTTAAATGAAAATGCATTAGTATTTACCATTGGTTATTTAAAATAAGAAGACACCCCTTGCGAAGTAAATTTTTCTCTGATGCTTATAAATGTTTTCTTTCATCTTCAGACCTAGTGAAATCTGGGGGGGACTGCTCTCTGAGCAAACTTTGTATTGCCCTGGATATCACTGAGAAGACTCAAATTTGGGGCTGGTGCTTACTTTTGCTGCAATCCACTCAGGCAAGTGAAGTAGGAGAAAGCTATGTTGACTCCTCCAACTGAAATCTCTTGCAGTCTGTAATAAAGGATCAATAACTGATCCAGCAGTTCTGCCAAAGATTTCATAGAAGTAGCAGAGGAGTCTGTAAAGTCTGGCCCTTTCTTCTGACTAACTATTCTAAATCCGGTTATCAAGGTTACTGTTAGTTAATCAGTTTATACACTGACAGTGTACACTGGAAATTCTGTTACTGGAAGTAGACGGGATAAAGACCTTTCTTTTCATTGTATTCTATAAAAAAAAAAAAGTTTTCATATTTTTTCTCAATATTGAGCAAAAATCATAACGGTGGGGGAAAAAGGTGGAATTTTATAGGTACAATGTAAAACATGATATAAAAATGCCTTTTCTAGCATGGCTCTATTTAATTGATAGTCTAAAGAAAAGACCTTTTGGCTGACAAAGGCAGCTGTATAAATCAAAGACTAGCTGAATTCTCCCTGGAATTGCAGTCTTCAGAGGCAAAGCTTATAACCTTTAAATAAACCACAGGGCAAGTTCTCTACTATGTAAATTGTCAGAGCTTCGTAAAATTTAATGGAGCCAGTTTTTAACAGCAGTGAGTTTGATCTTAGGTAGAAGGTGGCAGAAGCTTAAAGAGCCTAAATTGCTAGTTATCCATCCCAGCACAACTCATTGTTAAGCAGGCGAAAGTTCCGTTGGCTTGGGGACTGCAGAGTCTGGTCAAAAAATATTTTTTCGGCAGTTATGTAGTTGTATAACTTAATGCTTTAGTTAATGTAATAGATAGAAGCACTGCAATGTATCCCTTTCTGGTCTCGGTCAGTTTCTCAGTCATCTAAGATCTGTTAAGTATTAAATGTGATCAGTTTTCTCATTTGTTGTCTGTGAGCTGAGGTTAAAGTAATAGTGATGGCTTCTAGGTGTATGGATGTACATAAACACGAGTACTTTCGGTATATACTTTGTACAGGTAAAAGATGCAGGTCCACTGATACTGGAAGTAAGGCAGGACTTGATAAACACAGAAATACACCTGTCAAATCACTGAAAGAGCGAGCTGTGTTTTAAAGGATCACTAGACTACCTGAGATTTTGTTAAAACCTATGTTATGTGAAAAACATATGATTTTAGAGAGGATCGTATTTGCTCTTAATTAAGCCGCGTACTGTTACTTAACATGGTGCATGAAATGGGCAAAATAAGTATTCTCACAAAAGTTTCTGAACAAAGTGTGAATAGTTTGGAGAACCCAAAGGTCCCTGAAGTGCCAAAGCAATGCAGTTTTCCATCAGCACATTGAGCAAACCGTTGGTTGCAGAAGTTACAGACTACTGCATTCTCCTGTTTAGGGGAAACAAGGAGGTTGTACCTTTTCCGTAAGCGAAGTCACAAAGAAGAAGATAAAGAGCCAAGCAGTATTTTGTTTTGGGATTTATTTCCCTCACTAGGAGGATTTGGAAAGGTGTTGTTCATCCTAAAAACCAAGCTTTCCTTGTAAGCAATGCTTACTGCAACAGTGAATAGGCAGACTGGTAAGGTGGGTTGTTTTTTTTTTTTTCTTTTTTCTCTTTCTTTGGACTGCTATATTGAAATGTTTGCTTTCCCTTTCATGTTTGCTTTAATGTCTTGCATTGACTTAACCCAAGAAGCCAAATGAATGCCATTTGCAAGTTAGTTTTGAAGTCTACTTTTCAGAAGAGAATCATATGCAGATAAAGGCCTAGCCTAATATTAGCTGAAAGCCAAACCAAACAGGCAAACCAATTTATTCCTGTCTCTGTTAAAGTCTTTGATATGTATTTCCTCCCTTGTTATAGAGGTGAATTTATTTATGATTCTGTACTGCTTGGGACAGTATTTTAGGAGAGAAGCTACAAAAACTGAAGGAGGGGTAGAAGACTCTTATGTTTATGGTTCTTTAGTGAATGTTTCAAATACCAAATTAAAGAAGAGATACAGAATAGTCAAATCTGTCACTTCTGATTATTAGAAGTGCTTTATGGTGAAGAGAATGTGAAAGATTAGGAACCAGATGAGATGGTAATTGAGCTGCTTTTCCCACAGGTGATTTGGCATTTAATTCCTTATCACCAAGAGCTGTGATAAGTTTGTGAGCAGACGGGATTGCACAGGTGTAGCCTTTCGTATAGCTAAGCTTCAGGTGCCAATTCTCAGCCCAGAGTTCAAGCTGAATTTTGAAATGTGTTTTTACCTGATTTGTTTGCACACATAGTTGCCAGGGGTTAAACATAACCTCAGCAATCCTGCGTTAGTAGGACTATGGGCTTGGCTGCTGGAATTTTAATAGTGTTGTGTGACCTGATGTAAGGTAGGTGAAGTCTCCAAATTTGTTCTCGAAATTATGGATATAGATTTTTTATGCAGTTTAGCACTATCTTTAAATTCAGAATTCTAGCCAAATGGCAACTGGGCTTTTAGGGAAGATACAATTACATATATTTCTACAAATATTTCTTTATATTCCAAAAAAAACAAACAGTATTAAAATAGTTCCAAGTGTTCAGAAACAATCACAACAGTTTCTGGTCCTGTCTGCGTGTTTTTTTTTTTTTTTTTAAAGAATTTTTAGAAGAATTTGGATTCAGCTATATTATAATGTTCACATCCAGTTGATGGCAAAATTTTAAGGTGCTTCACAATTTTTCACCCATATTTACTCTGTGTACTGATTCTGCCCTCGTGACTGACAGGCATATACCAGTTCCATCAGCCACATGTTCCTGGGCAGGACTGATGATGTGGAAAATTGAAGTGTTTGAATTATATCACCAAACTCTTAAAAAAAAAAAAATATATATATATATATATATATATGTATATAAATCCCTTTTTCCTTTTATGAAATGTTGTTAAGTGAAGACATATGATTACATTCTGATTAAAAGTAATTACAAGTGACCTTAATTAGCTCCTCATCCCATGAGTCCAGTGGAATGCTCTATTTAAAATGAACTAAGATGAAAAATGAATATTTCTATAATGAACAAGATTTTTTTCCTTCATGCTTTCCTAGTGTTTAAAAGTAGAGATCTCTGAAACAACAAACCCAGAACAAGAACATGGACAGAAAGCCACTAGAAACCTTATTGTTATTGTGCCCATAGCTGACTTTAAACATTGGATTTTCATGGATAGGTACCTATTTACTTTCAACATGAGTTGCTGTGATAAGAATTTATTACAGGACCTTAGGGAAATGTTGTTACATCTATTAAAAAAAAGTTGCCATTAATTTTGTGGAATTAGAACATCGATTTAATTTGGCCTTCTTTAATTGATGTTAGGTAAGTTGGGAACTGATGTCCTCACTTTGTAAATGCATTTAATCACTTCTTGCTACAAAACCTTGAACATAATTTTTCCTATCACTGCTGACAGTTCTGGGGTTAAAGCTCAAAGCTAATAAATTCACGTGGACTAGGTAAGGTTCTACGTGGTGGCATTCTTTAAAAATGTTTTTTTTTTTTTTTTTTAATGAAGCAAGTCAGAATAATTTTAATTAGATAATCCCACTGCTTTTTATTTTTCTAAATATTTTTTGTTTTGCTCTTGTTAGCACAGTAATTTAATTTGATGGTGTTCTTCATGGGTAAATATTCCTATGCTTGTAAGGTTGTCAGCTAGCGTATAGTAGAACATAGTTAAATATGTGGTCAGGGTGCTTGGTGTTAAGTGGCACTTTGGTTGTCATTTCTGAAGGCAAAGAGGTTTTTGCAGCATCTGGACGGCCACTGTCAGGTTAAAAGTCATGCAGTTCGCAAAAGCAAGTGTCAACATGCTCAGGTTAATGATGGCACTTGAAATGAATGAAATGGAAATAATTACTTTAAAAAAAATAGTCTGCTATTCTAATTTGTGGTATTTCTTCAACATTTGATAATTCATTTGGAGAATAAAAGTGGATTGGGAAGTGAGGTGTTTTAATGATTTATTCCTGTTGAATGATCCTTGCTGCATTGTTCTCCCTGGAGGTCATGGTCCCAAAAAAGAATGAGAATTTGGTTGAGGGAATAAATAAGAAATCCAGAAGTGCTTTTCCTATAGAATACTGCTTTTCATTGGAGTTATTTTCCTTCAGATTATTGGTCTGGTTTACAATCTCTCAGGCACCTAGTAGGAACAGTAGGATAAAGAGCAAAACTCTGCAAGCAGTCAGAAAATCAAGAAGTCCCCCAAGTGGCTGTGAAGCTTTTCAGGTCATCAGTAGGTTTAGCAGGTTACTCTCCTTGTCTTCCATGCCACCGATGAGGAAGGCTCTGGTCACCCCTAATGGAGCCCACGTACCTGTGTAGTCATCAGCACGGTATGCTGAAGTAACTGCTTCGCCCTTTGTTCATAGGGAATGATGTTATTTTCTTTGTACTTAACCAATGGTGTATTGTTTAGATCTCTCAAAAATTGGTTATAAGTAAATTCCTGTATCAATCTGATTTAATGCAGAACTACACATAAATGCTTTTGGGATATCATTACTATAAAACCTGTCCTGGGGTTTTATTTAATTGGATTTGCCAAGTACACGTTTCTCTGGACTGATGTTCGTATTTTTATTTTAAATATTTATCTTTTGAGTCAGTAGTTTGCACTGACCATTTCCCTGATGAAATTGAGGACAGCTTGGGATCCTGTTGTTGATGTTTGCTTTTAATCCATACCTGTTAGAAGGAAATTCATTAGTGAATATTCAGTTTCCAGTAGTTCATTTTACTTTTTCAGTCATGCAGTAGGGCCACCTCTCCTAGATCAAACCCAACTCTTTATTTAATGTTTTAAATGAGCTACAATGGCCTTCAGGGAAACTTAAAATGAAGACCAGGTTTAGGCACGAGCAAACAGGTAGTTTCCAAGGCCTGCAAACTGACAAGGGCAGTGGAATCCTAATCTCAGACACAACAGAATTTTGCTGCATCTGTCAGCAGCAGCTGTGGCTCCCTGCCTCAATTTCCTTCACCCTGCAGTGACAGCAAAGCAGCTCTACAGCCATGAGCTAATAGCCAGGCTTGGTAACTCACAAGTAAGGTGTGAGGTGATGCAGGGATGGCTGGCAGATGCTGCTGACAGCCCACACTTCCCTCACTGCTTGGCTTTTGCTATCAAAATGTTGCGGAGAAGCCTGCATTTCACATGGGCAAGGATGCTGAGAGGCACACACAGGCACCAGCACCGTCGTATTCACCAGAGACAGATAGCTTATCCATACTGGCTTTTCTGGGAGAAAAATAACGTTTGATGAAGTCAAGCTGCCACAACTGCAAAATAGAATTTGTATGTATTGCTAAGAAATTTTGCGGTGCTCTTTGATTCTGCACAAACTGATGATGTTGTTCACGCCAGGTGTTGTATGTATAGGCACACACGTACGCCACTGATGGCAAGAGGTCTAATCTCCAAGCAGTGAATGGGTTTGCAACTATCTCTTGTTCTTTCGTAGAAAGGAGAATTCTTAATCATGCTGTCACCTAATGCTGTGGTCTGGATTGCAGGAGCAAAGATGAAGCAGAAAAAGCAAAAGCCAGTGGAGTTTTCCTCCATAGCTGTGAGTCATGTTCTGGCATCAGCTGAGTGGCAAAGTTGTTAAGAGCTCCCACTGCATATCGTGCCCAGTCCGCAGGCACCTGCTGGTTTAGGAGACTGCAAATTTCCTCAGCTGGTTTGTGAGCCTGCCTTACAGGAGTGGAGGTGAAGTCCAGTCAGGCTCCGGTCTTAGGTGGGGAATAGTGGTGGTAGTTGTTAGTTGCTTTCCTCTAATGACTTGCTTGCCTGCCTGTGACTACATGACTATGCTATTAGTCTCATCAGACCAAAATTCAGGATTTGAGCCAGGTCTTACCATGACATGGAAAAATAACTTTTTTTTTCTTTTTTTTTTCCCTGTAACAAATCTAGAGAATGAGAATTCATTTTCCAGGTCTTAGCCTCTATAGGCTAGCCCTGTAGAGTCCCTGAAGAGTGAGTTTCCTAGAGTCCTCATCCCTTAGCCCTCCAGAAGAGGGGAAGACAACTCGGCTCTCTGCTTTAGGTAGGTTAAAGAAGCAGTCAATAAAAGTTTGGAATGAGAGCAGAAATCATCCAGCCTCCTGGTAGAAATGCTACATGACTAGTGTTGAAGGGAATTGGCCTTTAACTCAGAAAACTTAAACAAGCCAGCCAGTTGTCATTTTTACCCTCATCTTTGAAATTTCCCTGGTATCAGCTGGGTAAATCACTGATTGAGAACAAGGTTCCATTTATGTGGTTGAAAACTGATGACTTGTAGATATTTCACAGGTATCTATGGCAAGTTTTCCTCTATGGTGACTCACGAAGTTTTGGATTATTATTCAGAAAACATTTGTAAAGTTATTGTCTTCCTTTTCATCAAGAAATATTCACCCAAGAGTCTACGTTAGGACTGTGTTGTTCATTGTGAATGTGTTAAAAACCTCAGGCACTGTTTCAGGCCACTCAAGTGCTTGTTGGTATGGGTGACGCAGCTTGTAAATGTACATCAATATTCAGACCAGACTAGATTGAAAATATCAGTTTCAGGCAGCTATTGGGAGAAATAGCAGTAGCTATTGTATTCACAGAAATAAAAATTGCGCAATTTTTTTTTTAAATATATATTTATTTCCCCATGTAATGCAATTTCAGGGCAACTGAGGGGGTGAAATTAAAATAAGAAAGAAAAGAACATTGCCTCTGATATTTCTGATATTTATTTCAGCAAGCAAGTAATAATAATAAAATTATTTGCAGTGTTATAGTGTATTATATGGGTGGATTTCTTTTTTTTTTTTTTTTTTTTTTTTTTTTTATTTAAATAAATCCACCCTGCTGATGTTTAGGGCTGCAGGGTACGGGTGCATCAGACATTGATGCTTAAGCCACTAAGTGTTTGCTCAAGCCTGGAAAAGGATCAGTATTTTCATTCTGGTAATTCATGTTACTGTGCGGTGACTGTTTCAATAAATTGCTTATAGAAACTGAAAAGACTCTACAGATGGAACAAGTTACCAGTTAATGCAATTGCTTTCCCAGTGGAAACAATTCAGGACCAGAGGAGATACGATTACAGCATGTATTCAGTTGTCTGCATTTTCTAGAATATTATGTCCTAGACAGTCTGTGTGGCTAACCTGAAAGGTCTGGGATATTTGATGATATATCCGCAGCGGGTCATACACATTTCTTTCTGTGGACCTAAAATACTCAAAAGGGACTTTTTTTTTCTCTATTTTTTTTTTTAGAAAAAAAGGGTGGGGGGGGGCAAAACAATCTCTATGATTGTTAAACAATATCTATTTGCTACACTCAGACCATAAAAGATGATTGAGCAATCTATAAACGCTGTGAATTAAATTAAAAATTCACAGCAGAACCTTTGTTTCAGTATTGTCTATTTTAAAGTTAGCTTTAACTAACATGAAATGTCCAGTGAAACCTTTTGTGAATAATTAAAATAGAGCCCAAGTTATCACATTAAAAATATATTTATTTCACAAATCTGTATTAATATTAATTCTCTATTATACTTATGAAAAAGACACTGTCTTTTTTAGGAATATCTCCAGTCTCTTTTGCGAGGTAAAAATCAATTAATATTTATTTGTTACTTTTGCCACATGGATTTGTCTATGCACGCTTTAATTGTCCCTTCTTTACATTCTGTCATGTTTATAGCTAGAGTTCATTATTTAACATTTAATTAATTAAATTAATTAATTAAGTTTTTGAAGTGTCACTGAAGTTACTGTTGAGTACTTAATACTTGCTGGAAAATTTGGGGTTAGGATGTGGGAAGTAGTTTTACTTCAGTTTATGAAGTCACAGATCAAGGTGTAGAATTTCATTTCTGATTTCTCTATGTAATTTTAAGTTATGTCGTCAACTGATTTCTGTTGCTATAGAAATATTAGAAATACTATTTTAGCATAGAACAGCTAATTGTCCTACTACAGTCAAGGAAACAGTTTTTTTTTTTTTTTTTTTTCATCCGTGATGATGCTTAATTAGTTCTCCTATCATGATTCTGTTAACTGTAATGGTCCAAACTTAACTTTAGTCCATGTGAAAGAAGAATTCCTAGAAACTGAGATATTAAGTGGACTAGGCTCTGTAACTTCTTTGACCAGTGAACAGTTATTTGCATTATAAGGTGACAGTAGAGTAGCTGAGTCAATGTCCCCCACAAAAGACTACTTTTTTCCTCTTCTATGCCTCATGTTTAATGCTAAGTATATTGTGCCATAAAAGTTGTTGGAAAGTGGTAAGCGATGTTAAGTAGGTATTTTAAGGAAGGGGTTATTCAGACAAGTCGAAAAAATACATAAAACTGACTCCTCTCTTTTTAGACACTCAATATCTAGATTCGTGTAGATCGTTCTGAGAGACATAACGATACTTTAAGAATGTAGTTTGTTCAGCTAGTATTTAGTACAACAGCCACCACAATTAGAACTGTTGAAATTTATCAGTGAATCTTATACAGGAAACAAATTTATTTTGTATTTCATAATAATGGTTATAAAATTTGGAACCATCTTTAGTTCTGTAAGAAATGCATTTCTGTGTGTGGTGTAATAAGCAGTGCAATGCAAGGAGGTGGTAGAATTCTTCCTTTTCTATTCTGTTTTGTTTGTTTAGTTATTTAAATGGTAGTGTGCAGGTGCAGAAACTGATATAGCTTTTACCAGACTTTCTCCTTTTCAGAAAAGAAACTTATATTCATGAAATACACAGTACTTCAGCACTTTTCCCCCATTTGTTATTTTTTTCCTGTTCTTTTTGGAGAAACTCATCATGGGGACAATCACATTATTAATGGCCTTGAAAAATAAATAAAGTGTGCTTTTGTTGCTAAGACAGTGCATGCATCTTATCCTTCTGTCCTCCTTTTGTGCTCCTTCCATATTATTATTCTACAAAGTCTGTTCTTCCAGAGAATCTATACGATTCTTTCTTTTTATTCCTTGTAAGATGCTTACAGTACAAAAAGGAGTAGAAATTCACCTCATTATTGTTCTTGAGAAGTTATTTTCTTAATACCTTGAACAAGCACCTTTATATGAAAAATGAAATAGAAACATAACATCTGTCTTTTACCTCTCTCATTTAATGAAGCAAAATTCTCCTTAAGAGCTTTAGAGTATTTAAAACAACTACTGTTACGGTAATTACAGACTGAAGAAAATGACAGTGCCTTGTCTAGTGCTTGAGTTGAAGCTCTGCAGGTAATAAAGATGAGTTTCGCAGCTCCACATTGTCAGAAGTTAGGAATTCCAGAGGTGTGGGAGTGGGCCTGGTGAGGGAGTTTGTGAGAGTCAGTTGTGGTATCGCACATGTACTTCATAAAGGGGCAGTACTGTTGGCCTGTCCAGCTGCCCTTGCATGTGGGAGAGGTTAAAATGGTAATGACAATTTAAGAGAGAGCTTAAAGAGAAACCAGAGGGTTTTCTGTAAAGTCACAAGCATGATATAGGAAGTCCTGTTAATCACGAGTAATATTTCATACTCATAGTATTGGTTATGTGTTTGTACTACATCATCTCAAGCTACTAATTCTGTCACTTTGGTTAATGATGAGCTCCAAGATTAACGGCTTGACACAGAGATGCATTTTGATACTTCAAAGTCCTTTGTAATTCACCTCTCCCTCCTTATGTGCAGCATTGCATAAGGTCATACAGCTTTAAAAAAAGCAGGCACTTGATATAAATAATGTTACAGCTGGAATAACATAATAATAATAATAATAAAAAGTAATTGAATAGCATTTCTCTAGACTAGTTAGGCCTAAAAAAAATTCTACAAATTTGCTTAGGTTGCTAGGTTTTGGGGCATCAGAAATGTTCTGACAAAATGGTGGTGACTTTTACAAGCTGAGATGTTGTAGTGGTTTAACCTTGCAGGTGTCTCAGCACCAACCAGCCAAGGTGAGATGGGGGAGAGAATCAGAGAGGTAAAAGTGCGAGCCCATAGGAAGGAAATTAACCCCATCCCAGACAATAATACGACAGATGACTATCTGAAATAGACAGATATTTAAAAGGCTTCCATAAGATGTTATTTTGAGGAGAAAGCTGTTAGAAAACCTCTGCAATAAGCTTTTTTTTTGTAATGAAACACATCTGGAAAATATAATATTAAAAAGCTGTCTACTGGCTGTGATCCAGAATTCTGTCAGTAAAGTATTCATATCAGTATGCTTACCGAAATCTGAATCTACAATCACAAAGAATAAGAATGGAACATGATAAAACTACCTCATGTAAAGGACTCCTCAGAAAAGGGAAACCCAACAGTCAATACTCACTCTAAATACTGGTATAGCACAAATGCTCTTGTGCCGATGTCCATCCTTATTTATTTGCCATTCACTAAGTATAAAATTGAGTAATGGATTATGTTTCCTTTAGTAAACAGAATCTTTTCTTTTTAATGGAATGTAACTATACAGTTTCTGAAGAGGTTTCTTGTCTGAAAAATGCATTGCTATTTAATGTACAACTGTAAGCCAGTTTTACAACTCGTGCCTTGCATTCACATCACTGAGCAACTATTCTGCATTGTGTAGAGCAGAAAGTTGACTTAGGCAGTTTTCCCTATAGATCTGTGCATGCGTCACCTTTGGGCAAAAGATGAGCTAATAGAATTGAAATTAATGTAATTGACAGAAGGTCAACCAGGGAGCCTTATAAGTCTAGTTTCCAGAAAAACCAGAGTTGTTTCATGTTGCATATTACTTGATTAGTATGCAGGTAAGGTGATTGTGTCTCAACAGAATAATTGGATCATTCAAATATCTGCAAGCCCTGGTGTATCTACAAAGCCTGAACAGTGATTAGATCCTGCCTGTTCATTGCAGCGAGCCTTGAAATTCTTCCCACTGTGAAAAACTAATTTTCTGTGGGAATTTATTAAATAAGAAATCTGCATGCCACTTTACCTTGTAAGCATTACCAGTGGAATACAAAGATTTCTCTTGACTTTGATGTGTGAATTTTATGGCTGCCTCTATATCATTGTATGGTTATTTTTCTGCATTCAATAGAAATTCTAGTATTTCTTTGTTACATAGATTTCTGGAGAAGAGTTGCATCTCCATTCAATGATAAAGAAGCGGTTCATTTAAAGAAAAGGGAAGGGGGGCAAGGGTCTGCTGTGGGAAAGGGAGACAATTAAAGTATGACAGTACATGTAATCTGTAATGTTAAGAAAAAACAAAACAACAAATATTCATAAGGTGTTTATTCTCAACCTGTATATTTCTGTGCAGTAACTGGTTACTACTGCATCAGTAAACAGATGTTATGATCTTGTCTGATTTTTGTCTTAAAAACAGAGAATGCTAATTTGTGTTATAAGGAACAATCATTATTACAGTGCAAGATTTCTGCACTGCCCAGCAGATTTAAAAAAAAGGGGGGGGCACATAAGAATATAAGCTTCCTGGCAGGCTTGTGGAGTATATTTCATCCATACACAAAAGTGCTCTGAAGGGCAAAATAACAAGGTCTTTCCTATATTTACAGAATGAAATCATGCTGTATCTCGACTGCCTTGAAGGTGGTGCCTCACTCAAAATACCCTCTTAGTAAGAGGATGTAGGGTGCAATTCATCTTCAGATCTCAGGTAATGGCAGTCAGCTCAGTTGTAGTGGAATAGAGTAGTCCAAACACCTGCCCTGTTTTGTTGTTGTTTTGTTTCTTTAAGTACATCATGGCTGTAGTACAGCTACTCCTGGAAACCAATCTATAGTTATAAACATGGTTTCACTTAGGCTATAATATAGCAGAGCTACGGTAGAAGATAATCACCTAAAAAGAATAAATCCCCTTGGGTTAAGGAAAAGAGTTGTGTGCAGAGCTAAATGAATATTTTATAATTTTTTTTTTCGGTTTGCAGAATGGCTTGAGATTCTCTCAACTATGTATTAATTATTCAAATGTTTTTTAGAAATGTTTTTCTTAAACTTCGTTGTAAATATATGAAATTTGAGATTTATTCTTGCTATGATTGATTTAGAAGACCATGTGGACTTTCCAGACCTTAACTGGCTGGGTACACAAGTACCTGCATGTATGTATTTGGTGTAGATTTAAGACTTGTTTTCAATGGATTTCCATCTAATGAAGCTTAGAAACTTCCTGTTCATGAACTTTGTTTCTGTAGTAAAGCATAACAACTTCCTTTTTTTTTTTTAATGAAAGTGGGCATCTAGGATAGTGGCTGAAAGTAATTCATCTGAAAAATCATATGGATCTTAAAATACTTTTTCCTGTTCACAGCTCTACTTGTGTGATACTGATCACTACTTATTAGTGTTGAATTTATAGTACAGAATAGGGCAATATTTCTCTGTTCCTTCTCTAAGTGTAATTATTCCTCCTTTGGTGCATGCCGGTATCCAGGTGGTTTGAGAATGGTATATTAAACATCCATATATCTGTGTAACGGGACATGATTTTTTTTTTTGGTTGTTTGAATCTCTGTACAGCATAGGGCTCTGAAGGTTGAGGCAGTAAGTATATTATATAAAAGTATATAGCAGTCACCGACTTCATTTTCTGTTACTATAACAGTAACGGAGACGATGGTAATTGATCTCATTATATAGGGAGTGAAACGTACCAAAATTGGAGGGTCCACCTGAAGTTCAAACATTGGACAACAAGCAGAAAGCATGGGGAAATGGCTCCAAAGGCCATACTACATTGAGTTAAACACAGCAGAGTGATTTGGCTCTGCCAGCTCTGGCTAAGACTTATAACGAGTAATTGAAAATTCTTATTAACTCATTTCTGGAAGAGAGCGAAACCTCCCAGAGATGTTTTAAATTTAATTGTTTGTGAAGCACATCAGGACCCCAACACAGCAGTTTAAGGGGAAGCGAACAGCTTTCAATTTATGTTGCAGCCCATTATGATCCCGGGCTGCTGATGCAGAAACTTCTGTGCTCTAGCATCTAGGGGGAATGACAATGGCAAGATGTGCTTGTGCTTATCTATGGAGCACATGCAGAGATCCCAGCAGGAGATGGGGGGAGGGAGGGAGGGTAAAGTCAGCCCGTCACCCCCGAACAGAAGAGTTCACGAGCACTTAGCTTGTATATCCAAACCTTCTTTTTACCTCCCTAATATAGATTACGCATTAGATACTAGAAAGGTCGCAAATATAGTGCAAAGAGTAAAAATATTTTAGTTTAGTTCAACCTCTGTTCTACAAACTACTAAGCAGGTTAAAAAGCAAAGCAACACAACACAACCAACCAAACAGCAGCTTGAATGCTTAACAGCTTACGTGAGGCTTCAAAAGAAAGAGACCAGATTTCTATTACCCTCAGAAACAGTAGAGAGATGAGCAATTTGAAAAGTTTCTTACCTAAAAAGATGAACTGATTTACCTTGATTCCTGCATTCCATTAAGGTAGACTACAGGCAGATAAAGTAGGTATTTTCTTATTTATATGTATAACTTGAGTCATGGATGACATAAAGTTCAGAATTGATTTGAAGCTGACATTATAAGAACTCTGTAATCTTGTTTTAATGGAATCCTTTCAAAAATGTCCAAGCCCCGTAGCATCTCAGATCTGACTTTCTGAACACAAAGAAAGTTTGCGAAGTTTGTTGTTTGCCCTAGTACTGCATCTAGTAGGTTATTCACATACTTGTGGCATTTGTTGCATTGTTTTCCTTATCATGGCTGTAACATTGTGTGCTTCCGTTTCAGTTTGATTATACGGTACATAGGAAGGCTTAATGATGAATAGTCGTGATTTCTACTCACATCTCAGCAGAAGTTAGACCACCGGCTATTTTGTATGTCGTTTAGTGACCATGATGAAATTTCGAGTGTGCTTTTGAGCCACATTAGCAGTAATGCAGTTTAATCCCGTTTATAACTGCAGTTTTGGGTTTCAGCTCTGACCATGACTCTTGAACTTGTGCATGGCCAGGGCCCCCTTCCTGTCTTTCTTCATCAGGTGTTTCATTGTTGTACGCTCTGTTCTGTTTCAGATTCCATCCCAGAGTTAAACAAATATGAATAAATATTTTTGATTAATTAAATTAAGAAATTTTGCTTATTGTTCCATAATTCTTGGTAAATTCATAAGTTGAGGTTTAGCGTGTTAAAGGATGGAAGTGAATGTATTTTGATACAAAACTTTAAAGTATAAAATGAAAATAACAAACCAGTTTTCATGAAGCAGTGAGGAGGATTATGATGCCATAGAGCAGCTAGAGTGCTGTTCGTGCCTTATTGGAGGGAAGGAATTTTGCCGATGACTTCCTGAGTTGCAGGCTCAATCATTTACAGCTTGGTCAGTATTCTCAACTCATTTTTTTTCCTCACTTACAAAGCTATGAAAATCAAATACAAATTTGTGGTTTCTGCCATATTCAGTCAGGTAATGTTTTCTGCTTTATCCTCTCATCTGATAAGGAAGAAGAGACAGAAGGGACAGAAGGATACAGTGCATTTTTGTGAAAGAAATGATAAATTACGCTTTGTACATCTTAAAACAGATAGAAGTGAAGACTGTATTTGATCAGTAAATAGTTGAAATTTCATTTGTTGCAGTGTTGTAGGAAAGATTTAAAGTAACCTGCATAAAAACAAACTGATACCAAATCAGAGTGGAATTTCCTAATGTATTCAGCTCAAATTACATTATCAGCTTAATGATAGTATTGATACTTCCTTAACATTAAAATGCTGTAGACAAAATTTACCAATGCGCTCCATTTCTGCACACATGTACTTTCAATGCTATACTGCCACCCTGATACACTTAAACAGGTATTTAACTACTTGACTAAATGAGTCTTAATGGACAGCTACCACAGCCAGAATGAAATGTGCCTGATTAAGAAAACTCTGGAGGAATCTCAAGATTAGTCTCTTAATGACTCTTATAATTTAAAAAAATAGATTAAAAAGTTAAATTATTAAAAAAAAAAAAAAAAAACCTTACATTTTACTGGGTCTTTTATTAAATGAAATCTGAGAAAGGATGACCCATGAATAATTGTCAGTTCATTTTAAAACTTTCACTCTTTCAATCTTGCTGTTCAGTCTCACCGAACTTTTAAAGTGATTAATTAAAAGGGGATTGCACCAAACCTCCAAAATCATGCTGGAGACCTTGAATGCTGAAATAGCGCAAGTTATCAGACACCTTATTCGAGTATCAAAAGAGTAGAAAAATCACTCATATATATATATATATATATATATATATATATATATATATATAATATTTATAAATTTATTATTTATATATTTATTTATAAAGAAGCCATCTGTATTGGGAATCATCACTGCTGTTTATAAAGAAAGGCAGCTATTGCTCTAAGCATTTCCAGAGTTTTCTGGGCAAAATTTATGTCTGAGAACTTTTCCACTGATAATAGCTAATGAGTCAGTAATAAATAACATATATACAACAAAGCAATGTAAAGAGAATGAATTATTTTCTATTTTCTGCAATCTGCTGAAAAATTCAATGCCAAAAAAATAATTTACACCTTAACGTCTCAGTGCATGAAAAAGGTCATCTGGCTGCCCAACTGGTTTAAAGGTCCCTTTCACAAATGTTCTGGCTTAGTAGCTCGTCCTTCACATTTGAGAAAAAAACTCTAGGAATTTGAAATACTGTGTGCAAAAAAGAAAATTTGAAAGAGATCTACCCAAGAATACTGTAGTAATCACTGTATCTGCATTCAATGTCCAGGAAATCAACCCCAAAACACACTGCTGGCTTCTCTCATTGAATTGGGTATTTCATGAAGCAAGGTTTAATTACAGATGTGCAGGTACACCTTTTGTTACAACTGCAGGTTGTGCTTTCAGAATTTACTACTGCAAAGACAGGGCAACAGAAGCCTGCTGATATCCGTGCAAAAACAGGACAGTACGTCCTTTTTTGAAAAGTGATGCTTAATTCAGCCCTACATTTCTAACTAATCTTCCTCTGCCTACTTTACATAGTCACCTGTTAAAGCAGCATCTAGAAATTGCCGTACTCATAGACTAGGGAGCTCAAGACTCAGGTGCTGTCACTAGCTAGCAGGAATGACCTAGAGAAATGCTATGATGTGCGACGTTACACAGAGGGTAAGTGTAATTTTAATGCTGAATTCTTTATCTTCTGAAACATAATTTTATATCCATGGTAGTTAAAACTATAGAATAGATTTATATATAATTATTTTATAGTTTTTATTTTTATATTATTTTATTTATTATAGTTTTATTATTTTTTATAGTTTCTATTATTTTTATAGCTTTAATTAGTTGGCAGACACTTATTTCTGGTAGAACAATGTAACATAGAATCATAGAAACACTAGGTTGAACAGGACCTACAAGATCATCTAGTCCAACCTATCACCAATACTACCCATTAAGCTATTAAATCATATCTAATAGCACCTTGTCCAACCTTTCCTTGAACATCACCAGGGGTGGTGAGTTCACCACCTCCGTGGGCAGGCCATCCCAGTGCCTGGCCACTCTTTGAGAAAACATGTCTCGAGTCTTTTTCACTACAAGAAACAAGGTCACTGCATTGGTTTAGTGAATGATAGCTGGTATCTTTCCATCCTTCTTGCTCTGACTGTTCCTTAATCCACTGACCATAGTACTCAGGCTTTTTTGAAAGTGGAGGAAATGAGAACAACCTAAAAAAAATGCATATTTATGTGCATATTTCTGTAATTTAAATTTTCTCATTGAATCTAACTTGTACACAGACCTTCCACCAGTGGGAGGACTTAAATCTGTAGAAGTGCAAATACTGCTAATGAGAAAGCTCTCTTCACAGAAAGAAACAGAAATGGAAGCAAACCCTATGGTTAATGATGCTGAATATCATCAAAATGAGTGCATTCAGAGGGAAAAAATGTACTCTTAAATATGCTGTATATATTTTCCTCACGTTTTTCTTTTACAACAAAACAGATAAGCAAAGAATGATTCTGATGCTGCCTGATGGACAGCTACACATGCATGTATATATATCCTAGAAATACCGTTAATTCTGTTCTGTAATGATCTTTAAGAAACAAAGGGCAAACCCAACTCGCTTACATGGGAGAAGGTGCGGACATGGTAAAGGAAAAGATATTTTCCACTCCAGATTCCCTGTCTTTAGGTTCCATGCAGTTGTACTTAAACCAGTCGAGTGCAGCCCTTTTATAAAATCAAAAATAGAATAATAAGTTCTCACTCTGTAATGCATGAAGTGGTTTTCACTAAACCACGAATCAAAGCTGAGTTTGGCAGCGAAGCCTGGTGCTCCCACAGCCCATGGAGCGAAGCAGCCGGCAAGCCTTCCTGCTCAGCTGGAGACACCTCCAGACAGCTTCTGTGGTCTCACCTGACCCATCACAGTTGCAGCATTACTGACAAGGGGAAGAAGTGGTTTTCTAGTGTTCAGAAATCCAGAAAGGTTCAACAGAGTGATTATCAAAGAAAACCAGAAGCTCTGCTGAGCTTACATTGATGCCTTGAACATTTCTCTCGCTCATTTTTTTTATTTATTACCTACTTATTTACTCTAATGAGCAACCTTGGTGTGTAACCTCATAGTGAAAACATTACAGAATATTTCATGCTTAGTTGGAATTGAATTTGTCTCTTTGTTTAACCAAGACACACATTTTGAGGGTTATTAGACGTTATATTTTGAAGTAATTGCTTGACATGCTGATTTTGAAACTATGAAAATTATTAGAGAATAACAATAATACTATTGATAATTCACATGCATCATTATTACTGCTTCCACTTTCATCATTAGTGACAATTCCTAGTAGCCACAGTATTGCATTAAGCATGCACATTAGCTGCTGTATAAAATCAGTCCAAAACCTGTTTTTACCTCACAAAGCTCATGATCTAAATAAATCTAAGTTCTGTTAACTGGGGTGGGCATTGCAAGGCATTGGAGCAAAGGTGAATTTTACAGGGAAAAATGAGTGAGGTTGATGGGCTTTATATTTTTTTATTGCAAGTATGAAAGATGTTGTAAAAGGGTCTCTTCTAAAATCGAGAACTGGGGCACTGAACATTGATATTATGCACTGATCTGGTGCAGGTCACCTGCCATTTACTGAGCTATAAATATTGGTAGGACAGAATTTTTGACTGCTGAGATCACAGGCACCTTTCTGGTGACTGGCATAAACAGCTAATTAAAAGCTAGTTATTGGCAGCCATAGCAGAGGATATATCTGGTAATACACCTGAAAAATATGACTGGAGAATGCCATCATTCTCAGTAATTACCCAATATTTCGAATAGCCTTTAATCTTTAATAGAATATACAAGATATTTAACAAATAATGAACAGAAACGTGTAGTATCTGTCAGCTACATCCCTGACCTTCTCAGGACAGGTGGGGCTCATTAAAACAGAAATTTACGTAAGCCAGTGATGTGGTCCCAGAAATCTCCTTCTAAAATAGTTATTAAAAAAGTTCTAAATTATTAAATTTCAAGTCCCCTGACAGCATGCATTACGATAATAGAGCCTGTAATCTTTCAGACCTCAGGTGGTGTGTTTTCAGAGGTGTATTTGTACCTATGCCCCAAGGAGTCGTGGTCTCTGCTGACATAAACCTGCGTTCCTTTTGGGGTTAGCTCCCTCTGACCCTACACTTTGGCCCAAAGTCCCAGGAGGCTTCCAGACTTCAAGAAACTGAAATGAGTCTGAGCAAAAAGCACTCAGAAGGATTTTTAAAGCTTTTGGGAGTGTCCTGTTGTTGTTATGTAGTATGATCCTTGCCTGCTGTTGTCAAGAACTATTTTTTTTCTGTGGTTTAGTTTACCTGTCTGGGACAACAATAATTCAGCAAATCAACAGTAAATCATTAAGCATACTTTTTCTTCTTGAATATTTTCTGGTTTTGCTAAGTAAGTAGGTACGAACTTTTCATTGTGAAAAATCAACATGACCTTTTATAAAAATCAGGTGCAAGCATTTCAGCGTTTAGATGTTCGGGCATTTTAGGAAGAGACCACCTGAATTTTAACACATCTTAAACACATCTTAACACATCTTAAAATGTTAAGGAGGAGTGCAGATAGGTATTTTAGAGCAAAGGAGTTTACCTAAACTGGGCTAAAACTCCTTTGAGTTTTTAGGTAGGACACTTTATCTGATAATTTGAATAAGCTCTGAATGTACCAATTAAGGATTGTTTAGGTATTGCAGTTGTTTGTTCTTCCTCTGAAATGACTCGGGTTAGCTGTTCCTAGCTTAAGGTGTTTTGAGTGAATGGGTGGGGGATTTAGGAATCAGTTTTCTGGGACAATGAAGTCAACTGGAGCTGGAGCTCAGAGGAATGTTAAAAAGTGGTTGCTTTTATTGTTCTTTTATTGCTGTAAAGGCTCTCTCTGGAAGCAGAAATGTTCACTTATACATAGTGTTTAAAGAGCATGCACTTGGAATTTTAGAAAACTAAGAACAAATTAGTGGAAAAATAGATCTTTTTTTCAAGCTCTCAGGCCTGTGAGCATATCACATGCCTTGCACATTGATGTTGAGCCTGGTAAGAAGGGGGCTGGCGGGAAGGTGGTTTTAGTTTGCTCGTAGAGCCATCTCCCTGTCCTTATCTCAACCCAGTTTTTCCCATCGTGTTTTCTCCCCCATCCTGCTGAGGAGTGGAGTGAAAGAGCAGCTGGGTGGGCTGTTGGCGTTCACACCCAGTTCTCCATACAGTCTTAGCATGCCCGTAGGCTCTTTATGCTTAGGGATTGTGTATCTTTTCAAAATAGAATTTCACCATTTTGTTTACTCAAATTGTGAGACAGAAAATAGCATTTCAGGTGGTACTGCTTGGGTGTTAGCCTTTCGAGTTGGCTCAGAAGGCATTTCTTTAAGGAAAGATGTTTGTGCCAAAGTAGTTATGTTGTACAATCAACTTACGCACCAACACTGCAGCTAACCAGTAGTGACAACAGGAGGGAATGCTTATATTCAAGTATATTTCAAGGAAGTAACCTGTGCAGTAAAATGCTTGCAAATTTGCCTTTGTGGTGGCTCAATTCTTGAAGGTTTCACTTAAGGCAAGAGCTGGTGCTTTACCAAAGCACAAGCTTTGCGCCAGTGTAGTGCAGCAGCGTTTGGTTGTGTGTCCGTATTTCTTACTTGGTTTGTTTTTCTCCTCCGTCAGAGGGTAACATGCAGGCTAAGTTTTGTGTCACCTAAAACCTTGTGGTGGACGCATTCAGCAAAGCTCTCAGTCCTGCCTGTTAGGTTTGCGGTAGGTCTACCCAGAGGATGAGTTGCAAGACAGGGAGTCCCCAGTGGGATGTAATAGAATGGAAGCAGATGGTGAGATGAAGAAAATTTCAGGGGAGGATTACATTTTCCAGTTACTGTCTTTTTGATTTCACTGTTATTGTCTGATGAATTGTTTCAAATTTGATCCTTCAGATTGGGAGGCTGCTTTTCAATGTGCTCCCAAATGAACAGATACAGTAAATGGCTGCTGCCAAAGTATTCTTCCAGAAAATTATTTTTAAAAATGCATATTAAGAAGGGGGGGGTCTCATTTTGTCATGTCTGCTTTGTGATTTTTGCCTTCAGCTATGTAATTTTCATCTGCTATTAAACAATCGTGGACTGAATCTGTTCTTCTAATAACAATTCCATGCTATAGATGCAATAATAGCCAACACAGATTATTGAATGCACAGAAATTATCTACATCCATCTTATCAATAAATGTGTCATCAGCCAATTTGATGCAATTACATAAAGGTGCCCTTTCTACGATACTAGTAAATCACTTGATGTGCAACTTAAATAATACTACTTTAAAATACCTATGAAGAAAAGAAAATCATAGGTAATTTTCAGTGAAATTATGTTCTCTAGATATTCAGCAAAGTAAGGGCTGATAGTTTAACTTAAAAATGACCAAAAGCACAACAGTATACAATTTTCAATATAAATGCTGTGGAATCAGGACTTAAATCTTGGATATAATTGAACCCCCTCCTCTAGGTGTGGCCAAGCAGTAGTGTGCCTACCCCATATCAGATGTCACTAGAATTATTAATAGATATTTCTTTTTACAAAATGGTCACTAGTACTTTGATGGCTACTCTATGTAGGAGTGTATAGAGAAGCAGACCTATTCTGAATCATTCCTTTTTGTATGCTTATATCATGCTCAGTCTTATTTTTCCTTTCTCTGGAAGGAAAGTGTTGATTTATCCCATTATGGAAGAGGAGGTTTTCAAACAGTTTCAATTTCCTGAACTGAGAAACAAGGAATGGGTAAATCTAAATTCTTCCTGAAATGTTGATGTTTGCAGTGGGTCATAACGATAGCTTTCTGAGTGCTTCCATTTATTTATTGTTGTCTTATTTACTCAGGCTTAGAAACTCATGAACATTGTAAATATACAGGTCCATTTAATGGATTTCTTTTCTAGACTCTTCTGGCTCGTTTTCCTTTGGTATATTTTAAAAATTTTAATTTCATGTGTTTGGTCTTTTTTACCTAAACTGATGTAGATAATAACTAGGATGTTTGAGCCGTTTCAGCTATCTGGCTTACGTAGTGTAAGGTAAGATTGTCTCTGTGGGTAGGTGCATGTGTTCCTAGGTTGCTGCCATAACTGTGCATGTCATTTTGTGCGTATCAGTTCTGCAGTCATCCAGAGCTCTAGGAGTGTGTCATCCTATACTTGCGTGCACTTTGGCTGTAAAATTTAGGTTCCATGGGAAACAACAAACAAACAAAAAAGAAAATTAGGATAAGTAGGAGTTGGACTTGATGATCCTCATGTGCCCCTTCCCTAGGGGTTTTATACCTAGGGTTTTAGGTAGGGTTTTAGATAGTTGTATGTCTTTTAGTTTCTGTCTATTGAAGCTATAATAAGGCACCAGATCTCTCAGAATCCTGTTTCTAAAATGAAATAGAAAACCAGTGCTGCATTGTACCATCACAACACTGTCAGTCCTATATGATGAAGTAGTGTAAATACAAATTACAGCTGCAACATTTTTTTTCTGCTCAAACATAGGAAATACTACTTTGCTATTCAGGGAGGTTGAAACTAGATGAACTTTAAAGGTCCCTTCCAACCCAAACCATTCTGTGATTTGTATTAAAAGGTAATTGCTGATTGCTGCTGAAGCAGCTCTGGGCATTTTCCTACATGAATATCAGGAACAGTACTATAGCGACTGAGCTACTGCAACTAACTCTTATGAAGGTAATGGCAATAGGAAAATCGGACATCTCATCACAGTTGGAAAAGTATTGGAAAATGAAATCGAGTTGCTTATTTTTAAAACAGGTCAGAATGATTTGGGGACAAACATGTCATGTTGACTCCCTGTGACTGACCATCATGGGCATTGACTTCTGGGCTTCGGAACAGCTGCTGCTTCTGTAGACTGTTGAGGCATAAAAAACTCTTGGAATAGGACTCAGAAGTTATGTTTCTGTTTTTTTCAATAAGCATGTGAAATTCCCAGATTGGGATTGCGGCTATGGAATTTGTATTTCTATCATAATCTGTGGTCTCACCTGGGCGTACTCTTCCCCTTTCCTACACCAAATGTGCACAGCACAGTTGGGTCTGACTTGCCCAAGCTACCTCATGCAAGTCAAGGTAATACATATTTGGTTCCATTTCACTTTGGAAAAAATAAGGTTATTTCAAAATGATTATGTAATGATACTGCTCTAAAAGAACTACCTAATATTTAGCAGCATGGCTTCTCTTCTTAGTGGTTTAATGAATAGAGAAATATGGGATTTAAAGTGACTGTGGTTTGTAATATTGCAGATAAATGCTACTTCCACTTGCCTCATGAAAATTGCTTCTCACCAAAGTGCTTTCAAACGGAGTGGGCCAGCAGAAATATTTTAAGCATTTTTGCATATTTGTTTTTTAACCAAACATGTGAATTGCATACGTTTGCCTTTCTTGTCCTGATGTACATAAATTATATATTAAAAATCCATACATTTTCTTGTAACTGCTGTGCTTCCTCCTGGCTTACTAAGGCTTCAGTACTCTACGTAACATAAAATGAAAGACTAAAAACAAATTAGATGTCATCATAAATAAGTATTTTAGGACTTTTCAGGAAGCTATAAAAGATATACAGGATGAATTGATTTAGCATCAGTAATAATCTCTAGCTTAATTTTCTTAAGACAGTATTTCTCTAATTTACAATTGCAAGAGTGAGATAACACTGCTTAGTAAGCGAATAAATTTGTGGTCTTCTTGAAACTTGGAATTCTTTCACGTGTGTTTTTCTATCCTCTCCCTGCCTGTTTCAGCATTTTCCTTTTCCCTTCACCAGCCTTACATAACTTCATATTTGTTTAACTCTGTTCACTTTAATTACAAGTTCAAATTTGTTATAAATGATGATGTATCAGTATCACCTTTTATTGTCCTTTAGAGCAATACGTCAGTTCGTAAGTATGGGTTCGTAGTATGAGTGAAGACACTCAAAAAAGCTGACAAGTATCAACAGATTTAGGTCAGTAAACTTACTTCCCAGAACACTGTTCTTATTACTTTGCAAATCAAAGGCTAAATCGGGAGAAAAATTGAGAAATCTTCACTTCATTGTTCAGTATGCTGTTTGTATACAGAAATATGCTGCTGGGAGCATACTTGCTGGGAGGGTGAACGAACGGCTGTGTGGTGCTTGGCTGCCGGCTGGGTTAAACTGCAACACCTTGGGAGGAGCATACTGAAGCTCCTTGGTGTAAAGAACTGAAAATAGGAAAAAAGTAATAACCCAGCTTAAACATCAGGAAATGAAAGGCAAGGAATATTATTTAGCTTCATGTGATGTATTGTGGGAAAAGCCAAAATTATCGTTGTTTGTGACTGCACTGAGAAATGAAAGGGGGTAGTGAAAATATGCAGCTTAGTGGTAAAGTCAATTTAGAACAGATGATGCTACTCTTCCATAGGGTAGTAGCTTCCCTGGGTGTGAAAAATGTAAATGTGTCTCAGTGCAAACAAAAGTGTGACTTACATTAATAAGGCACTGGATATGTTGGATCGCAAAGAAATGGGACGAATGCCAGAGTAGAGAGAGATGAATCCCACGAATGACAAAATCTTGGGCGCTGTACTGGTAAAACTGAGCCCAAGCTGCCAACCCGCAGCACTGTACTGCTGCCGCATCCAGCTGCGGAGCAACCAGGGGCAGTTACTCCACTTGTCTGTGTCTGAGAATGTGAGCTGTCTTCAGCTCCATCATGAGGAGGGATCTCTCTAGCGGTAAATCTTAGGTAAGAATAAGTAAGCTCCCACCTATAGCAAATCTTTAAATGGAAGAGAGCATCGGATGGCTTGTAAAATCACTGCAATTTGGAAGGAAAAACAAATGAAAAATTGTTACCAAACTTCTTCTGGGTCTTTCAAAGAGAACACACATGGAAAACTGATGATATGCAGTTTCCACCACGCTTGCAAAGCTGATTCAGCCCTCTTCCAAGGCTTTGTTCATGTTTGAATCTGGCTCTAGTTGTCCCAGCAGATGTGATTTGGACCCTACGTTTGTAGCACTGGAACAGTCTGAGGCCTTAGTGAAGGAACACTTTGGACTCAGATCTCTGAAAAATACTAGGATTGAAAAAGCATAATTACAAGTGCAGCTTTAGAATATAGAGTAGACTATATCCTATAGAAAATAGAAAGTGACACCAGATTGGAAATTTTTCTGGGAGACTTCATCTTATCTATTCTGTTTTGAAGAAATGATTCAGTAATTGTGGTTGCATCAGAAGACCAATGTGGTTTCCACTGAATTTGTAAGAACAATATATTTTGAGACACTAAATGAAATTTGGTATGTAGGGTTAGACTAAGTCTATCCAGACCAAAATTAAAGGAAGTTTCATGTGAATTTAGTGGAAGGCTGTAAGGGAAAAGATGGTGTCAAATATGAAAGCATCAGACCACAGACTCAGAGAGTGCATCAGTGTAGCAGTTGAGGGGAGGAGCCCACCAGAGGTTTAATTGGGTTTAATGGCAGATATATAATGTGTAGTTCTTTATTTACAGTACAGTTGGAAACTTGTAGAGTCTGGATTGCAGAGATGCTCTTAAATGTTTCATCAAAATGAACCGTGCTCATTTTTCTGTGTATTTCAGTTTTACATATTTTGCTTTTAGCACGTGGTAGGGAACAAACAAAATGATGTCCCCGAAATTGCAGCTTCTTCAAGTTAAATATTTCCAGTGATGCTAAATTTTTCAAAGACAGTTTTCACAACATATAATTATGCTTCTTTGGCTACAGACTGCTAATTTTTCAAGCACAGATAGCTAAATCTAAAGTGAGTTCTCTTTTGCTTTTTTCATACCTTTTTATTAAATGTAAGATGTAAAATGTTCAGATTACATGTATTAAAATCAGGACATCACTTGCATTGTTCTCTGAAGCACGTGGTGCATAGACAAGAACAAAATCAAAACTTTATATAGATGTAAATCTTTTTTTGTTTGTTTTTGTTATTGGCAAATGCACACAGACCTCTCTGGTTCTAAATTGTTACTGTGTTGTAAATTGTTTCCTAATTTCTTCACTGCATTCATTCTTCAAGAACACTTTAACCTATAAAAATTGCCAAGGCATATAAACAGCAACATTCTTGTTGACTGACATAGCATAGAACACAGATAAATGAGTTAATTTCATTCTTTCGTAATGTACAAGCATCTGTAATTTCTCTGCCAGTTGTTGATGTGTGGATGCACCTGTCTGTTGTGGTATTTCACAATAGTAGCTTTAACTGAAATTGTATTTGAATTCGCTAATAGCACTCCTTGTCATTACTGTGTAATACTTAGTTGGAATTCATGTAATTATTATTACAAACTGCTTTACACATTCTGATTTGAATTTTAATTTGGAAAACACATAGTCAGATCCTTGATCTGATTCCCTTCAGATCACTGAGGATGGAGCATGCATTTTCATGTTTCAAGTTATTTGTATGCAACAGAATTTCCCAATCTAGACTCCTGAATATATGCTGGCACTTATCTGTGCAAAGTAACAGTCAGGCCAATGTAAATTACTTCAAGTTCTATTTTCTTTGTCTGGTCACACAGTAAAATATTTTAGATTTGAGGTTCTTTACTATAATAGTACTTATAATACTTTTTCTTACAAAGTACTACTGCAAGTTGCATTTCTATACCTTTTTTGCATGCACACTTCTAATAAAAATTAGTATCCAGCTGTGCATATGTAAGTTTTATTATTTATTCCTTATTCAGGGAAATAAACATATTTATATCAACTTCTGAAGTCACCCTGCAGAGTTTAAAAGTAAACTGTGTGGATATAGCTGAAAGGGCTCTAAATATATGGTTAATGGAGGTATGGGTGAGCCTTCTGCCTAGTCACGGCCACTACATAGGCCTAAATAAATACTAAATCTGGTATGATGGGATGTAGTTTACTTACAGTGGTATGTGAATTCAGCTTATTAATCTTAATTAAAAGAAAAAATACCCTTTAGTACACTCAGATACCTCAGATATTTAGTACACTCTGGTACCTCAGAGCAGCAAGTAGGTTGCTGATATCCATTGTGTGCGTCTGTTCTTTAGCAATATTTAACACTAGGGAAAGCAAATCATACTGTGAGAAAATATTGAGATACTATTTGCAACAGGACAGGTTTTGAGATCTTTTAGCAAAACTTGATGCATGCCTGCAGGTTGTCAGACACCAAGTGATGTATGAGCTCCAACAGCACTGCTCTGCAATTGGTGACCTGCCTGCTGAGGGGGTTCAGGTCCACAGTTGGATTAACATCTCGTTCCTTCTGTATGCCTGGGTAGGTGTCTTAAAATTGGTGCTTCACATACAATCTAAAGGCCAGTGTAAAAGTTTTAAAACTGAAGCGGATGCACAGCATGAATCTTTTCATGTCTGCATATCCACTGCGCTAGCAGCTGCCGCTTGCCCTGTCCAGCAAGCAGCTGTGCAGTCCCTTCCACTTCGTCTTCATCTTTCTTTCTGCTGCTGCTTCCCATATATTTGCTCATAGAACAAAGTTTTTCCTTTTATTGTTTCTGCTAGCCTTGATGAATGGTCTATATCTCAGTGCCTAAGCTCACTTTTTTCTTGACAGACAATGATTGATAAAGCAAGAATAATAATGGAACACCCTACGTGTCCTGACAAGCTCTGCTTTTGCTAGGGCTTCCCCAAGTGCTCATCTGTGGTGGTTTTACTCGGGTGGGCACCTGAGCCCAAGCACAGCCGCTCTCTCACTCCCCTTCCTCAAAGGGAAGGGGGAGAAAATACGATGCAAAAGGCTTAAGGGTTGATATAAGAACAGGGAGATTGCTCAAGAATTATCGTGACAGGCAAAACAGACTCAGAGTAGGGAGATAGTAAGATTTATTGCCTATTACTAACAAGCTAGAGAAGTGAGAAACAAAGGAAAGAAACCGAAAACACCTTCCCCCCTATCCGCCCTCTTCCACCTCCCCCTCCCGAGCAGGACAGGGGAATGGGGGAATAGGGGTTATGGTCAGTCTATAGCACTTCGTCTATGCTGCTCCTTCTCAGTCACTCTCTTCCCCTGCTCCACATGGGGTCCCTCCCACGGGATGCCGTCCTTCCTGAACTGATCCTGCGTGGGCTTGCCACAGGCAGCAGCTCTTCAAGAACTGCTCCAGATATGGGCCCATACCACGGGGTCCATCCATCACAAGCAAACTGCTCCAACGTGGGTCTCCCACGGGCAGCAGCTCCTGCCAGGTCACCTGCTCCTGCGTGGGCTCCTCTCCACAGCCTACAGATCCAGCCCCAAATCTTCTCTGTCAGGTGTCCTCTACAGGCCGCAGCCTCCATCAGTGCAGGTCCACCTGCTCCACCGGTCCACTGTCTCCTCCACGGGCTGCAGCATGGAACCCTGCTCCACCATGGTCCTCACCACAGGCCGCAGGGGACTTTTGCTCCGGCGCCTGGAGCACCTCTCCCCCTCCTTCTTCACTGATCTTGGAGCCTGCAAGGCTGTTTCTCACTCCTCTCTTGCTCCCAGCTGCTGTGTAGCAGCATTTCTTTTTCCCTTTCTTAAATATGCTCTCACAGAGGTGCAAACAACATCACTTATTGGCTCGGCTCTGGTCAGCAGTGGGGCCCTTATCTAGCATGGGGCAGCTTCTAGATACTTCTGACAGAAGCCACCCCTATGGCTCCCTGCTACCAAAACCTTGCCATGTAAACCCACTACACTTTGGGAGTAGACAGCATGGATTCCCCATGATTTCCATGTCCTTCCTGCACCTGGAAATGGTTTCCAGGATGAGGGCTTCCAGCACCTTCCCAGGGAAGGAGGTGAGTGTGACCGGCCTCGGGTTCCCCGGGTCCTCCTCCTTGCCTGGCTTGTGGATGGCAGTGATGTTTGCTTCCCTGCACTCTTGGGGCACTTCTCGCAGTTGCCAGGAACAAGCAATGATTCCCAGGAGTGGCCTTGCAATGGCATCAGCCAGCTCCCTCCGCACTCATGGGGGAATCCCATCAGGGTTCCTGGACTTCTCTCTCTCGGTTTTCTCAAGGCTTCCTCGACCCCATGGATTGGGTTTCCATGGCAAGGTTGAGGTAGTGGGCTGGGGGGATACAGAGGTGGGCCCTGTGAGAAGAGACCGGGGGCTGCCTCTTCTCACAGCAAGCCCCCATCAGCTGCCTGGGCCTCCTACTGCAGAGCCCTGAGCCCGAGGCCTCAGCTGTCGTGTGATGGGCTGGTGCAACAGCCCCGAGGCAGCCGGGCTCTCTCCGCTCCTCTCCCTGAGGGCGGCGTGCAGCAGAGATGCCCCCTGCGCAGTCTCCAGGACTGCATGGGGGTGCAGTGAGGGGACGGGGAAGGAGGACTCAAACACCACTTCAAAGTTCACTGTTCTTTATTGGCAGCCGGGAGACGAACGCAGGCCAGCTGCGCTTTGCTGTCTCCACTTCATCCACCTGCGGGACACCCATCTTGGTGGCTCTGGCGTCTGCCTGCTGTCGGGGTGCTGAGCCATGGGCAAGGAGCTGGGCCCAGTCTGAGCCTCCGTGTCATGCCAGGGCCTCCAGGAACAGCATGAGTGGTGGTTCCTCGTGCGTTTCCCAGGCCTGGCTTCGTAGTGAGGCCTTGCCAGCCTTTCTGGAGGTGGCCCCACCTGCCTTGGCTGGCTCTCACCTTCTGGATTGTCCACATCCATGGGCAGGACATTGTCCTCTGCGGGTGGGACCTGCACAGGCTGCACCTGCTGTTTCAGCCAGTCCCTGTTCATGGCCTGGTCGTTGTCCTTTGAGGGTGACACGTTGCCTGTCCTCCCCCATTTTTTCTCAGGGTCCCTGTGTATGGGTTGGACATGGTCTTGCCTGTCAGGTACCACTGTGATGGTCCTCACCCATTTTTTTGATGGATCCCATTTTGTGGGCTGGACGTTGTGTCGTGCTGGTGGCACTTTGCTGGTCCTTGCCCATGTTTTGTTGGGGTCCCCATTTATGACCTGGACGTTTTGCTGCAATAGTGGCACCTTGCTGGTGTGCACCCATTTTTGTGGTTGGCTGCTGTTCCTGGGCTGACTGTGTTCTCCCGCAGGTGGCACCATGGTCTGCACCCTTTCATTTGGCCGGCTGCCATGCCTTGGCTGTCTCAGGGACTGGAGGTTGTCTTCCACAGGCATCCCCTTGACAGTTCGCACCCATTTGGTTGGTGGGCCCCCATGCCTTCTGTGGAAGTCTTCCAGAGCTGGTACCCTGTTGGTCTGCCCCCATTCTTGGGTGGGTACCTGCTCACAGGCCACGTGTTCTCTTGCGCAGGAGGCACCTTGATGTTCCGCACCCACTTCTTGGGTCGGCCTCCACGCCTTGGCTGGAAGTTGTTCCTCTTGGGGCGCACCTGATGGTTTCGCGCCCATTTGTTAAGTGTGCTCCCCTCCACCGCTGGGTGTTCACCCATCCTTGGATGTTTAGCAGGGGGTTGCCACTGGAGGTCCCTCCTGTCTTGGCTCTGCTTTCTCTTCCTCCCCAGCTGCACGCGTTCCTCCATTCTGGGATGTTTAACAGGGGGTTGCCATCGGAGGTCCTTCCTTTCTATGCTGTGTTTTCTCTTTGCACAACGCACCACTCCTCTCATCCTTCAGGCTGAGCAGGACAGCACCCAAAGGCTGGCGATCCCTGCCTGAAGATTCCCGGCACCTGGGCTGCTCCAAGTCTCCTTGGCGCTCCAGGAGCGAGTGGTGGCCAGTCGCAGGGCTGCCTTTCTTATGGGGCCGGGGACAATGGGCACCAAGGGCAACGGTGACATCAGGAAGCTGCTGTGGTGGCAGCCCAGGCACCATCACAGTGGCCTTCTGTGCTGGGTCTGGGCTCCTCTCCACGGCCTACAGCTCTGGCCCGGAATCTGGTCTGTCAGGGGTCCTCTACAGGCCGCAGCCTCCATCAGTGCAGGTCTACCTGCTCCATGGTGGTGTCCTCCATGGGCTGCAGCATGGAACCTTGCCCCACAGTGGTACACCATGGGCTGCAGTGGGACAGCCTGCTCCACCAGGGGCCTTTCCACAGGCCACAGGGGAACTTCTGCTCCAGCAGGTGGAATACCTCCTGCCCTCCTCCTGCACTGACCTTGGCACCTGCAAGGCTGTTCCTCACTCCTCTCTCTCTCCCAGCTGCTGTGTAGCAGCATTTCTTTCTCCCTTTCTTAAATATGCTCTCACAGAGGTGCAAACAACATCACTTATTGGCTCAGCTCTGGCCAGCGGCAGGGCCCTTATCTAACATGGGGCAGCTTCTGGATTCTTCTTGCAGAAGGCACCTCTGTGGCCCCCTGCTACCAAAACCTTGCCACGTAAACCCACTACATCATCAGAAATGTTAGTTCTGTGCAGGAGTTTAGATACCTAGGAATAAAGTGAGAAAGCAAGCGGTAATTTGAAACTCCTACTGTAGTCCAACTACCTTTTAACAAACAGTAAGCCCGGAGTGTTTTGTGGACTTTCGGTCATGCACTAATTTGAGGAGAAATCCTCATTTTGTTCTGCATAGATGGCATAATTTTGGCAGACGAACTACAGCATTGTCAAATACAAGTTCACATAATTCCATTTGTTTGAAATGTTAAAAGATAAGATGAAAGACCATGAATATGCTGGAAAATGAATATGTTCAAAATTATTCGTTATTCATACATCTGCATATACTTTGATGAATATGCTACATAATTTTGTAGTGCTTTAAGAATGTATAATTATTGCACAACTATCATTGAAACATGATATTTTAATAGAATCATAGAATGGCTTGGGTTGGGTTGGCCCTAAAGATTGTCTAGTTCCAACACCCCTTCAAGGGCAGGGATGCCACGCACTAGATCAGCACGTTTTTCCCTTAACATTCTTTTCCCTTAGCATGTTCCCCATATTTTATGTTTAAAATGAATGTAGCAATGATAGTTTTGAAAGAATATCTTGTGAAGTCAATTACACTTTTGAATATAATGAACTCTTAAGGCCAGATTTTCAAGTTGTATAGCAACGTGTCTTCGCTGAGATCAAGGGACTTTAGTAGCCACTTTACAGCTACAGAAGATCTGGATGTAAAGTTAAAACAATTGTTTATGAAAATTTTTGTCTAAATTGAGGCAGAGAGGGAAAGCATCAAGTAAAATAATGTCTAAGCAATATTGGCTTTCACAGGCTCCAAAGTCATCAAGACTTCTAGAATTTTGCTTCTAGATTTGTAGATACAAACATGTTAGAAGTGAATGGCTTTGAAAAGAAAACGAAGTACAGTAATATCCTTGAAAATGCTGACTTGGTACATCAACATTTAAATGCAAGTCTGTCTTCATACTAGATAGCTTTTCAAGTTCTTCCTTATCAGAGTAGTACTTAATTAAAATAGTTCGATTCAAAGGAGTTGGGTCATTAAACTGCATTGTTTTTGTTGCGCTAAAGAGAATTTCTACACTCAGCAAGACTTCCATCAGTTTTCATAACTCAGCAGTTGATTCAATAATCTTTTCACTATGGTGAACCACACATTGAAAATGTTATAAGCAATTACTTAATCTTTGTAACTCAGGTTTAGTTGAGGCCACAGTGATCTAATTAAAAAGTTCTTCAATGTATCATTGATTTCTTGATATGATGACAAAGTCCTACTTCATTCTGCATTACTTTGAAGCCAGTAATGCTGATTGGCAACCTTTATACCAGCCAGGGAAAGAGACACAAGTGTCCATGCATGCAGTTCATAGGCCAGGAAGGCGAGGGAAGAATCAAGAAAGATCAGAAAACTGAGAGCATTTAACTCATGGGGGAGAAACAACGTCAATGATACTGGTTTAAAATATTTCTTCAATCAGCCAATCTAACTAAATTCTGTGAAGGAAGTTTGTTTTTGTTTTTTTAAGTTAAAACTTTGCAAACAGTGCCACAATGCTTGTATCAGGCATTGGACTTGAGTGATTTATTTGCTTGCCGAAACATCAACATCACAGATTCATTTCATTGCCTTATAGATGACCTCCTTTTAGCCCTGCTTTTTGTAGTTTGAGTTTTGTTCATTTGTCATGTTGCAATCCTATTTCTGTTTTAAATTTCCACTTCTGTTGAAGACGTAAGTCCAAGTAGTAGGGTAAAAAAGCTTATAACCTCATTCATAACTGTCATGACCTTTAATTTGAAAGTCATCGCTCCAGAATAGATGCAGTTAATAGTCTTTTTAAGAAGTATATTCAGTCTTTGACTAGAAATTCACATGGTAATGTTGACTGGGAAATTGAAAAGACTCATGTAGAAGGAGTTGGAAAATGGATTTTTTCCTCTTTATTTCTAAGAGAGAAAATAAACCTAAAGATTTGTCCTTTGTTTTTCTTTTAATTCGGCTGTCCTAGTAGCGTGATTCCTGCTCCAATTCTGCCCTGTAGTTTTGTGCTTCGTTACATTTTTACAGTATGTGAGGGCAGTTATTTATGGAGTCTGATATCATGAGATCATGCTGTCTACTTGCCTAACTCTCAGTAAAAAATGAGAATATAGAATATTGTCCTGGTTTTGGCTAGGATAGAGTTAATTTTCCTCCTAGTAGCTGGTAGGGTGCTATGTTTTGGATTAGGATGAGAAGAGTGCTGATAACATGCTGATGTTTTAATTGTTGCAGAGCAGTGCTTACACCAAGCCAAGGACTTTCCAGCTTCTCGCTCTGTCCTTCCAGCGGGCAGGCTGGGGGTGCAGCAGGAGCTGGGAGGGGACAGACCCAGGACAGCTGACCCAAACTGGCCAAAGGGGTATTCCATACCATCTGACGTCATGCTGAACAATATATAGGGGTGGCTGGCCGGGGTGGGGGGGCTGGCTGCTCGGGGATAGGCTGGGCATCGGTCAGCAGGTGGTGAGCAATTGCATTGTGCACCACTTGTTTCGTACACATTAGTAGTAGTAGTACTATTATCATTATTATTATTATTATTATCCTTTCTTTTCTGTCCTAATAAACTGTCTCTATCTCAACCCACGGGCTTCATTTTCTCTGATTCTCTCCCCAGTCCCAGAGAGGGAGTGGGGAGGGTGAGTGAACGGCTGTGTGGTGCTTAGCTGCTGGCTGGGTTAAACCACAACAAATATCTATAAAGGATATGTAATATATATAATAACACAAGAATATTCAGTTATAACAGCAGCGTGAGGCTAATCAGATGAAATATCTTGCTTTTTGAACATCTGAATTTCCTGAAATATGTTTTCCGTATAAACTTGCTGCTCAGTTGAAAACTCTTTCATTTTTCAGTTAAATATTTAAAAAAAAAAGCAACAACAAAAGCCCACAACTGACAGTCTTGCTAATTTCAATGTAAATTATGGTGGTATGGCTTACAAGCATTTATGATAAAGAGCTGTGAGCAATTGTTGGCGGGGAGGCTACTTTTATTGGCTTTGCAGTTATGGGCCCTTCGTAATTTGGGTACCAGCTCAAGCAGAACAGAACTTTTGTATTCTTTGGAGTGATTAAGGGCTCAAGTCCACTTGTCTTCTCAAGACTTCTCTTGTGTTATTCAGAATTCTGCTTCCACCCAAAACAGCTCCACTACTGCCAAAAGAATGACATCTGTTGAAGTCAGTGCAGTCAGTGTGATGTGCCAGAAATCCTTTATGTTTTTGAATCTTTTCACAGGTATCTGGAATTGCCTTGATGTGTTGAAACAAATGCCATCAAGCCTCTTTCCACGTATTTTGGATGTGCTTTAATTCTTAGTATACTTCAACTTCATACCTCTTCTGTAGTAATACATCACATTTGTCATCACATCGACAGTGACAGTGGATTATCCAACTTCTATGAAGTCAAAATCAGATGCAGCATCTCTTGTACATAGTGAATTCAGGATCACTCAGTGCATATGCTTCCTCCCTCCCTGACTGTTTTACTACCCTTGCATAGTTGGACTTCTCACAGGAGTTAACAGAGAACCGTTCATAAAGTCAAACTCTTAAAATTTCCAACCTTAGTAAGAAAGTTGCTATCTCGTAGTCTTCCTGTTTGCTGAGACTTGCTCCTTTAAGGCAAAAAAATGAAGCTTGATGTAGCTTGTGTAGAGAAGTTTCCCAAATTTCCTGAGAACTGATTGAAGGTTTTTAATAGCTGCCTTCTTGTACTTGTGCTCACCTCACCTCTGCTCCACAGGCTGTGCATCCTCTCCTCGTGTCCTAGCCCTGAGGCTGTGACACAGAGCTGCTTCTAGCTTCACACCACACTGGGCAGCGCGGCAGCCCTTCTAGCTGGCTCCTGCCAGCAAGGCCTGAAATCACCACTGTTCTCACATTCGGCCTTTTGATGGTTTCTTACTGAGCTCTAACAGAAACAACAAATCTCCTTATTTTGTTGCTAAGTCCATGGTGTTTAAATTGCACTGACTCTTTGGTCAGAGTTCAGCGCAGCAAACTGTAGGGAATGGTTTTTGACTGAGATGGAGCTTTAGGAGATGTATTATTTATTGCATTCAATTTTGAAATGTGGCAAGTGCTATAAAATGTTTTTTCCTCAGCTAACTCAACCATGAAGGATAGAGAGCCTGCTTCATTTAAAATACCTTGCCCTGCCTGTTCTTGGTGGAACTGAAAATACATTTAGAGGGTTATTTTTTGGTTGTTATTTTCCCATGTATTTGATAACCCATTAGAAGTTTTGGTCAGTTTCAAGAAGTAACTGGAAGAGAGTCACAGAATGCTGCTCGTGTCATTAGACATTCTTACTTCATATAAAAAATACTTCATATGAATAAAAAGCTGAATTTCATTTAAAATTTTAAGATATATTAAAATGCTTAAGAAATACACCTTTCCCTCAGGCTATTCAAATTGTTTTGAATCACTGTGATAGCTCTATAAATATATTTTGATACACTTCCCAAAAGAATTTGCAAAGATTCAACTATGAAACTCCTGCTGTACTCCATGGAAGCTACATGACTTAATTCCCATGCCCTGCACATCATATGTAGCCTTTAGGGATTATAAGCAATTTAAACAGCTAGAGGCATAGAATGCTGCAGGGTATTGCAACCATTTGCATGGCATCACAGCCATGTAAAAGTAAAACATGTAAAAGTTTAGTAAGAGACCTAAACCAGAAACTTAGAATAAATAATAATAATAAAAACCTAGGTGGAAAACTTTGGGTGGAAACTTAGAATAAATAAATAATAATAAAAAAGCTACCTTGGTAGTGACTGGCTTGAGGGACAGCTGGTAGGGGAGTATGTCATCATATCTTAGAAACGTGTCATGAAATTTTCCAGCAATGGTTTTAAAAAAAAAAAAAAAAGTACATCTTGCAACTCAGGATTCTGATTCTATGATTCAGAGATTTCAATTAATTTAGTATTTGAATTATCCACACATACAGTCTCAAGGGGTGTCAAATTTTCAGAAGGTATTTAATGTTTTTAAAAAATAATTGTCATGCATTCCCAGTTTGGAACTCCATACGCCTACTCAATTTTGAGTATTTAATGTTTCCATTTACACTGCATCATTTTTTTTTCCGTTTGAATATATTCAACCATTAGTAACAAGATTTTAAAAAAGATTCTTAAGGGAAATGCAATAAGTCCTTTCGATTTAGTTAAGTAAATTTAGGTGCCTGCTTATTTAAAAAGAAAACCTGAAAAGGTTTGGTCAATTAAGGTGATAAGTATCTTAAGTCATCAAGAAGGAAGTTCTGTCTTGGCAAAAAGTTGTCAGCCTTGTCACAAACATGCTATTGGAGTAAAAAGTTGAGCTTCATATACAATTTTGATGTTTTTAAGTGAAAATGAGGTTTTATATAAAATATATTGTTTTAACAATATTTCTGGGGTCAAGATTTTTTTATTGTATTCTGTATGTCAGCCTTAGAAAAGAAAACTATACAGGTACATTGATTTAGATGCTTATATTTTACAAAAGTTACTGTGAGTACCACGTATTACATGCATAATTTTATGATGATTAGGAATGCTTCCGGAAGTATTGTAATTTATTTGTCTTCAATAAAAAATATGAGTACTTTCAGAGTGAAATGGCTTGGAGTATTTATATTATATTACCTAAATGAGCATTTACGAGAGAATTAGTACTGGCCTGAGAACATGGTCTTACTGGTATATAATGGATTATCTAAAAATGCTAATGATGCAAGTTTCTGCTTTTTTCACATAAATAATACATACTTTGAAATGCATCAGGAAATTAGAGCGTTTTTAGGGAGCTTGGGAAAAGGAATGAAACTTGCACATGCAGATGGATAATTTGAATATATAAGAATATTATTACTGTATCTGCATCTCAGAATTTCAGATCTCTTTCTTCAAGTATAAATAAAAATAAATGAATATAAAAGAATCTTATTTGCAAAACATTACCATTATGATTCCATTTTATTTTCTAGAGGTTATTTATCGCATACACAAGGAAGTAAAGAAACACAGAGTAAAAGATTGTCAGTGATCCACATAAGGGACTATTATGTAGACACAGAAGACAAAGGATTCTGCGCCCTGTATTGAAAGATATGACATCGATCTGACCTGCAGCTATCTAGGCACTCTACTTAGCCTTTTTCTTAATTTGAGTATGGCTTTGTCCAACTCGTAGTCCATTGTACCCTGCTTGGATGGCAGAAACAAAACCTGCCACATCCCTTTTTAGAAAAAATCCAGATTTTAGGTCATGCAATATTTACAGAGTAGTGTAACATTTTACTATAAAACAGAATATTTCTCATAAGATAAATTTATTTTTTAGAGTAATTGCAGTGGCTTAAATTTGTGTGTGACCTAACAGCCTAAATCAGATTTAATGGAGGAAGCTACTACTGGAGAAAGATGTCTTCCTTTCAATTCTTTATAGAACTCCATTTCTGAAACAAGATTTTATGGGAAAAAAAAATGAGGTAACTGTGACGAATCTGATACAGCGAATTGTTCAGCAAACTTAGTCCAACCAATATATTGTGATTGAGAACAAGCATGAAAATGAAAGAATAAGGTGTCTATGACTTCTAAACATAGACACAGCAATTCATTATGACTGTATTGCAGGAAGCTGAAAGGAATATATATATATAAAGTGCTGATAAAGTAATTCTTTTCTTCAGAAGTGCATTGAAAATCACCTATTTCTAAGGTGCGTTATCAAACGGGTTCTTCATCCATCTCAGCAAAGCATACATTCTCATTCATTCATACATTTTTTGTGTTTCCTGATTCAAGTTCCATGTAGAATCTTTTTTGTTTCCTACTCTGCTCCCTCAGTTCTCTGCTTCCCACAGAAATGATTTTGGATGTAAGGGGAGATGTGTAGGACATTTTCCTGTGCCTTCAAATGCAAATACTTAACTTTCGATCCAAAGAATCATAGAATCACAGAATTGCTCAGGTTGGTAGGGACCTTAAAGCTCATCCAGTTCCAACCTGTGCCATAGGCAGGGATGCCACCCACTAGATCAGGTTGGCTGAGGCCCCATCCAGCCTGGCCTTGAATACCTCCAGGGAGGGGGCATCCACAAACTCTCTGGGCAAACTGTTCCAGTGCTTCAGTGAATAATTTCTTCTTACTGTCTAAATCTATCCTCTTTTAGTTTAAGACCGTTCCCCCTTGTCCTACCATTATCCACCCGAGTAAAGAGTCCTTCTCTATCCTTTTTATAAGATCCTTTTAAGTACTGAAAAGCCACAATGAGGTCTCCCTGGAGCCATCTCTTCTCCAGGCTGAACATCCCCGGCTCACTCAGTCTTTCTTCCTTGGAGAGGTGCATGTAGTAGAAACATGTAGTTGTTTTACAGGCTTGCATAAATTGATCTCCCAGTGTCAATCTATGTAATGCCTGTCTAAATTTCTGCTATACTTATATAAAAGTATCTTTTGCTTATTGAGGTAGGTTTTTACCCAGGTAGCATATCCATTGACCCTGTTTATGGCTACATGGGGAACTGGACTATTCGACTCTTACCAGGTACTGCCTGATGCTGAAATTATGTATTTCTGATAATAACTAAAGCAAGGTGATTAACCTCATTCCAGTGCTATGACCACCCCTCTTCTCTGTGCACTGTTCTTTTAATCCTGTTGTTGATCTTTCATCATCCTTCACACCATATTCAAAAATGTTGTCCGTGCCACAAGGGATGCAGAGAGATTCTAAACTCTGCCCTTTACAATACGGAGAGCTGTAAGGAAAAGGGCAACAGGAGTAGAATGAACATTTTGCAGTTGTCTGTCATTAATTATATGCAATTGTGCTTAATATTTTATTCTTCTTTTGGTTAAACAAGCTGTGGCTCTTCTGGATATACATTATTTATATATATATCACCTGTCACATGGTTAGGAACCAGCATTTAGCTGACTTTGCTCTGTTCATTTAGCTGTTGTGAAAGTGAACTGCAGATGTGCAGTCACAATTGCTGTGTGCAAACAGAGCTGCTCTCTCAGGAGAGGGAAAGTACCGTGTTACAAAAAGCCCACCACCCTCAGCAGTGAGAGCCTTCACACTGACTTTAATGGCATTAATCAGGCCCAGTGCCAGTGATTGTTTATGTATATATTTATATTTAAGCAGTAAACACCACAAGTATTCATTAAGCTCAACAGCGAAAGTGGTTGACCTCTTAGTATCAAAAACAGTCACGTGCAAATAGTAAATTAAATCAGGCATTAATCAAACCTGTAAAATAGCCTATTTAATCCTTTCAGGAACAACACACCCTCAACCTTCCCCAAACCCTTGTCAAACAAATGTGTTTTGCAGCGTATCTGGAAGGTCATCAAGTCCTGAGCTATTTCAGGAGCAGGTTCCAGATGGTCTCTAACATGCTGAATAATGTATGGCGATATGGGAGTGGGGAGAGAGGGGCTCAAAGGAGATATTATACTGATATGAGTAAAACCACGTGTTTTATATCCATATGTAACAAGCTAAATGTTACAGTAAAAAAAGCTCTTGCATCCTTTGTTTCAAGTGACAAAAACGACTTGTTTTGAGAATCTTCCTGACAATATTGATTTTCAAATTTCTTGCAATAACACTACACTCTGCAAAACCTTTAGCTTTTATTTTGACTGATTTTGTCTTGATTACAGGAGTACTAGCATTTTAATTGTATGTGCTATTCATTACTTCATTCACTGTTCGTTCCATGAACACTGATCTTTTGTCTTGTCTTTCTTAGTATGTTACCGAATGCTACTGGCATTGAAAATCTATTCGTTATTATAGATAATATTATTGCATTATGTAAATCAAATGTATATGTTTAAAGCTGTTTTGCCTTAATTTGTTTTAAATGCACAGGACAAAGACACTAAATATTTATTGAGCAAAATATTAAGAACTCCAGCTCTCTGTATTCCTCAAAGTGCATCCCCACCTTGAATGAGTTTGTTCTGAGGCTACCTGTCTGCCCAAATTATGTGTTATAGGGAAAGCCATTGACTAGATATTATGCTAAGAACAAATGCAGACAAACTGAGGCAGTTTTTCCCCGAGGACAGGGCTGAAAATGAAGTTCATTAAGCAACGATCCTTTTCAGCATTAGAGCTCTGAGGAATAACGTTACGTTCTGGCCAATGCTTTTACAAAAAATGAAGGACATATGGTAAATATACCGCATTTTTTTTTTTCTGTCTTCATTTCTGAATGCAGGAAGAGACAGATGAAACTGTACTGATATCAGTCATAATATAAAAATGAAATATAACGAAATACTCTGCAATGATGTTAAAAAATAATAAGGATGTTAATTATGTAATAGAATTAAAAGCTCCTTTTCCCATTACCACCTTGTGAATTCCCTTATGGCTGTAGCTGTAAATCCATGATATTGGTTGAATTCTGTTCAAGTATACAGAGACCAAGGATATGGTTGAAATTGCACATAGATTAATCAGTACATTGTTTTTGTCCTAAGATAATAATATTTCACAACACTTTGATTCTAATGGTTTTCATTTCATTCTTACGGTTTTCAGAATAACTATTTGAAGTGAATTGTTGGCCTTAGACAGATTCCTGGAGGAGAGACTGACGTGCATGGCACAAAAGAAATCATTGTTATAGGCATGGCTAGTGACAGTGCTTGGTGTAGACAAATAAGTAAGTTGACATAAAGCCTACAACTCACTCACTGGAATAAAGAAGTCTCCTCTAAAACAAGACTGAAGGCATGTCCTATGGCACCTCAAGTTTGAATAATACAGCAATGGTATAAAATTGACAATAATATCAGTGATGCAGTAAGAGAAAAAATTAATTCTCTAATCCTTACCTTGTGCCCATTCACTGTATTAAAAAAAAAAAAGTAAATTTCCTGCACAATCGATGTTTAATATTTGAATTTTTATTATTTTTTATACATAACTAAAATTACATTTCCAGTTTGAGTCTGTGGCTCCTAACTGATGCAGAACATTTCTGAACTCTCCATTAGAGTTGTCTCCTCCAAATCTGTCACCGTTCATGAGCTCCAAAGTACATTGATATTGTTTAGCCAATCAATTTATGCAAAAGAATACACTAAACTGTTTACAACAGCAAATTATCTCCTGGAAAGTTTTAGATCAATAAAGCCAATGGGCTATTGACAAAATGTTACTCAGAAGACAAGTAAATAGAAAACTAAAATAAAAACCATTGTCAAATACCTCTTGTTGCTATAACAAAATAATTCTCAGGCTTAACTTTGGCTGGACTGCACTTAAAGGTGACTGAAGAAAACTAACTGACAATTCTGCAAGATTATGTCCTTCAAAGCAAAATCTAATGAAAGAGCAAGGAAATGATGAGTTTCCCAATGATGGCTAGCTACAGGTAGCCTTATGGGAATTTATGGGAGTGAATGAAAACTACAGAAATTAATTGCATTATTGTCATGATTAAGGGGCATGTGAATTTGAAAGTAGGCAGTAATATGGACAGATAAGTCTTTAATGATCATACACATCCCAAAGTCTCAAAAGAAGTAGAATATGTAGAAGGAATTCAAAAGACTTGCAGAAGTGGAAAATTAAGTCATTAGGCTCGATCTTTTCTGTGTGACAAAACCTAGTGATTTCCACAGGGTTTTTTCCCTTCCTCTGGGGATCATTCCAACTGGCAGATCTAACCTTCTTCTTTCTATATTGAGTAATCTGTTCCAAATATTCAATTCTAAATAAGCAACACATGTAAACAAAATGAGTAGCATAGCAATATGCAATAAGACTAATAAGAAAGTAACAATTATATGTTTTCTTGGTGCTTCTGTGTGATTATTGTGATTTTGAGTCAATCAGGACAATTCTAAGTTTTTAAATAGCTGAACTCAGTGAGGCCTCAATGTGTCCTCAGAAAGTAAAGTTCTCTTGTTGAAGTCTGGTTACTTGTGGTGTCAAAGGACAGTGTAAATCAGTGTTTCCAAGAACATGAATATGTGTTCTACTTCTGCCTAGGATAGTGTTAATTCATCACCCTCTACTGTAGGGATTTTGATGTATATACCTGATTCGAAAGTTATTACAAATTTTTAATTGCTCCCTTTTTACAGTAGGAATTCTTCAGAAAAGGAGGAAGAGGAACTACTGATATTACACATAAAAGTTATAATTTAAAAGACAGATGCTTAGTAAAAAAGAAACAAATCATTAATTCAAGCCGTTTGATTGTTTCTGTCTGAAACCAGATACTAAAATAATATGGTAGTTAACTAAAAACAACTCAGATGAACTTTGCAAAAGTACACCTGCTCTTGAGTTACTTGTCCCTGTAGCTTTCTGCCTGCAGTGAATGCTGTTCTTCGGAGTTTAAAGTTTCTGCTGTTCCTTTTCGAAGATTAAACAATCATATATGAGGAATGAAATGATAGACTTAAGAAAAGGATTTGCATCTGGTATATGTTTCGTGTCTTTCCTACTGAGATTTTTAAATTATTATTTATTTTTTTTCTATTCCAAGGCTGAATTTCTGATAAACAAATGCTTTATCCTTCTGGGTCAGGTATTTAAAAAGCACTTTAAATCTTAATGTAGAAATCCTCTGTGTATTTCTTCTTTGGAATATTTATGTATTTCCCTGCACATATTAGCTTATCTGTGGACAACTAGAAGAAACAATGGGACTTTCTATGTCACTTATACAATATACTAAAATTTAACAGTCAGTCAGTTTTAACAATAACAGTTTCATTATGGGGAACAATGGAAATTAAAGTCTACCTAAGGTAATAGACAATCTAGCCTTACTTGAAGTCTGTTGGAGCTTCGCTGTTAAATTTGGCAACACCAGACTTTGTAGGCTTAAGTATATGTTTTTTGTTTTTTTTTTTAACCTTAAAATCTTCAATAGATTTGCATCTGTCAAATTTCGTTTATTTGCAATTTCCTAACTTTGCATGCCTACAAATATTGGTGGAGAGTGGGATTTCAGTACACTTAAAATTTTACAAACAGTTGAATGAGAAATCTTCTTCTTTAATAAAAAAGAAGCTCAAAGATCAATATTAAGTCAAAAGACTACTCCCCAACACTGCACAAGAGAATTGTGATGGATTAACTGAGTGCATAACCAATATTGTTTTACTGCATTAGCCCTTATTTCCTCTTCAAAGTGATTGATTGAGCCTCAGTCAAGACACTGTCCACAGCAAATATTAAGCAAACTTACCCAGACACTATCAGTCACTGTTATCAAAGGATCACCACATTTGGTGCAAAAAATGCAGAGGGACTATGTGCTCTTCACTGTGTTCATCCAGGTTTTGATCCAGAGAAGTTGTTTTTCTTAAAAGCAGAGCTTTTAAAGCTTTGCTAAGAATAGCAAAAGCTATTTTTTTGCTTCAGTGTATACCTTCAGGCTGGTCAGCCTTAACGTAGAGGTATAATTCACTTACATTTCAACTTGTTAGGTATTTTAAAAATCATCTGATTCAAAAAGAATGCAGGGAAGGCCTCATAAGCTACCTGGAGCATTCAGAGAATCACCTGATAGCAAGAAAGATCATTTGTCTGTAGATGACCACCTCGGTGGTTTCAGCCACCGTTGATTACCACGTGTAATAACCTTTCTCTGAGGACTGCATTTCTGTTACGGTTGTTTTGCTGGTTCTTCACTTAATAACTGTCTCAGCACCTATAAATATTATGTATACATAATGAAAAGGTCTTATACATAGTGGGCAAATGTGATCTTACCTTGTCAAGGGCGTGGAAGTTGCCATTTTTCTTTGCAAGTGATGGAACTGAGCTTCATGCTGCTCGGTGTTAAAGCAGGCTGTAAGCGAGATGTTAGTGGGTTCCTATTCACATAGGTCTCTGTCCACAAACCTTGTGCCCTAGAAGGGACTGACAGCTAACTGAGATAGCAGTTAGGAAGTTAGTAGTCAACTACAGTACAAATTAATGGAGTTAGAATTGCTACATGGCCCAGAATTTCCCCACCATACAGCAGTATATGCTTATGAACTTCCTCCACTGGTTTGAAAGCTCTAAAACAGTGATATCAGACATGTTACCCTGATGGAATTCTCCCATGAATCACTGCATCATCTCTGTGGATGCTACATACCATCGGCATGCTAAAAAGCAGGTTAATTGGGTTTTCCCAGTTTAACATCAGTACAAGCATACCCTTCTTTTACAACCACTGCTGGTCGCTCGAGACAGCACTACCAAGTTTGTTGCAGCTTTCACTTTTTTTGAAGATAAGCTATCAAGATCATCTCTTGAGAACAACCTCTACTTTTCTGGCAAAGGGATTCCTCCACTCCAGTTGATATTCTGGCTGGAAATAAGAATTTGCCCCACTATTATGATGCAACATTTAATTCCACATGCATTTATACAGGTTTCAATTGCTTTCCATCTGTATTACTCATTAGAGAGATTGTCTAGAGTCTAATGTTCCATCAACCGCTAATAGTTCTGGTTAGTCGGATTTTATAGCATCGGCAAAGTAAGACAACTTCTCACAAATCAGACAAGAACACAAATGCTTGTCCTGTTTACATCCAAGAGAGCATCTGCAACAGACTTTAATTGTTTCAGAGCATGCAGTGGGAGTGCCTTCAAATTAATTTAAATTGCAAGCTTGGTCAACTAAAATGCTTTTAATTGTCCATTGGCAGCCATTCAACCCAATTTTAACACTCTGATTATAGTGCCTATCTGCTTTGGTGTGTGCATTAATAATACATAGACATCTCCATCCAGAAAACTTTAAATGCATGTGGCATCATGTATCAGATTCCTTAAAAAAAAAAAATCATAGAATATATATTACCCAAGACCTACCTACTAAGCAAATAGTCTCCCTTTTCTGTGTTTTCATTTTTTTTTCCTTCACTATAGAATGGAAGAGGAATGAGGGAAGTGGAACAAGTGCAGTTAAACTGCTCCGCTCCTCTCCCACTTTCACTTCTCTGGCTCCCCCCCACATCCGTGCTTCCACGCTTTCTCCAGACCAGCAGACAAGTGCTCACAGAAGATGTATGGTGTCTTCTTCCCCATTCCCCTCTCCGAGAACTTTTCCCCTTTATCTTGTTAGCAGGAGAGCTGATATAGGAGGAAATGAAAAGCAGCAGAAAGTGTCTGCCCATAGAATATTTCACTGGCCATCTCAGGATGTTTTTGCTTTCTATCATGTAAGTCCTGGAGAATCAAGTTTGAAAAGTTTATGGTGAAAGTATATTTTTGACATATTGTCCAATTTGGGCTGATGACAATTCTACAGTACTTTAACTCTAGGCCACTCCACTTTTTTTGTCCTAGCTTTTTTCACAGCACCTCTGTCGAAATTTTTCTGGTTTATGAAGAAGCAGTGGAATCCATGTTTTGTTTTTTTTTATACCTCATCGTTTGAAAAATTCAAGCTAACAATGAAAGTTGCCTTTCTGCATTACTGATCCAGTTATAGCAACACGTATTAAATGATTTATGTAATTAAGAGATTTCTTATTAACCTCATTGAGGTCCTTCAAGTTGGTCAGTATTTTTTTTCTTTTATGTGCTGTCTATGTGAAATATATACTCTGCAGTATTGCAGAGTTGTCATTATGATTTGTCAAAGCTTTGCCAAAGGTGTTCAAAGTGACTGGCTCTAGCATTTGATTAATATAATATTTATGGAGTCATCTTTTCCATTGGAGTACAGAATTTTGCTTTTCTGGAGTTTTGGCTGCTATTTCTTTTATATACATTATTTCTTCTTGTATTGTATTCAGTGTATTCCTGTTCATATCTTACAGGATAGTGTTATCTGAAGAGCAACATAATCCCATAAATTACATTTAGAGAAGTTTTCTACAGATAGTGTGCTTTAATCATCTCCATCAAAATATTATTAATATTATTATTATTGCAACCATTAACAGTTAATACTGAAGTGAAACAGTTACAGCAATTTTTTTCCCATTAATTAATGCAAATTATTATTATTATTATTTTTTAATTGAATGCTCTCCGAAGTTTGGCTAAATTCAAAATCATTTTCTTAAAACTATTTGAGTAAATCAATAATGAATTAATTTAAGAGTAAAAGTCATGTAATTGTTCACTGAATTACATACATATTGAGAACCCACATCCAAACTTTATTTGATAAAAATTTAAGGTCACTGATAATATATTGACTATAGCTTCTACATTGTTGTGGTGTACTGTACTATGGCACTATATGAACTGTTTGTAGTAGTGATTTGTCCAACTATTTGTATAACTGTTAACTAAGATTGTGCACAAACAGATTATCGGTATTTTTTTCTTCTCTGTCAAGAGTTTTCTCAAAATAGTCAAACAGTGAATTATACCAACAATAAGAAAAACAGACTTCAGAATCAACATAATAAAATCCATGAGACTGCACATATCTGTGCTGGCTGCTTTTGGGGCTCTGAAGAATGTTATAGCTTGGTTAGGTGTTTTTTTTTTTGCGCTGATTTAGTGGTCTTGGATGAAGCCTAGCAAGTCATGTAAGTTGCAAAATTTTCCTAAATATTCAAAAAGTTTTTTTGAAGTGTTTTTAATGAAGATATTTTTTAAAAGCCCAGAAATATGCTTTGCTAATTTCCTTTATTTAATAGAGTAAACCAAGGTAAACCATTGGAGACTTCATCGTCCTTCAAGAGAATGTTCTCATCAGCCAGAGATTAGGTCATGTTGATAACCTGATTTGTGGACCAAATTGGTTTGATATCTGATAGTACTTCCCCGGAGTTTTGGGTTAAAAATAATGAAATAGTAAAAGAAAGAAAATCCCCCAAAGGGATTTTGCATCTCAATGGATGTTTTTCCCTTGAAGAAAATGATGTTTCATTTTATAATTGAAATACATTATGCCTTTGAACTTTCAATAGCAAAAGCTATTAAGAGTATCACATTTCGTTTATTATATTACATTTTACATACAGACCATATATTTTTTATTCTGCTTATGTCTTGAGAGCTTGCTGGTAGTGGAATGAAACCAATCAAGAACCTAGAATAAGAATTAAAATTTAGGCCCTAATTCATCTTGCCTTATAGCTCCTTTGATTGAAAAAGCACAAAAGACAAATAAAGTAAATGTGAGGACCCTCCAGAGAATACCATTACTGCTCAGTGCTAAAATTCTGCCAGGTCCACCTAAGAGCTCCTTAATGTATAAAGGACATGCTCCGTGGTGGCTAACAATAGAAGGAAGTACATTAGCAATATGCCAGAGCAGGGCAGGAGAAAGAATGGTCAAAATAAATGGTTTCATAGAGAAACTGTATTCTTCTGTGAATTGATGAGTGAGTGAATTGATGGCGAAGGTCAGATCCATGCAAATTAGCCTGCATTTAAACTAACAGTGGTGAATTTTCTAACTCTCTCAAAAAAAAGCGATGAAAGGAAATGGAAGGAGATGTGGTATCAGGGCATTGGACAGAAGCATCTGTCTCTAAAGAAGAGATCTGAGCAGAAATGTGCTGGGGTGACTTGACCCCCATCTGGCATCTAAGCCCCTACCCAGCTGCTTGTTCTCTCCGTGCAGAGAGACAGGGGAGAGAATTGGACAGGCAAAAGCAAAAAGCAAAAAAACAAAAGCAAAAACAATAATAAAAAACAACCAAACAGAAAAACAAATAACAAACAACCAAAAACAACAAACAAACAAGCAACACACAAGCATGTGGGGCAAATAAAGACAGTTTAGTAAGTTCAGCAAAGTGGCACTTTCAGGCAAACCAAAATAAGAAGTTCATTCACTGCTTTCCATCGGCAGCCAGATGTTTAGCCATTTCCAGGAAAGCAGGGCTTCATCCTGTGTAAATGTTACTTGGGAAGACAAATGCAGTAACTCGAATGCCCCCACTTTGTCCTTCTTTCGCTCAGTGCCATGGCTGAGCACGGCGCCCTGAGGTCTGGCAGATCCCTGGGGCTGGTGGGGTGGGACCCTGGCTGTGTGCCCCCAGCTCCTTGGGTACCTCTGTCCTGGGTGCTGAGGGGGGCAAAGTGGGAAATAGAGAAGGCCTTGATGCTGTGCTAGCACTGTTCAACAACAGCTAAAACATCAGTGTGTTATGAACACTGTTGGTAACAAATCACAAACATAGCACCAAATGAGCTGCTATGAAGAAAACTAACTCCACTCCAGTTACACCCAGTATACCTTGGAAATGAATTATTGTTGTTTTTTTTTTTTTGTTGTTTGTTTGTTTCAGAAGAGAATTTGTCAGAATTAATCACTAGTGTTTGGGATTTACCTGGTAATGTTCTGGCAGTGGGGGAGCTGCAGGGGTGGCCTCTGTGCCAAGAGGCTGGGGCTGCCCATGCTGGGAAGAGCTGGGTCCAGCCAGCTCCCCAGTGGACCCACTGCAGGACTCTGCAATGATGGTGGGACCCTTGAGAAATGGTGGTTAATAAAGTGCAAAATGCAGACCAACAGTGAGAGGTGAGGGGAAAAGTGTGAGAAACAGCCCAAGGTTAGAGGAGGAGGAGGTGCTCCAGGCACTGGGGCCTAGATTCCTGTGAAGCCTGTGGGGAAACAGTGGTGGAGATGGTTGGGCCCTGCAACCCACTGAGAGGACCTGCCTGGGGAGGGAAGAGTGTGATGTGAAGTACCAGCGGAGAGAAATGGATAGGAACTGACCACGACCCCCATTCCCTGTGCCCTGCCATACTCTGGAGGGAGAAGGTGGAGGAGTTGGGAATGGAGGAGTGGAATAAGCCTGGGGAAAAAAAAAAAAAGGATGGGGTGAGATTTTATTTTTCGTCTTTGTTTCTCACCATCCATTTTTAGTTGTTAATAAATCAATTTTCCCCAAGTGAGTCTGTTTCACCCATGATGGCAATTGGTAAGTGTCCTTAAAACCTGTCCTTATCTCCACCTGTGAGCTTTTTCACTTTGTTCTGTACCCTTGTCCTGTTGAGGAGGGACAGTGAGAGAGCGGCAGGGTGGGCGGCCGACAGCCAGCCGAGCGTAATTCACCTGGAGACATCTGCTTCTGTAACACGGCTACATGTATGTTTTCACAATTCTTCAGTGCCCGGCCTTGCTTTACGATTTTTAGTTTTGCTTCGTGTAAATCAGAAAAAAAAAAACACAATACAAAACCACTCACAATATAATCTTAAGATACAGTCAGAGCTCAGCTTAGTTTAGCAAAATGATTTTCCACTAAAAGTATTCATTGGTTTTTAACATTCATATATTTTCTTTGTTGTTAATGGGTTCATCATTCTGTCAAAACAAAGACTGAAGAGATATATGAGTTGATATTCACATTTTTAGAGGAGGTATCTTTTCTGAGTACAGGAGGAGAATTCAGGGCCCAATGATGAAACTCAGAAGTTCAGCAAGGGCTGCTGTGTTTTTGAATCCCAAGGACGGTTCTGCATCCCTGGAGCTAGCTTGATCTTTGGAAATCTGTGCCTACCTTCTTGATCATCTTTTGAATTTATGAAGGAGACATTTTTCCACATACCAACCTGTTCTGGCCATTCTGAAGTTTTTTTTTTTTTTTTTTTCCTAGGAGATGTTTTTGCCATTTTCCTGTCAGGGAATCCAGCTCAGTAGGTTTCATTATAAAATTCATTTTTGCCATTTAATGGTAGGAGGACAGTAGGTGTGTTCACTATGTGGAACAGATGGCAAGTGTATTAGAGCAAGGCTGAATCTCAGGAACAGTCCTCTGAAGAGAATCTAAACCATAATGTCATTTAATATCAGGATATATACTATATTTCAGTTCATGTATATCTTAGTAATATAGTGAATACTTTTCTAAGCTATTTTTGCTTTCACTTGACTGTAAGTCTTTCTGTCTTTGACTGAGGAAATTACGGGAAATGGTGAAGTATTTTAAGCATTTCCACAAAGCTTTGATATACTTTTTTTATTTCTTCCCAATTCACAGGCATCCATCTGCACTCTTAAAGCTTTGACATCTTTTTTTTTTTTTTTTTTCCCCCTTTTTAGTGGTCCTCTCTGCAAGGCAGGATGGGAATGATTCTTTTGGTGTTTGTACTCACGTGTCACGCGCTTCTCCGGACTCAGTTATTGCAGTCTCTCTCTTTCTCCCTTTTGATGTGCTGACATTCAGATGAGTCACCAGTGACATTTTATTTATTTATTTATTTTGTTGTTGTTAGATTGATTTCGTATGTGAAATTCATTCCAAATGCCTGTTCTGAATATATTTGTCTACCTTCAATTTGCCTGGCATATTGAACAAAATCCGATTAGATGTGTTTATAAAATGACTTATCTTGCAGGCCTGCAATTCAGCTGAAAGTGTGCAATGACTGGGAAATTTTGTAGCTTGCAAGCTTCAGTTGCTGGAACATGCTGAGTCATCAAGTACATATTCCTTTGTAGATGCTAAGCAAGTTTCGTCTTAATTGCACTATGCAGCATAGTTGGGTAGTGTGGGGGTGTTAAAGTCAGCTAAGTCTAGAGTTATACCTAAACAGCCTTGTTTTCTCTAACAGACTCTCTCAGGTATCTATTTAGATCTGTCTAACACACCATACCTGGGTTCAGACCCATAAGGTATAACTTGCATTTGGATCTAGTGTGATAAAGTGTGAAATTCCCAGCACAAAACTCAACCATAAAATGCAAAATATTTGTGATACATTTCTATTTCAAGTTTTGTTCCTAAATCTGATATTTGTCTAGAAGCATGCTTCCCTCAAATTGGCTGTAAAAATTTGATTTCTGTATATAGGATTAATTAGTATGGCTTTTTGACTGTGTATAATTATGAGGGATCATTATAATTGTTGTTTTAGGCTTCTTTTCAATATTACCTTGAAAACCAGTTGTGACTGTATGCTGCAAACTCGAATGTTCACAGGTATTTATAGTATGCTCCAATAATAGAAAATAAAAATAGTTTAGTACTAGGAAAAGTGGTATGTGTTATGACAATAGCCACGACCAAATATCTGACAGGAGGAGCTGAATATTCTAGTGAATTCTCTTTACCATCAGAGTGGAAATGTAGCTCTACTGATAGATTTAAATTTCACTCGTCTTCTGTATCAGCTACCAATGATATACTATTTCTAGATGAAAATAGTCATCAAAACACGTATTCCAGGTTTAATCGGTAAAGTCTTACGTAATTTTAAAACTGTAAACACAGAGATTGTAATCTTGCAAAAATATCCTAACAATCCTAAACTTGTGTACAATGAGCTTTGCTAGTTCATTTCTGTGAAGGCACATGAGAGTAACAGAGATGGTATTTATTTCTATTTATTTCTTTATCTTGTGGGATAATTACACTTAACGATTTGAAGACAATGCTCACTGTGTTACTGAGCAGGCAGCCTCTGCTGGCAGCGCCATGCTTGAGCCCTGCAGGCAACCCAGGCCCACCCTGCTGGTTGCTCACTCCCCCTGATCTATGTGTTGTGATAAGGACAACTTAATAGGAAAAAAAGAGGGGGAAAAATAATAATAGTAAAAAAGAAATGAATACACAAACACGTGATGCCCAATGCGGCTGCTCCCCACCGGCCAACTGCTGGCCCAGGAAGCAGCGGACCCCATCCAGCTGTCCCAGTGCCACGGCGCCCCAAGGTCTGGCACGTCCCTGGGGACAGCAAGGCTCAACCGGCCTGTCTGTGTCCCCCCAGCTCCTTGGGCACCTTGTACGTCGTTAAAAGTTAACTTAGTGGACATGTTGTGGTACCTCATCTGTTGACTGAGGCCTCCAAGTAGTGAGGATATAACACAAAGTCAGTGTGATTGTGATGAAAGCATCATGTCATCAGCTGTCTTCCCTGTTTTGGGATAAAATCTTACTGATATCTCTAAATTTGTGGTAACACTCAAAAATATTTTCTTGAAATCTGAGTATGATTCCAACAGAAAGTTTATATCAAAACACAGCTCGGATGTGGCAAAATTCAGCCTTAGCTTTTATAGCCTTTCTTTAATCAGAATTTGAAACCCTTCAGAGGAAAGGCGCCATAAAATCAGTTCTAGGTAATCTTGGATATGAGCTAATAGTCCATTAATCTAGTCAATAAAAGCATGAAAAATTCTGCTGCCCTTTAGGCCTATAAACTTCTAAGAATTTTATCAGTGAAAATGGGACAGAAGTCCTAGGATTACTGCAGGGGTTACTTACTCACACTTCCACCAGAGGCTTTTGCTCTATTTTTGTTTATTTATTTATTTATTCTCATTTGAAATATATAACTCATTCGTGGAACAACGCCAGCCAAAACTTGTTACTGGTTCCATATTATACAAGAATGAGCGGCAAGCCTACAACGTATGAACCATGGGGTGATAGGTGTTGAATACTTATGTCAAGTGTTAAGGAAAGCAATCCTTTGACCTGCATGGTACAAGTGAAAGTGGGGTCTGCTGCTGAGCAAACTGCTTAGGAGCTATGATGAATATATTTTGATATGGTCATGCCCTGGCTTCAATCTACTTTAATCCCTGTATGCAGAAGCCACTGGAGAATACTCAGAAATGGTTTCTTAACAAAAGCAAGCTTTCCATTGAGAAGTTCCAGTCATTAGTGCACAGCTCAAGCAGGCGGCTCCTTCTCTCTCCTGGTCTCTCAGGATCAGGTTCTTGTTCTCTGGACTGGCTGCTCAGACAATCCAAAGCATATATAGACAGCAAGACTTTTGTTACCTGTGATTTCTGGGAACTGCCAAAGAGATTCTACAGGATATTAGAGAAAACAGTTTTATTTTTCTCCTCTCCCTAGAGCCTTCCACCCTTTCAGCAACTTTTCTGTATGTAACAAAGTGCCGTTGCCTTTACAGAAATAGAATCTACTTGGCGTCAACAGCTTGGCTTTCTCCAGTCTCCTGAGATGAGCAAGGATATCCCTTTGCTCCTTATTTCCAGATGAGTTGTCCTATTCCATTGTTAAGTTTCAATTATATTTTCCCATATTAGAAACTTTTTATAGATGTGATGGTGGAAGCCAAGAAGATTATAAGGATTGTTTACATATAACACAGCCCAGCAGTCCTGATTCATTGAAATAGGTGGCAAAATTTCTGTGTTCGTCTTGCAAGACAAATATTGTTAGTTGTGCAAGCATCATTTTATTGAGCTAAGCAGAAGAAGATAATGAGAACTGAGTACCAGAATGATACTTCCCAGTATGGTTCTTCTTTCATTTTTGATGAACAAGTGTTTTCCTTAAATGTATTCATTACTTAAAAATCTGATGTGAATAATTCTGTTTAATCATGCTTGCCATCTATATAATGCACTATAAAATCATTGGCTTTAATATTCAGAAATCCTAGAAGTATACTTAGTTTTGCTTATATTCAAAGGTCACATGCTATTTGAAACTTTTTAAAGGTTTTTGGGGAGGTACGTTATTGTAGTATGAACTAGTTTAATTTGAAAGGTTGAATGAAAATTCCAAATTTTAGAGCCTATAAAAAGCCCTATCTTAGTTTTGGAAAATTTTAAAGGTAAGAAAATAAGGAATTGTGTATAGTTTATAATGGCAAGTTCTTCTTCAGTAATGGTAAGATGACTGTTACTTCAAAATCACATAAGACAGCTAATAATATAAATAGTGTTTCAGCAGTTTGTCAGGGAGTTCTACTATATAGCTTTTTTTATTTTTATTTTTATTTTTCCTAAAATTCTAGGCTAAATCTTTGATACTTATGTTTTCTACCACAAGTTCTATTTGTGAGACATAACATATTTTGAATGCATAAAGAACTCGGACCCCTTACTGAAGAAATTTCCTCTTAAGGAAATGAAAAAGTTACATTTTATGATGTTGTGAGTGTGGCCAGATCACACATACTACAAACATAAAGATGTATAGCTAAAATACCAGGAAACTATTCAGGGAGTAATGCGGTGATACAGTTTATCCATAATTTAAAAACCTTTCTGGATATATTCTTTCATAAAATCTAACAGGACAGATGTTAACTGAAACAACAACAACAAAAACCAACAACATTTTCAGGATATTTCAGTATAATGTAGAAGGCTCTAGCTAGAGGTATATTTTCTTTCATTATGTTTTCCATTGACATTCACAATAAGTTGCTTTTTAAAGCAAATGCTAGTGAAACGGGACCTACTTTCCTTCTTTCAGTATGAATACACTATGTGCTGGATCCATAAAGCACATAATTTTTTTCCCAGATTTTTCATACTATTTATTTATTTATTGCCTTGTTACTGAAGGTGAAGTTACTGTAGTAATGCCAAAATAGGATGTGGTCACCTTCCTGAAAGACAAGAACAGATTTTATCTGTTGCCACTGAGTTTGCTGATTCTGGCGGAACATAATTTTCGAGGTACCTGGCTGTTGCTCTTCTGACCAGTTAAGAACAAGCTCACCAGGTCCCTTCACCGAAGTGGCTGTACTGCTCATAATGCTCCAGATGCTGGGCTTGTGATCATCTCTTCTGGTACTTTGCTTCTCCGCCTTTGTCATGTTGTATAAACAAAGATTTACACTGACAATGAGAATGAAATTGAGTTCTGCTGGATTTTTGCAAATCAAAGCAGTCACTTCACAGCCCTGATATATAAGAGTAAAGCTCAGCAAATAATTGCATATAAACTGTATGAGCTACAGATTTAGAGTGTATTTGTGCATAGTACTGCTATCTGATTCTGTTATGGTGTCAGAAGATTTCTGAAGGATTTCTAACATAGGAATTTCTGCAAGCAGTAAATTGTGCTCACTATAATATCAGTCTTAATTCTGCTTGACTTTACTGATGTGCTCAGGTTGGTATGTTTAAGATTAGTGAGGCATTAGCTCTCAATCAAAGAACTACTTGAGACTATAGTTGCATTAATTAATATCATTTGACCTTTGTATTTGGGTGGAAAGAGGTATAGCTTTTTTTTTTCTTTCCTATGAGCAATGTTATGAAATTGAATTGATAGTTGCAGTATTGCTCTTGGTATGGCCTATCAATTAATGGAAGTTAAATTCTGTCCTTACATGCAGTTTTGAAAACACATCTGTTTAGTAATGTAGCAATTGACACAGTAAATACTTTCAATAATTCTGTATATGTCTGAAAAAGTAAGATGATAAGTTAACTGTATTACAAATGGCCTTTAACTGCATGTGCTCTAACCATTAAAACGATATGCTATATATTCTAGTATATTCTATATATTCTATATTCTACTTACATTTAATATAAAACCAGTCATATACAATGAGCAGAGGTTACTGGGTTGACAGGAAAACCAGAAGAAGAGTCGGAGAACCAGCCGCTTGGTGAAATGGCAGGTGAAGGGCTGTTCCCGAGCTTTTCTCCATGTGTGCAGAGCAGGGTGCCAGGGGGGCTGGCTGGGTACATACAGCACCCCTTTGGGAAAAGCGAGGCACTTTCCTCTCAAAGGCATTCCGTGGGGGTACTGATTTCTACGTGACAGCAGTTAGGAGGGATTGCTGGCTCATAATGAAGCTAATAAGAATGGAGAGTCCACTTGCTGGTGTGGGGAGGAACCACCAGTTCCCAGGCTCTCGTTGCTTTTCCCTCTCTGTCATCTTTCCTCCCCTGATGAAGGACAGGTATTTAACACGAATGAAAAGGAAGACAGATTCCATGTGAGAAGAAGCACTGGGTCAAACGGATCAGACGCTCTGAAATACGACATTAGTGAACTGGGCTCCTTTTTCCCTGTATGAGCCAACAGCTCCTTCATTCCCTGTCCTCATTTAGTATCCTTCCTCCTGGTTGACCTTCTGCCGCTGTGGCTTTCTGTGTAAATGAAGAGCAAGCAAGACCAGTAAGAATTCTCTTAACCAGCAGAGAGATAAGAATAGCCATGATATATTAGACTAGCTAATGTAATACATGCTTTATTGTATCTCAGACTTCTTTTAGCCAGTGCCTAATTTTATCCTTTAAAAACGTAGAATCATGGAATATTTGCCTATGCCTGTATTTGCTATATAATTTCAGGCTTAATAAGTTTTCCAAACCTTTCTCTTTTTAGTGACTGGATAAGCAGTGTGTACTGGAGCTGTCTTAGTTGGCAGTGAAAACCCAACCGAGGTGACTCTTTTGTCATTGATTATTGGGGAGTTTTTGTCCAGCTGGGTGCCTTCTGCATGGTCACCATAAATTAGTTTTGTGTCACTGCCTCTAACAACCACAACACATTGATAGTCTGTAAGCGATGGTTTGTGTGACCTGAGACGAGATCTAGCCTTATTTTTCCACTCTATTACTTTCAAGCATAGTCTTTCTATTATTAACATGCGGTAGTAAAACAAACATAATTTTAAATTCCCTTAAAATTTATAACTGTTTTTTTCCTTGCATCTCATGAATGCAAACCTTACAGGAGCTGTAAACTGTTAACAAGAAGATGTATGTATATGCATTTTAATAATGTGATAATGTGATCTTGTGTATTACTTTAGACTGGTTTACAGTTTTATGGCTGTTCAGAATACTTCTGGCCTGATTTTCCTAAAACTGCATATACAAAATAGGAATTCACTGGTACTGTGATGAAGGTATAAAAATATAAACTTGGTATGAAGGCACAGTCACTCCTGTAAGCTTCTAGGTCTACTCTGATTAATGCTAAGCGTGTACAATAGGCAGAATATTCTCTGACAGGTGTTGGATTTCATGAAGCAAAAAATGTGAATGCCAATAACTTAGGAATTAACATTTTTGTTATAATTGGGCATTTTTCATCTGATTTTCAGATAAAGATCAAGATTTCAAACTGCTTAATAGTAGTTTTTAATAGTTATTGTAAGGTTGCAGTGTTGCCAGTTTCCAAATGAGTAGAGTATTCCACTGCTTTCTAAACAAGAGCTTTCAAAAAGGTAAATATGGAAATACATTTGACACATAATTGCACTTCTGATTAAGAATAGCAAATTCCTTTTTTGCATTTTTGCATTACCATCTCAGTCTCGGGGGGGTGGGGAGAATTAGTTGTTTGTTAATTTGACACAATGAAGGTGTCGAATTTTCTATCTATTGCTATAGAAAGGATATGGAAAAAAAAAAAAGGTTCTCTGAAGCCCCTGGGAAGGACAGGATGCATGCTGGTAGGAGGGAGGTCCGGAGCCATGGAGCAGCAGAGCAGGGCTGCTCCAAAGGGCCCACAGCACCCCATCCCTGTCCCACTACGATGCTCGCAGCGGTGGAGTCAGGAAAAAGGAGTGAAGCTGGGCTGGGGTGGTGCGGGGAGCATGGTGCTGTAGTTATGGTCTCTGTTCCTCACCATCCTACTCTATTTTAATTAACAATAAATTCAATCAATTCTCCTCAATTCCGGTCTGTTTTCACTGTGAGGATAACTGGTAAGCGATCTCCCTGTCTTTATCTCAACTCACGAGCTTCTTCACCTGATTTTTCCCCGACCAGCCACACACATTCCTTTTGCTTTTTGACAGTAACACAGATAAGTAACATTTTTGCTTTATTCTGTTAGGACATCTTAATTGACGTTGACAGGACTGTAGTTTTCTGAGTGATGAAAGGATGACAGCAGCATGCTTAAGGGCTGCTGCGTGGTTTGGACAACTGCATGAGCCTGCCGGAGCTGAATGCTTGGAATCACGGTCTCCTGTAAATACCTGTACATGCATGAGAATGGATTCCCTTACCGGTTTTAGAAGAAATGACAACAGGCAGCAGAATGACTGCAAATACTTGCTGTTCCCGAAAAGAACCAAGCTCATCTTGGTAGCGTCTCGGTAGCCCTTACAGACCTGTCGTGGTTTAACCCGGCAGGTGGCTCAGCACCACCCAGCTGTGGTGGGATGGGGGGAGAATCAGAGAGGTAAAAGTGCGAGAACTCACGGCTTGGGATAAAGACAGCTGGCGAGGTAAAGTAAAAGCTGCCAGCACAAGCGAGGAATGCAGTTGCTCCTGCCCAGCGACAGGGCGGTGTGCAGCCCCCACCATGCTGGCAGTGCCACAGGAGGACAAACACCGCCACCCCAAGCTGCCCTCCTCCCGTTGGAGTGCTGAAAGAGTTGAACTGCATTTGATGTAAAACCACAATATCAATCCCAGCTCTATATGTTTCTGGAATCTTTAACCTAGGAATCCTTACAGATCATAGTCCTGGCCATAAAAAAGAACATAAAAATTATGAAATGCTTCTTTCTAGAAAGTCATCTTTTTAAAGATAGGGTGTTATTTTTTTTTCTCATAATTACATAAAAGGCATTATCTTACTCTGTAATTAGTGTCCCTGCAATCAAATAAAGGTTATAGATTAATTGGAGAGCCACTAGAAATATTTTAAAGGAATTAATGTTAATTGGGAAACAAATTATCCTGCTATGAAATACACACAATTTCAAGTGGTTTAGGATCATAACTCGCATTTTGAAGAGGATCAGACCCCTTGCAGGCCTGACTCTCACTGCCAGGGCAGATTTTAAAAATTTGTTTCCTCAAGAAATAAATTGTAACCTAAAGGGTTTTTCTAAATTTGTAGGTGCGTAGTTTAACTCTTAACTTTTAACTGAAATTAATGTTACTTATAGTATTAGTTAGCCTATCACAATCTCTCTTGTTCTTGGTGTAAAATTACTGTAGGCTCATAACTTTAACCCATAATTAAGTCTACACAGTAGATTGTAAATACAGTATTTATTATTTTATTGACCCTGTTCTATAAAAAAGATATTTGTTTAATCCCGTACAATATTTCAAGCAGTTTTCCAATTAATATGTGGTCTTTATTTGCATAAAGGCAATTTGCACATGTGATTTGTAAAACCTTATTAAGCATCTTTTTTAGATATGCACTGATGTGAGATTTTTTATGTTCCTTGGCTGGCTGTAAACACATATTAGAAAATCTTTGGCATGTGTTCAGGTACTGAAGCAACTGATGTGTTGCTGTAGTATGACTATCATCACTTCCCCTGGATTATTTCAGGACCATTCTTACCAAAAAAGTCTGCTTTTATTAAGACAGGCGTAGCTGAAAAAGCCATAGATATATATTACCTGATATTTATTGTATACTTGTGTGTTTTGTGAGCACAAGTGTCTGAAGGAGAGGTGTTTTTTTTTGTTTGATTGTTTTTTAATTAAAACATTTGGCACAGGGACAACTCACAGGTTACTTCCCTGACTTGTAGTCATCTGGGCAACCTGTAGGCTACAGATGAGGATGAGTTTGAAAATCTTTTTTTTAATGATTGATTGTTGATTTTTTTTTAAACACTTGCTATAAAAAGAGCAGTAGAAAATTATAAGTCAACTGTAATTTTTAGTTTTGAAAAATATGCATCTATTGCAGTGTGTTTTGTATGGGTGCAGACTGGTCTATAAGTACAAATTCCACATCTGTTTTGATTGCGAGTTGATGACATCATCTCTGAATCAACTCTGTAAGCAAAACCTAAATGCCTAGTTTCAATCACTTTCTCAGGAAAACTCTTCTGACAGGTTAAGCATGGCCAAATATTTACATTTATATAAAATCCTATAAAAATCAGATTTATTTTATACTCTTGTGCCTTAGATTTAGTTACAGGAATAAACTTAGCGACTATGTATGTAAACTTATTTTTTGTTACAGACTCTGTTGGAGTACTGCTGGCCTTCAATATCTCCTCATCTCAAACAACGCTGGAAATGAGTTGTGCTTCACTACAGAGGCTAACAGTGTTATGCCAGTAATCACTTCAAGAATACTATTTACCATCTACAAAGAGAAAGGTAGGGATCAATCTACATGTGTTCTCTATCATGTATTAAAAATGTTTAAGGTTGCACACATTAAAAATTAATTTCCACACATTTCCATCAAGAATGCCATTAATCTAACCCACAATACAAGACACATGAAAAACCTATAACAAAGAGAGGCGTATCCCCCAACCCCTTCTGTGCTTTCTTTCAAGACTGACTCTGAAGTGCTCCCATCTAACAACAGAAGGTAGAAATAATTCAATTTTGGGGAAGCTTTTTTTTTTTTTTTTTCAGTTGCATGTCCAAAGGCCCCTGTGCGAAGGTTTTCCTAATCCTTTTCCAATAAAGAACATAAAAACCTCAAGGGTGGTATTTCCAGAGGAATATATTATTAGAAAGAACTAATATTTGAGGGGCTTAATTTTATTAAAAAAGTGCAAGAACCATGTGTCTAGCTTCACATAAAGTTTAGTAAAAGGTTAGAAAATTAGCTCATATGTGCTGTTTATACATTTGGGTGGATGAAGGAGACTTTACATTTCACAACTGCTTATTTCTGACAAGTTCCAAAATTCTAGTGAATTACGTATGCATCCACTTAGCCAAAAAGGACTGAACTAAGGGCACAGACTGAGTTCACAAATAGTACTAGGAAGCTTTCAGATGATAAGATGAAAGTGGATCTCGGTCACTGCTGCCCTGGACTTGAATATGTGGCCTACAGTCAAAGAGTTGTGTCTTTTTCAGTTTTTTCTCCCTAACTTGTGAATTTTTGCTCTTCATGAACAGTTCATGAACTTTTATTTATCTTCAGCAATTGCATTATGAATCAAGGATTTAACTGGAATAAGATAATCCAGGAAATAGTAAATTTCAATTCATTTTTATGAATCTAATATGTATTCAGTATATGAGAGCAGAGAAGTGAATACATTAGAGACAAAAATATTAGAAAGAAACTACCTATTTTTGTAACTGTAGGTTAATTCCCAAAGACATTTAACCAGAAATTGTGGCAGAACTGACTTTTTGCAGCTCTTGGATTTTCTGGGACTTTCTCCCCTTAGGAGTGAGTAAATACATCTTTGCAGATTTCTTCTCTGTTATTACTTATTTATATTGGGCTATTTTTCAGCTTGACTCTATATCTAGAGCAATATGGATCCACAGCTAAATGCTTTGGAAAATATTTTATTATTTCCAGCAGATTTCTTTCTCTCTCTCTTGGCTAAACAATAGCTTCTTCATATTTGTTGTTGATAGAGCTGTTTTAAATCCTTTTGCTGCTGTCAAACATAGAATCCAGTGTGATGTTAGGTAAGTGGTTGTCAATTACATTAGTCCACGCTCCAGGGTTTGCTATCTTCAATTCTAGAGTAATGCCAAAACCATATTGTTAGGCTGAGGGCAGGTGATAATTTTAAAATCCAGTGAGTCATGAACTATAAAGGCTAGCTAGAAGCTCATGCTTTGGACCATTAAGAATCAAGAAGTTTTCACAAAAGATAGTTTCAAATTCTGCCTTTCAGCATGACTATTTAAATAAGATTTTGTATTTAAATAAGTTTTATTTAAATTCATATTTAAGTATCCTTAAATAAGAATGTTAAATTTGGCATATATGTAAATGCAGGTGTCTATGAATTAGCTCCCCAAATGTAAGGGAAGAAGTCAGAGGATGCAATAAAAAAGTTATCGCATTCTGAAGATTTCATAGATGCCAGTTTGTTCAGACAGCTCTGAAAGAGTAAACTACGTAATTTGCAAGTATGAAAACAGTACTTCCAAACCTGTACAAATGATTCTGTAGTAAAAAGGTTATCACTCAAGGCATAATAAAAAGAAGTTACACTTGAGGAAGTCATAAGAACTGTCAGTCCTTCAGTTGCTCTGAATCCTGCAATGGCAATACAAGAATTGAAGACAACATATCACAACATCAAATACACTCTGACTGTCAATTCTCAAATTGCTGAACTAAACTCTCCAGTTCTGATACTTTGCATGTGAGTTTTTAAGTATTGAGAAGATGAGTGTGCCCCCCTACCACACCTGAATTTATACTAAGACCTACAAAGCCTGTCTGTAGGACTTACAGTACATACTGAAAAGAACTTACTCCTTGGAGCTGTAGCAGCATAAGGTCAGTACTGAGCTCCTCAGTAGCCTGGCTGTATGTTTACAGCTAAATAGTCTAGTGGCTCTTGGAGTTCTACAAAGAAAGTTAAGGAAGGAAACCATTTGAGAGCTGAAGAAAAAGGGGGAGTGGCTTGTGGCAGTGGCATCATCAGGAGCCAGATGGAGTTGAAACTGGATGAAAACTTCCTGGGCATGCTTCCTCCCTTAGAAATGCCTCAAACTAAAAAAAAAATAATTATATATATATATATATATATATGCTTAAATCATTGTTTTTAATAATTCTTTTCAACACCTCTGTAGCCCTGTTGAAATATAAATGGAAATGAAAATGGAAAGGGAAGCACAGAACCTAATAATGTTTGATCTGTGAACCAATCCATCCACATAGGATAACAAAAAGACAACACATAAACCTGTAATTTTCCTACAAGAAAGGTCAGTTAAACCAGCTTGACCTTTTTCCACATATAAAGCAATATATCCACATATATAGCAAACTACCAGCCTCATCCGAACGGTCTCCAATCTCAAGGCTCTCTCAAAATAAAGTACAGAGATAGAAATCAGTAGATGCTGATGAACTGGGCATTCAGTTGTTTCTTCAAGATGGCTCGAGTAATTTTACATGTGCTATAGGTTACAGTAACGAAAGAGACAAATGGTATTTTAGAATAACAACTCCCTGGATGAATGCAATGTTAACATTTTATCACAGACAAATAATAATAATAAAAAAGACAAAATAAAAGACACCTTTTAATTTGTAGATATTTAGATAGAAGCACATGAAGATACTGCTATGAGGACATTAAAAATTGTTTTATTTTCTACTTGATTCCACTAAATAACAAGAAATTGCTAATTCAATAGATGCTAAAACTATGTGACAATGTAGTTCATTTTATTCTGTGGGAGTGAAGCCTGAAACCTAACTAATAGCACCTTAAAACTGTGGGACAAATATTCCGGAATTGTTTTCCTAGGTAGAACTATGTGACCAACAGTAAGGGGACACCACTAGTTTAAAGCTGCCTTCTGACGTCAAGAAAAAGGTATTAAAACCAGTACTAATTAAAAGTATTGACATTCCAGTATTTGATACACAGTAAATAATCCTTTCTCTACAAAGAACAAGCAAATGACAAATTCAGTCTAACCAGAAGTCCGAAGCTAAATCATTATCCTTATTCAACTCAACACCTTATCCAGAAAACAAGTGCTCGATATGCTATAAATTGTCAAAAATTAAAAAGTGCTTAAGAAACCTGTGGTTAAACTGAAAAAAACAAACAAACAAAAAACACAACAACAAAAACAAACACAACAACAACAAAAACATTGGAATGGTACATGTACAGAATGGTACATGTACAGAATGTTTGTTTATGTTTTTGTGTGTGTGTTTGTAAAGGCTGATTTGTCAGTTTCTTTATGTCCTGTGGCAGGATTTCAATGTTTTGTTGTGAATTTCAAGAATCAAGATGCATAGAATCATAGAATAATAGAATCATTAAGGTTAGAAAAGCCCTCCAAGATCATCGGGTCCAACCATCGCCCTACCACCAATGCCACCCACTAAACCATGTCCCTAAGCACCACGTCCAACCTTTCCTTGAACACTCCCAGAGATGGTGACTCCACCACCTCCCTGGGCAACCTGTTGCAATGCCTAACCACTCTCTCTGAGAAGAAATGTCTCCTAATTTCCAACCTAAACCTGCCCTGGTGCAACTTGAGGCCATTCCCTCTAGTCCTATCACTAGTTACCTGTGATAAGAGGCCGACCCCCAGCTCCCCACACCTTCCCTTCAGGAAGTTGTAGAGAGCAATAAGGTCTCCCCTGAGCCTCCTCTTCTCCAGACTAAACACCCCCAGTTCCCTCAGCTGCTCCTCACAGGACTTGTGTTCCAGGCCCTTCACCAGCTTCGTAGCCCTTCTCTGGACATGCTCCAGGGCCTCGATGTCCTTCTTGTACTGAGGGGCCCAAAGCCATCATTCAGCGGTACACTTCTTGATGTTTGAAGGGTTAATTATCAATGGATATTACCAAAGTAAGTAGTAATGCATGATGATTTTGAAGATGATTCATGAAGTGTGTATGTCGCCAAAATTTATAACGCGTCAGCAACAACCACAAATGCGTTTATTACATATTTCACTGCGTATGTCTTATATGTTCACTTACCCATTGGTAATGAAATGAACAGCCCCTAAAATAAAGTAATAAATCTGCAGTGGTTGTGGATGTTATAAATGTCCTTTGCTGCTAATACATTATGAAGTTTTAAAGCATTAGATGCATGTATTATTTATATCATTCTCACTAATACATGGAATCTTTATGTTTTGAGGATTTCAAATAATATTTTTACCACTTTTCTCTTTAATTTTATTTCTTTTGTGAGAGCATCTGTGGCATTTTCTTCATCTGCTGTCCCAAACAATTATTTTATCCAAGAAATAGCCCTCTTTGACCTCCAGTTCATCTCCCACATCCCATAGATCTGTTCTGGTTTTTATCCTGTTGTCTTTTTTTGATTAGCAATGAAACCATTTTTCCTTCTACTGCAATAATCATCACGTATCTATTTATCCCATAGAAATGCAGTAGTGAGGAACAAATTAGCTCTAATGACACGGCACCAGGCTCTGAACCTAACGATCTTGCATTGTACATACATGCCCATTTGTTTTCCCGTTACAGAAAGGTTGGTGTTCTCAGTCTGAAAAACAGTTCAGGTAACGTTAAGTGATTGTTAACACAAATTCTGTTGTGAGTAACACTTCCCTTACTCAGCAGGCAATCTGTTATAAGCTGTTTAACCCTCAGATTTCAGGAGTTACATAGAAGAGGAAGACTATCCTCTTGCCTGCTGGTGATGATTAGATGATCAGCAGGAAACCCCACTCTGCTTCCAGTGCCCCTCCCAAATATTTCTAGGTAGAGAATTCAGTCCTGCACCATTTATAATTGCTCTATTTGCCCACACACCACTGAAGATGGGTTCATAAGGAGAAGGCTGTGTGATCTGAGCAGTTGAAAGTGAGGATGCTGCTTGTCTGTTGTGAAAAGAAAGCGTGGGAGAAAGGCCAATAAAAGTCTAAAGTGTCTGTCCACAGCTGAGTCTGAAGATACCTAACCAGGCTGACGGCAGAAGAAGCAGATGGCCTAGATGGGAGCTGAAGGAACCTTCATCGCTGCAGCTTCAGAAGATCAAAACGGTGCATGGGAGAAGAGGCCAGAAGACTAAAATATTTCAGTAAAACTGGGGAAACTTCTGCTCATTGAATAATTTCCTTAAATAATCTGTTCTCCAAGTATTGCTTTTTAGTACAGAAACTTCTGATAGCTCATTAGCTTGAGTAAGTTTTACATATCCTTGCTGAGCCTTTCTGATGTGTTCCTTGTTGCCAGCTCCCTTTGATCTTCAGGATATGCATGCTCCACCTTGCACCCACAGCACAAAGTTCTACAGTGTGAGTCTTCTCCAAGAAGAGCTGGTCTGCTGCAGACCTCAGCAGACAAGAAAACAAGAATAGCTTTTCTTTTGCTGACCAACTCTTGTCTTGCAAAAGATGCAAAAACTGTTGTCTTTAGTAAGAGTCTGAGTGCTGAGATTTATAGTTTAAAATCCAATGTATACATTAAATACTTATTTAAATTATAGATACAGGAGTACAGCTTTTAAGAGATCAAAATTAATCCATATTCTTTATCAGCACTGTCAGAGCCTCTGATGGAGATATTATATCCTGATTTGGGCACCATGTTTTAAAGGAAGACTGGAGGGATTCTTCAGGAAAGAATAGAACGATCAGAAATACAGAAAACATGAAAGTGTGAAAGAAGAGTTGAGGAACTGGAGAAAGGAATACGTGTCAGGGAGGGGAGAGGAAAAAGGATGACAGAACTTGTGTTATATGCGTTAAAGAATCTTGCAAACAGGAATGACCAAGCTGTTCTCCATGTGCCTAATAGATAGGACAAATGGAAATGGTGTTAAAACATATAAGAAAGATTCACTTTAAAAGTATATTGCTTACTGACTTGCTGAATCTTCATTACCAAAGATTTTCAGGAATGAATTAGGAATGGCACAGTTAGAGTTCTCCTGGTCTCGAGCACAAAGGGACTAGGTGACCCTCCGAGGCAGATTTTTCTGGCACTAAAAACCTGTTTCTGTCCTTGGGAATTGTGTTTAATTTACACTTTCTGATCTTTTACTAATACCACTTTCTCACACGCATATCAGTAAATATGGTTTAGATCTCTTCGACTGCCGAGAATAACTGTAAAATCATTTTATAGTAGTTTAAAGAACTTTAGGATAATGTTTTGGCTGCCAGTTTATGTCTATTGGACATACAAGCCTCCTGTAGCCTTCTTGGGTTTGGTTTTAGAGTGAATTAGAAGGCTGAAGTAAGAAATGCAGGAAACTAACGGGGTGGATTTAAAGATCCATTTTGGGGTCTTCCAATGCAATCAAAAGGGATCAACCAGCCTGGGTCACGAAGTGGGACATGCATTATCAGAGAATCTGGTGCAATAACTTGATAATTTAGATTTTGATCCTGAAAATGCATGCATGGCTGACTTCATACATCTCAGTAATCTGACAGATTTAAGCAGTTTGGAGCTGAAGGTTTCCAGCCCTTAGTTTAACAGTTTCATGTATGATGAGGAGTAGAAAATTCTGAATTTACTGCTTAAAACAACCCTGCTCCATGAACTAGTGTGACTTGGTACATTCCTGAGCAGTCCCGCTTTCAGTACTTAGGGGAACAAACGTCACTCCTGCTACTTTAATAAGTAGCAAAAGAAACAGGCCAAGCCCCAAGCCACGAATAGAAGTCCTGGGTTACAGGTATTTGTGTTTGAGCTACTTCTGTGTATGTCGTCTGTGCAATCTACAGTTGAACTTAAAAATACTGTGGCTGTATTTATTTTCAGCACAGATGAAAGAATTTATAAGTACATTACTCATGGAAAGCATTTTTTAAATAATCATATTCTCATATGTTTAGGATTTGAAGCTGGCTTCCTCACATCAGCTGCACTATTATTACCGTTTTCCCTTTTAATTCCACATACCTAAAGCCACCCCCTACTCCTAAGCCACGAGGGGTAGCCTGTCTTGCTCTAATCCTCAGAGCACCCACGTGTGATTGACACAAGTGACACGTTGAATTAAATCCCAGTGGCATTAATTTATCAACCGGAGGTTGCGCAGCACAAAGATGTTTGATCATTACAGAATTAATGTATTGGAAAGGACGAGCCAGCGTTCTGGCGGGTCTTGATGTTTATTTTTTTATTTTTTTCCCTCAAACTTTCTCATGAAGGGCTCCTGCCAGCGCGATACAACGGCAGTCCCCGCGCTGAGGGACGCGGCGATGCTCTTCTCACTAGCTGAGCGCTGGAATTGGAGCAGGACGTGCTTTCCTTCGGCCGGGAGGCGGCAGGCAGAGATGCCCGCCTAGCGCCAAGGGCACCCTTCTGCCCAGCGCCTTCCCAAGCGGCGCTTGGCGTCGCTTCTTCGAGCCCCTCGCCGGCTTCCCGCACCCACAAGGGCTTCGGCCGCCGCCCCAGGCTGCCGGGACAGCAGCCCCCAGGACCGGCCAGACCCCTGCGGACAAAAAGTTGTGACCGCGCCGCCGCCGCCGAAGCGAGGCGGTGCCGCCGCGCGGCCCGGCCGCGGCCGCTGCTCGCCGCCCCCCGGTGCCGCCGTGCGCGGCGGGGCCCCGCGGGCCGCGCCTCAGGGAGCCGCCGGGCACCCGGGCGCCGCCGCGCGGCCGCCGAGCCCGGCCGCGGAGCCCCCGCCGGGCTTGAAGGTCACCTCCGCCCGCTCGCCCCGCTCCGGAGCCACTTTCGGCGGAGGCTGGCGAGAGGCAGCGCCTCCGCCCACAGCCGGCCAGGTCCCTGCCCGAGCGCCGCGGGGCTCCCGGTGGCCACGGCACAGCGCAGCAGCGGGAAGCCGCCCGCTTCGCTCGCCCCCTCCACCGGCCGCCGCTGCCCGCTCAGCCCGCGGGCGGGCCGGGGGCTCCGCTACCGGGCGGCGGCGGCGGGGGGGGCGCGGCGCGCAGCCGGGAGGGCGGGGAAGGGCTGAGGCGGCGGCGGCGGCGGCGGGGAGCCGCGTCCCGCTGCCACTTTCCCGGCGCGGCCGCTGGCTTCGGACGGGAGAGGCGCCGCGGTCGCCGCCCTCCTCTTTATGGTGAGTTCGGTCGCGGCCCCGCGGAGAGGGGATCGAGGAGGGGGGGCCGGGGCAGGAGGTGTCGCTCCCCGAAAGTTTCCGGGGCGGCCCGGGCGGGGGTCGCGCAGCCGGGGCTGCGGGAGGGAGCGAGAGGCGGCGGGGCCCCGGCCGAGCCCTTCACGGGGAAGGCGGGAGGGAGGCGGCGGGCGCGGGAGGTGGGGCCCAAAACAAGGCAGTGCGAGAAAATGGCCAGCCGGTGTTCAGGCGAGTTGCTGGCTGGAAGAGGGGAGATGCTCGGCTGCCGGAAAAGTACTTGCCTGTAAGTCACCGGTGGTTACCTACAACCTAGGCTATTCATCATTTCATTTTCTCCTGCATGGTTCCATCAGAAAGCAGGTGTCCGTGTTGCCTGCGTACACGTTCACTAGGTGAAGGCACACTACGCGTGTTTTACATGCACAGGTAGCTCCACCTGGGCTGCCGCTTTCAGCAGCAGCAGCACGCGTCTGCAGGTGTGACAGGGGCACGCGCTCGACATTGCCCAAATCTGTAATATGGCTGTTGGAGATGGAGCTGCCAACTTGCCATGGCGCACACAGATGGTGAGACAAATGCAGTCTAAAGTTTGAAGTGATTCACATCAGCAGAGTGTGAAAGATCTTGTCCAAATCTGCAACTTTTGTTTTTCTGCTCTGACTTGCAAATGTGACGTAGCGTGCTTGAGCCTCGCGTAGGGCAGCGATGACCGGTTTTTTCACTTTAAATAAAATGCAGCTTATTCAATGGGAATTGAATTTTAAGGTATAATAGACCTAGAAGATGGGGTCCCAAGAATGTAAAGTCCCTTCCTTCCCTTCTCATTCTGGACTTAATTAAGAGAGGAGATATACTGTGTGTTACATTTGTCATTTAGAAGTGTGAAAACAACTACATGCATGGAATATAAAAGTAGAAGTGAGATTTTTGCATTCTGTGGTGGAGATTGATGATCATGGAAGTATTACAATCTGAAATGAAGTTATTCCTCATTTCACAATCAAATAATTCTTTTTTTTTTAGAGACCAAACAGTCATAGCTGTTTGACAAAATGCCTATTGGGAAGAGTGGCTGGGATGGGGTGGGGGGGTGAGTTTTCCATGCCTATCTGAATAGATCATTTCTAAGAAAGTATTTGGTATCACATGCTCTGGTTATCAGGTTTACAGTAGCGATTTAGAATAGCTCAAACTATGGTAGTTTTAGCCTATTTTATTTTCTTTTACTTGAACAGTTTTGAATTCATGAGGTTTTGGGAAGCTATGTAGCATTTGTGCTTATGGTCCAAATTTGCTGAACTCTCAGGTAGGCTTTAAAGGCTTGGCTACCCAAGTTTCATTTACCATTTGTTCTTCTGGTAGATACAGTTTAAAAATATGTGGCATTTCCTGAAATGAAGTCTGTGTTTATAGTTGTCAAGACTGTAGTTTTTTTTTTTCTCAATTAGTACTTAGCTATCAGTAATATAGCTGACAAATATAATGAATAAAATGCACAGAATGCTGATGATTTTCATAGTTCTTGTAATTGCAGTACTTTGTGTTCTTGAGGCGCTGAGGGTGCTTTTCTGGCTTTCATAAAAAGATAGCCTTAAATGACAGAAATACTGGCAGGAGTCAAGTGTCGAGGAAGAGCATGGAATTGTTAATTCTTGGATTCATATTGTGATACTTCTCCAGTGTAAAATACGAGCATGCATGTAGGACTGCAAGGTTCGATTCACAGCACTGTGAATTATTGTAGCAGTGTCTGCTCTCTCTCCCTTACTAGCATGCACTGCTGATTACTGCAGAGGAGGGAGAATGGGATGTCTGTAGGCCACGGCTGCCAGTGCTGCTGGGTTTTGAAGTTTACTCTTAATTCCCAAGCTGCAGCCCTCCACAAATCCCCTTTGAAGCTAAAGCAGGGGATAGCAGGACTGAAGGGGACTCGGTCACTCGGGCAGGCAGTCTGTCTGCCCAGGGCATGACCAGTTTACACCTGTGTCATCTCTCTTGGAGGTTCGTGTGCTTCCTCTATGCCCCTTCTCCTTGCTTTAGCTCCTCCTGCTTTTGCTATTTGCTTATTTATTTCACCTCATGTTTTCTTCTTAGTCTATGCTCTTTCTTCATTTTTTCTTGTTCCCTCCAAACTGTCTGTCCCCCCGGTAAGCACAGGTAGTCCCTCTCTCAGTACTTCTTACTGCTTTCTGGAGGACCTGCTGCTTTTCTGCCAGTCCCACGTATTTGCTGACTTTTCCAGGTGGCCTGTGCCTTCATGTCAGGACAGCGCTGGCTGGGCATCCAGCTGTAGCAGCACTTAGAAAGACTGGGACCTTTCTTCTTCAGGAAAGGTATTTTGCCTGCATCTCCCCAGTCTTTTGTGTTCTCTGGAGATTAGTGACAGTGCAGTAAAAGTATTGGGTGTGTACATTTATATGACTCTTACTACTACTACTACTGACTAAAAAATAAATTATTACCATTATTAGTATTCTAGGAATAGGAGTGGAAGAAATGTAAGAACCATGTTTATCTGTTTGGTATAGGTTTTAGTATTGCTGGGTTTTGGTGAGATCACAAAATTGACTCTAGTGAAAAATAAACTGAGTGGATGTACACTTTAAGCTCCATGGATGGACTGTTCTTTTGTTGTTGTTGTTTGGTTGGTTGGTGTTTTTTATTTTTTTAATGAAAAAGCACTTGACATCATTATTATGGGTACATTTTAGATACTTAGTGCTCTGTAGCAATGATGTGTTTGTATATAAAGATATTTACTGATGCTGTTTATCAAGACATGGTAGAAAAACAAAATTACAATAAAGTATTCCAGTTGCTGCCAGCAGGTGAGTAACATGACAGAAATTCCCCCAAAGAGATATCCCTGCAGTTACTCACTTGGCCGTGGCGTCCTGCAGTGGAGGGGCTGTTTTGTGTCTATCCCTTCAGGTTGTTCCTGATAGAGCAACCACAATCCACATTACAAATGCTCACCCTAATGTGACATTGCAGGCAGAGGATGGGAAATGTGGTGGTGGTGTATGGTTGCAAATGTGTTTTCTGTATGAAGCCAATCTCTGTTTCAGTATGTGAATTAAGCAAGTTAGTGCTTAAACAACTTAAAAGGTAAGTTGGCGTTCCTGTTCTCATCTAGTAGCTTGGGCCTCGGTATGTGACATTTCCATAAGGTTTATGGAAATTTTGTTGGGCTTGATACTGTGGTAGAGGTAAAAATAGTACTTGTGGCCAGAAGTGAGCAATTAATAAGCAAAAATTACCATAAACGTCTCCAGGAATCATATACCAATACAGTTTTTAGGAAGGACTTAATGGAAATTGTATCCTCAGTCTCACTTTGTGTGGACAGGTAAGCTGCGTTTCAGACCAGAAGAGCTGTTCAGCATTCACTTGGTGTGGGCGAAGCTGTGGACAGAAGAGACCAATCGCTGAGTTCAGTAATTCAGCACCACTAATTTATCATGCTGTAGCTTTGAAATGGCAATATCTGATTTTTAAAACTAATTATCAGCATTATATACTGTGAAGATGGAATTCCCTGACCACAAGGAGATATATTACTTACAGTTGTGGAAGGCATATGTATGTTTAACATACAGTTTCTAAAAGCTGTATTACACTGAAAACAAAAAACAAAACCTACCTTAATTACCTTAATTGAGACTGATATACAATACTACAGCTTGAGAGAATAGAGCAGCTGAAAAATATTTTCTTTTAATGATTCATTTTGTGCATCTGACAGAACAGTGTATACATACTGTTCTCTTGTATCTTGTTCCTGTTTCATGTAGGAGGAGTCTGGAGATGCTCGTTTGTAAAAATAGTATGGGAGAAAAACTGAAGAGTTTGGAAACAAGTGAATAGGCAGGTCTTAAAATAGCAAACAGAAGATTAGGTGGTTATCTGTGATTGTGAAGTCATTGAAATTAGTGGCAGATCTACTATTGGCTGGATTGTGCAAAATTTGAATAAATAACTGCAGTATTTCTTGAAAGCAGAAAGATCCTATCTCTGAGGATCCTTTCACAAGTAATTAATGGGAACTCTTTATTTTTTTATTGTTGCTTTTTGTTTTTATTTTTTTTCTTAGTTGCACTTATTTATGTTAGTTTAATTCTTTTAAATAAATGCTAGATTTTTTCAGTACCCATCATTATTTTCCAGTGCAAATTCTTCTCAGAAGTGTAGTGCCATCTCTGAAACTTCACGTTCTGTGTTCCTGAATGTAGTATAAGTAGGTACTGATCTTACCACCTGTTCAAACATATGCATTTATGATTAAAAAGGAAAAGATTTATGAAGTTGTCTATCAGTATTTATTACACTTTTCATAACTGTATTATTTTGCTAAATTTTAATATGCCAAAATCTACAACTTACTGCAAATGAGATCATTTTATTTGTGTCCTTTTAGTTGATGTGCAGAAAAATGAAAGTAAACCAGAAGGAAATCTTACCTGACACAGGAGAACACTTTTGGGATGCTGGGATTTCACGGTGTTATATAGCAGCAGCACTGAAGCACATGTAACATTCTGAAGAGCACAACAAAGCAGTCATGTTTGATTCACAGTGTGGAATACAATTAGATATCAAGCAACATTGAATGCCAAAGATGTGCTTGTCAGACTTCAGAAGTTTTGTTTTTTTGCAAGGTAGGTGTAGTTTAATCATAGAATCATAGAAAATCCTGAGTTAGAAGGGACCCAAAAGGATCATCGAGTCCAACGCCTGGCTCTGCACAGCACAACCTAAGAGTTAAACCATCTATCTAAGGGCGCTGTCAAAATGCTCCTTGCACTCTGGCAGGCTCGGCCTCTGAGCACTGCCCTGGGGAGCCTGTGCCAGTGCCTGACCATCCTCTCGGTGAAGAAGCTTTTCCTAACACCCAGTCTGGGCTTCCTCTGTTCTCCTCCTGATTTTGTACTTTGCATAGAACCTCTCCAGAAGCAAGAATACTTGTAAGTGGAGTTTTTCATGAATATTCAGAAATTCTTGATTGTTTCTGAAGTTAATTTTGAAGTATGAACTGTTTGGCTCTTTTAAAGGGGAAAGTAACTGTTAGGAATTTTGCATGTTCCTTTCAGAAATGTAAAAAATGTTTGAAGATTCTGTGATAGAAAACACGTATACAATTCTAAAACTCTTGCAATTTTTATGAGGCTAGTTAAAAAACCACCACCAACAAAAACCCAGAACATTTTGCAACTTTGGATGCAGTTGTTAAAATCCTTTGTTTCCAAATAGCAGGATGGTATTGCAGCTAATTCTCTGAAAGGAGGAGGGTAAATACATGAATTCAGATTGACAGATGCCTTACTGCCTAGCTATGCAATACACTGCCTTAAAATTAAGACAGCTGTCGGGAGTGGGAAGCGCTGTACCATGAACGGGGAGTGTCAGTGCGAGGCTGACTGCAGTCACTCAAGCTGCTGTGAAAATCACTGAGCAAATTCGTGGCCATTAACGTAATTGTCATTCTACTTCAGATAGAAATGCAGGTGGGAATATTGTTACAGTAGGTAGAGCTGAGAGGCCTGGGTTGTGTTAAAAGGCAAACATGCAAAACTAAATCACTTTTAAGGTAAGTGGCATGATGGGGACTGTAGGACCAGATGCAGCTGTTTGTGGCCAGCGTTGCAAGCACTCCAACAAGATGCATATTCTCGTGGTTGACAAAACATCTGGGTTCAACCCTGCAGGTACAACCCTGGATAAAGTTCAGGGTACAAAACAACAACAAAAAGAATGACAAGGAAACAACATAATATATTTAAGCAATTGCTATTTTTAAACCTCATCATTAAACAAGTAGCAGTGAGAGCTAGAGGTAGTGAGTCTGGCTTCCTTCTGTGTTTTGTAGTTCACTGATTTTGAGTGTGTCAGGGTGCTAGTTGTGACTAAAACTTTTCCTTTATGGCATTTATTAGTCACTTTTCTGCTGGATTTCTAGCATTTAGCAATGTGTGAGTACATGTCGATGTACTCTTCATAGGGTCTTGCTCTTCTAATTGTTTGCTGTTCCACAGCATTTCTATGAATTTTATTCTCTCTGCATTCAGTCTCCTTTTTACACATGAGCAAATACTGTATGATCAGAACAACAAGAAGCCAGCCTGAAAATACATTTTGTTTCCTGAGAAGTTCAGGAAACAAACTTGAGGTAGAAAATTTCAACTCCGAATGTGTGCTGTTCTGAAGGCATCCATATGTGAAAGTGTGGGTAGAAATATTTTAAACTATTATTTCAAATCAAAGTTTTCTTAAAGCAGTTGTAGAGAAGTACACAGGTCGAATAAAATCTAGTCTTACTGGGCAGTTGTGTTAAAAATAACAGGAAAAAAGATTTGATATATTAAAATCAACACCATCATCACATGAGATAAAAGAGCAGTGAATTTGGATGTACTGCCCTGGTGAGAAAGCCCAATGCTGTTGCAGTTGGCTGGTTTACACCTAGGTTGCTCTGTGGTCTGTCTTTGGGGTATTTTTTGGGCTTGCTTTCACATATCTGTAGCTCACACATGAGAAGAAACATGCAGAAAAAGGTTACACATACAAACTATCATCTTACAAAAAGTGACAATACAGTGTGGAGTTTTGCATTTTGGTAGAAAAAATTCATGTTAAGTCTTTAATGAACCACAAACAAGCCTGGATCTTGAAATGTTGTGTAATAGTCTTGCTGTCTTGAAAAAACATGTCTCCTATATCTCTGTTCATTGTATACAGACAGTTTACTTTACAGACGTATCATGGCTGATGAACAGGCAGTACTGGTCCTTGGATAGCCACTTTTGGAGTTTCTGTATTTATCTTGTGAACTTGTTGTTTTATTAAATAGGTCTTAGATGTCTGATTTTTTTCACCGTATGTTGTATGGGATCAACATTTTATAGTTTGAGAAGAGAGAAACAGACAATATTGAATGGCACTGATCCAAGAAAAAGGCTTGGCATTCTGTGACAAAGCCAATATTGATATTTTTGTCTGCCCTGGCCAAAAAAATGCACTTTTCTTACAAGTATTGTTTTTTGATATAGTAGTGGCAAAACCAGATAGATTTTTTTTTGGGCTGCTGGTTGAAAATAAAACATAATAATAACTGTGGGTAGCAAAATAAACACTCAAGATAAACTCTTACATTTTTCTTACAAAAATAGGGATTATGCAATGTTATGGAGCTATTTCCTTGAGCAATGAACTTGATGGTAAATGAAGATCCTGTCAACAGTCCCTATATAAAATATAGAATACCTTATGAAAACACTCATTGCAGAATAATCTTCCATCTTCAAAGTTAGGTAAATTCTGTAAGCACTTTGCCTTGGGATTGCAACATACTGTGTTGCCTGGACACAGAACTTAGTCTGGCTTCTTTGGTGGGAAGGACGGAGAAAGCATCGGTTCAAGTCATGCTGTCGCGTTGTTGTCTTTGTTCAGTGGCACAGGAAATAGTTTGATGAAATACTGTCTTCTGCTACAATGAAACTCTACGCTAAAGCTCTAGGCTAAAAAAAAATTCTCACTCCACCACAGACAGTCCACTCCGTGTGTGAGTAGTTACTTAAATGTCCTTTCCTCCAGCTTCTGAGATGAACTGCCTAAAATGTCATCTACCACATGGTGATACCCAGTTTAAGTCTGCAACAATATAAATGCTAAGAAAGTCCCAGAGTGCAGTTTGAATTGAGCGACACAGAGTTACTCAGCAGGAAGATTAATGGATCTAGATATCCTCCTGATCTTTCCGTGATATTAGACCGTCTTTTCCCACTTCTTAATTTAGGACACTCTCCAATGGCTTCTTCACTTTGTGATGACCTCTTCTCTGTTGCCATCGTGATAATATGTTAGTCTGCAGCTGCCTCCACGGGGGACCGATTGGGTTTCCCCTGTCATTACAACTATTGAGCTCCTGCCAATACAAAAATTGACTATATTGCATGTTTTGCACACTTGCTTCATTGTGAATGTCCTCAACTTAAATAAAGGTTATTTCATTATTACTGGTTTCCAATCTCTGATACCTACCCGTGAGCTTTGTTTATGTTTTCATTCCTTTCTTTGTTTTACAATGTTGCTTTCATTTTGGTCAATGCTGAATCTGTTCAGAATCACTTACGATTGTAACCAATTATTAAGTATTTTATGGCATGATGGGAAACATCAGCGATAGAGCCCTGTTGTCAGGTGGAGCAGGTCAGTGCCTTATTTGTAGCCCGCTGCAAAGAGCACTTTGCGGTGCGATGGACAAAGAGATCCTTTTGCTTTGTATAAGCCTTATTCAAAAATCCTATCTTCTTTGATATGGAAGGCATGTTTTACTCCTCCCACTGTAAAACGCCTTAAGATCAGTCAGCTTTGGTGCCGATAGGATCTTTCCTCCTCACTTTGTAAACTGTCATATCCAGTGAATGAGCTGATGAATCAGAGCTTGTTGGGACATACTGGTTCAAATGAACAGAATGATACAGTCATAGAGTTTGGCCTCCTTATCATTTTGGGTAGGGTTCGGTTTTCAGCAATTGCCATTATTGCAGCAAAAGTATGTATTCAACTCTTGGTGATAACACTTCTGAGTTGTTTCCCCTATAATTCGGTTAGCCTGAGGTTTTCCGTGTTAAGTCAGGTTTCAGCCTCTTGTTTTGATCTTGCCTTGAGTTAACCCAAACTTCATTTCATTGTATCCAGATAAGATATGTATGTGGTTGCAAAGTGAGTGGATTTTCAAAAGGACTTAAGGGTTCTTAGAAATCTCATTATGTACAAAATTGCCTGCAGAGAAACCTAAGTATGTTATTATATCTAGATGTGAGGTGCTTATTTGATGTTGTGTGTCAGGAGTGCCTCCTAATAGCCCTGTGCAGTCCTGTGAGGTTCTGTAGGATTGTGCGGGCCCCCTGGAGACAGCTGGCAAGTACAGTGAGGTCGTGGTACCTTCTCGGAGGTCCTGAGCAGCAACACTGTCTCTGATTAAAAGAATAATTTATTTGTTTGTTTCGGTCTTTTTTGAAAATATTTTAAAGTGATCACATTTAGGAAGATACAATTTCCTTGTAAGCTCTATACAAAATATATAACTTATCAGTAATACATGATACAGAACAAGACAGTAAACGATAAATAAAAACAAATAGCTAAAAATTACACATGACCAAGTCATAAGAATGTCTTATTTTAAATAAAAATGCCCATCCTTCTGTTCCCGGCGCCCATAGTATTGTTCTAGTTTCTTTACAAATCAGACCATTTTGGCTTTTGCACTTTTTAATCTTAGGTTTTACACTGAGAGCTCTGTCAAATTTGCTTGCTACAATGAAGAGAAATGGAAAGGCTTTCCTGGTCAATTTAAAGTTTTTTTCTTCTAAAAAAATACACTAGTCTTGTACTATTTATATATTACAGTCTCCATTTGTATTTAGTAGAATTATTTCTACTTTGAAAGAAAAAAAACAGATCTTTGCAGACGTATCATGTTAGCCTTTTTAATATGTGTATTCCCTAAATGTGGCACTTTGCCAGTTCAGATTTTCTTTTTTATTCTTCTCTGTTGGTTCTGGAGCTACCAAGGTAGAAGTAGCAATTAAGTTTTATTTTTGCTAGCCTTGCAGCCATCTAGTTTTGCTAAAACTGCTGTTTAGCAAAAAGGCAAGGAAGGAAGGTTTGCATGAGGCATTGTAATAACACGGGGGTCTGAAAGAGCTATTGTTCTGAGAATACAAGAATTCAAAATGCTTTGAACGTCTATGTATTTCTTTTCATAGTTTGTTGCTCTCAGTTTGCCTCTGACAGAAGTTGCAGGGGGAGGGCTGTAACTGCAAATCACTGTGTCGTGCACAATGTCTGATAGACTGACATGGAGAAACTTACTTTTTTTTAGGTTTTGTCAGCTTTGTCAGTACTTTTACAGTGGAGGAATAAATGATGAAGGGTAATAGAACGAACAGTTTGACATACACGGTAAAATACCTTTTGAAAGAACATCAGTGCACTGCTGATGAGCATCAGTGGCACATGTGAGTAACGTGTTGCTGTAGTCACACACGTGAGCACATGCATAAACAACGCACATTGTACACCAACAGGTATACACAAAGTACCAACGTGTTACATATTGTACCAAATCTTTTGTGTCTCCTCCTCTAAATGTCCGGTGTCTCTGACCTGTGTTTCTGATGACAGCAGCTGCTTGTATTTAAGGCTTATCCTGTATCAGTTGGCTTTTAGAGGAAAGTTGCCATAGGACTCTCTCTTGGCCACTTTTCAGCTGCCTTTTGTGTAATTACCAGTAGTAATACAGGCAAAAATCACGTCTCTGAAGAGTTAATGGTGATGCAGATACTGGTGACTTCATTCACTGCTGTCAACTGGACTGGAGTAGTGAACTTCACAGCGGCTGCCACGGAGTTAAAATTCGGATTGTCTTGAAAATGTGATGAACTGCGGTGCAGCCGATGTGTGATTGACACTGTATGCCTGACAAATACTCCTCATTTGGCGCGGTAGGTTGCTGCTCTTGTTGCTTTTTTTTTTGCATAAAAGAACAATAATTGGGCATGAGTATTCTTAGTATCAGTGTTGTTTTATAAGGAGTGTCTTAAAACATGTGCAAGTTTTAATAAATGTTTATTGTAGCCAATTTAATGCTTCTCTATGTTAAAAGCTTTGCAAGCAGGCTGAATAAAGAAAAATAAAAGTCCTGATGTCGAGGAAAATTTTTTCTTTCCATATTTGTCCTGAGGAAAAATTAGCAAAATAAGATGTGAATCCAAACTTCTAACATAAGTAGGAATTCTCCTACTGGATAGTGATTCTACAATAGTTTTTTTTTTCCTGCTAAAGGCATTAAATATTTTATAACTGATTTATACAAGAAGCAGGAATACTGGAAACTAATTTATTACATCAAAGGTTTTATTTAGTTTAGTTTTCTCAGGTGATCATATCTTTCAAGTTGCTCAAGAGTCGATTAAATACAAATTAGACTGAAATCTTGATTGTCCTAGTCCTCAGAATAGTTTGTTATGAACTTTCATGGTATGTGATAGCACTGTCCATAAGCAAATAATACATTCAAGTAAAGAAGAACTCAAGAGCAGTGAGGCCGGGTGACAGGCTCTTCATTTCCTACTTGTTTTCTGACTTTTGTTTGTCAAAATCCAACTATTCAGCACCTGTGGTCTGTTAGCAGAGGGTTATGCTTTGCCTGTGAATGAATGCTCTTTCCAGGGCATAAATGGATGCATCTGTGCTATAGCTGAGGTAAATTTTCACCAGTAAATTGCCTTCATTAGTTCTCTAAATGTGTTTAAATCAAAAACACTGCACTTGTCCTATTGGTAGTTCTTAGGATTATGGTGGTGGTGCCTTCTAATAAGGACATCCACCTTGACATAAAAAAGACTTGCTGAGTTATGCAGTACCAACACCTCCCATTGCAGTTAGTGTTTATTTTGCTTTTTAAAATGCTGTATATTTTGGTCTCAAATTTCGTCTTCTTTGAAGATCTCCAAAGCTAATATGGTTAGTGCTAGAAGCAGCTAAAGAGCTACAGATTTTCTCTTGTTTAAATCAAATGGAAATAATATTGATCATAACAGGGAAGAGAAACACTGTTGGTGTCTTCTAATTGTTTATCATTTGGGCTCCTCTTGTTACTCCCCCCTTAGTTTTGCCAATACACAACAGAGCAGTTCAGAGTAGAGCTTGAGACATGAAGCATCTGTGCTCTTTGAGTCGTCTGAATTGCTAAGAATTGCTGGTCTTTTTTTTTTGATGCATCAGAGCTGATATTTGTGCAATGGCTTTGGCAGCAGCATGTGTTGGGTTGACTGGGGAAAATCAGTGGTCCTGTGGTCCTACAGTCAGAGGGTAGCTTTGGGGAACCCCAGATGATGTTCTTTTTACTCTTTTTAAACCCTTTTTAAAGAGTAGAAGGATTTTAGGATTTTAATACCACATTCCCCCCCCCCCCCCCTTTTTTTTTTTTTTTGTTTCTTTTTAAAATCTGTTCTGCTGATGTTTAATATATAAGAATTTTAAATAATTTAATAGAACTGTCTCAAACAAGGAAACTGAAGGGGAATTCCAAGTGAACTATTAGACCTTGACGCTTCAGCATGGGTAGGCCTTCCAGACGAGATGCTGAAATAGTAAGGTGCCTCGTCTTAGGACTGTGGAAACCTGCACACCTGTGAAAGATGCACAAACGGGATGAAAGACGGATCACAGAATCCCAGAATGGCCATGGTGGGAAGGGACCTCTGAAGATCATCTAGTCCAACCCCCCTGCCAAGCAGGATCACCTAGAGCACGTTGCACAGGCTGATCCAGGCGGGTTTTGAATATGTCCAGGGAAGGAGACTGCACAACCTCTCTGGGCAGCCTGTCTCAGTGCTCTGTCACCCTCACTGTCACAGTATGACCTGCGTGTTTCTTATGATAGTTGAACATGTGAATTGGATAGTGTCTGCCATGGAGTATGTGAGTAGTTTGGGTCTGATGAAATCAGTTATGAATTACTTGCTCTTATGCTGATGCTGTACACGGTGCAGAAATGCTTATGGCTTCATTATTGGGCCTCTCTGTGTTTCAGTGGGGCTGTCAGCTCCGTCCCCTGGCAAGCTATAGGGCCCGCGAAGACTTGATTTTACATTCCCATTTACTGTTTGCTTTGCTGGAAAGGTTAGTGTGTACTGCTGTCTTTCTCTATGTAGAAAGTTGCATGAACTGTTGTTTCATGGCTGAGATGTACAAATGTGAGCCAGACAAGCTGGTACTGCCTCTGCTTCTCAGGAAAATGTATTTATTTTTCTACTGGGCTGTGAAGTTTAGTTACACATTTGCAAGGAAAAGAGCTGTGTATATTTTCATTTTTAAAAACTACTGCTACTTCTTCTAACCTAGACTAATTAGACTAGTTCTATAATCTACGTCTAGCCTAAGAAATACGGCTGCTGGTTTGAACATCTAATAAAATACACAAGTGCATACAGTGAAAATACAGACAAATTATGGTTTAGAAAGGTGAATTTGGTGTTTTTATATTTCCTTTCACATCTTTGAAATTCAGTGATATGTATATATCTAATTAACTGTCAAAAGCGAGTGACTTTACAGCTGACTGTTGGCTTGGAAATGCAAAACATTAAGGACTGTATTTAAGATTTCCACTAAGCACAGCTCGGCAAATTGTTCATATTCTATGCTTTGTATCACTTTTTCTAATACTAAATCTATGCCTCTAGTATTTGCAACATATCTGAGTTGTTGACTCAGTATGAACTACAGTTTTGAATTTCTTCTATTTTCTATTTAAATTATTAACCATAAATTTGCATTATAGCACACACGGGGGAGGAAACTTTAAGCTATGATTCCAACAGCAAGCATTAATGAATATATGGCAAACTTCAAATAAGAAATTCAGAAGTGTATGGTGATTAGAGAATATTCCTTATTCACTATGATGCCAAATTATAGCTGCTTTAGGAACTCTGTGCCTTAACCAGAATTTCTGCCTTTTGCATGCTGTAGTCTTGAAACCTCTTCAGTCCTGTGGACTATGTTCTGGTTAGCAAAACACCCAAAATACCTGTGGTGATTGTGTCAAGAGACGGATAGTGGATCTTCTCCCATGTGTTTTGGTACCACGCTCAGTAGGTGGTTTACTAGATGCTTCGGAGTTGTGTATACGTACATACTTGTGTTATGGTGCTAATACAAATAAAATCTGTTCTTTCAATTTGCTAGCTGTTAGGCTGAAACAGTACATCCATTGCACGAGTCTTGCCTGAGTGACAACTTTAGCATCAGCTTTACTTACATGCTGGGATAGTAAATTAGTAATACTGGTCTTTAGTTGGTAAAGAAATTAGGGATATAATAATTTGAATGTAAATTGTCTGCCCTGTCACTAAACATTCTTATACAACATAGGCACAAATGATTTCTTGTGGTACGTCAGAGGTAAAATACGAAAAGAGAAGCTTGTTTTTGTACACTGTTTAGCTACAGAATCCTGTGCACACTTTAACATTTGTAAGTATAGAATATTGTATACATTTGGTTTATTAAGGTTAATTTGTTATGCAAACAAGGTAGATAAGAAAGAAAGGTTGAGGGCATTAAATCCTAATCTAGAGAAATGCGTTTATAGAATGCCAGCAGATGTCAGTATGTTCTTGTCACACAGATCCCTTTTTTTAAATAATAATTGTTTTTAATTCAGTAATATGAAAGGAAGTAATAAGTGCTGTAACACTGTCTTAATGCTGGTCTATTTAATTCAAATATTTTACTTGAAAGAGGTTTTTTTTTTTTTTTAATCTAGATCTGGGCTGGCACAGTATCAATGTACATACTTGCATTCACTGCATCACTCATCAGACTGCAGAAAGCATATACTAAGAGTATAGCTTAAAATGCTTTGCTAAATGGGGAAGTTTTATTCATAGTGTAGTGCCTTTGTTTCTAATTGAACATTTTTTCTGTAGAACTTCATATTTGTATAATTTCCTTCATGTATTCTGAGACATTTTGAAAATTCCAGCACACTTTCTTTCTGTTTGTGTAGCTAGTGAATGTATTTAAAGTCTGTGTTTAATCAAATCTTCCTCTCTAATTTGGAAATTATTTTGTTTTATGCTGTTTATGCATGGTAATCAAAAAGATGCTGTAGCTATCACTTCAGGATTTTTATTTCATTTTCTTTCTTTAACCCTCTTTTTGAGCTCTGTCATCTCAGAGTTTGTCTTACATGCAATATCTACTTCTCATGATTTATTCTGTCTTCTCATCTCAGATTGTTTGCAAATTTCTAGTTCGTTCAAGTGAGAATTGAGGAAGACAAAACAGATAAGAAAGATACTTACCTCTGGAGTAAAAAACATACGGCATTACTGAAGCTGTAGTTGTGGAAATAAGGCTATTTTCTTTGCAAAGAGTGGTTTTATTGCATTTGCTCGTAATACTATTTCCAAAGATGCAAAGATGTAAACATGCAAAATCCTGTGAAATTTCCTGTCTAAATGAGTTCTAAGCAACTTTTTGCATGATGTACTAATATGGTTTAATCCAGGGTTTGGCTTGATCACTTGGAACTGCATCAAATAAATTAGAAATTGATATTTCTTTTTTGTTTTAGTGGGAAAATGCTGATATTTGAGGATCTGCGTGTGAAATATTTGGAAATGTATATTTTTTTTACTTAAATATAAAGCAAAAATATTTTTCTCCATTGAATAAAAAATAAGAAGCTCCAAGCAGTATCATTTATTGTTTTGACATATTTTCTACTATGGCAACATAAGCACATTCTGATAGTTGATATTATTAACAGGCTCTTATGTCTTTCTCAAACCTGCGAAGTATATACATAAATAACTTGTTTATATAGCTGGTAGTGGTATTGCACCTTGGACTCCTGAAAATTGTGTCAATTATTATTATATTACAATAATATAATAATTATATCATTGTTATAAGCATTATATCTCTATAATGCTTAACAATAAACATTTCTAAAAAACTGTATTTCACTGAAATTCGTGGTCAACCTGAAAGACTGTTACTACCTGAAAGACTGTTACTTTTACCGCACCCAAAAGTTTTATTTATGAAGATGTAGGCCTTAAAAATAGGAAAGTAAGATAAGGAGAGGGAGATGCTTTTCTTATGACAGTATGGATCAAAATATCAAATGTGAGCATTTACATGTGGCTTGCAAAGCTTGCTCATTCAATCTGTGTGTTGATGTACATAAGTTGAAAGCAGATGAATGACAGAGTTGTTCATTTTGGCCATATAGTTCATATGTAAATGTTTGAAAATGTGATCTTGCTGTCAAGATGGCGAGGAAGTAACACAATAAACCTTGAAATTTATTTCAATCAGTTATGCATTAACAATGATATTAAAACTTCTCCAACTTTACAATTTTTTCTTGAATACAACTTTCATTAGATTAGAATTTAAACTTTCCTACTTGTGTTTATGCTTTGTGTAAGAGTTTAATGGGAAAACTATTCCAAAGATGATCTAAAACATCATTATGAAAGTTTAGGAAAATACTTCACGTTCCAGATAAGCTCTTAGTTAGTGAAGAATGCAGCTGTCAAAGATTATTTTCAATTAATTTTCATGTTGTGCACATGTTTACAAGTAGTCCAATTGTTTGTACTTTGGTCAGGTAAGAAGGTACTGTTCTGCATCATTCTAGGTCTTATAAAAATACCTCCTGGTGGACCCTAACTGTTTGTCTGAACTGAAATAGATAAGTTCATGGCTGCAGTTTACAGATGGTTTTGAGCCTAGAAATTTCTGGAAAAATGGCATCTGTTATAATAGTTATATGCTTGCATTCCTTAAAGCTTAGTCTTTTATATAGATCTAAACTATAAAATGAACTATAAAACATTTGAAACTTGCTGGAACTACATACAAGTCTAGATGGCTTTGGTCACCTATAGTACCAAAAAATCACGCACCTTCAAGTTTTCTGCAACATCTAATACTTTTAGTAGCATCCCTTTGTTAATTTTGGCTTTGGTACCTTCATAAAGGCCCATGAAGCTATCCAGAGAGGGGCTTACTGTGATATTCTTCACCCCCCTTTAATAAGAATTGTAGCAAACATCTACCCTCAAATACATTTAAGTTTGTTTTATTGCAATTTGTTCCCCCCCCAACTCGTTGAGAATGTTTATAAGAATAGATTTTCGATTAAATTAGACTGTTTATTGAAACAAAATCATAGCAGGATTTACTAGTATAATCAGATCTCAGTGTTCTTAAATATAATACATACAGCTTGCATGCTTTCCTATAAAAAATATAAAAAGTTTCCCCCAAACCAAATAATGACTTTTTGATTGTTTTTATTAGAAGGCTTATCATGCAGAATGGTAAAAAAAAAAAATAATCTTCTTTTTGTATGGTGGAAGTACAGTGCAAGGAGTGGCAGGTTCTTTGATGGAAATGGACAAGTAACCCATTGAGAAACAGTCATCTAATACAGTAATTGGTGAACAGACAAAGATCCCAATGAGGAATGCACCTCAATATACATTTTTCTTCCCAAAAGAAAAATTAAAAATGTGATAAATGGGGTATTATAAAGGTGACCGATCACGGGAAGACAGAAGTGGTAACTCCACAGGTAACATTCTTGGTTGTCATACTCCTGGTGCCCTGGCAGAAGTGCTACTGCTGTGGTTTGAGAAATGGAAGCTGAAAGTCTGACGAGCCATATTTCCAGCTGAAATATAGAAACTTACATGTTTAAAAATGTATTTATAAAAATATGATATAGTTTTCCAAATAAGGTAATTTGGGAGATGGACTTAGAATGAGTATGAAGATTTTCTTAATTTGTTCTCTATGAGCTACAAAATTTCATACATGAAAAAAATGTAGTTCTCGGAATAGCACAGGGATTGTAGAAGATTTTACCAGTAAAACATCTGATTGCAGTTTAGTTTTAACAACAAAGTTCAGCAATAACTTTTAATTTAAAGATTTTTCAATTTGGCAGTTACTTATGCTGCCGAATTCCTGAGGATTTCCTTTAAAAAGGCTGTCCAGAACACCAGGTGTATTGTCATCTCTGCTTTCTACCCTCTTCTTCCTTTGCTATTTGGTGCTGTGACAGCCCCCTCTCAGGTTGCACTGGGAATGGGAAGCAACCACCCAGATGCTAAGTGGAGCCTTCGCTATCTCAGCTACAAGGCAGAAAAGGACTACAAGGTAGAAGAATCTGATAGGGCTCCCGTTGCTTGAAAGAAGACATCAGAACAACGAGTCTTCTGTAAAAGAATAGATAGTTGAAATACAAATGAAAAGAGCACGTGGAATAAGTATTGCTAGTACTACAACTGCCCTGCCAGACCCATAGCTAGTTCTTTTGTTCCCCACTACCACAACCGACGTGCACCATCAGTCATGCTTCTCCATTAGTAGCTGCTTCCATTGCCTGAAGATGAGGGAGAGGGTCGACAGTACAATGGTGATTACGGGGAGGAGTGCTGTTGTCTTTTCAACTTACTCCATCAAAAGGATTGTTGCTGATTTTGCTATCAGACCAGTTCCCTGCTGCAGGGGTAACTGTCTGGCTGGTACCCCAAGGTGGCACCATGCTGGCTGCCACCAGCCACTTGCTCATGCCCCTCTCCAAGTGGGGCAGGGAGAAAATGAGATCAAAAAGCTCATGGGTTGAGGAAATTACATACCAGTTACTGTCACAGGCAAAACAGGCTTGACTTTGGAAAAGTTATTTTAACACATTGCCAGTTAAATAGCTGGATGGTACAGAACACAAAAAGCACACCACCTTACCTGGCCCCCTTCATTTCTGACTCCTCTGGGCAGTGCAGGGGGCAAGGAATGAGGGCTCACAGCCCATCCATAGCAGTGTGTCCCACATGGGGCATTTTGCCGGTTCTTAAAGCCACTTTCAGGGGCAAGTGCCTGCCGGGTCTGGCAGGGTAGTCCCCACCTCTTCCATGGAGTCCACCTCTGCAGCCCTATTGACAAAACCCTGCCACATAAACCCAGCACATTCCACCCTTTGCCCCATGTGAAACACATTTAAGATCTGTTGTTAAAACACACGTTAATCGTGGTCATCACGAGCTTCACTTGCATCAACAAAGAACTCATCACATCAGAACCAAAGCAACCTGATCACAGAACCAGCCAGCATGGTCAATTTACACATGTGGTAAATCTGCACCCCTCATCTCTCCACAGCTGTACAATAGCAAAAAGTTCCCCACAGTTATTTCATGCTCTGGCAACACCCAGTGCAAGTGTTGCTTGTTACCTTTCCAATTTCTGCTCTTACCTGAGATTGCTGGAGCCCTCATGTGAGAGCCAGAAAGGGCCAGGGCTCGCCCTGCAGGGCTGCTGGAGGAGCTGAGGCAAAGCAGCTCATCGGTCAGGAGCCTGCCTTGCCCTCTCCTGCTCTGCCAGGCATGTTCCAGAGGACTGCAGCTTCTTCTGGGCTCATCTTCCTCCTCAGGTATCCCACCTAAGCTGCAGTGTGGAGGTCTCCTCTGGCATAGGCCTCTCTGTGGGCTGCAGGTAAGCACCTATCCCCTTGTGGCCTGTCCACAGGTTGCAGGGGAAGCTCTGCTCTGATGCCTTGAGCATCTCATTTTCCCCTCTTTCTTCTCCTATTTTGGTAGGCTTTTGCAGGGCTGTTTCTCACAGTTCTTTCCTCACTGATGTGCAATGTTTAGCCCTTTGTTAAGGCTGTTTCCCCAGTATTGAGTTGGCTGGGACAGGCTGTGGCCAGCGCCAACCTCGGACAGCTAGGCCAGCCCCGCGCCCACTGCCAGCCCCCGCCCACCTATGCCGCATCGTGTCAGCTTCCCTTCTGCTGCCTTTCTTGCTGTAGCTGTTCTCCTCCCTTGGTGGTGGGGTTAGGAAAGCACTGAGCCCTAGGAGGCTGAGAATGGTAAGGGTGCTGCCTCTCCTAACATGGCGGATGATGTGTGAAGTGCCAGTGTTTATTGCCACGTAGATCCCAGGAGGGAGTCCTTTCTGGGTATCGGTACACTGGAACCAAGGTTTAAATGATTGTTCTTAATGATTTTAACGTGGCTGGCTAGGGAAGACTAGGCATGAAAACTCGAACTCTCTTGTCTGTGAAAGTGCTATGGTGAGAACCTAGAAAGTGTTTTTCTGAGACTTCTTATTTTGGAAATGCATCTGTTCATTTTGGAAGTAATCTCTTTCTGAAGAGGCTTGCTAGAAAAGAAGACAGGAGACTGTTGAAAGAGTCTGTTGACTTTAGAGTTTGTCACCTGGGAACTTCTGTCTCTTCTGTTTCACTCTCATGGAGCAGAGTTTGCAGTGGTCTGATCAGGAATTATGATTCATTGTTCATAAAAGATGTGGAGTGAATGGTTCTTTAATTCAGGCAGCTGTCATGATCTGGATTATTTACTATCTACAAGAATGCAAATTCCCACTTTTACTCTGGCTCCTCCTCTGATTTCTAACTATTTAAAGACAATGTACGTGTCTCTGTATTGTCCAGTTACACTTGGATGTGCAGAGATGTTGAGACCTAAATAGGATGTGTTGAAAATGTTTTTTTGTTTCATTTTATTTTTATTAACAGACTGCTACTGAAGACACCTCGCTAGTAAGCGGAGTAGGAAAAAAAAAATATATTTTCTTGTGTTTTGGTTATTTAGCCCCTGATATGAGAACTGAGATATATTCAGTCTTGCTGCAAGTGTCCCAGAAATCACAAGAAATACATTATTTGGTGTGGTGTATATAATAAGGAGGCTACTAAATCTGATAATAACTTGCTTAATTAAAACAAATTATCTGTGCAGTTTTATGGCCCTCATTACTGCACAGCGTTATTATATTCCCTCCTTATGTTCAAAAGTGGAAAACAACTTATTCTTTTATTTGATACATAGATGATACTTACTAAACTATCAGGTAAGGCTGGATCATGTAGTAGTTTTCCACATCTAGCTGTAGCAGAATAGTTGGGCTGCTCCTGTTTTTTCAGGCAGCAAGTTCTGTGAAGGTTCAGGTTTGTGTCTGCTTTCCAGGGACACTGGTTAGCCAGCAAGGAGACCACTGAGGTGAAATTTAGTTGGGGTGTGTGTGGTCTAAAGTCACGGTGGGAGGGCTGAATTGAGATCCATTATGTAAAGCTTTCAAAGTTAGCAAAACTTGACCTAAAACTAAAAAACTAAAATGTACGTTAGTAAGAGCAGTGTTTGCATTGCTGAGCAGATAGGTTGCTGAATTGGAGTAATCCAGAGTGTCCTCAGGGTCTGGCAGCCAGTGATGGTCTGTTTGCATGTTGCCATGTGGTGCCAGAATGGTCAGATTTGCGCTTAGTAGCTGCAGAGGGTGGTGGTGAGCTACCCATGAGATGAGTTGGATATTCAAAAATACCTGCCTCTTTTCTTTCAGCAGTAACCCCTAGGATCTGAAACAAGGTTGATATGTTCATTGTGCTATTGTACCAAAAATAGGCAAATGTTGTAGAGAGCAGCTAAAAACAAAAGAATATTTTTCCTTCTCAACATAAAAAATGTATATAATCTGAGATTTGTAATAAACTCCTTGGGTTCTTTGCTTCTGAAATACTCTTGTGCTCTGTAATATCTTGTTCATATTGTACTCTGTAAACTGAATATAACCCTAAGTTTGAGTCATCAGTTTTCTTCCCTATGATACGTATACTTATTTAATACTACTTTCATGGTGACTTTCATAGCATGAAGATGTGAATGGATTAGCAGCAATTTGTTTCACCTGTCTGTAGCTGATTTTCTCTGAAGTTTCATTAAAGCACTATCATGGTTTAAAAATAGAATGTGACAGAATTACTCCAACTTTAATTATGTAATATAATGTGTCAGAAGCTTTTCTTTTTAATGTTACAATTACTTCAAAACAATTCAAACTATCTGCTTTTCCACTGTGAGTTTTGCACTGTTCTTATTGGAATGTATACATCTCAAAAGCTCTACATCTGTATGTAGATTAGCTGCAGTACTCCTGTTGTCCTTGTTTCTTCTCTGTGGTGAAATTAAAAAAAAAAAAAGCCACATTTAGTAAACTCTTAAATGAGCTTTTTATTGTCGCTCACTGTGTATGTAGCAGTAAAGAGCAGACTGGAGCAGCTGGATTATCTGCAGTGCTCTACCAATTGCACTGCATGACATGGGTGACTTCCCGCTCACAGCAGCTAGCAGCAGGGTGGTTTTCAACACCCAATTCCATTAGAATTCTGGAGAGGAAAAGTTTTGTTTCCCTCCACCCACACTCAAAGAAAAGTATAAATTCTTGATAGTATATTGTCAGCTGGGCCGCTCTCTATGTGGAAACAATATCAGAAGCTGTTTTTCAGTGTTTAACTGCTGAACGCATGCAGTAATTCCACCTAAGCATATGTCGATGTTCTAAACTTAAGACAAAATAGAAAACCATTTATTTACCCCTTTAGTGACATGTTAACAGTTTCTTTGGAAAATTGGATTGCGAAGAGTTTTCAGCTTGTTAACGGAATGGAAACTATGCTTCAAAACAGAATTTACTTGCTGCATCACCGGTTTAGAACAGTGAACCATTTATTTAGGCACCAAATTATTATTTCCTTCTGAGTGTGTGTTTTAACATGTGTATGCTTATATACACTGTTGCTTGAAATGAAAAAGGCTTACAGTGTGGCTGAGGCCAGAGGCCCCCCCGGGCCTATCCCCTCCCCTCCCGAGAGGGCCCAGGCCGTGTCCAGGTGGCTTTGGGAGACCTCCAAGGAGGAGACTCCACAGCCTCTGTGGGCAACCTGTGCCAGGGCTCTGATACCCACACAGCACAGAAGTGCCTCCTGGTGCTCAGAGGGAGCCTCCTGTGCTCCGGTTTGTGCCACTGCCTCTGGGCCTGGCCCTGGGCACTGCTGAGCAGAGCTTGGCTCCGTCCTCTGTGTACCCTGCCTTCAGGGATTTGTAGACATTGGTGAGATTCCTCCTTTCCTTCCTTCTCCAGGCTGAGCAGTCCCAGCTCTCAGCCTCTCCTCACAGGAGAGGAGCTTCCATCCCTTCATCATCTTTGTGGCCCTCTGCCCAACTCTCTACAGCATGTCCAGGTCTCTCTTGAACTGAGGGCCTCAGAACTCCACACAGGATGCCAGGTGTGGCCTCATCAGAGAGACCTCCTGAAGCAGGGGGGGAAGCTTACTAAGTCATCCAGGTGAATTTAATATTTAAATACATAGTCTCTAAACAAACAGCACCGTATATTATATTGTCTTAAATTTATTGATTGACTTGGTGTGATTTCTTTCCGACATGTTTATGTGGTTTTTACTGCCCAATTTCACTAGAGCTCTTACTGTGAAAGTTCAGGTGCAGCTTTAAGCACAGTTCTGTGTTTCTCCAAAACTTGCAGGTACTTCAAAAGTTATCACCTTGCTTTTTCATCCCTTCTGTCCATATTACTTCCTTCAGCCTTGTCCTAACTGTCATTTTGTAGTTGTTACTCTACTTCTTTTTGGCATCTTTGTAAAATGGTAAGGTGGACAGGTGCAGCAAAACCTTTACTTGCAAAGCTGCACAGATTTTTCATGAAGCAGTGGTCTTTTTATATTACTTTATTGTCCAGATGGCTAAGTATATGGTAGAACAGAATTAATGGATGTTGAGGAAATCCACCTCCGTGTGGAACAGTAGTAGCATTGGCAACCAGTCAAAAAACCCTCAGAAAAGTTGCAGCTGAAGGACACACTGTTGAATACACAGATAATGATATGTTGCTGAACTCAAGAAGCAAACACAGAAGATGCATTATTGTATGGAATGATTAGATGACTGACTAATGAGGCTTGAGGTGCAAGGAAATCGGCTACAAAAGCAATTAAATAAGCACCTGTCATTCTAATGTACACTGTAACAGCACTAAACTCTTACTATGTTTAGTTTTCTTCATAATTACCACTAAGTTTTGTAAACTTATCTAAAGTTAGTTAGAGGTGTCAAGGTTTTGATTTTAATGCCATTTTACATTTTTGCGATGGTTTTAAGAAATTCACAGGAAGAATTAAGTTGGGAAAGCAAAGCCTCATTCAAGTATGAGGCAAACCAGTAGAGGAAAAAATCCTGTATTAAACAGATTGTTGTGGTGAAAGTGTGGGAGCAAATACTCTTTTTTTTTTTTTTTTTTTTGGCAGGAGGTGTGACAGCACGTTGTAATACTTGTCACTGCCTGCAGTTTTCATTAGTTACTTTGGATATTCAAACCAGTATGATACCGTATTGATACTGATGGATCAGAAGATTTTACTGGAGGCTTCCGTGGTTAAATGATATTATGCCAGTTATGATAACATACACCAAGATTTTACCCTTGCGTGGTGAGGGAAGGGAGTTGCATAGACTTCTGCACTGACGAGGAGGATTTGTCCTGCAGGAGGGAATGGACATGAATATTTCACTTGGTTTCCTTTTGAGTGCACTTTCAAGTTATTTGTTAAAACATTTTGTGTGTAGTTCCATGCAGTGGAAGTAAAAACTTTGTACTTCCACTAGGTAATTCTGGGGAAGTCTCTCAAGGTCAGGTGGTGACTTTAAGGCAGTCTTGATGCAAAGTTGAAATGCACACAATATTTTAGGAGCAAAGCCTGGTTTGCTGATAATGTTCCTAAAAGGTGATCTTCAGCTCTTTTTAGTGAATCTCTAGTAACCTTTTTCTGGGTAGAGGTACTGGATGTGTCACTAATTTATTATTTCCTGATAACTGTGTGCAACTAAGTGAGGCTTGTTTAATAACATGGTGATTTGCAGTCATACACTCCAGTTGTAGCATGTAGGAAGAGGGGCTGAGCTAGGTATTTGGGTGGTTTATCTCCTTTGTAACCAGCTGGAAGTGAAGAAGTCAGTGTGTGGGTGTTTCCTTAAGAAAAAAAAGCACTTCTTAGCACAGTTAACAACACCGAAAGCTACAGAACACAGTGCTTGGTCTATAAAGATGGACAACATGAATCGTGTTAATTTCTCATTTGCCTCATTAAAGTTAGATTAAAAGATCCCCCTTACACTTGGAGCTTACAATATGTACTGCAGCCTAAAGTGCAGCCCAATTCCCTTTTTCTTAACAGACCAAGAGTTCTGGATTGTTGATCTGAAAGAGCTTTATTATGAAGTGACATACCTGGGTTTAGAGACAGAGGTGAAATTGGTACATCTGAAATGAATCAATAATATATAAGGACTGATACTAGCTTTGCCTCATGAGTTGGTCTCAAGCAGAAGCAAGCAACAACAACAGAAGATTCTTAAGGTGGAAAGTTAAATATTTAATAGAAGCCTCTGTGTTCTATGTTCTCCTTTTGCTATATTCATGGAAATATGTTTTGGAGCTGAAGGAAAATATTATTTGTATTATAGCAGAGTCAGAAAGTGTGTATTTGATTGAGACATGAAAATGCTAGACTTGGTAAAAAGGCATGAGAGAAAATTCCTGGATTAGCCTTAAAATCTTGCTGTTATCATCCCTTTTTGTTTAGGTATGCTGAGTCTCATTCTGTTTTTCATTTGGGATTTGTCTGTAACAACCCTTCCTTTCTTTCTTCTTCATAATGAGGTGGGTAGCCAGGTAGCAGTACGGGGTTGATGCTTTCCCAGTAGCACTTTTATTTTCAAGCCTTCTGAAACTTATCCCCAGTCAGTTATGACACAGCAGATGTAACACAATTTTTGTGCTGCCTTCTGTCACAAATTTTTTTTGTCAGCCTCCTGGGTACAAAAATAGAATTTGATTTTCTCTGTTCTAAGCAAAGCAGGAGCTGGATGTTACACGAAGGAAGGGGCTTAGAGCAGAATGGATCTGTGGGTGAAAACATCAGAAATTAGTAGGAAAACACTAAACTTAAGTATTTTCTTCTCTCACCCTGGAGGATGTAGTTACAACTATATGGAATGTTTGAGACTTTCATTATCTGGCTTGTTGGTAATAAGTGAAGGTGGAAACATGCCTCTGTGGTTGCCATTGCATGTAGTGCAGTGCTGTTGCAAGCGTGTCCCAGACTGATGATCATCCAGACTATGTAGATGTTGTTTCAAGGCTTTGATACTCAGCTGAAAGCAAGAATTAATTACAGATTCAGATCTTTTGTTCCTAAAGAAAATTCAAGTCATTACAGAGCTTCATGTTTTTCTCTTTTGAGGACTGAAATGTTTTAAAGTAAGTTTTGATGTTTGCATCTATTGTCCATCTCATAAACACAGAGTAAGGACTCATCTAGTTTATGTGGACTCAGGGTTTTAATCACATAGGCTTATGAACCCTGCTTTATTGGGCACTCTGCATGCATTTGAGTCTCAGATAAGTGAAATACTTCATTCTCACTATAGATCTGTGAGAAAGTCTGTGGTAGGTTTCTCTTGTAAGAACTTCTCATGTGGAAAAGCTATTACAGGGATTTGCAAGCTTTTTTCTTCCTGTGTCTTGTTTCACTAACTTTGAAAGTGTGTTCAGTGACTGAAGGAGAAGTGGGCATATCCTGATCACAGCTATGTCTTTCTTTGGATTCAAGTCAGGAATCTCTGCCTAATTATTCTTGTGCTTTAAATGAGAGGCGGTTATATATACACGTGTATGCACATCCATACATATGTTCATGCTGGTTTTTTCCTTCTTGTTCAGAGCTTGGAAAAAAATAAGATCAATATTTGAAAACAGAATGCTACCAAATGCAGCTGAATAACCACTTCATCAAAAATTGGTTTCTGTAAGAAGAAAAATGTAGCCCCGAAGCTTGGGAGATTAACAGTGGAGCAGTTGCTTCTTCTGCTTCGCCCACTGAGGCAGAGGAGGGATTCATCCTGGGTTTCTTAACTCCTGAATGAGCGCTCTGACCATTGCACAGATATAGGGAGTTATTTTGGGGCAGCTGAGTTTTGAAAGCCTCTTGCACTGGGGAAAAACATGGACCAGAGAATGGGAGGCTGTTGGGGTATCAGTACAAGCTCAGAAAGGGGAATTTAGTAGACAAATGCATGACAGATGTTAAAAAAACATTTATTTGTAAATCTAATGTATACATAGGATTATAGCTGCTACTTAGCATGTTGTTGCTAAAATACCAAAACAGGAAGGAGTTGCATGACCTCTTGTGTCTTAATTTCTGCTTATACTAGAATATAAGAAAGTTAGGAATGATACTGTGCATGTTAAAGTTGCAGGTTGTTTTTCTCCAGCTTATTGTTAGTGAAGTAGTTGATTGAGTAAGTAGGAGGACAGACTGAATCAACCTTCAAGAAATGCTCAAATAAACAAGTTGAGGATGGTGTGTGTGTGGGAAGACACAGAAAAGCTACATACTCATTTATAGATGTTAATGGCTTTCAAAGTTTCCTAATTCCTTTTTGACTCAGTCTTCTGTAGCAGTTGTGTAAATTACTTCTAATGATGCAGTATTGCTGGAGAGTTCTGGTTTTCTTTTGCAGTGTGTCATTATTACTTGGGGGGATAACTATATTGTTTGATCTGTATAGAGGATGTTAAAGAAAAGGAGAATTCAAATCAGATGAGAAGGAAACTTAAACCTTTGCTACCGTTTTCTTTAGAAAGTTAAATTGTAGCTCTGCAAAGTGAACTAAATGGAACATCTGTGAGTTCTTGTTTTCATTCTTCAAGATTTGATTCTCTTTGGTTTCCGCGTGTCTTAGAGATGCATATTTGTCTTGATCCTCCTTCCACTGCCTGTTAACTTCAGTGGTGTTGAGCAAAGCCTCTTATGAGAAGAAAAATAAAAAAAACCTGAGCTTAACATTCTCTAAAAATACTGGATACTGCAGGTTGGGCAGCACATGTTGGTGTAAACATCGGCAGAGTTCAAAGGCCAGTGTGAAGTTGTGATGCACAGACAACCTATCTTCTGCTTGTGGTAAATGGGAAGAAAGCAAGAACTGTGAAACAAGGTTATATTTTATTTCTATTACTGGTAGTGTACAATAAATGAACCCTTAGTAGTTATGATACTGATACTCAAGTTTATATTGAAATTCTGAAATCTGTAGCCCAGAAAAAGAAGAAAATAGCTTATAGGATTAAATTTGGTACTTCACTGTTTTAAATCTAAAAGAATTTGTGGCTTCAGAATAACTGGTTTAGCTTTTGAACAGTTGCAGCAGATTCATTAGGCTTCTCTGCTGGCTCCAGCCCACTCCACACCAAACCCACCACATATGGGAAAACTAGGACAGGAAAAACTGGGACTAGTGTTTCTGTGCTCTGGGGGGTGTTGTGTGTTTTACATTCAGAGCTCTGGAATCATAGTAGATGGCTGCACCTCCTTGCAATCTGAAGGAGTGTATTGTGAAAGTATTTAAGTGTCTGCTGCTGCTGTTGTTGGAGAACCGCCAAATTCAGTTTTTTCCTCTGCTGTGGAACAAGTAAAAGCATCAGTCTTTAGGTATTTCTGGGATAAAGGGGGAACATTCCTACTCCACAGAATGAAGTAGAACAGTTGACAGTAACTTAAGGAATGCATATTTTTTTAATCATCCATTCATAATATATAAAGATTAAGTCTAAACTGGGAAACGTACAAACAGTTCCAGGCTCCCACACCTGCATGTGCACCTGCATGGTTTCCACTGAAAAGAGGTGAGTGCTGTAGCTGCAGTTTCTGTGGATTCTGCTGGATGCAGTCAAAAAGCCTGTATTTGACAGTAAAATGAGGTGATGAGGCTGTGTACATCTCGCTGAGCCTTATTCTAGGTATAACCCTATTCCCATCTGTAGGGCTATTGGTAACTTGCAAGCTGGTGCAAGTGAGGATACATGCAGCTTTCTCTTATTTGCATGAGTCTTTAGAAGTCTCTTGTAGCTGGAAAAGGTCAGTGTAGTTTTCCTGAAGCAAGTGATCCATATAGAGAGTTAAATGCAGTTATAACTGAAAATAATTTTTTAGATGTGAAAAGGGAAGCCTTTCCTACTAATCTTAAAAGTACTGTGATGAAAGCTTAGTTTCTCAAGACTTTAAAGATGGAGGTAAATGACTTTTTTCAGCATATCTTTATTGGGGTGAAATTCCATAACATTTTGAATTTAGTGTTAGTATGTAAGTATATTAGAACACTAACGTATAAACAACTGTATAATGTAAAGAAGTCCTTGTTAGACCATTAATCATTTCGAAGTGTACCTGAAAGACTTGCAAAATACCATGTCAATGAGTAAGTAGCTGAATGTTCTCAAAGTTTTTTAGGCTCATAACCTGTGAATAGATATGCTGGTAAGCTGTGTGTTTAGCCAGGCAGTTCTCTGCTGGTTATGCTCTTTAGGTGAGAACATCGTGATACCATCATGTACTGTATAGATAGTGCAGTGGTTCCTGTGGTGTGGTGGGAAAACACTACTGCTTACTTGCTAAGAAGTGCTGGCACCACGTGGAGGGGCTGTGAAGGGGAAGTGGTGAGGACAGAGCAGGCTGCCAGTGCTCCCACCTCTGCCTTGCTCGTTCTCAGGAACGGGGAAACAGCTGGAACCAGGTTGCGTCCAGCTTAGGTCTGCTGTTTTTTGGCTTGGTACCAATGCTGTCCCTGTGGGCACAAGGACAGTGGGGCAGGAGGAAGGGTGACAAGTGAATGCTCAGAAAATCAGTCCCTGAGGAGACTCCTGTGCTGGTGGCTTTTCTGTGCCTCCTGCCCCTGTCTGAAGGGGGAAGTTCTCCAAAAGGAGACTCTAAATTCCCTAGAGACAAAACGTTTTCTTGCAGCACAGACTCTATTAACAAGCAAGCAGATGTCATCAACCCCCTTGTATTCTAGGTGGAATACTTGAGGTACCACAGCTCTTGAAGAATGTGAAGCAGACCTCAACCCCTGAATGCCAGGCATGAATCATGCAGGCAGGGACGTGCTGCAGGAGCACTGTTTGGCTGTGTCATCTCTGACTTCCACCCAGAGATCGCATCTGAGGCAGGAATCATGGCTGGTAATATTTGGCTGCTGTCTAGTTACATTAGCCAATTGCAGAATTTGTTTCGTGGTTCCAGCTCGCTGATTTTCTTCACAGTGTATGAAGAATGCTGTCACATATTTATGCCTCGTCTTTGAGCAGTTGAGGTCTGTGCAGTGACCATAAAAAATACTGAATTTAAACCTTGTTAATCACAATGTTTGTTGTCCATATGGTTCTGCTTTGTGCAGTCAGTTTTATTTTATTAAATGCTATTTCCTAGATTCTCTTAGTTCTAGAATAATTTTAATACCGCATTTTAGAACAAAATATGCAAACTTACTCTGATTTTTAGCTTTTGTGATTTTTTTCTCCTTCTTTGGCTTTGAAGGTTTTCTGTTTGTGAAACAGGAAAAAATACTTCTAATGTTTTTGTAGAACTTCTTGAAATACATATTCAGAGAACGTGTTTGTTTGAAAATGTTTTTCTCATGATATACTGCATAATATATTTTCTTTATAGTACTTAGGCTTTTATTTTGAAAAAGTTTTCTCCCTGCAATAGAAAAAAGCAAAACATTTTTTTTAGCACCTCAAATGTTGCTTTTTTTTGTCTGACCTGCACTGACAGGGCATCCAATAGCTGACATAGGGGCTAGTATGCATGTGCGTACGTACACACCTGCTTTTTATATTTATAAAATGGCTAATTCTTGCTACATTTTCTTGTTTGTGTCCTTTTAGCTTTAGTGTTTAAATCTGGTGTAAGACAGAAAGGGGGGAAAAAAAAGTACTTCCGAAGGCGGCTGCAAAGTGATCATGAACAATACTGGCATCATGACAGTGATGCTAAGCCAGAATCTACACCTGCTTTTTTTCCAGGCACGGAGGTGCTGCCTTTTTGCCTTCACTTGATAATATCAATTTGAGTCTTATGGAACAGTCAGTAAGTCATGAAAGCAGAGACTGGTGCATGCATCATGCAGGATGTATATTTTTAGGCCATAATGTTATGCAGCTGAGAGTAGAACTAGTTTCTCCTTCCGTTACTCTTTTAAAGAATTTAACAGACAGCAGAGAAGTCATAGAAACTGAACTTACACGTTGATCAGTAAGTAATATGATACAGACTATATCTGTCAATTTGACATAATGCTGTTATATTATTCCTATAGTGCCAAGTTTGTACTTTAGGCATGTTGAAGTTGAATATTCTGTTTATAGTATATTGCATATGGTAATAATGGAAATCACAAGTTTGAGTTCTGGCAACATTACTGTCCTGTTTTGGCTGGGATGGAGTTACCTTTCTTCCTAGTAGCTGGTATGGTGCTGTGTTTTGGATGCAGGATGGAAATAATGTGTGTCACACCCTGGTGTTCCAGCTGATGCTGAGCAGGGCTTGCACAGAGCCAAGGCTGCCTCTGCTCCTGATGCTGTCCGGCCAGCGAGGAGGCTGGGGGTGCCCGAGGAGCTGGGGGGACGCGGCCAGGCCAGCTGAGCCCCGCCAGCCCCAGGGACATGCCAAACCTTGGGGTGCCGTTACGAGCCCTGGCACTGGGGCAGCTGGATGGGGTCTGCTGCCTCTCAGGGCAGCGGTCGGCTGGTGGGGAGCAACTGCATTGGGCATCACATGTTTGTTTTGTTTTTCCGTTCTTGTTACTCTGCCCTTATCTCGGCCCACGAGTTCTCGTGCTTCTTTCTCCAGTTCTCTCCCTGTCCCACTGAGGGAAGTGGGTGGGCGTGCAGTGCTGCTCTGCCTGGGGGGTTAAACTGCAGCAGTGATGGGGCTGGAAGAGTGGCTTGGCCGCTGCTTTGGGTCCAGACAGTTTTGCACCCATGTTCATGCTTGCTGCTGGTGGCTTCTATTAAAAACAGATTGCAGAACAACTTCACACTAATGCATATGCCCCTCCAGTTTTATGAAAATGGTACATTGTCAGCGCGCAGCAGGGACATTTACATCACCATGGCTAGCACCGTATTAGTCCGCGAATGAACCGACTTCATCTTTTGTGATTGATCCATCAGCTTTCATGCAGGCATAAAATTAATCCTTAAAAAATAATTAGCTCCAGTGTCCTGGCAGAATTCCAAGTGGGCAATTACATTCTGCCTACTTAAGAATACCACCTGTAGTTACAATTGGGTAAGTTGTAGTGACAGATGATTGCGTGTTTTGTGCTATGTTTTGTGTGGCTTTTTGTCCCTGTGAAGTCTGTGGTAATGCTGCAAATGTCTTGCATTGAAAGAACCTGCTGACCAAGATGGCTTATTAACATGACAAAGAAAAGGGTCTTGAAAATATTTGCCTAATATTGTGAAGATGAAAGAAAGATTTAGGTGGTCCTTGCACATTTCAGAATTCAAAGTGTTGAAGGCAGCATCTCTAAAATGCCTTCAGGAACGTGTTTATACATAGGAGAAAGCAAAACTGAACCTTGCTTGTCTTGTAGAACTCTAACTGTGGACACAGGACTGAAGTTTCAGAGTTGTTGAGAGAGCAGAGGAAAGATAACAATTCTCTTTTGACTGTAGTACTTTGGATTAAAATCTATATTATCTTATGCTTCCCTTTCTAAGTATGATGAAACATTTAAATTTTTTTTGGACAGAACTTGCAAGTTATAGGGTCTAAATTTGTTTCCGGTATGAAATAGCTTGAGAAGACGAGGAGAGAACTTGGATTTATAGATGTATGGGAAGCTCTAGATGACTTTAAAAAATAAAAATCCTTAAATAGAAGAAGATGGAACTTCATCTCCTTCCACAGTTGAAGACTGAAGTTATCTTTTGGTAAAGAAAATCATTCTGATTGAATCGGTCTGATACCTTCCAGGATTATTTAAATTTTTGTGATCTTCATGAAGGAGAGAGGAGGGGAATTTTGCATTTCATGGGCTTCATGTTTGTTATTGCCCTAGATACTCAGAAGGGCAGATATGATCTGGATATGAAGTCCTTGCTGATAATGTGCAGTCAAAGAATTTTAGAACAGGTTGGGGGGTGGGGAGGTGGAAACCACCTTGAGGGGTTTTCTTCCCTTTTCTCCTACTGGTAAAGAAAAACAGTTCTAGGAGTTCGATTAATGATGTAGAGGTATGGCATCTCTGTTACAAATTGCTGAGAGTTACCAGACCTTCTTTCTAATTCAAATCTGAAGAGCTAATACTTCTGGCATTTCCAGCTCAAATGTTTGAGAATTAAGAGTCAGTCCTTTCCAGTTCATGAAAATGACTTAAAATGTATTTGATGCTTCTGCTTTTAGAAAACTTTCTTCTGCTTCCTTCCCGATGCAGTTTAGGAGATTATGACAGAATTTACAAGCTGTTCTTGTTTCAGCTTTTCTGACTGAATTACAAGGACTCAGCATGGCATTTATATTACAGAGACTTGGAAAACATCAAATAATTTTATTGATACTGTTAATTATGAAAGTCGGGAATATTCTGCTTAGCAGAGGGGGGAGAATTTGCTCTTAAAGTTTCATTTAATCTTCTCATAGCACTCAAATTTAAAGAGGGCTGTGTAAGCTCTTAAAAACAAACTCCAGAAAATTTTGAGAATAAGATAGAGGTAGCTTAAATGGTTAATATATGTTTAGGGATTCAATTCTTGCCTTTGTTTTCACTTCTGTCTTTCAATTCTCTTTGTTTTGTTCGGTCTTTAAGCTGTAAAATCCTTCTGTATGGAAACTGTAGAGGCAGTTCTATCACATTAAATTTTCAGATTGATTATTATTTAGAAAGTGATCGGAAAAGTTGTTTTTTTAATTCTGATGTGGATCTTCAGTATAAATCCTTATACGCCTTAAAAAAGCGAACACTGAAAATCTGCATGTTTCACCCCAGGTTGCTTTACATTTTTGCTACATCTTTCTGCGCATGCACTTCTAATTTAATTAACACTGACTGCATTTAGAACAAGACCCTTGCAACTGTAAGTGTGACTTAATGACTTAATGCAATAGTAATTCATTTAGCACTTATTTTGATTTGAACTAAAAAATTTATTCCCTTTTTTCTGAACGCATAGTATTCAGAAGAAACATGGTTATTGGTGTTAGAATGCTTAATATTTCTTGGCATGACTGTGTTTTGATCGGTGAAACACTGGCTACCTGCTTGTGCAATAAAACCCCTGGGAGCTCAGTTTCCACTTTAGGAGGGTGTTGAGTTGGAGTGGAACTAAGTACCATGGGCTATCCAGAAAACCTTTACTTCTCCTCAGCCTATAGGTTAAAAGTCAAAATTTTAAGTCCTAAAGCAGTGCATTAACTGCAGAAGTCCTATTGAGTGTTTGGAACAACATCGCCACATGAAAATAGCCCATTTCTTTTAACTGAAGGAAGGACAAGTGGGGAATATCGATTGGCAGTGTGAACTACGTTTGGCTAGCAAGTAGCTGTGAATGCTAGCCAGAAGTTCTTACTCTTAGGTATATGTCCACCCACAGAGATGGATAAAATTCATACTAGATTTTAAGAAACTTTGTTTGAAAGTGGTTAAAATCCTTATCTTTTTCACTTCTGTTTTCTTAAGTTTCACTTATTATTTTTAAGTTTTCTTTTCACTTATGCTAGGATGCATCTACAGTCACTCCCCTGAAACAGCAAAGTTACTACTGGTGTGAAACCACAGCAAGTGAGGAACATCTGGAGGCTGGAACTTCTTAGGTAAACCCTTCTGGAGCACACACAGGAGTCACTTACATAATGGAAACATCCTATAATTTTTACTGTGCCGTTTTTCCCTTGTTGCCACGGTAACCGATCATGAATTGTTCATAGTAAGTGACCTTGTCACTGCTTTTATGTACGCTGTGAGTTATTGTGCAGAAGATATTTATAGAGGTGAAGTACGACTGCCTGAAGACAAGCAGGTTTTGTTTTATTTATTTTTTTCCTGTAGAATAAGAGGCTAAAAACCATAAGAGGAAAATGCTAACATTTGTCTGCAGAATAAATCTTGCTGTTAGTCAGATAGGGACAAATACAGCTGGTAAGTCATAAAGCAGCTGGATGAAAAGTGGTCAGCTCAGCCTCCTGTATGTGTTGTTTTCAGCTGATATACTTCTGGCCTAGACTTGGATATATTTAGATATACTTTACTGTGTTTGATACTTCCATGAGGTAACAGAATAGCCAGCATTTTTGTTCAGCTATCAACTGCATTGATTCACATGTGCTAATGTAGAAGTTTAAAAAAAATAGACAGGAACTACTGCTTGTTCTCTGTTTTTTCCCTGCCATTCCATATAGAAGCTAATTAAAATAAAAACTCTGCAAACGTTTTAAGTAGTGATAATAAACTGATGGCGAAACTTAAGTGGTAAGGATGGAACAAACATAACAGGAGGGACAAAACAATGGTCTTTTTCTCCCAAAATAGAGAACCCATCAACTCAAGAGGAGGAAACGTGGCAGTTTTATAGCTTAAAATAGGAGCATTGAGTATAGCTCAAAGATCTGCAATCTGTAAACTTGAAATATGTTAGTTTGATGGATTAAGCTTTGTAGTTATCATCACAATGCTTAACTTTCAGGTAACTCAGTGTTAAGTCATTGAGCTGCATAGGAGATAAAATGAAAAATACTAGTTCAGATAGGGAAAATAATATGAAAAATGTCTGAGAGCCAAGCAAGGCTGCATAGCCACTTTGCATTCAAGAAGAAAATAGGATTTTTTTTAGTAACCCTAGTAATTCTCTTCCAAGTTGTTCTTCTAATGTTGAGAAAGATGAGGTAATATCTTCAGAATTCATTGTGCTGTAAGGATGAAATTCCCGTTTGCCATATCATTACAACTGAGGTACACCTGGGTGTCAGAGCTGTGCCTGCATGTGCGCACTTGGTCGTCGCTCCCCTGAGTGGTTCAGGAGTCCCCTGGCTGGCCTCTGCACACTGGGGACAGGGACAGCTGGGACAAGGTGGCTGAAGCCTCCCAGCAAGCCCATGGTGTTTTCTACAAGAACCCTTCAGGTATAGAATTTGCGCAGTCTCCTGCAGCTCCTGCTGTGTGTAGACCAGTACTGGGCACTACTTGTGTGCTCCTGACGTGTCAGTTACTTCCTTGGGCAGAGCACGTCGTGGTGTAGAGTTTTCTGTACTTTACACAGATACTTTGCAAGAGTCACTAGAACCTGCTCTTGCAGACTCAGGAATGGTCGTGTAGGATGGTTAACGTAACTGGCAGATGTTGTATGTTGCTTAAGATAATGAATATCTGTGGGTCATTCAAATGCTGGAGCAGTCCTTATCGGACCAGTGCTCAGCGGGGTTGTAGAGTTGAGCAGAACAACAGCTCAGGGAGCCTGACCCGATTCAACTCAAGATGTCATTGCAGGGACCCTCATGGTGCGGATACCCATCCCCAGCTGGGTACCGAGTAATCATCCTGTTCCAGAGATTCAATTTCTCACGTGAACATCATGCAAAAGATCTGAATGTTACTTTTTTTTAAACTTACACTTTTCCCATGGGTGTCTTTGGCAACAGAAGCAGGTTTATTTCCATGTAGTAGCCAGAAGGAATTTTGTGATCAGCTAATGTCATAAGACATCTGTCATGCCTCTGGAATTACCCATTAATAAAGGAACATGCATGTTTTACAAATTACATATTGGCTAACTCCAGATGAATAGTGGTATAGCACTGAGTCCATCAGTAGAAGAGCCCAGATTTTACATAATGCAAGAAGACAATAAGCAAAACTGCGGAAGAGGTTGCCTTGTGAATTTTGCATGTGAAACATCAAGTGCTCAATTGGACTAAATGATACAGCAGTGCAACTCTGCGCCATTTAAGCTGTCATTTTTAAATGGCTGGGAACAGTAATCTCATGGGAGGGGATAGTCTAGTATGTCCTCCTATTCATTATTCACTTACAATGTTTTTTCCCTATGTCATAGGGATATCATAAATAGACTAACCCGACCAGCCTGAGACTCAATTAAATATAAACAAAAATAATATTTCTTCCAAATGTACTTCCACTTAATGCACCATCAGGCTAGTCTAATTTGATGCAAATGCTACTCTGCTTATATTTAGCGTATCAAACCAGCCTGTTTTGTATTTCCAGAACTCACTGCTTCCTGGAGATCTAGCCCATGATGTAGATATAGCTACCATATGTTAAGCAAGTACTAGATCATTCTCACCGAAGATACAGTTTCGTATTAGTGGGGATAAGGACAGGTGATAGAAACCAATGCCTTTTGGGATGATGTGAAGGACGTGCCCTTGAGAATCTGGGTGGTGCACCATACCCAGGTAAGGAAATACTAGCTGTCCTTCCTGGATAATGCCAAGGCAACAGTTTTATTTTCTCTTCCTTCATTTTGACCTCATTGCTTTCTTCCCCAGAAGTCAGTATCTGTAGTAAAATCCTTCATTTTAGAGAACTGAACTTGGTAATACAGAGTTCTGTCGTAATCATAGAATCATTAGGGTTGGAAAAGACCTTCAAGATCATCTGGTCCATCCCCCTACTACCAATGTCATCCACTAAACCATGTCCCTAAGGACCAGGTCCAGCCTTTCCTTGAACGCCCCCAGGGACGGTGACTCCACCACCTCCCTGGGTATCCCGTTCCAAGACCTGACTACTCTTTCTGGGAAGAAATGTCTCCTAATTTCTAACCTAAACATCCCCTGGTGCAACTTGAGCCACCTGTGAGAAGCAGCTGAGCCTGGTTTCCTTACAGCTTAACTTGTTGGCTTTTCAACAGTAGTTTGAAATACCTCTAGGCATGCTACTTTACATTCTTCAAGGCTGCTCCTGAAATACTTATTGCCTTTGAAAGTCAAATTAAAGGTTTGTTTCATTTAAGTTGTATAGCTGGATGAGATTAAGCAAAGTGCCCTACTTGCACACAGCAATCTATATGAAATGTTTTTTGATCGTATTCATGCTTATCTAAAATACACCTCTAATTTCTTTTCAGGATCCCAGCTTATTCAGCTCTTTACCATAATGGTTCATTAGCCTCCTAGGCTTTTTCTTAGGAGTTGCAGTCAATCTCCTATCTCTGCTGCTTTATATTAAATCACTTTGATTTCCTAAATGTAGTAAGGAGAGAGAGCAAGCAAGAATCATGGAAAGAGGAGTTATTCCGGGTAGATACCTTATTTCTGTTTCACAGCATACTTCCAGTATTGCAAGGTTTTTTGCCCCTGGCTGCAACTCTGCCAAATATATCAAATATTCCCAGTTCCTAAAGAAGGATTTAAGTACGTGCAGCTGATATCATGTTGGTTCTCATTTATTTTGAGATCAATCGGACTTTACCTATTCTTGGCGATATCCACATGTAAAAACACCTCACTGGACCACGTGGCAGCGTTCCACTCTAAATCTGGTTGAAAAGCCAATAGTTACTCATTCAAACACCTCCCTGAGTGCATGTAACTGAAGTGTAAAATCTCTTCTGTAGCATACATAGTCTTAGAACATGCTTTCTAGCCCTTTGGTGATATGATGTTTTGGCTCTGGTTGCAGGTGCAGATAGCTTAAACTTCTTTGAACCATGTTCATAAGTGGACTGAAATTTTTGTGGTCAATCTCCGTCCTTGGTAAATTCAAGAGAGAAATTGCAGCCCATGGGGCTGAATTTCTCTTTTTGGCTTCAATCAAATGAAGTCCCGTATCTTCTCCAGTGTTCTTGTGATCTGATCTCAAAGATCAAGTTGTTATCTCTTGAGAGGTATTTGCTGTTCCTCTCTGCAGCTGTCAATGTTGCACTGGTATGTACTGTGTATAGTACAAAAATGCCACTACAAAAATGTAGTGGGTGCCCCCCCAAAGGTGGCCTTTGCGGTGTGCAAGCACCATGTAGTGGTGTAGCCATGAAGCCAAAGCAGAACACCAAGGGCTGTTGTGATGAATGTTAGCTCCATCGTGGCGAGTACAGCAACTTAAGAAGTGATTTAAAAAAGATTGTGTTGTTTTTTCTTTTGAATGTGCAATTTGCCATTTTATTTTCTATGTACTGTTTTACCATTATGATTTCAGTGTTCGAGCATGGTGATCTCGTCCGTAATTTCAGAGGGACTGTTGTATTTGAGCAATGATCCACTGATGTTATCTAAGCAAAGAAAAAAATGAGCAAGATTTTTTTTTTCAAAAATGGTTATCTTCAATTTTAATGAGTTTACCATTAACGTGGGGTGATATATTCTTTCTTAAAAAAGAATATCCCTATAAAAAACAATGTAAGTGTTCAAGAATATTGCTGACCTCTTAATTACCCACTTCCATGAAATCTCGTATTAACCCTGCTCTAGAGAGTTTTAATAGCATTACACTGAAATGCATTTTAATGAAAAGCAAGGCTTATTTCTGCTAACTGATACTTAATCTTTTTTAATACTTTCTTAGCAACTATAATTTTGAACTAAAAGGCAGCTCTAGGCTATAGGACACTTCTGCAGTACCCACTGAACCATACTGCTGAGAGATGGGGGACATCATATGTGTCCTGCTGGTTGCAAGATCTGGGATCTTCAGTGTGGGAAACAAGACCAAATACAAGTTGAACAATAATACAAACTATATGGGATGGAGGTGGTAAATGGTTTTGAAGGATTATGAAATGTTTTGTGTATTTTGTGATGTGCAAAACCTTCCATGGCAGCACACAATAATTTACTTGTAGCACATAAACCATGAAATACTGGCTGCTCAGATCAGGATTAATTTCTTCCTTGTAGGTAGAGGGTTTGCCAAAAAGACATTTTTGCTCTGCTGAAGTAGTCTGGTTAATGAATGGTGGCCTGCTGTACTTTATTGTTTCTGTTTCAGATTGGTAAAAATTTGAGTTCAACTTGCAGTCTTTCCGTTGTTACTTCCAGTATGTATATTCTTAAAGCTGTTCACCTTGAAATTACGTTTCTTAATCATCAGTGTAAGAGTGCAACAGACTTCACCCCACATTAGTGTACAACTGTAATTTTGTTTTCAGAAAATGTAATTGTGAGGCTATCACCCTGAAAGTATAAGAAAACAGTGGTGGTATTGGTATTGGCTTACGCACAGTGGTTGTTTGAGAAGCCAACGGCTTCCTTAGCGCGCAGCAAAAAGCAAATGTCTTTGGTGTGGGCAAAGGATTGTTGATACTTTGACGCTGATCAATTTCTTGTTCTCTTTTTTCATGTTTGTATGTTGTTATAAAAACATGCACTAAAAAATTAACTGATGGGAAACCAATTCTTTTACTGTTGAGAGTCTAATCTGTATGTGTTCTTAATTCCCATTCCTTTGATGTATCAGCTTTCAGAGCTGTGAATCATAGAGATGAAGAGATGACAGCTGAGTAAGACACAAAAGAAAGTGTTGCCGTTGAAATGAAATAATCATTTTATGGAAACTTCCTCTTACAATAGAAAATGGAGATGAATGAGCACAGAATCTCTTATTAACTCAAATTAACTTTGAGTCTGTCCATATTAGTCAGCTTTTCACAGGAGGCAACAGTTAAATAGTTTCTCATCTGTCATTGTGCTGTCTCTACAGGATATTCAGAGAGGAATACTGAAATATGTGAAGGATCTAAATTTTATAAGTTTTCTAGTTGGAAAAAAAGTGCTCTGTGCTTATTCTGTTTTCCTCAAAAATAGGAGGAAGTATCCAAAAATAGGAGGAAGTATCCAAATTAGGGGATCAGCAGAGGTAAAATATAGTAAGGATCAAAGCCATAATAGTGATTCTCAGGGCTTTTAACAGTAACGTTTCATTTCTGAAGTGATAATGGAAAATATGTAAGTTATAAACTGATTAAGAGCCTGTGTTTAATCTACTGAATACTATTGAAGGAAAAAGTGATTAGTGGCTGTTAGTTATTTACAGGTATGCTTTGTCTTTAGCCTCTTGTATTGGTAAATGACCAGTCCTCAGTCACCAGCACTTTCAATGTTTTTGCCTTAACAATCCACACAAGTATGGTTCAAGACTTAAAATAATAAATTCTTATTTGATAGAGTTACGTAGATTTTTAAATCACAGCCTTCCTTTTAACAAGCATTTATTGTTTCTAATTGTCTGGGAAGTGTGCTGCGAGCATGTAATGCAAAAAAAAAATCCCTTTTGAAAAAGCTTCAAGCAGCTTACCAGTGGGGCCCCAGTGGTATATCTGGTTGAGTGGCAGGACACATCAAATCCACAGCATTGCAATTAGTACGCTGACAGCCTTGTGTAGTGAGAGGGGGGGCTTTGTTCTGGAGGTAGTATGCTGGTGTGGTTCGTGAGCGGTCAAAGGAGGTGAATTTCCAGTTCTTTAAATCTTTCTTCTGCATCCAGCTGTAGGCAGCAAAGAGTAAGTACGTGGTCTCTTGTAAGTGTTTTCATTTGAGAATGTAACCAGCAGGAGACAGAAGTTGACGTCGGCTGTTGGCAGAGCAGAGGTCACTTCTTTATAGTGATCATAAATGAAACACGGGGTGAGGGTCAGCCAAAAATAATTCATTCTCCTTGTTATTTGAAGTCACAGCACAGAGCCAGATGTAGAAAATGCATATGTTTAAAGTTAGTTCTGTAGAAAATTCGATGCTTTACAAGTAATTGATATGAAGGGTAAATAATAAAAAGAATTGATAAATTTGATATATTAAATACAGCATATGATGCTGTATTGAAAATTTCCATGGAGGCCTCTGGGATGATGAAAGGATTCTCTCAATTACTAAATTGAGAGAATTTAGTAATATGCTTATATATGGATAATTGTTGTATACTCTTGTACTGCTGTGGAGCAGTGATATCCATTTTTCATTATCTTGCGTTTTTCATTATTTCCTCCAGGAAATAATTTTTCATTATCCTCCTCCAGGAGGAAGTTGTTAACTGGTTTTCACTTAGATCTGCAGCGTGCACCTCAGTGTCTAACTGCTCTGCAGGATCCCCTAAAGCCATGTTGCTCCATCTACTCGCCTGGGGAGTGTCTTGCTCAGAGGTCTGCAGGTCCCATCCCCGCAGGCTGGGGACAGTGACCGTGTTAGTGACCCTCACTGAGGCAGGATGCAGCGGAAGACTGAGGTGGCTGTCCTGTAGCTGAGTTGTTTTTTCTGTGCCATTTCTGGTGGGATTGGGGTTGTGGAAGTACCCACAGAGCAGAACAAGGAGGTCAGTTCCTTGCAGAGCTCACAAAGCCTGAGGGACTTGAGAGGAACATGGAGTGATCCATGAGGACACAAACTTTATCGCAGTCAAGAAGCTTTTTCTATACTGCAGAACTAATTAAGATAGGAAGAATCTGAAGCTAAGACAGACAGTGAGCAGGAGAATCTGCACACAGGCAGGATGAGCCCAGACCCATGCTCACACCTAAGGACAAGCTGAGGTGGAAATTACATGGGAAATTGCAGCCAGTATGGCTGTTCAGAATGCAGTCTAGATCTCAACATTTCTGAGAGCAGCTTAAGAACGGATGGACTGCTTTTGGAAAGTCGGCGTGCATGTCTGCAGCAGCTGCTGAGCACCTTCCTTGCTGGAGTGTGCTGGCTCTGCCCCAGCATGGTGGGCTGTGGCTTTTGGGCAGCCGGCAGAGGAGGCACCAGCACCTGGTCTGTTTGATGCGTTAGTGGTACATAGCCCTGGCACCTTTCAGGAGCTCCCTTCAAATTACAGAAGACTTGTTTCCCAGCGGCAGGCTTTCTGAGATATGGCATCATACCCACTTTGGTTTTCAGACTGGATTACAGAAGTTTGTCTCTGCTTCTCTTCTCGTGTTGCCTTGTTTAGTGAGATTTGTGTCCTGTAACTTAAAGGGCTACAGTGAAGAAATCTGCAAGGCAATAAACCTTCAAATTTATTTTAGTTTCACAAAGTGAATTCTTGAAAGGAGTGTTTTGCATAATGCATTTTTGGTTGTTTTAAGATAAAAACACAATTAAATGGGAAATATAATTATCCTAGAAAAACAGAGCAAGAGGCTTTTGAGTTGGGAGCATAGCTATTTGCAGGAAGTCTGTGCTGGGTTATATCAAATTCATTGAGCTTGTGAGAGTTAAATGACTTTCTCATCTCAAAGATGCATTTGCAATGTAAATATGAGATGGATATGAAAGGCAAAAGATCTAACAAGGAAGCACAGCATTTGCTTGCTGTCGCGTGTTCTTTAATGCAGGTATAAAGTTCTCTAAAAAAAAATGTGCAAGAAGTGCTGTGGGATCATGAGAGAGAAGTCTATCAAAGGATGACAATCTTACAAAAGGGAGGAAAAATAGCTGCCTTTTTTTCTCAGCAGATCTGGGATACTGAACTATAATTTAAAATAGTCAAGAAACCTTTACTGTCTGGTGTGATTCAGTATCATCGTTCAGGGTGCCTTGCAGTAGCTGATATTTGAGTCATCTCCTAGCCCTCATGGTGTATGGAAGTATTGAGTAATAATAAATAAATAGATAAAAGACTTTCCCCGTTTTCAGTGGGTAGAGAAATTCTGAGGATTTGGTGTCACCACAGACCAAAACAGCATTTCATTGGTGAAGAAGTATGGAGGCTGAAGGCTTTTGGATCTTGACATCATTGTAGCAATAGTTTTGTGTAAACTGCAAAACAAACTGGGTGCTGTTGAGTTTAAATTGATAAAATTAAGGCAACAGTACCAAAAAAAATTCATAACTAGCTTGCGATAGAGTGAACAGCTAAGCATAAGGGCTGAGTAAATTGGACTATTTCTGGAGCATATGTACTTGCTCAGCTTTCAAAGGCAAATTACTTAATCTACTTTGAAAAAGCTCCAGGAACCTAAAAATGAGGAAGATATCTTTATTATCCAATCTCCTAGTTTTGCATGTGTGATTTTTTTTTTTTTTCTTTTTAATCATAAATGTGAGAGTGTTGCTTGCACTGTGAGGCATTCAGTGTGAGGAATGGATTAAATTTTGAAAACCATCCTGTTTTGTCATGTGAATTCCCATGACACCTCTCATCCGGATGTTCATTAGTTATCTTCAGGCTGTAAACTGTACAAAAAACTGTTCAGGCTGTAAACCCTGTACAAAGAGGGCAAGTCTGGAAGTTAATGAAGGTAAAATGTATAGGGCAACCAAGCTAATAAGTTGGCTTGATATTAAGTCCATCTTCTCTCCTCCTATTACCATTGATATTTGTTGATTGCACGTATTGTTCACAGGTATTTGTGCATTTTGGAGGTGGTGGTGTTTCTAAATAGGCATATTGCTTGTACATAGGTTAGGGAAGACAGACTGGAAAAGTGAACAGACTTTCTGCAATACAAAATAGTGTTCTTCTAGGTCAGTAGGTAATTTCTCTGCTTAGAAAGATTTAATATTTTCTTTGATATCAATACTAAAATGTTTTCTTTTTCAAGCATCTCCCAGTATGTCTTATATAAAAGCCTGATTGGAAGCAGACAGATCAAAAAAAAATAACTTGCCAAATATTTTGATTCATTTAAATAACTTTCAGAATACATCTGAAAATAATCTTTTGCCTAAGCAAGGAAACAGTCCACCATTCTGCATTCAGGTGGTGTAAGATTGCTTATCTAGGCAGGATAGTGCAGTTGAATTGCGTTTTTGGTCCCTTTGGAAACAGAATGAAACAGTACTCCGAGGAGATTATGCTGTAAATCACTGAAACCACTTGAGCAGCACTAAATAAGCCATGTTAATGTAACTTCAAGGATAATGTCCTGATGGCTGGAAACTTGTCTATCTTCCACTTTCTCCTCATATAAATCAATGTGATATAAAGTAATAAATAATAGCTAAGTGACCTTCAGTTTTTGGAAGCACAAGCCTCATTCTGAGTTTGAAAACCATTTTGCTGTATTTAATAGTAGTACTTAGCTCAAATCTTGCTGCCTTAAACCCATAGAAATACTATGGTAACGTTGGGGAGTTATGGTGCTGGTGTTCTGCTCTCTGTCTGTTACATGGAAAGCCCCTGGCCCCTTGGCCGCTGTCTTTGCAGGATTGTGCTTCCTGTACACAGGTTGCAGCTTATATGCAGTTTGGTACCTGAGCAATAAAGAAAAGCAGTTAGATGGACTACTATTTAAGTGAATGAAACAAATAAGGCATTTAAGCTCACTGAATCTTGCCATCTTGTTAACATGAACATTTTAAAATCTGGTTTGTATTTATTCCTGTCCAAGTTCTGTTAATTCATCTATGGTGTAAAGTGTTTGGGCTTGACAATTCTTGAAACTTCATAAGAGATGCAGTTGGTTTGAAAGAAAAAAAATAGCAATTTGCCTTGACAGGAACTGTGGAAATTGCATAATGACTGAAGCTGAGCTGAACCTTTGAGATCAAGTCTGACTTCTTATATAAACTTAGCAATAAGGCTTTCCTGAATTAATTCTTCTTTGAAGTAGATAATAGATATTTTAGGAACTCTTCTGTAATTTCAAAGTCATTCCTCTAACTTGCGTGCTTTGACATGAGCAAAGCAGCTAGATAAGACAGACGGTTCAACTTTTTTTTTCCCCCTTGAAGTCCAGAGGAGTGGCACGTGCATCCAAAGAGTGTTTCTTCTTGCTGCAAGTCTGTGAGCTTGACTAAAGGAGATGCTACTTTTATCCATAAAGTCTGTGTCATTCTCTTATTTGGATTTTTTGACTGGAGACAGATGATAGTAATTATACGTGTAAAAATAATGGGGGACATGTGAGGATCCAGATGAACTTTACATCTTATTCTTAGCAGTTGAAATCTGCAACCCAAAAACTAGCAAAGAGTTGTATTTTGCTATTTATGAGGTATTCAGAGGTTAACAAATGTTCTTTTCATGGGTTTTTAAAATAAATTACCTTTGAGTGGCACTATGTTATCTGTTTTGGAAGGTAGTAGGGAGGAGAAGACATGAATACATCAATAAAATTCTTAACCATAATGAGTATTTATCATAATAAAGTAAAACTTCCACAATAGAATCATTAAACAGGTGGTAATATGGAATTATTTGGGCCTTCCTGATGCAAAAATTTCTTTGCTTGGGCTTGGTTTAGTTTATCAAGTTACAGTAAATCTTGTTTCATCTTTTTGAAATCTGCTTTGCCGTTGGAATTTTTTTAGTCTATTGTTGACAATCAATACCCCAGGTTACCTGAGCAGAAATACTTGGGGCTGTCTTTCACATTAACTTTTAAATCCTGCCTGAAGTTCAGTGTACAAATAATCCCTTGCACTTCTGTTTTATCATGGCATTTTCATATCTTTGTATTTTTTCATGCTTAACTAAATTCCCATTGGAGATCTGTAAGCATTAAGCTGAAATTGATAATGACTTTTGGTGAGATTTTATTTTACTTGAGTATTCAATTGAAAAGGTAATCAATATTTCCATATCTTTACTGTATGAGGAATAAAACTAGTTACATCCTTGAGTATTTCTCATTTTATCTTACTTGACTCTCCCAGTAATGAATTCATCATGTATATTAGATGAGTATGATATTTCATACTGAACAATCAATATTAATTTAAAGATGTTTCTTTTCCTGCAATGGCAGGGAAATCAATTGCTATATGTCTGCCTGTTTTTTAATGTTGATGTGTTTTTGTTACTCCATTGAGAGGACGGAGATGCTATCAACACCACCTGAATAAGATGTCTTCCTATCTGATCCTCTTCCCTTAAAGTAAAGGAGGCTTTGGAAAAATTAAAAACTTGCATTTCTCTGTAAATGCTACATGAAGCATAAAAAGTCATTTCAGACATCAAGTTATAATGAAATAATGAAGTAAAAGCAGCTGATTTTAAGTGTATCAGTGGAAGTTTCTTAGGAATTCATTTTTATTAATAGTTTTTCCTTTAAGCCAGTTGGCTTTGCATGGCGAGAGCTGCTGAATCAGCATTGTGTGTGTATGTGGTGCTGCCTATTGCAAGGCCTTCTGCTGCCATTCTTCCAAGAGTGCTTGGTACCATTTCAACACCATGAGGAACACAGGATTAGCTCTCTTCAGTTGACTGAGATTTCATTTATTACTTCTTAGAGAGGCAGTATTTTTATATTTTTTTTATGCTGAAACCCCACAATTAATAAAATTCCCATGTAGACAGCAGAACTGGAATTGTCAACGCTTGGAAATGTTGCTTTATACTGTTATAAGAGGGGTATATCCTCACAAGCATTGTTAGTGATTGTATGGTGTGCTAGAGACATAGATAAGGCAAGATTGGTACTTGATTATAAACTATGTGACTATCTCCCTCACTCCACAATGGTTTGTATCGTTACCTCCTTCCTTCCTTTCCTTCTAACTTTCTCAACCATTTCCCTCATCTGTCGATACGGTTGGTTTTGGTATTTTCCTTACTCTCAAATTCTATTTGTTTTTCAAAACCACTTTTGTTTCAGACCCAAAGATGACTTTGCATGGCCAAAAATTTTCCATATCTACTAGTTCGTTGAAAACTGTTTGTTGTTTGCATGCAAATCTGGTTTATATAGACCATAATCTATATAAATATTTACTTCTGTATTCTATGGAAGTGGACTGTTTCATTCAATAAGGATGTTAGATTTGGAAGGGAGTAGATCTTGTGGAGATAGATTTTAAAATAAGGGAGTGAAAGCTTGTGGAGTTCTACAGTATGTTTTCATTATGAGCATGTCATCGTGTCACGAAAGCTGTATATATTAGATATTAAAATTTCACTTCAGATCTTTTAAGAGTAGGCTTTGCTAGGGGCATTGCCGAAGATGCATCACATTGCCAGTGAGAATGCGATCAAAGCATGTTAATAATAAGCAGGGGGAGAGGGGGGGATGCATCGAAAATAAAACTTCATAATAAGATTGCTTTTCATTATTTCCAGTTGGTAATCACAAGCTCAGAATTTTTATGTGACTTATCTCTTTGTCAGCAGTGCACTTTAATTTGTTTCCATGGTTTTGCAGATAAGTTGCTTGTCTTGCTAAATAATCTGCTTTCATGCAGAAATTCATGTCTGTTTTCTGCTGAGTAAGTCTCTCTGCAGTCATTGAAAATGCTCAGAAAGTTTAAAATGTTCATTCAAAAAATAATGGGATACTGTATAAATTGGGTAAGTAAAATTGGGTAGCTTGATATTCCATGAGTAGAATTTTTTGGTTAGAATATCTGGTGTTCAGGTCCATTTAAAATTTTTCCATGGTGAATGAGAAACTCCTCTTTCATGAACGATATGCACAGTTTTTCAATTGACTTCTCTTTTATTATTTCATTAAAGTACAGCTTGGTATTTTCTGTGAAGAAAATTAGTTCATTTTAAAAAATAGTATTTTTTAATTAGGAGCAGAAGACCATCTTTCTAATAGCTTCTAACTGATCAGAAAGTTTGATTTTATTAGTATAGTATAGTAGCAATTTCAGTGTTACATAGCACCAGATTCAGATAATTCTCGCCATAAACTGTTGCAGGTTAAGTCTCTGGTACATGCATCTAAATATTCTGGTCTGTTAATTGACATTCATGTGAAAGAGAACATGAAATTATCAGTAAGAAGGGTTTGGGTTCTTAATGTATCTGTAATGTATTTTGCTGAATCCGAGTTTTTGAAAAATCCACAACCTTTGTTAGGGCAATGCTTTTAGAGTATGAAGACCAAGGAAGGGGATAGATTGTCATGTTGATTAGAGAGTGAGGTATTGTACTGTAGTCTCTTCAGCAGCTTGTCAAAACATCCTCTGTGAATAAACTGTTAGTGTAATATTGGTCCGTCGGTATCCGAAGCATCAAAACTTTCAAACAATTCCAAAAGTTCTGAATATGCCAGTCTCTGAAGACCTTTGTTAAGAACTGAATTCATTCTGGCAAGCCATAAAACTGGTGATATGTTTTTTAAAAATGTGAATATTTAAAAAATCAATTATGACTTCTTCCATCACAAGAATGGAGTGTAGTTTTTGATATAAAATATGAGAGAGAAAATTACGTAGAACAAAATATTCTATAGCACACTTAGGCTACTGATTTTTCAGTTAGAATAAAGTCCTGCAATCAGTATGTACTGGACCTTTTTAAAACGCAAAGGGTTTTATTTTATTGTTTTTAATAAGTTGAAAAACAGCTACTATTTCAGTTTTCTGGAGTAATCGCTCTTAATCGTTTGCTTAGCAGAACAATTTATTAAGCAGTGAAGGATAACGAACCATAAAGTTTAATTTGCCTTTTTTAATTGAGTTGTTAATTAGTACCCCTCCACAGTTGGTAACTCTCAACTTGCTTTTTGCTGCTTCTGTATCCAAGACACTTCAAGGAATCTAATGTGTCTTAGTTATTTCAAAAAGGCACTTCCATGAATCAAATCTATAGGTGATTATGTTCTAGCTGTTCTGGGGCTTCTATGAGTGCATATTAATTATATCAGTGGTTAATGATCAGATAAGAAATATGTGAATGCTAGCAATGATTGTTTAACAGAAACAGAATAAATATCCTGTGTTGTCTGAAATCTTAACTCCTGACATCTCACTGCAGATAGAAACTTAGCTGAATAATTCCGTAACGAACATCTTTGGCAAGGGCTTTGTTTCATACTTTTGACATAGGAGCACTGTTGAGATCTTGTTTTCCATAACAATAAGTATCAAAGCACTTCTAGCTTCAGACAGTGTTCATCAAGTTTATTTTACTGCAACTTGAAATGTTACTAAATTTAATGGCTTATCATGGATTTAAGCAAAGAGCTCTCAATTTCTGCTGTCGTGAGCATCACAGAATTAAAATCCCAGGTTATTGGGTCACACAAGCTGTTTCAGTTGAATAAAAATGCCAATGCAAGGGTTAAGTGTACCTGAATTACCTGTAAAATGCCATGTACAGTGTGGAAGTAATTGTACCATTTCCTTTTATTTCTGGGATGCAGGACTAAACCCTCAAAGATCTTATCCACTAGGTAACGTATCTGGGTTTCCACTTACTGGATGTGGTCTGAGTTTCTTTACGCAGTACAGATTCTTTGCCTTTTCTGTTTTGCATCATAGGTCGGTTTCCTAGAGAAATGGATGGTGCAACAGAGGACAGATGATGATGCTATGCTAATTTGCTCATTTAAAACAGTACAGGCAAACTTAAAGTATTCAGCACCAGCTTGCAATGTCTGAAATTCATTTACGTGCTTTTTGGTCTACTCAGAATAATTACGTGCTTAAACAACAAAAGGAATAAAGGCATATCTGTAAATGATAATGTGATCTTGCATTAGTGAAATTTCAATAGCTGTGGACACATGGTGTTGTTGTTGACTATTGTCCAAAGGGAAAACTTGATTCAGGATTTTTCATACACTGATTTTCTTTACCCAAAGCTAGTTCTTAATGGGAAACACATGGGGCTGGAGAGGTGGTAGGAAGGAATTTTCAGTTCTTGAGCCTCTAAAGACCTTTAACTCCTACCTAAAGTCTCACATAATCCTAGTCAGCAGCTCACATAATCCTAGTCAGCACCTGATGACTAATTTACAGTGTCAAGTGGTGGTGCGTAAGGGAACATATGCCAAGTGTGAGTTGTTGAGATGGACTGGTGAGTTAGGAGAGGTGAGATTGATTAATGTGCGGGATCTCAGATTTTTAAATTGAAACCATGCCTTCCCACAGCTTAGATCCCAGACGTCTTAGATGGGCCTGATTAAAGAGAATGCAGGGGTTTAAATTTAAAGTAGTGTAGCTTATGACTCCAGAGGGATGCTTGTTTTGTGTAGGTGCACGTATATGTGGAGAAGATGCTTGGACACTGGAAATGTGTTGGCTTCTTCCAAGAAATGTTGGGAAATTTGCTTTCTCTGTTTCAGTAAAACCAGAGACTTGGATGTTGACATGTTCACTAAAGGTAGAATAGCTTTAATATTCTTACAGTTGGCAGAAACATAGCTGCTATGGTAGTGGGTGATCACAGTATTAACTGGTTTCCTAAGATGCTGTATTATGGAGAGATTACTTTCCTGCTCAGTGAGCTTCACCCTGTTATTTTTGGCTTGTCTTGGTTGTTTGCAATACCTTCAGAAATTCACACGCTCCTGGAGTCCAAATTCTGTTGCACCTTCCCACCCAGGGAATCTCTATACAGCTTTAACATGTGGCATGTAACTAAGATGATTGCACAGAGGAAACCAGTGGGCTGGTCCTTGTCATGGTGGTCAGGTTGACAGCCATGCATGCCTCGTTTCCGTGCCTGCTGGCTGACTGTGGGGAGGGGTCAGGAGGGGACAGGAGGCTGGGGGGACAGCATGGGATGGAATGGCTTGAGACTAACACCAACTGGGAACGCCTCCATGCCTGATTACTGGCCAAGCATATGCAGAGTGGGGTGAAGGTGGATGCGAGGTGCGAAGAGTTGCGCAGGATGCAACCCATTGCCCAGTGTTTATAGATGTGTTCGGGCTGCTGTTCACGTTCAGCAGTATGTCAGTCAGCCGTTTGCCTCAGCACCCGCACTAACAAAGCTGGAGTTCAAGTAGAAAGATAATGCAACTCAGAGGTGTGTAACACTGGAAACGCTGGCATCTCTTAATCATGCTTCATGATCTCTTATGTGGATGCCCATCTTAACACTTCTCAGCTTTATGGGATAATGTTAGGTGAGTGTCATAGCCTCGTCCAATACTTGCCAGGTCTTTAAAGTTTCCATTACCTTAAACCTTAGGTGGTTTAAGTGGTATGAGTGTTACCTGCACTGCACTGGAGGCAGTCTAGTAAAGACATTTCGGAGTCAGTGTTAATGAACACATTACAGGAACTAATAGGAAGCTTCCTTAGTGTTCATAAATTGTTTTTTAAAAAAGTGTTATAAATGCAAAACGGGACTAAACGCTTGTTTTTTCTTTTACCCATAAATTCACAGTATTGGTGCAATGTAAATCAAACCTCCTTCCTAGTTTCCTACGGATTTTGTTGTTGTTACTGGTATTTTACTCTTGTAGTATGGAATTTGGTGGGGCTTTTTGTTCTAGAAGTTAAATGAAGTATCTTGGTTGGTACTTGTACCTGGCATGAATATAGAGAGAGGCTATATAGTTATCCAACAACAATCTTTTAATAGGAAATAACCCAGTAAGACTATTAAAAGTATAATGAAAACCTCATTCAGTTTCCTGTCAGTTTTCAGAGCTGTAAGTGGCTTCTAATTTGCACAAGATTGGAACAGCATTGAAGAATTACAGTAACTAAGTGAAACACTCATTGGTTTTGCAATTTTCTGATAGCATCCCTTGTAATTTCTTGTAATGCATTTGTAGCTAAGTACAATGACAAATGTCAAGGCTCATTGTACTAGTTTTATGCACATCAGCACTAGACTGGGAGGTGTAATGTCAGCTTCTATCTTGGGAAAAGCTGGTGTAACTGCTGGATGCTTTCCCATTATATTGTAGAAAGAATTATTGTTTTAGGTGGGGGAAGAGTGGAGAAAATGACTGCTTTCCAGATATTTTTATTACTTTCAGGTTTTCTATTATTTTGTAGAAATCCCAACAATAAAAAGGTAAGCCTCAGAGGCCTATTAAAAATTTAGTTTAACGTTAGCGAAAGAATTCTGGGTATCCATCAGGTATTTACCACGGCAAATTACAGAGAACTAGTGGTTGTTAGTCAAAGCAAATCATATATATTCTGAGTTAGCATTGTGTAGTTTGCTGGCTTGAATTATTTTGATGAATAGCCATGTGCAATTTTAGACTAAAGTAATATCTTCATAGTAATGTGGTAGCAAAACTGAACTGCATTTGAGATATACAAATGAGTGATTCAGTAAGTGAAAATAAAACCAAATGCAATTTAGTAAAATGCTTGAAAAGTGATTACATCAAATGCAGTTTATCTGAAGTAAACAAAATCAAGTCTTGGTGTTGATCTCCGTTACTCTTCTGCAACACAGTCTGCCTATTCTGTGAAGCTGGGGGAAGGTTAATGCGATTCAAAGAAAGACTTATGAACGCAAATAATTGCTTGAAGCTGATTTTTCTCTGCTCTCACAGTTGTGCTACTTGGATGGAAGCAAACACATTGATTTTAGTAGTTGTAAAAAAAAAACAAAACAAAAAACAACTCCTTTTGTTTGTAAACATAAACATAACTTTAGAGTTATGTGGTTAGATACCAGTCAAAGGGAGAAACCTTAATTAGAAAATAGATTCTGTCTCATTTGGTTAGTTAACACCATTTGGAATGGCAAGTGACTGAAAAAAAATATACCTTCTGCAAATATTTCCTTGTCAGAGGGTCGACTATGTTGTCAGCATCTGGAGGACAAGCTCGGTCCTGCACTTGTCCTCCTGCTGTTGCTGTCTGCTCTCTGCTGGGCCTGCTCCGTGCCCAGCACCACCCTGCCTGCCACAACAGTTTTCTGCCATTCTTCTTCAGAGGTCTTACCGAGCTTCCTTACATCCCCGGTTCTCATTGTTTGTGATGTCTCCCAGTCTTGTCCTAGTCATGCCCCTCTGTGAAGAGTAGGAGGCTCAGTTTTATAAGAGCTCAGGAGAACAGACTGAGTTGGGTTGTGGTTTTGGTAGACAGCTGAGTCGTCTGTGTGACACTTCATGTGGGGCCTAGCGGTCTGTGTTGTGTGTGGAGTTCGTATGTGGTAACTCTCCTGTGAGAAAATAATTTTACCTGTTAAAACAACAACAGAGAAGGCAATCAGCATTGCAACTTTCTGAGGTATGGCCTGGCTAGTAAAAATTAAAGGAAATAAAACTATTTTTATACTTATAATAAACCAAGTATTAATCATCAGTGTGGAAAAAAAGAGTGAAAAAGAGACCTCTACCTGGAAAGAAGGAAGGAATTTTTGTGACCTCTAGAAACATCTCAGATGTCACTCACCAGCATTCTTACTGCTCAGGGAAAAAGCCTTATCTTCGTGGTGACTTTTCTCCTGAGTGTTGATTAAAAAAATATAAGCCCACTGCAATACTGTCTGGGCAGAATGTTTTTCTGACCTAGCCTCTGCAGGCATGTTGGCTTGAGAGAAATTGTGCAGTGGGTCAGGATGTCTTTTGTCTATTTGATCTATTCATACAGTAAAAGAACTTTATTTTTGAATTTCATGAAGAAAGGGTTTAATTTTTAGCTAGCTATATAATTCTTTAAATCATGGAGCAGATTATCTTGAGTGTCATCACGCGGCACTTACAGGGCAACCAGGCGATCAGGCCCAGTCAGCATGGGTTTATGAAAGGCAGGTCCTGCTTGACGAACCTGATCTCCTTCTGTGACAAAGTGACACGCTTAGTGGATGAGGGAAAGGCTGTGGATGTGGTCTACCTTGACTTCAGTAAGGCTTTTGACACCGTTTCCCACAGCATTCTCCTCAAGAAACTGGCTGCTCGTGGCTTGGACTGGCGTATGCTTCGTTGGGTTAAAAACTGGCTGGATAGCCGGGCCCAAAGGGCCGTGGTGAATGGAGTCAAATCCAGTTGGAGGCCGGTCACTAGTGGAGTCCCCCAGGGCTCAGTACTGGGGCCAGTCCTCTTTAACATCTTTATCGATGATCTGGATGAGGGGATCGCGTGTACCCTCAGTAAGTTTGCAGACGACACCAAGTTAGGTGCATGTGTCGATCTGCTCGAGGGTAGGAAGGCTCTGCAGGAGGATCTGGATAGGCTGGACCGATGGGCTGAGGCCAACTGTATGAGGTTCAACAAGGCCAAGTGCCGGGTCCTGCACCTGGGGCACAACAACCCCAAGCAGAGCTACAGGCTGGGAGATGAGTGGTTGGAAAGCTGCCTGGCCGAGAAGGACCTGGGAGTACTGGTTGATAGTCGGCTGAATATGAGCCAGCAGTGTGCTCAGGTGGCCAAGAAGACCAACAGCATCCTGGCTCGCATAAGAAGCAGTGTGGCCAGCAGGGCTAGGGAAGTGATTGTCCCCCCTGTACTCGGCTCTGGTGAGGCCGCACCTCGAGTACTGTGTTCAGTTTTGGGCCCCTCGCTACAAGAAGGACGTGGAGGTGCTCGAGAGAGTCCAGAGAAGGGTGACGAAGCTGGTGAGGGGTGTGGAGAACAAGTCTTACGAGGAGCGGCTGCGGGAGCTGGGATTGTTCAGCCTGGAGAAGAAGAGGCTCAGGGGAGACCTTATCGCTCTCTATAGGTACCTTAAAGGAGGCTGTAGCGAGGTATGGGTTGGTCTATTCTCCCACGTGTCTGGTGACAGGACGAGGGGGAATGGGCAAAAGTTGTGCCAGGGGAGGTTTAGGTTGGATATTAGGAAAAACTTCTTTACCGAAAGGGTTGTTAGGCATTGGAATGGGCTGCCCAGGGAAGTGGTTGAGTCACCATCCCTAGAGGTCTTTAAAAGATGTTTAGATGTAGAGCTTAGTGATATGGTTTAGTGGAGGACTTGTTAGTGTTAGGTCAGAGGTTGGACTAGGTAGTCTTGGAGGTCTCTTCCCACCTAGACGATTCTGTGATTGTACAAATAAAATCACCATCATACATTTTATGTGTGATAACAACCAGAAGGATTTCTTTCTCTGTCTCTAGGGAAAGCTGTATTTTGGAATATTCTGCCTCTGAACAAAATGCTTCTCTAACAATGATTTAACTCTTATATGCAGGACAAAGACTGTAATGTCTAATTTAGGTTGCATGTAATTGCAGTTTGGTATTTCTATTTCTTTTTAAAATTAGGATTTTTAAAACTTTCTACATTGTTTTATACATTGTGCAAATACAGAGCTATACAAGTCCTGTCTAAAAAGATTGTGATGTATTTGGAATGTTTTTAAAACATGTTACAGAAAATTAGAAGGAACAAGTTTAGAAGTCACATTGTACATTTTTGCAAGTCATGCTGAAACATGTCACAATTGGAGAAATGTTCATTTTAAGCACAGTTCTCTTTTAACCTCTGAAACAGTGGTATAGATCTTCATCAGTCAGGGTTCATTTTTCAAAATTGTATCTTTTTTTTTAATGCAATGACAAAGGAAAAGATATTTATTAGGTGATAGATGCGTTTAAAAAGAATATTTGGAAAAAAATCTTGTATTTTTGTTTTTTTTTTTTTAAGGTAACACAAAAAAAGCTGTCATCACATTGTAGAAAGGAAAATAACCTGAAACAAAGCCATTTATAACACCACTGCATACAGATCTCAGTAGCCAGTAAAATTATTAGTCGCTTCTGCTGCTGCTTGGTGGAACAATGCTCATATTACTTAGTTGATGTTGATGTGGCATATGTGTTTCTTGAGTAGAAGTTGCAATGAGTGGGTCTTAATTTAAAAACAAAATATAAAAGATTTGCAAGTACTTCATTTCTGCCACACTTACTTCGGGGTTTTAATTAAAGCATTTTCTATTTCAATTAGTCATTGCTCCAAAATATGGAATGATGTTACTGCAGGTTAATAAGTCATTGGACTTTAGTTTGGGTTTCAGAACAATAACATGAGGTTGATGATAATGTCTAGGACCTTAAATCCAACCAGGTACACCCGCAGCATTTGTGTTTCGAAGATCTCTTGAGGTCTCTGACAGTGCTGTGCTAGGACCAGGGCTTTGGCCTCGGGGCTGGGACTGCTGCCTTTTGGCCAGGCTGCCCAGGGGATGTGGGTGGCAACCCAGGCATGCTGTGCCTCCTCAGAAAGGCTTTGGTGAAGGATCCCAATGCTCTCCCTCCCTCTGTGTGCTCCCTGCTAGCTGTTTTGTCTCTTGTCACTGCTGCTGGGCACAGCAGCTGCTTGGTGTCACCTCCTGCTACCTGCCCGCTGGGTTTTGTCAAATACAAGTTGGCAAAGTCACAGCTCCTGTATGACTTTGCCTGTTGTTTCCTATAAGGGTGCTACTTCTGCTGCTGATGGTTGTGGTCTGAACTGAGGTAATTTTTCATTTCCCGCTGATCTGATTTGCACTTCAATGAGCAGGATGGTTGATTTAAATGTAAAGACCATGAGGACAGCAGGAGAGGCAGCAAGTGGTGCCAGGGCAAGGAACAGGGGAGATGAAATAAACAGAGAGAAGGCTGGTGATAGATGGTTCCTGCCTCATTCAGACAGTAAAGTAGTTGTGTGAGTTGAGGATCAGAGAAGACATGCTGAGTGATGACAAACTGTCCCCTTGGCCAGCTTTGTTAGGTCAAAACTGAGGTACATCTGAAAAAGAGGCTGCAACCCTTTGTTTATGTAGCAGATGGAGTTCTTATTTATTAACATTGAACCTTGCTTTATCTTAACCTTACTGAAAAAAAAAACAACAACAAAAAACACATAAATGAAATGGCTTTTTGTTTCTTTAGTACTGTTGCCTTGAGTTATACATTCCTTAAGATTCATTTCTCAGTATGTGAAAAAGGAAAGTGCAAGTTACTGTAAAGTGAAACTCTGATACATGCTCCATCGTATCACAGTGTAAATAATTGTTAATGTAATTTGGTGCAGTTTTAGAATTTGATAATGTAATCAGCTTTTAGTAACTTTTTTCCTGCTTAATGATTCACATGCCATGAAACTTTTTCATTAAACCACTCCAAGGCTCACAAAGTAGAGAATATAAAGGACCCCAGATACCTCTTCAGCATAATCAGTTCACTTCATATTGGCTGCTGGCCATAATTTTACTGTGTAGATCATTAAAATGAACTGCTGGATTTTTTGTAATCTGTTTTAAGAAACTAATAAACCAGAAACAAATACTTAGTTGATGCATGGGGGCATAATTCTGTAACATGCTGCTGCTGCAGATTCTGACTCATCATATTGTCAAGAATTTGAGGGAGCATGAAGCCTGCATATATTAAGCCTTCTAGGCTTCTCTAGCATACATATAACTAACTTGACGTGCTCACTGGTTTTGCTAATACTGGTATGGCATAACACAGTCCACAGGGGTGAACGTAAGCCCAGCTCTGAGGGAAACGGAGGCTGGCCAGGCATCTGTCCGGTGGCTGCTATGGAATTTGCTGCAAAGCCTTGGCAGTGGTAGTGCAGGTGCCGCTGTCCATAGGCATACTTGGTCTGATTAATTAGAATTTTTAAAATGCTACAGTATGCGAAGGCATGCTTGCAAATTCTCTGGTCTGCCATTGTACTTCTGACTACAGCTGTGTGTAAACAGAAAGATATTGGACAAAGTGCACAGTTTTACATTTCTTTCCTACTTTGGGTCCTACAACTTAAGTATGGGCTTAGATTTTTGGTTTGGGTTTACAGAAGTTGGGTGGAAAGCTATTAAGCAAAATGAATGTGACACTCTTTAATCTAGTTGACTGTGTATCAGCCTGCTAATGAACTACTGTTGAGAAATATGTATAGCCATTACTTTGGTGTCTAAATTATCCTCACTCTCAAGTCATATTTAAATTCTTAATAATCTTTATCAGAGGAGAAAGACTTCACCCTGAAGGCTTCAGCATCCGTCAAAACTGATAGAATACACTAATAAAATCATGTGCTGTGTTAAGTGAATTATAAGCTACTATAATATTGTCCAAGATGAGCTTGCAAGTAATTAATAATTTTTGATAATTGAGTTGTAGAAAAAAGAATATGAAAGCTGATTTTAAAAGAATTCTGTTGGCTATAGCTTTTTCATCAGAACGTAACTGGAGAAATCTTTAGTGAAATTCCCAAAGGACTGCTTGCTTCAAGGTGATTAAGGAATGCTACCATAACTCAGAAGATGGCTTCCAGCTGTCAGATCAGCTCAAGTTCAGGTCAAAATCTGGAGGCCTCTTTAGAGTGTTTCTGTTGTCCAGATAAGTTAGTGGAAGAAATTGCTGCCTGTGGCAAGTCATGAACCTAATTACCTTAGAAACATTACTACAAGAGATTGAGAAGATCCCCTGATACTAGTGAGGATGAAAAGAAATGATGGCTCTTAGGGGATAAATTGGTTGATTTGTGATTTCTTCTATGCCTTTCTTTTTAGATAAATATATAAATAGCCATGTGCTCTGGGATGTGATATTTGAATGCTGGTCTTAACTCCTCTAAAACAACAGGTTCACTCTGTTGTTTAAAGGAAGCTACTCTAGAAACAGTCATGAGACAGGCAAGTTAATGAATTTTAATGATTTTAAAATTGAATTGAATCACTTAATTTTTCAGGGTGCCAAATGTGAGTTCGTTTCTCCATTACAGAAATGGATTGCTCTAACAGTATTGTATTTTGGCTATTTATATGTTAAACTATGATTTTAACGTCTGTGGCAGTACTTAGCAGTATTGTTTCACCAACATCCTTGATTTGGTGAACATCACCAACATCAGATTTTGCTCAAAATTGTGATAGAATCCTGTAAAGTTAAAGCAGCAACCAGCAAGTAAGTGGATGGTAGAGTTAAGCAAAATTTGGTCTTTCTTTTTAAAATTTTCTGGTAGAGAAAGTTGGGTGTATTTAATTTCTGAGATAAATAAAATGGCAAGCTGAAAATCCTTGTACTTTAGTCTGACAGAACTTAGGAATCATAGAATCATTTAGGTTGGAAAAGACCTCCATGATCCATCTAGTCCAACCTTAAGAATTAGGTTCTGTGCTTTGTAAGGAATTTTCTTAAATATTTCCAGATAATTCTTTTAGAAGCACTATATATCTTTATTTACACATGTAATACTTACTTTAACGCCTTTCATCAGAAAGAAGTTGCAGCATTAAAAAAATGCTGTGTTATAAATGACAAAATGATTCTTGTACAAGAAAGTCAGTTTAGTTACAATATCTAATGCAGCCAAACAGATATTTTTAGTAGTAATTTTAGACTCTAAAGAAACATAAGCAGTTACTCAAAAGTTACTAATATCATAATAATATCCAACAATAAATGTTTTTAAAAGTTTTTGGGAAAATTGCTGTTCACATCCTAGAAAAAATCCTCTGCATCCTTAGAGGTAAATTTAAATTAGAACTGATTTCTGCAGAGGATGCTGGTTAAAAAGAAAAAAAACAGCACAGTTTAAAAATACATTATAGCTCTGACACATTTATTTTTCTGTGCTTGTTGACAGAATTTTTAGTCAGAATGCTTTTAATCAGAATTATGTAACAATGTTATACAAGGAAAGGGCTTTCATCTACAATAGGATCATAATTTTGCAGAAGACCTTGGTTGATGAATTTTGAACAGATCGTGTTTACCTTTTGATGGGTATCATAATTGTTACACTTGCAAATGACACCTATTAAGTTTTCTGAGTCTCTTTTGTCATTGCTCACGCATAAAACCAAAATAAAAAGCAGTGCTAAACATTAAAATGGAACGGAAAACTGTATGTCATTATCTTCCAACAAAAAAAAGTCTTTTTTGAAATAGCCAGTGTAGTTCTTTTGAACATTTGAATTTTACTGTGGTGTGTAGGAAAGAAGGTACCTGTTAGAAAGTATTTTGGATGCTTTGAATCACAAATAAACTGAAGTATAAATAACACATTTATTATCCAAATATCATAGGTATTGCTATGATCTTCAGAACTTTGCGTAATTTAGTAAAAATACATTAAAGCTCATGATGCCCTACCATGTAGCCTGTGCTTCATTAACCACTTGTGCATTAGTGATGGAATTGCAGTATTTGTCATTCTAAAGGTGGCAGACTTTATGTAAAAGAATCTACAGAAAAGGGAGGTATCTTGAAGATTTTTTTCTACTATTCTTATTTTACATTTGAGACTTGTCATGTTTTTTTACGCATAAGCTGCTTTACTCCCCCCACAGATGGTTCCCATCCTTAGTCAGAGGATGTGTTTCTAAGCCATAAAGAAACGTGATAAACTTTCCTTAATTGTCTGTAATCATCCTGTCAAGAACCATGCTAACGCTGTAGAATAAATCCACTATAAAGTACAGTACAACTATGGTATACTTAGAAACTTATTTTCTCTAGTACATGTCTTCATAGATGGTCTCTGTTTCCTTCTGTAGTCACTATAGCATATGCAACCCATGTACAGTAGAGCAAAATGAACATTTCTGTTAAATTATATGTGAGCACTAAACTGTCTTCCTCTTCTGGTATACTCGTACTTATTTTTTTAAATGAGGAGGAACATCTTGGCATTCAACAGAGAATTAGGTGATACATTCTATAATATTTAAGGCCTATTATAAGATATGGTGTTTACTACTGCTTTGCCAGTCTTGGATATTGTGAATGAGTGATATAGACAGATCATTAACACTTGATGCCTTCTGCTGTACCTTGCTCTTAACTGATACAGATAATTAAAGTCTAATTACTAGATAGTGCTGCCACTATAGCGGTTACAGATACCTGGTTTGGAAAATGAGTATTCTTATGTGTGAAATTCAGGAGTTGGTATGAAAAATGGAAACAAAACAAAACATAAATGGGATGTATCATGGCAGTAGAAACCTATTTCTATTATATGCTCTTAAGAGGCTGTAAAGCACTGAATTGCTTCTCAAACTCAACTAGTATTTCTTACTCTAAAGGTTTGTAAGGCATAGTAAGCACAGAGATAGTGTTTAAAAATGAGGTATGAGAAGTCATTAAACTGCTTTACAGTAGGCAACAGTGTCTGTAATTATACCTGTTCTTGTTGAAAATACTGGATTTTGATCATGTTTTTCAAGGTCGTATTTCTGAAAGAAATCAGTCAGATTCAGTACAACTCACTGTAAATTTATCTGTGACAAACTGAAATCTGAATGCCACTGTGAAATACTGTTATCTGAAAATGCTTGGCCTGTTCTCATTTTGTGATACGAGTTTAATTGTGCTAGAACATCAGTGTTATTTCAAGCTTGGTTGTAAGGGCACTGATGCATAAGCTTGTAAACCTTCTGAAACCCTCTAATGTGATAACTGAACAAGAGTTTGTAAACGATAACTGACAAGATTAAGTGAGAAAGCAAAAGAAGAAAGATGAACTGATGAAATGTATGAAGATGAAATATAAAGTGATTGGGAGGGAAAAGAGACTAGTCTCAAAGCAGTAGAGTGTAGCAGTGTGTTGGACAACAAGGAAGAATAGAAGTAATGCATTTGTTACTGAAAACAAATTCAACCGATCAAAACAAAATATTTAATTATTAGTCTGAACTGCAAGTCATGGGAAGCTAAAGATGAGTTGATTAAGAGAAAAAAAAAAAAGGCCTGAAATTGGTGCCTTTCCAGGTACTTAGATGAACTTAGATGAGATGTTAATTCTTGACTTCTGCACATTGCACTAAATGTACGAAATCTGAGAATGCTTCCTCCAGGGGTTCAGCAACTGGAAAATAATCGCTTAGATTCAAAACCTATGCAAAGCTTTGAATCATTTTTATGCATGCTGTTGAACTTATTACTTGTTAGTGGAAGTTGCTGTTCATTGTGGTGTTTATCAAGTTATTTGACTGATTAAAAATGGTAAGGAGCAAAAGTAAGAAATTGAACTAGACTAGTTTGCAAGTTTGTAGAAGCAAATTAAGCATGATTCATGCAAAAAAAAAAAAAAAGAAAAATGGCTCTTTGAATGTACTGGAATCTTTTTTTTTTTTTTTTTTTTGGCAACAAGCACCTTTATAGCACCTTTATAAATCCTGTGGTCTAACCTTTCAAATTATACAAATCCTATTTGCAGTTTTGGAAAGTGCATAAAAACAACAATTGTGCCCTCTGCTGGATCTAGTTTTTAATTAGTTGTCCTCGTGGTGGGTTTTTGTCCTCGTAACAGAGGAACTGAAGCATCATGACATAGTACAAGAAATTGATGAAGCCTACTTAATTTGACACCCCACCCCACTCCCCCCAAATACTATAGTCATTTGTACTACTGGGATATCCTTTCTGAAAAAAGACTCCCTTGTGCCTTTTATCTGCATGTAATTGAGGAGGGTGAGGTCATGAAATGTTTTTAAACAAAATGTTAAGGGTCTGAATTGCTTATACTAATTTTTCAGTAGCAAAAGTAGGAACAAATTAGAACTAGACAATGTACAAGCTGATTCTCATTTTTGTGGAAATGAGGCTGTATAACTTCACAGCTGAGCACTGTGACAGTTGCATCTCTGTAGCACATTATAAATTTGTTGTCTTCTTCCTGGATTTCCTTATGGTGGCTTAATTATTTGAAAAAAGTGTATGTTGTGTTGACATCTCTGTTTTGCAGATACAATACAATAAAAATGAAGATAACTAATGTTTCTTATGCTTGATAAGAAGCACTGCGTATAAGATTTAGAATAACTTAGGTCAAGCAGAGGGTCACTGGGGTTTAAATTGCAGCATTTTTTACTTTTTTATTTTTGAAAGGAAAAATGTCAGTCTCCTAAGGCTTAACTATTTTTCTTTAACATACATTTGCTACTTATTTTTGTTTTTAAAGACTTCTTTATTGCTTACAAATGTAGTCCTATTCATGTGCAGGGATTTCTAGATTATTTTATGTGTGAGTGTGTATATACATGAACACGCTTTTTACTCAGTACCCTTGCTAAGATACATTTTTAGAAGTACTCAAAAGTTTGCATTCCCAATTTGTATGCCTTTTTAATGTCAATAAGTTACTTTTGAAGTACTTTTCAGTAATTCAAAAAAGCAGTCAAAACTGATTGTGTAAGGTATAATCATATGGGTAGAGATATTAAGACTCAGAATGCAGCACTGTTTTATTAACTTGAAGGAAAAATAAATACTTATGTAGGTCACGTCACAACTATAGATATGTCATCGTTAGGCTATGTACTTAAAGTGGTAGGAAATAAGGTAGAGTAAATGCACATGTAAAATCAGTTGTACTTTTCAAAGTATAATAAAGGAATGTTTGGTTTTCCACTAATAACCATGAAAATTTAATATTTACTTGTTTGTGAAGTAAATTGCTTTTAAAAAAACTGATTTATGTATTTTTCTAAGTTATTGTAAAAATTTTTCAACATGTGAGAAAATCAGAAATCATGTGTCACGTGGTCTTGCCAGTTTGTCAGCTCTTGTTTCTGTTTTCACAACTATTCTATAGTTACCACTCACAGCCTTTGCATTATTTAGGTAGTGTCTCCAGTGGGTATTCAGTTCTTTTATTAAAAGAAACAAAAAGCACTAAGAGGTTGAGAGACCTGTCTTAGTACTACGTATTGGCACAAGGTTTGAGGTCCTTCAAACATGGAAGTACTTGATGCAAGAGGCAGCTTACAAAGTTAACACAGGTGTGAAAAGCTTGATAACTATTACTTTCTAACTCCTACCACAGAAAATCACAATTTTGCGTAGGGTGTGCACAAGAGATGTTTGATAACACAGCTGTGAATTAGCATCATCCCATATTCACAGGCATGGTAATAGTCATTACATGTCCTTTTATTATTTACTCACGCCACTTCTTTATATCCTTTTTTCTAAAGGCAGCATAAGTTTCATCTGACACCCTATATCTAATCCTAACTATGGCTTGTCATTCAGCATAATTACATACCTGCTTTAGATGAAGAAAATCCTGGCACTAATGTGGAAAGCATTAGTATGAGAAGCAAAGAAGTCAGCAGAGCAAATGCAGTTTATTCCCGGCATTCTTGTGGATTGCACATTACAAAAGCACAATTTATCTTAAAGCAAAAAGCAATAATGCACTTACTTGTATGTTGTTGTAAAAGGGCTCAGTTTTAACAAAATGTTTCAATTTACTTTTTCTAAATGCAGAATTGTCTTAGTGCCTGATAAATAACCACATCTCAACAATTTCCATTGCTGTAATAACCATGTATATAGGTTTTCTTTATCAAAAGCTTCTGTCACTTAAACACACTTAAATAAAACCCTCACAAACTCAATCAGTCAAAATTGGGTAATTCCAATTACTTTATAGTGAGTATAGTGTGGCAAAAGGAAATATAAATTTAGACAGCATCTGCTGGATAAACAGCTGATAGCACAGGTGACTAGTGGGTTAGCCTTGCTAAAACCTCCCCACACAGCTGCTCACACTGCTTCCTTGGGTGGTATGGAGCCATGGCGATCACTCACCAATTACTGTGGTGAGCAAAACAGTTGTGACTTAGAGAAAATGCATGTATTGCCTGCTCTCCTCCTGGCTCCAAAATGGTTGTGCTGTGGGGATCTGCTCCTGTGCATGGGGTGCCTTCTGCTCTGACCTCAGGGCTCCCTCTAGTGTGTCTCTTCGTATCCCTCCTTCTTCCATGAGCTGTTTTGTATTTATTTAAAGACCAGTGGCACTGAGGGTCTCAGTTGGGGCCTGGAGTTGGCAGGGTTCACCTTTGTCTGGTGTGGGACAGCCCTGATCTGTCCTCACACAGGCCCCCGCTACCAGGACACAGGACAGTGACCTACAGTAGGAAGTCGTCTTCAGTTCTTTCTTCTCTAAAACTTTAAAATTATACATAAAAATATATATTTAAAAAAAGTAAAATACATTAAAAACAGTGAGTGGGGTGACTGATTAGCTAAAGGAAGTAGTATTTTCGGGGACCGCTGCTGACTTGCTCTCATGTGGGTTACAACCTTAACGGCTTGCTTTGGACCACCTCCTTCTTCAGTGATTCAAATAGCACTTATCTGTACCTCTCTTTGTTTTGGTGGGAAATTCTCCATCCCTGCTCCAGCTGCTCGTGCTGCACACTCAGCCAGGGAGCTGAAAATCCTTTTATTCCTGGGTAGCAATGAAAGTTCAGCAAATCAAATTATTTTCTAATTTATTACTGTGCCACCTCATCAAAAGGCTACTCCAGGAAAATTTGAGATATGGTATATCCTAGAGTTATAACTGAGAAAAGGCATAACCAAGGATCTCTTAAAATAAAAAATGTTATTCTCATTTGGGTTTGTCCTGTTCTGTTTTTGTCCTGATGCTCGCTCCCCTGCCTGCTCTCTTCCCCCTCCTCCTCCCCGCCCCCCCCCCCCAAAAAAAAAAAAAATTGTCCTTCATTTTCTTTCTTCTGAGCCTTTCTGTCACTCTTTTCCCCTATCCCCCATTCATCTCTGCCTTAGTCCACAACAGGAACCTAAAAGTTGTTGCCCAGACTGATCAAATCTGAAAAATGCAGTTTCCTATCTTGCTTTCTTGATCTTATTTTTGCAACGGTGTTTTTTTTACCCCACCTTGAATTAAATAGGGAAGCCATGAATGCTGTCTCAGCATCAGTAAAGATGCACTTTTTAAAGTGATAGTATGTAGACAGCCTGGCTGGGAACTGATTGAAGTGCATGTTGGCATGGTATATGTTCCCTGAATCCATGCTTTTGTTTCCATTTTCTGAGAAATACTAAACTGGATCATGCTACGGATCATGCTACATTTGTACACCTGTGCTCCAGGATTAATATGTACATTACTACTTGGAGCTAGTGAGGCAGGAAAGAAATTCTATGAAACAGAATACTGAGTTGCTGATGCACTTCAAAGTGGCAGTGAACAAGAATATTGAAACTATTATGAAAAGTGAAATATTTAAATGATTTTTTGAACCAGTTCCCACAATATCTACTGCTTGTAGAAAATGCGGTGAGTAATACAATAGTTGCAGCAGTAGCCTTCATTGTAGCCTGCTAGTGCTCTGGCTGTTTCAACTTACAGGAAGGAGTCTTGTATGTGTTTCTCTCAACCTTGTCTAGAAGCTTGCTCTCTTCCTTCACTTTGTCATGGTCTTCCCTAATGCTTGCTTCTTAAAACAAGATTACTTGGAGTAAGTCATACATTTGTACTCAATGTGAGGTGTGTTTTTATAAGTATACATAGCTATGGGTTTTCTATTCAGCTTTATAAAGAAAGATTTATCAAGTATTCTATAACATTTGGTATACATTTTAACAATATATACCCTAAAATTTCATATTTCTGATGGTCTGAAAGTTTAAGCAAGAGAGTAAGTTGTCTAACATTTATGTAGTTTGCCTTGTTTTGCTTTTAAAGAGGTAGGCAATTATAAATGTGTATACATATTCTATTGCATTACAGTAAAAACTTGATTTACATCTGATGTTTTGTCATCTTTCATCTTTCAGCCATCTTCCTGAGTATCAACTGTCTTTGATTTTAATTTTGAAGCATCTCTATTTATGCTGCTGTGTGCTTGACACACAGAGCAGTCTGAGTATATGCTGCCATGGCTTTGTGAAAACATACTTGATAAAAATTTGTGAGAACACAGAGTAACATTTCTAAATTTTTGTTTGTGTAGATACATTTAGGTATTTATTGGGAGAGGTGGCTTTTATAGCTCTTATCTAAATGTTGTTTATGTGTCATATTTATTGTGAGCTGTTGACCATACTTAAGTTAGAAAACCAGAAATTGCACGCTTTATTTCATGCTTGTGGAGCCCCTTGGATTTATTTTGGATCTACTGTATGATACAAGAGTGGAACAGACAGTAGTGTGGCCACAGTCCCAGTAATGGGACTTCAATTTATTGATTTTCTTGTAGCAAACTGTGAGTAACCCATAGAAATCAAGGATAAATAATTAACTGTTGGTGGTACTCTTCTTAGGTACTCTTCTTATATTCTCTTGCTTTAGGAAGAAAATGACCAAGCAGTCATTAAATAACAGTATGTATCTAAAGCTGAAGTGTAGACTTTAGGATTTGTGTATCTGTGTGTGTGTGATTGTGTATAGACTTCCTGCTATGTGCAGGACATGAAGCAATGACTTGTATACTAAGTTTAACTGATGTTGAACAAAAATTTTTTGATGGAAAATGGAAGAACAGGCCATTTGGAGATTAATAATGACTGTTCTTCTGGCACCGATTTATCTGTGGTAACCTTCTGCAATATGGATCAGGAGACAAGAAGTTTTAGGTTGATGGAAGATGTTTAAAAGATGAAAGCATAGATGAGATAAAGTGAAGTTTGTTTTTGAGTTTCAGTTGAAAACCCGAGTTCTCAGCTTAGCTAATTTCTCTGCATAAAATGGTTAATTCAAATGCAATTCTGATCTTTTAGAGACTGAATAACTTTCACGTATATCTGGTTACTGATACGGTACATAGTGGCTGACAAATGTAATGAAGCATATCTTTCAATAATATTTTATTTTTGAAACAGGAAATTACCTATTAAAAGGGCTAAATTAAAAACCAAGCCTAGGGCTCTTTTATGCATGCAACTGTAAAATCATTATTTAGGAAGCAGTAAAAATCAATACGTAGAGTGAGCAGCCTTTTTTTGCTGAACGGCAGACCTCAGAGGGTGGTGGTTTTTTCAACATTTGTGCTATATTTCTTAAAATTAACTTCTACTACACTATTTGGTGTAGTAGTATAAGCTTGAAGTGACAGCAGCTCCCTACATATATGTTTACATGTATTTAGAATGAATATAAGGATCAAAATCGCAACATTTGGGGCTGCCATGGCCTTGGGGCATGTGATAACTGTTTTGAAATAAAACAAATTTGAATGGGCCTTTTAGATCCTTGCTTAAAATCAGAGAAGACATCTCTTTACACTCAAACTCAAATTGTTTCTATGATTTTTCTGCCTCAGAATCAATCAGGATTTCATAGCTTCTCTCATTACTGTCTTATTTTGTAGCTTCTCTCATTACTGTTGTCTGTGCATTATCAAGTTCATGCAAATGCACATGAAAGTAAAACCATTTGTTTTAGTTACTTCATTCCATGTTGAGATAATAGTGATTTACGTAGGGTTATAATTAAAATATTTTCCTTTGCCTTAGAGTTATACATGCAAATATTTCAGATAATTTAGGTGAACTTTCTAGTGAGAGTACTTGCATCCCAGTGCCAGTAAGATATTCAAAATGGGTTACTTGGTATCTGCTGTATCAAGGCCTTTAGGAGTGTTGCAGGATTGCTCAGATTTTGGAATAAACTAACACCAGAATTAATTAGAATTATTGGATCAAATTACCTCAGTAGTAGGATGAAAGCAATAAGGTTATATAGACCTTGGTATTCCAAAGAAAGTCGTTTTTTTACTGTTCCTGAACTCCATGCTCTGTATCAAGCACAGCTGGCTTAAAAGTTAATGGAAGTGGGTTGTTTGTTTTTTCAGAGCCAGTATGACAGTTGGGAAACTCCTTTACCTTAGGCATGTGCTTGCAGAAGGTCATGGTAATGAGCATCTCTATGACCTAATCTCATGTGCCCTGTTAAGATAATTTTATAGTGAGGAGAGATGATGAGGAGCTTTTTAAAGTGGTAGTCTTATGCACTGAAAGCTGTGACCTGTTTCCTAGTACATTAGCTAACAAAGTACAAACAAGGTCCATTTAGTGGAAAGGACACTTCAAACTTTAATAGAAAGGAACCAATTGCAAAATAATAATGACTAATATAGTACGATATTTCACATACTGTACCTTGTTTGGCATACAGCTGGCCTATCAGTTATAACCTATACTCTACAGATGGTGCAATATATCAGAATTAAGTCAGTAAGTCAGTTTATTCTCGATTAACTGCTAATACTCCCAGTGGAGAATGTTACTGTGAGCCTGAGTTAAGTGTCTGTCTTGTAATACCTCTTTATGGTCTTATTTTGTAGTTTTACGGAGATGTCGTGTTCTGTAGGCCAGAGCTTACTCTGGCTTGTTCTTTTAAGTGCCCACATTAACTTTCAAATAAAAATGAGGAATGCAGTTATGGGCTTGGAAATCTCAGGGGCCTGAAATGGGAGGTGTCATGCAAAGTGATATAAAGTGACACTGCACTGTTTGTGACTTAGAATCATAAAATAATTAGCGTTGGAAAAGACCTCCAAGATCATCCGGTCCAACCATCACCCTGCCAGCAATGCCACCCACTAAACCATGTCCCTAAGCACCAAGTCCAACCTCTCCTTAAACACCCCCAGGGACGGTGACTCCACCACTTCCCTGAGCAATCCATTCCAATGCCTGACTGCTGTTTCTGAGAAGAAATGTCTCCTCATTTCCAACCTAAACCTCTCCTGGTGCAACTTCAGGCCATTCCCTCTAGACCTATCACTACCTCCAGACCAAACGACTCCAGTTCCCTCAGCCGCTCCTCATAGGACTTGTGTTCCAGGCCCTTCACCAGTTTTGTTGCCCTTCTCTGGACACGCTCCAGGGCCTCGATGTCCTTCTTGTAGTGAGGGGCCCAGAACTGAACACGGTACTCAAGGTGCGGCCTCACCAGAGCAGAGTACAGGGGGACGATCACCTCCCCCAGATCCTTTTCCTTTGCACAGTTTTCCAGCCACTCTGCCCCAAGTCTGTAGCGTTGCATGGGGTTGTTCTGGCCAAAGTGCAGGACCCAGCACTTAGCCATGTTGAACCTCATCCCATTGGCCTCTGCCCATCGATCCATCCTGTCCAGGTCCCTCTGTGGGGCCTTCCTACCCTCCTGCAGATCGACACTTCCCCCCAACTTGGTGCTGTCTACAAACTTACTGAGGGTGCACTCAATTCCCTCATCCAAATCATCAATAAGGATATTAAAGAGGATGGGCCCCCACACCAATCCCTGGGGAACACTACTTGTGAGCTGCTGCCAGCTGGATTTCACTCCATTCACCACTGCTTCCTATAGCAGACCCCTACCAGGATGTCTGCTTTGTTGGCCAACCCCTGATCCTTATCCACAGGGACTCTACCTTATATTAGAGTGTTTCGATGTTGAGCTTGGGGTTCGTTATAGAGAGCCATGCCACTACCCCTCCTTAGTTGCCTGTCCCTTCTGAATGGCTTGTAGAAAAGGCCATCTATTGCAGCACTCCAGTTGTGGGGTGTGGTCCCACCACGTTTCAGTGATGGCACCTAGGTCATCGCTTCATTCTATATGTGTGTATATGTGTGCTTGCCATTACAAAATCCAAATGCTTGATAAGATAGTACAATGTCGGCAAGCAGCTAGCATTATAAAGCCCAGCCACTCCTTCTGTGAGCTAGAAGCCTAATGAACTTGTCTCCTGAAGCTGACTCGCATTACAGGACTTGTTTTTTCCTGTGACTTACTGGACAGGTTACTGGAGCTTGTATTTCACTTTCTCCATCTATTCTCTCCTACGAGGTGTTACAAGCCAATTCAGGGTTGCCACTAAAAGATGGATAACCGATTTGATTTCATGTCTTTCCACTTTTAGGCTCTAGTCTTTGCCCAGTTAAAGGCTGGTTAATTTTCTGACAACTTTCTTCTTGTGCATCTAAATGTCAAGCTGATCATGGATTGGTCACTGGGCCTAATGGACTTGCTGTCTCCCTCTGTTAAGTCTTTAAGGTAACCCTTCGTTGAGAGAGAATCCTGTGTCAGAATTTGTTTCCTAAAGTGACTCCAGAGAGCCCAGGCAATTACATGAGCTTCTGAATATCTTTATTTAGAAGTTTAAAAGGCATGTTCTTCCAGTGCCACTTAAATTACCCTTGTGGATTTGTTGCCATGCTATGGGAAATCTCTATTACAGTGCATTAGTTGAATCACAGTTGTTTCAGTGTGTCTTTTTTATGCAGAGATGTATAAAAATGTTAGCAGGTTCACAGTGCCTTTCCTGAGCCCTTTCCTGGCAACCTGTTTTATAGTTTATGACGCAGAGGGAGAAATAGGCTTGTATGATTGTCGCAGAGACATCTCTTTGGTACTTTTAGTGCCACGTGTAATTAGAGTTTCGGGAACTTATTTACTTACATCTCCCTCTTCTGACAAAAAAAAAAAAAAAGGTGAGAGGGGGGAAATGTCAACAAAGTATGTATTTTTGTGGATGGGAAATAGAAAATATTGTTTGGAGAAGAGGTTGGTGTATCAAAGGAAAACCATCTTGTATTTCAGTCTCAGTATTAAATTCTGAAGCATTCTGTGGTACATACTGAAATTTATAATGGATCACAGTACATATGGATTTATATGGATTATAGTTCAAGGTTTAATAGGCTATTGTAGGCTTACTTTTCTACACAAATGTGTTCAACAAAAGTTTCTTCCTTATCAAACTTTCTTTTTCATTTCTGCTTTGAGTTGCTATTTCCGAAACATACTATAGTCGTGAAAATAAAATTCGTATCAAAGTGAAATATCCATATTTTTAGTTTGCCTATTCAAAAAATGTTAAATAAAAGCAAATACATTGTATACCTATTAATATTTTTATCTGGCACCTTTACTACTGTAGTTTTCATTGCTTATTTTTTTCTTTTTCAAAAAAATGTATAGTGTTATGCCCAAGAACCCAAGCATAATGGACTCTTTATCTTTTCCATAATTTGTAAATTCGAAGATGTGCTGCATGTCTTTCTGACATACAGTAAGTGAAGTTACTGTTGACCTAGGGTTTCAAAAGAGCTCATAATCTGGCTCATTGTGTCCATCTAGATTTTCAATTTCTGCTATAATATAAATTCTCTGAATAAAAACAGTAAAAAAAAAAAGGGGGGGGGGGGCAAAAAAAAACACCTTGAATCTTCAGTTAAAACACAAAGCAATTTCAGAACGCCAATAACACAGGACACTTTAAGTAGTATTTTCACTTAAGTATGATATTTTTATAAGCAATAAAAAATCATATTTAAATTAATTCTTAATGTTGGGGGGGGTTGAATTTCAGTTATTTTAAGTAACAGGTTTTACACACTAAATTTAAATGTATTTGGACTATACTAGGTTATTTTAATTGTTTTCATGTATATTATTGAGGTCTCTGATAGATATGTACAACTCTGGACTTCTCATAGGAGGGAAGTGCTTTATTAGGCAACTACATCTGCCAGTTCTTTCAGGACCCTGGGATGCATGTCATCAGGTCCCGTATACCTCAATAATTGCATACACTTCTTCATACCTGGAATTCGATGCATCTACTTGGGTTTGGTAGATACGAGCTTGGATAACAGGGGGTCTGTGCCGCAGAAGAAGCAGGTGGAGTCCGGGCTGGGCATCCTATGTTGTCTGGAGTGTCACTAGCCTCTTAGGAATACAATTGAGCACAGCCTTGTTGCAATGTAAAATATTCATTGTGAGTTAAGGTCATTGAAAATGTTTGAAATGGATGTATAACATGCCAAGACAGAATAATGAGGTAGGAAAATTGGTGAGGACTTAGGTGTAGAAGACCTGAAGACAGGAAATACTGTTGTAAAAGCATGAATATTAATCCTCTTAATCTCAGTTACATCTGTTCAACACCTGTCCTCCTCTCCCCATCCCTCTTCAGAAGAGTTGCCTATGGATCCTGCTTCCATTGAGCATATGATTTCCTTTTTGTTACTTCTCTATAGGTCTTTTCTCCCAGCTGGACTTTTAGCTATGTCAGAGTAACACATCATATTTATTTCAATCAGTTTTTTGAATTTGTTTTTTAGCGGTATAAAAGTCAGCAGTAATATATTGTATACTTGGAACTTCTCTCCCATATTGCATGCTGATGACTAAAGCTGGGATTTTCTATCAGGTGGAAGAATATTAGTCCCATGACTCCCTGTTATACTTTTATATTCTTTGACTTGTTAAGTCTCAGATTTAATTGCTTGCACTGGGACTGTAGGATGAACAAGACGAGGCTTTTGTGTAGACTGTAACACTGAAGGGCTGCTGAATGACTGCTTCTGGTGTAGATTCTTTGCCACAATCCCCCACTCCACTGCAGAACACGACTGCCTCCTGGCTTGTATCAGGAATAGTGTAGCCAGCAGGACCAGGGAGGTGATCATCCCCTTGTACTCTGCTCTGGTGAGGCTGCACCCCGAGTACTGTGTTCAGTTCTGGGCCCCTCAGAACAAGAAGGACATCAAGGTCCTGGAACTTCCCTAGAGAAGGGCTACGAAGCTGGTGAAGGGCCTGGAACACAAGTCCTGTGAGGAGCAGCTGAGGGATCTGGGGGTGTTTGGTCTGGAGAAGAGGCTCAGGGGAGACCTTATTGCTCTCTGCAACTACCTGAAAGGGAGGTGTGGGGAGCTGGGGGTCGGCCTCTTCTCGCAGATAACTAGTGACAGGACTAGAGGGAATGGCCTCAAGTTGTGCCAGGGGAGGTTTAGGTTGGAAATAAGGAGAAATTTCTTCTCAGAAACAGCAGTCAGACATTGGAATGGGTTGTTGCCCAGGGAGGTGGTGGAGTCACCTGGGGGTGGTTAGGAAAAGGCTGGACGTGGTGCTTAGGGACATGGTTTAGTGGGTGACGCTGGTGGTAGGGTGATGGTTGGACCAGATGATCTTGGGAGGTCTTTTCCAACCTTAATGATTCTGTGATTCTAAAAGGCCTACAGAGGGTGGGAATCTTCAGTTGCCTCATATTTTATTGAGTTAATTCAATTTGTAGAGCATCAGTTCTCATTGTCGAAGTCTCCTCTTCTGGAGCTGTAAGAAACACTGCGTGGGCACACATAGCAGGGCTTCGGCTGTGCTCTGAGCACGGCTGTGGCAACAAGCAGTAGTGTAGGCAAATGATGGGAAGCACGGTGGATGAAGGGTAAGCAAGTGAGAAAGAAAATTGGAATATGTAGCTTTCCTGTAAGAGAATTGAAGCCAAAGGGTAAAGATGATGCAAACGTTCCAAAATTTTTTTTTTTTTAAATTTTCTTAATAATAGTAGTTGGCAAGTGAGCACAGAGAGGAACATGGAGGATATGATAACTGAAGGACTACTTTCTGTGGTTTGGCTCTCTGTATTTTATTGGTATATGTGCTTTCTGCTAAAATGCTATTTATTAATCCTTTGTAAATCTTTACATTTTAGGTAACTTAGTTTAACACTTCATTGGAACTCAGTTGTAAATAAGTGACTCAGCAGACACTTTCCCCTTTATCAGCGCTGTAGAAATAATGGGTTTGTGCAGTTGTAGACAGTTGAATTTGGGGAATATGTAAGTTAGAATTAGAAAAAAGAATGCGCGAACTGTTGATATTTTAGTGCAAAAAGGTAAGAGCTTAAAACAAAGATTGATTCAGAAAATTATGTTGAATATTCTTGATTGTGTTAAACATTACCATTATTACTAAATAACTTTCTATAATATAGAATAATAACTAAAAATCTGTAAAGCTGCTGAGAAAATAGTTATTTAATGCTTTATCATATCTAGTATAATATCTGGAGCGTAGATTGTGATAATAGGGCATATAACCATGTCAAGACAAATAGCTGTTTATATAGAGTCATAGAATCATCTGACTAATAACTAGGGCGGAGATATGTTGTATTTCTTTTCCCAGTGGAACCTGTGATAAGATTAGAAATGTCCTTCACAGTCACTGCTTTGTCCTTCAGCTACTCACTATCCCTAGCCAGTTCTAGTGATTAAGATGGGATCATCAAACGTGGCTTTTCCATAAGCCATGTTTAAGCCAATCCATAAGGCTAAAGGTAGGGGAACTGCCTGATAATAGAATCAGTAAGAGGGATCTTTCAATGCTTCTTTTCAGTAAATCTTCAGAACAGTTGAAATGTGGCAGAAGCTGAAATCCAGAGGCAGTATATGTATAACATTCTGTGGCCTAAATTTCTATTAATAACTAAACAAGTGCTTAAAAATCATTTTCGGAGGCGATACTAAGTTCCAGGAGGCCTGATGCTGCATGGGCCCCTCTCCACGGGCTGTGACTCTGCCAGGAGCTTGTTCCTGTGGGCCCTCCATGGGCCGCAGCCTCCTTCAGGCCACATCCACCATGGGCTCCTCAACGGGATGCAGGGGAATCTCTGCTCCAGCTCTCAGAGCACCTCCTTCCTTCCTACAGCTCTCCCTTCACTGACTATGGTGTCTGCAGGGCTCTTTCTGTCGTGTTTTTCTCATTCCTCTTTCTCACAGCTGCTATACAGTGGTTTTGATCCTTTCTTAAATATATTCTCATAGAGGTGCTACTACTGTTGGTGATGGCTCAGCTTTGGCCAGCGGTGGGTCTGTTTTGGAGCCTGTTGACACTGGCTGTGCCCAACGTGGAAGCAAGTCCCTGGTTTCTTCTCCCAAAGGCCTTTTTTCTGTTCTGTTTATCTTGGTGGGGTTTACAAATATACGTATGAAGGTATTTGCATGTATTTTAGTAGGGAGGGTAAGTTCTTAGGCCTGGATTCACTACCTGAAAGTTGTAGGAAAAGCAACAAAAAAAAGAAGAAACTAGTGGGTTTTATATTCAGAAATGTTTATCTCCTGGTTACTTCCTTCATATTCAGTATGAAGCACTAAACGGCCAGTATTTCACTGGCAGCTGAATTATTTTCTTTTCAATTTGCAATGCATTTTTAATGATTGCATAGAATAAAACAGTGTTTGAGTGGATAAGGCAATTTTGATAAGTGGAGTTACTAACCTGAAATGTTTTTGTAAGTAGTGTCATGTGGAAAATGTCGCCCTTAAATGTTCAATCTTGGAAGAAAAATTGAGCGATGTTTTCTTCAGGAACATTCATGAAGAATAAACGTAGTTGCTGTTGAACTTCTAGCCAAAAAATAATGTGGGCAGCAGCTGCTTTGTTCTGCTTTCTATCTTACTCTAACTCTCTGCAGTCTCTGGGAAGAAACAGTCCCCACGGGAAATATATCTTTCAGCAAGCCTGTGCCTATTTACTATTCTGAGATTGTGAAAAAGGTACATTTGAAATGATAATTCCCATGATGTAGGTATCTATGCGCTGTCCTTAGTTACAGTTCATTCTATATCTGCTCTCAAAAGTTATTAAACTGAAGTATTTTTCAAGCATCTGACTGAGACACAAGGTATCTCTATTTGGATTCATCAATGGGAAGTGGAACAGAAAGCATCTGTTTATACTAATCTGGCATTTGATGACCAAAATAATGCTAAGCATTTTTTTACAGACTAATTTTGAAGAAAGGCAGAACGAAGACGTAGCGGCTTGAATTTGTCAGTCTGCTAATATGGGCGATACCTGGAATGTATGCCCAGGTTGAGAAGCTGTATTCATACCAGTTTGCACTCTTCTACCAGTAGAACCAGTTCTTCACAAGTTCTTCATGTTCTATTGTCCTTTGAAACATTGGTGTTGGAGTTAATATTTATTTTGCATGGTAACACAATCCTCTTTTTGCCGTGTCAGGGATTCCTTAGTTTTTCCTCAAAGGGTTGCTCAAATAGTGCTACACCCTGTTTGAGAAGGGAGAAGAATTCAGTAATCAACACTGTTTTCATGCCTAATATTGGCAATAACCTGCTGAAACCATCAACCATTCCCTCAGTTCAGAACAGAAAAATTTTGTTGTTTGCAATGAATGGGGACATCATAGAAATTGTGCAATGAATAGTAGGATACATGCCTGAGTTACAGAATAGATTTAGAACAAAACTAGATTTGGTGAGGCAAACCCAGGATTGAAATAGCTGCTTAAAGTGAAAATCCTGGGGAGTCACTGGGAAATAGCATATAGTATAAGTAATGTCAACACTATTATTTTCACTTTTCTGACATGTCAGTGTATTGCTTGCAGCGTTTTTCAGAATAATAGAATTTATTCAAGCAATTTATCCATAATGGCTGTAGTATAAATTGTTTATGTTGTGCTTATAAATCATATTAATAGTATTTGATTTGTGCTTTCTTTACAAATTGGAAACATTGATTTTTGTCTAGTTCAGATTTTGTATCTAGACTAGTACTTTCAGATCACATTTTAGGTTTTGCACTTTGAAATAAGTCAGTTTTTCATAAAATTATCTTCTTTCATAAGAGGGTGTGTACAAGTGCCATATTACTTCTGTAAACATTGCTTGCTTCCCTTCTGAAACAAGTTAGTCTTTAAAACGTAAATTCTAGTCATGATCAGTTTGCCCCACAAAGAGCATTAAGTGTTCTTCCTCTTGCTCAGAACACAAACCTACTAGTCTTGACCTCAGGTGATATTCATCCTGGGTTGTTAATGTTTTAATGCTCCTCTTTTTTTTTTTTTACTTTGAGCTAACAACTGGGTACAAACCAGTGCAAGTGTCAGTCTCTGGAGACGAGCATCAAAGGCTTCCACACACCTGATTCCAAAGGAACTTCCTGTGCTTACAGAACCTTTAGCTTGATTCTTTGAAGGTTGCTAATTTAACTTCCCCTTCTTAATTAACCCATTAACAAAATTTACTTGAATTTATTCATTAGCTTCTGCTTATTTTTTTTTTTTGAGGTGCCTTGGGAGTCAGTCTGATCTGTCAGTCCTGCAAAATCTTTTCTTATTTTCTGGACTCAGCTTCTAGATTTACATTCTGATGTTCCTTGCCTGTGACAAAGTTTTGAATGTCTTCTATAAGTCTTTGTTCCTCCATATAGAATATTTCAAGAGCTGGTGTCCATAGTGGGAATCTATAGGTAAGTAGGTCCTTGATTTTGTTTTATCTTACCTCATTTTTCTGTAAGATTAAAGTAGTTTTGGGGAAAAGAAGTTACTACAGTTTTAAAATCTGCATTAGAAGACAGCCATTTTCAAATGCTGAACTGATCTTCAGTTAGTGTGAAATTGTCCACAGGATGAAAGACAGAAGCAAGAGGAAAAGAATCTGTCTCAGACTTTTCTCTTCACTCCCGTTCTTCCTTGCCCATTCTCTCCCCTCTTTCCCACCTTACCTTCTCTGGCAATGATTTGTTTGTATCTAACACTTCAGGTGTGTGCTTTTGCCTTTGTGCTTCCAGAAAAAAGTACTAAAATTGTCCATGATGGTAGTGAAGAACTCAAAAATACTAATTTGCCAATTACATCCCATTTTCTTAGGTGTCCTTCTGATTATTTTTTTGTATTTTCCTAACAATAAGAATGCGTTCTTTTCATTGCTAGTCTTTTTGACTGATAATATGTAGGTGCAAAGAAATCTGTGCCAAGAGTCGTAGGCAGGTGTTTTCCATTGTTTTTTATGTGTATGAATATGGAACAAGATTTATTCTGTCCTTCAGATATTTGTGTACTTGTTGGGAGCCAATAAAGTTTGAGCAGTAAAAGACTGTTTGGGAACCCTTCATAGCTTCATAACAATTACTTCCATCATTTCACAAAGCACAATTTGAAAGCTACTGGTACATACCTACAAAGATACATGAATATATAGGCAGAGTATGATTTGCATTGTGTGGGTGTCTTGCCATTAATTCAAATTCTTTGTGATATTACGAAGATTGAAGCCCCTTAGTTTAACATGCTACAAAAGTGATAAATCAGAGTTGTCTTCTTTTTTAGCCTGTTGGGATTATACCTTTTGAAGAGATCCATGAATGTGTTTTAAATCTATTGATTCATAGTAGAAAGGCAAAATTTAAACTCAAAAGTCACTAAGTGAACTTTCCATTAAGTTAGGGAGGCTGTGGTCACAGCTCATTTAATCTTTATGAAGTAGAAAATGTGATGTAGACCACACTGGCATTTTATTAGAGGAAATCGTGCATTTAACCACGTAGCAAAATACTGTAGGCCAATTACATGAACATACACCTATTTTACACATGGCTAATCTTCAGAGCATAAAGTATTAACAATGTGCCTACTGTCTTGTTTTAAGGACTATTTATTTTTAAGCCAGAGATATGGAATAAAGTTTAGAGGAAAGAATGAATTAATTTAAAATTTATATCAAAGTTCTTCCATAGAAGATGCGTGAAAGTTCTTCAGTGGACATTAGCACAGACTAATTGTAATACTGTTTTATTTAATGGTATCATCTAAAAGTGTCTCTAGAAAAGGAGGGAAACTTTTTCTGTGTAAAAATTCATTTCTTAAAGTTCCTGTAGTTTAAAAATATCTTTGAATGTATAAGAGGATATTAAAATGTTCTGAATTATAACTCAAATAACTCAACTTTCTTCTACGTTAGGATGTACATGAGGCTATCTAAAAAATGTTTACATTTCACGACATTTCTTAAAAAAACAACAACACAGCTCTTTGCTCTTAGCATGAGGTGCTTAGACCTTAGTCTTGCAGTTCAGTAGACTGGGAGCTGACTGGTTTAATGTTACAATACCCTTTGAGATAATTGGATTCATCTATATAAATAAATGTATTCACATGCACATATGCATGAACATTTAAAAAATGTCTTACACAGTTTAGTCCTAATACACATTTTCTCATTATCAGGAAGTTAAATAATGTGTTGAAAGTTGATATAAAAGTTGTCTGGAAGTATGAAATGGTTTCTTATGAGGGTAGCTATAACTATATTTTTGATTTATTTTTCCATTTCCATTCAGATGTCTCCACACCCGCTGTCCAGGCTCTGGGCATTTTGATTGGCAGAAATTATTATTTTTGCCCGAATCTCTTGGGTTTCATGGTAAAATCCTACTGGGAGGAAAGAAAATCTTTACGATCTAATTCATAATGGCACAAACTCTTTTCACCAATGGTTTTGACTTATTCCCTTGCCAGAAATAAATTATGAGCTGGGACATTACAACCTGTATCATTATGAGCTTATTGTGTATATTGGCACTGCAAAATTGGAGTGGACATATGAAGATTAATGTGTTGTATGTCAAGATGTCCTCTCCTATACAAAACATTTAGAGAGTTTTGAGGTGATTTGAACAAGAATTTTGCAGAGAATGCTAAAGCTAAGTTAAGGCAAATTAAATGTCCCCATCTGGCTTTGCTTTCTGCAAATGGACACAGTGATACATTCTAATACAAATTACTCTATTACAGCTCTTATTTACAGTCCAGTTTTTCTGAAGTGCTGCTTTGTGATCCGTTAGTCATGATTTTTCCAGAAAGACTTTTGGATCTTGGAGATGTTGCCTGCATTGAGGAAATGAGAAAACTGTGATACATAGTCAGCATATTCTTAAAAGATGATGGTTTGTCAATATTGCATCTGATTTGAGTGGCAGGAAAAGATAGTTTTGAAAAGTGTAATGCACTTGTTATTGTAGTTCTATTGCAAAATCATAGTTGACAAAGTATAAACACATTCCCTAACCATATCTGAATTAAAAATTCTAGGGTTAGTCTTTGATTCAATTCTTTTCGTGGAATTAACAAATCAGATTTAAGTTCTATATGTGAAACAATGGTCTCAAATTATTTTAAATGTATACGTTTTCCTTTAGTGTGGTTATTTTTTTTTTCAGAGTAGTAGTTAACTATGTAGTATTAAATATTACTGGAATAGAAAGAGAAAAGAGAAAAGATGACTTTTAGTACAGTTTTCTGGTGTGGAATGAACTCGGGGAGCAAAACAGAAATCATTGCATTTGGCAATAAAATCCCATGGCTAAACAAATTAGCATTTTTCTCAGGAGGTCATGACTGACCTATCTAACTACCCTATAGAAAGAAATTATAAGTGGCACCATGAAGTGCCTGGGAAGTGAGAGTAAGTTTGTGTTTAAGTATCAAACTCAGTGAGAGAACTGAAGAACTGTTACCAAAAATATGATGGCATGAGGGTATGTGTATAGACCCTTTGTACACATACCCATGTGTAATCTCCCTCTCCCTAAAAAAACCTTTGATGTGTATTCTTGTCCTCTAATGTAGTTTTTCTTTGTTTTGTACTTGCAGTGCTTATAAGAAGAAAAGTATTGGTAGTTGAAAGTAGCTTGTAAAGGTAGTTCGTTTTGGTTTTCCAAAAAAAAAAAAACACATTTTTTTTGGAAACGCTTGGTTTATTTTTTTAAGGAAAAGAATGAGCCAGGGTCTGTTACTTAATTTTAAACACTACAGATTTTTGAACCTGTGCCGTGTTACTTCTGACACCATGAGGTAGAAAGCTAACAGAAGGTATCATAAAATCATTGAATAGTTTGGGTTGGAAGGGACCTTAAAGATCACATAATTCCAACCCCCCATATTATGACAACAAGTGTATATCAAGTCCCATTCAGGTATATTGTGCTTATTTAGGCAGGTTTTGGTATGAAAAATTGTGTATATTTATATTGATAAAAGAAAGTGCACTATTTCCAGCTGATGATAATATACTTCCTTTACTATGCGCTTGTGTGTATGTGCATATATATTTATATGTACAAAATATATACATACGAGAGACGTGTATTCATAAACAGGACACATTGTGCAAGTCAGCAGTAGTTATAGTTTCTGGGAAGACCTTTGTAATTTGCTAGCTAAAGGATGAATTTCTATCACTAAGACATGTATGAACTTGGAGATGACCTACAGTGAAGAAAAGATGGGTTAAAAGTAATAAGAATGAGATTTTGGCTGCTTATCAGTGAATGCACATATTTTCCTTTTCTACTGCCACCTGGCCAGTGTTACATCTCATGGGAAGGTAATTACAGATAGTTCTAATCCCATATTCCAAAATGTCAAGGCAAGGATTACTCCAGCTAGTAGTCTTCTCAAAAACTTTTCTCTAAATACCACGCATCAAGTTTGCTGGAATTTCCACTTCAGTATAATGGATGGTACTAACTGGGGGTTTGATATTGGTGGCTGGGCTGTCTCATAGGGTAAAAATACTGTAACTACACAGCAGTTTATTTACAGATGCAGCATAGTTTTCCATATTTTGTGCGGCTTTTACATTTCAGCTTTGAAAGTATTAATAAAAAGTCAATAGTAGAAGTCACCTAACAAAATATGATTTCATATGCATTCAATTTCAAAAGATGATACTTTTCATAAAGAATGGTGAAGAGATACAGATGGTGAAAAGATACAGAAGTTGGCACAAATCTTGTCTTCTGAGTACTTGACTAGGTGTCACGGATTATAGATTTTGATCTAATCTCTCTAACAGCATCCGTGGTTTCCTCAGGCAAGATTGCTTGACTGCTGTGTCAGAATTCTCCACTTGTAAAGGAGGAATCAGTGATGCTTTGTCCCTGTGGTCAGGGCAGGACTATCTTGAATTACTGTTGTGCTTTGTTGACACAGGCTTTTATCTTGGTTAGGGCATGTTGGTCTTGATAAAATACAAATGATAATCTTGATGAAAGTTGCTTGAAACATACCACTAATAATAAGTGTAACATTTCTTTGATCAGATAATAACATCTGTGCCAACAGTTCTTAGTATAAAGCAAGTTGATAATTAATAGATGTTGATGCAGGGAAAGAATAATGTAGAGGAAAAAAGACTTGCAGGTCTTGTATTTAAAGCTTTACAGAACAAAAATGAGAGATAGTAAAGACAGTTGTACGCTGTGAAACTGCATGCACATTGTTAGGCTATTTTTGTGCCAAGCCAAGGGCAAAGCAGAAATTATTTCTGCCCTACTGTACCCTATTCACCCCAAAGTAAGTGGAAAAGATGAGCTTCTGATTCAGCACATTCTCTATTGTATGGCTTCAATAATTTTCTCTTGCTTTCAGCTGTACAATGGATTGTTTTTCTTGCTTCTTTTGTAATTTCCTTCAAATTTGAAACGTAGTGGGTTAGAAAAAAAGATAGACATGGTGCCTTGAGTTTCTGCTCTGGGTAGTGAGCTTAGATGACTACACAGGTATGAGGTTTTCTCTTTTTTTTTTTCCTTTTTATTTTTTGATTTGGAAGAAGGAAGTTGACGACTGACCTTTTGGTTGAGTTTTATTGGTGACTTAAATGCTAGCATTTAGGATAAGGTGAACTTGGAGAGAAAACATAAAAACAGTTTAGTATCCAAACTTCTGCTTTATGATAGAGATTTTTAAGACATTGAATATGCTGAAAGATACATAATACAGGAATCAATAGCAGTCTAAAGCTAAACTTAGTTTTCTGATCAAGGAAGTAGATTCTAGTTCCAAAACCAGCTCAAAGAAGCAAGCAGTGCCCGCATATATGGAACATGGAGGCAGTGCAGAGATCCATGCTGAGTTGTTTCAACCTGAGAAGCCTCTTCTGGTGAAAAGTTGCTTATCCCATCCCTGAGAGGTAGGCCTGTGTGTGCATCTCTGACATGTATTTCAGTCAAATACCTGTCACAGATCCAACTTTTTGGAAAAGGCTGAGCTTTAAAATGGATCGGTGAAACATGTACACACAGTACTTTCCCCTATCTCATCATTACTTACTGTAAAATATGAAAATCTTTCTCTAATAAAAATCAAACATTTCTGTACAAGCCAAATTGAGTAATCAGACTTGTTTTCATTCTGACTAGCATCATGTTCTGATTATTCTCAGGGCAAAATTAATATAGAATATTTATTTATGTACTTATTGCAAATGAAGTGTCATCCATGAAGTGTAGCAAAACTTGACAGTTCTTTTGAACTGTTCAGTTGTGATCACATAAAACCACAATTGATTATTGATGAAAGTAGTGCCTGGATTTTTACTTTTTCTACACCTTTATTTTTGTAGAAATGATAATACTGAAGCTTACTTTTAAAAAATCTTTGGTACAGTTGTTCATCTGATCATCTATTCATTAACAGAGAATCCCTACTGATGTTGGCTCTAGCACAACTTCATCAGCAGTTGAAATATAGATGTGGTAAATGATTGAACTTGGTGAAACAGGAGAACAGCGGTTACAGACAGGCATAGGGCATCAACCACCTCTATAGGAAGCCTGTTCCAGTGTCTAACTATCCTCTTGGTAAAGAAGTTTTTCCCAATGTCTAGTCTGAACCTCCCCTGATGTAGCCTTTAGCAATCCCCCTGCATCCTGTCACTAAAGAGCAGGGAGAAAAGATGAGCACCTCCCTCACCATTTACCTCCTCAGGAAGCTGTGGAGAGCAGTGAGGTTGCTTCACCTCGGCCTCCTTTTCTGCAAGGTTAATAAACACGGAGGCATCAGTTGCTCTGTACCGGACATGCCCTGCAGCCCTTTAACCAGCTTTGTTGCCCTCCTCTGCACGTGTTGAAGTATCTTCATGCCCAGTCCAGAGCTGCACAGATTGCAGTTTAGGATAGTTTGTTACCATTTCCATGTGCTATGGCATAGACAGTGGTACACTAGAGACAGAAAAATACTGTTTGTATCTGGTGAAAAGTGAGATTTTTTTTACCAGGTACAGCAATAATGCATGGACATTACTCAGCAGTTCTGTATGCTGAGCAAGCCCACACTGCTAGTAAAGAATTATCTCAAAGTTTGCTATATCCTTTCTTCTTCTTTTCCCCACCACACAGCATATAGAAAACCAGTACGGCATGATATTCAAGCTGAATATTTCCCAAATAAAAATCCTTTACCTCAAGGACCCAGACTGTAACCTTTTCAGATATGTTATCAGCCACTTAAGAGTATTTATTGAAAGGTATGTATTTCACAGGGCTTTTCTGGAAGTCAGTTGAATTGGTTGGTTCTTAATAAAGCACTTTAGGCTTTTCTGATGTTTAAGGTGGAAACAATGCATTTTGGAACATGCAATTTCTAGTTGTCTACTATAAATAGATTGTCTTTATCCTCTTGAAAACTTAAAAAAAACAACAACAAAAAAAAAACAAAACAAAAAAAACAAACCAACCAACAAACAAAAAAACACAACATAAAGTTGAACAGAATAAAAATTTGCATCCTTGCTGAGGTCTCAGTAGAGGAGCTGAGCATCATTCAGGATGAATTTACTCTTGTGCTACAGCTGGTCCTTCTGATCAGGGTAGAGATATTTCAGTATGTCAGTGGATATGAGTTCTCTTGATGAAACGAAGTCGGTGGCCAGAACTACAGAAATTTTGAAATTTAATTCCCTGTCCATCCAATTTTCAACATGACAAATGGAGTTAAAAAAAGGGAAATGAGTATTCTTACATAATTTCTGAAGTAAAGAGAGATCTGATGCTCTGGGCATTTGTGGCTACAGCAAGGAGATTTCTTCTGCCTCGAAAAATGATGGAAAACCACTTGGATGCACCTGTTCTAAAATCTTGGACATGTTACATGGCATCTTATATTATCTAATATATGTTTCACCAAACCACTTATAGTAGAATGCAATTATATTATAATGCAATTGTAGGAACAGTTTGGGAATTTCTAGATAAGTATAATAAACAGATTATACCCCTGCTTACCCCTGCTTGAGCTGTGATGAAACTTGTTTCGTTGTATTGAGGAGATTTCAAAAGTCACTTTTTTCATCAAGTGCATTAAAATTTCTGTAATAAAAGAAGACTTCAAAGAGAAGAGATTTAAAAAAAAGAAGGTAAATAAAATGTAAAATGTAATTAAGCTTTGACCCTTTAAATTGCTAATCTTTAAAGCTAATGCTGGAGAAGCACAAGATTATTAGCAATAAAAAGAATTTGCTTTGCCCTTTTAAAATTACCATAAACCGATTGACTGAGATGGAATGATGTTAATATTTAAGAAGTAGGACACTAGATTCTATTATCTCAGAAACTCTGTCACCTGGTACACTCTGTACTCCTCTTATCTAATTATTGTCCTTAAATTGCATTAGCGTGCCAGCAATTTGTCCACTGTTGGAAAAGTAATTGACATTTGGGTTACTGCTTCATATTTGGAAGACTCACTAGCTAGTTCCAAAGAGTCCTATTCTGTCAAAGCAGATTAGCTTAATTCTATCTATAAGAAGAGAGAGTTTGTATTTTAGCATATGTCACTTACATAGTGTTCTTGTAGTTTGCTATTAAAATTCAGGTCATGTATCAATGCTCATCGTCAACTGAAAAGGTGGAAAAAAAGGGTTTTGGTGACAAACTAATAAATGGCACTTCTGACTTTTAATTAACTTTAGGGCAGTCTGCTGCTCTTTCACTGGATGTGCAAGCACTCATATACTGATACAAAGAGCCAAAGTAATACCACAATGAAGTGGAGAGAGGGAAATGTTTATTTCTTGGCATCTGCTGCACTCGTTTAAATCTACAGATGTTTGGTCAGTAAATGGATATAGTCAGAGTCACGGCTGCCTACACATGAATAACCTTTTCTATGCTCAAAAAGTGAGCCATCACAAAGATGCTGAAATGCTGTAAGGTAGAGCATCTAACAGAGGAACTGCACTGAGATTTGCTTAGTACACACACGATGTTGTAGTATCTGCTTCTTCTAAATGGGGTCAAGAACCAGACTACAAAGATTTCTTTGTATGTACTGATGCTTGTTGTGCCTTGATTTTCCGTCTGGTTAGGTAATGTTAACTCCTGTTTGGCTTCTTCCTTATCTAAGACCAGTGATAGACCATGTTTTCTATAGCTTTCACTGTTCCTTCTGTTAAAGAAAACATCCAATAATGGGGGATTACCATTAAAATAAAAAGTAATTGTATTTCAATTAATATTTTTTTCTATCTGAAATACCTAGACTTTCTCCAGATATTCTAGGGTAGTTTTAGTTTTCTGTTATCATTTAGAGGACTGCTTGCAAACTCTGTTTATACAATTTCTCTGATTAAAATTTAAAAGATATTTATTACTCCATGTGGCCTGAACATGAGAAGAGCAGGCTGTATTTAGCAATTACACTGCACTGATTTGCTCCATGTCTGCAAAGGGTTTGGTTCATGGCTGTCTACAGTTAAATGCTTGAAACTTTCCAGACCAATATGATTTGGGATCTAAAGTTGATTAGAGATGCACAGTTACAAAATGTACCTAACAATTTTTCTGACAACTGGAATTAAATTTAAAAGATACGTTAAATTACAACAAGGAATGTAGTTGTCTAGTGGTGGTAATAACTTTGCTAATATAATTTGTTTAGGGACTTTTCCAGTTCATGTCTGAACACAGGAAAATCTTAAATACTTTTTTTTAATCATAGAATCATGGAATCAGACAATGGTTTGTGTTGGAAGGGACCTTTAGAGATCACCTAGTCCCACCCCCCTGCCATGAGCAGTCACATCTCTCTCTAGATCAGGCTGCCCAAACTCCACCCAGCCTGGCCTTGGGCACTGCCAGGGATGGGGCACCCACAGCTCCTCTGGGCAGCTTGGGCCAGGGCCTCACCACCCTTTAGAACAAAGAATTTCTTCCTTATATCTAATCTAAATCTACCCTCTTTTAGTTTAAAGTCAGTACCACTTGCCCTATCTCTGTACCCCTGTCAAAGAGTCCCTCCCCGGCTTTACTGTAGGCCCACTTTAGGCGCTGGAAGGCCGCCAAGAGGCCTCCCTGGGGCCTTCTCTCCTCCAGGCTGAACAGCCCCAGCTCCCTCAGCCTCTCTTCACAGCAGAGGAGCTCCAGCCTCCTGACCATCCTCGTGGCCTCCTCTGGACCTGCTCCAACAGGCCCCTGCCTCTTGTGCTGGGCCCAGAGCTGAACGCAGGCTCCAGGTGGGGTCTCACGAGAGCGGAGCAGAGGGGCAGAATCCCCTCCCTGCCCTGCTGGGCACGCTGCTGCTGGTGCAGCCCAGGGTACAGGTGGCTTTCTGGCTGCCAACACACATTGCTGGCTTTTGTTAAGCTCCTCATCAACCAACGCTCAGCACTGGTGCATAAACTAAATTTAAGTTAATGCTCATATTTGCAATATAGGTGATGTCAGTGTAATCGAAATGAAATGTTTAATTGGCTAAAACTGAAAACCTCATCTGATTTTTTTTTTTATTTTTTATTTTTTTGGCTAAAGCTTAAAAGATTTAGGTTACCCATCCTTAGCGGTCTCTGGCAACGTGTCTTTAAAATTCTTCATCTTCCAATGATAGCAATTAGGATTAATTCACCTCTTGATGTTTTTTTTTATATAGTCACCTTATTGAAAAAAAAAAAGTTGGTCATTATTTCACAATAGCAGCGGCTCTACTACTGTAGATAATATGAGTAGTCTGCTACAGTAACAAAACGCTACAGCTGTTATCTGAGAGAATTGGGAAAGTGCTAATCAAATGGTCCATTTCTGGACTTTCTTTTTGAGATTAATATGAAATTTTTACTTTTCAGAGAAAGGAGAATATTCAGGATGTGTGAGAAGAGGGTATGTATAGTTTAGGCTTATGTTGGTTAGGAGTTATTAAAGGAATTATTAAATTGTCAGAGTACTTAATATTCAGATTTCTTGAAGTCCTTTTTGAGTATAGGCAATAGAGTTAGTTTTTGGAATACATTGGGAACTTGATTTGCGCATTACTTTGACCAACTTGGGCTAAGATTTTAAGGAGTGGTAGTCTTCCTTGGGCTAAACTTCTATTACATCTTCAGCTGAATAGTTTAATCTTATGGTAAGTCTCAGGCCCGAGCCTAAGAGAAGTAGATGACCCAGCTCATCTCCCAGGGCCCTGCTTTTCAAGTCCATGGGATTTGGAATTTGCCTTTGGGAGTGAGGAAAAAATATTACCACTTTGTTGAGTGATAAGCAAACTTTAATGTTTGTTATAACATTTACTGTTTTTCAGGAAAGCTCACTCAGACTTTGTAAAGGCGTGGATTTCTGAAAAAGCTCTGGTCATGCAAAAGGAGATGCGTGGCCATATTGCAGTAGCTGTGGCACTCTTGGTTGCATGAGTGTGGACCTGATAGCATTTAGTTGCACTGTTGAGCTTGTGCATGGTATTCTGCTACAATGAACTGAAATTGAGGTCTGGGGGAAAACGATGGGTCCAGATGTGTAATGGAAAAAAAACAGTGTGAAGAAGAAAACACAGTCAGAAGAAGAAAACTGGGAGTGGATTCCAGAACTACATTTGCTGCGTAGGATGCTTGTTACCTGCATATACAGTGGAGATAGCTTGCTGCCTGATACTTGTGTTTAGTTTTAAGTGTGAGAAGACTAGGTAAGGCAGGGCTGTTAATAATACAGCAAATCTCATTCACTCACCTCCTCTGAATAGCTGGCTTTAACTGGCACCTCTCAGAGGCTCCCGCATGTGCTGCAATCAGGACTGGATGTGGCTGCTCAGGAGCGAGTCAGGCTGATGCAGTGAAATGATGCTTGCATGTAAAAGCTGTCTCATTTGCCACAGAACTGGGAACAATGTGTTAGGAACTGGGGATGACGTTTGTTGGAAGAGAAGAGACAATTATATAATTGACACATTCAAATGTTGCCCTATGGAATTGGTATTATCTGTCTCTACGTCTGCCAAAGGATTCCTATGTAATGTGAGATAAGTCGTTTGAACCCCACTTTGAACAAGCTCTTGCTCCTGCTGGTTTGGCATCTTGTGGTTGGATTTTCAGAAGAGCCAAGCATGGCAAACTCCAACTGAAATCAGAGTTGTATTCTGAATACATAAAATGATTTGTAGTGTTGAATATTTTCTGACCTAAGGCATCTCAAATGATGTAGCCAAAATGACTTGATGTTTCAGTGTAATAGTCCTTAGCTGGAGGAATTAGTAGAGAGGAGGGAGAAGTAATTGAGGGAGGGAGAAGGGGGAAGTAATTGAAAGTCACTAGTCTTGTTATCTTGTTTAATAATGTACAGTCAAAAAATCAGTTGTGTATGTTTCCAAATTAGTTTTGCACCTTATATTTGTACTGAATGAGTACAGATAGAACACACAGCATATACATTTGAGTAATTAATGATGCAGTCGTACTATTGAAATACAATGAGGAGGATAAAGGGAAAGGAATATATATACTTCAGCTTTTATCCTGGGGTCGCCCATGAGAATGGAATTCTTTATATGTATGACTTTCTCTTAGTGGCAAAAAAAGTGTGTGTACCCCTCTGCCCCCAACTAAATAGTAAGTTTTACATTCTTCTCCTTGCCCCTCTTGCAACTGCAGACTACTTTTTTTCTTAACATTTTTGCAAGTTGTGGTCAAGTTCATTTTCTTTTTCAAGCAAAAATCTGCCTTTTCTACTATGCTTTCCAGTCTATCATTCCTGTTGGCATATTGCAGTTCTACCTATTAAAATATCTAAATCTAAATATCAAATTTTTATATATTGATTTTTCTTTGAAATTTTAATGTGATTTTTGAGCTCTGAATTGGCTTTTTTATGCTAGCGTAATTGTTTTGAAGTAACCTTCTAAAAAATCTTTTCATTTGGTGATATCAGTTTGAGATCCTGCCATGGAAAACAAGATCATTCAAGACAATAGCAAGGTGTATTTACAGATGTCTTGTAGTTATAACATGTGTCTACCTGAAAAAAGCAAATTGGCTTTCTAGAAAAGGTGTCATGCTGTGCACCACTATGAAAATGTAATTCTTAGGCTTTCTTTTTCCATCCTCTTAAAACATCTTTTGCAGTCTTGATTGGCCCCTTTCAAACATTTCTTAAATTCTAATCCCATTTTCCTGAGGTTGAGGTGACTTTTATGTCGATTCCTTTGTTATACTTGTTTATTATTCAAAAAATGCTGCTTTTCTGTGAGTCAGTTTTGCACCATTTTCCATTCTTAAGTATTTCTTGCTTATTCCCTCCAGTCCCTTTCTGCTACTTTTGGATTTCTGGCCAGCAGCTGTGCCATTTCCCCTCTGTCACTTTAATGGTTTTGCTCTCCTCTCACATTTCTTTTTGATGTTCTTTGATAGATATTTCCAAGGGCTTTTAACAAAAATTTGGAAAAATCCTTATAGCAAAGATAGCATAGCTAACTAGCTAATCTTCTTCTGAATTCCTGCTTTCTCTTTTATTACAATCAGTCACAGTAAAGGTTTTTGCCTTAGTACAGCTACAGGTGGCCTCAGCAAGAACTTCTAAAATTTATTAAATTTTCATGATAATGCACATACTTTTCTCACCTGGAATCATTTTATTTTTTGTGGAAGTTTGTAAGCTTCCGCAAAAGTGGTTGTAGTCCAGCTTGATAAACCAAAACTATTGCAGTCCAGGAATCCAGAGGTAACAAGACCTGCTGGTGCATCTTTATTATGCCCTCTTCAGCTAGAAGGTTTGTAAAGCATAGCAGTATATGGTAGCAGCATATTTCAGGTATCCCAACGAGCTCCCTTCAGTTGTTTGAAATATTCAGAGATCTGATTATTTCCTCATGCTTAAAGTCAAGACAGTAACTGGAGTGTTTGTGCTTTGTCGCAAAGTTTTAGCTTTCGTGGGCTGCACCAAGCCGTGGGCTCTGTTGGGGATCAGCTTTGGTGGGGCTGTAGCCTGACTAACGGGATCAGCATTAGCATGTGTGGAATGTGAATAGAAACCATGCTTTAGGATTATTTTTGTGGTCTCATTTAACATGAGCATTACAGATGATTCTTGACCACTGTTTTATTGAAGGACTTGATTACATGCACAATGTAATACAAACAGTTATGTATTAGAATGAAGAATGATAGGATTCTCTGAGGTGAAAGCTGGCAGTTGATCTCATCCCCCGTGTTTATGCATCTGAAAGTTTGCTTTTTGGTTTCAGCTTTTTCTCTGGTCTCTCTCATCAGGGATGAGAGGGTCACCTCAGAACAGTAATTCCTCCCATCCTGAAATAGCTGTCAGAGACAGCTGCAATGAATTACCTCAGGAAATGCAGATAAAGATTTTTTTTTTTAATTCTAGAATTTCATTTTAAATATATGCGGGTATATTTTGAGCTCTGATTGATGAATTTTGTCGAGAGGGATGTAGACTGTTAAGATTGTACCTGGAGAGGGTCAGGTAGCTCACAGTGACCAGTGGGGTTACATTAGTATAGCTGTGGGCATCTTCTGAGCCATGTGCTAAGCACTGTTGTGCTTTAAAATTCTAATAGCACCAATAATGAAGCAACCTTACTCTTAAATCAGAAAAAGAAAATAACCTCTTTGCCCTGAAGAATGGCATGTTTAAAAGGTCACAGCTGTACCTGGAGGCTGAGGTGCCTGGTGGTATTGTCTGCATGTGTGTAATAATGGCAATCCAAAGTTCCTCAAATGCAGTAAAAATGTTAGTAGTAAATGGGGCAGAGACTACTGCAAAAGAAACAATTTCTTAGTATTTAGGGTTCTTTCTTAAAATGCTGCTAAGAAAGTTAGGTATGGCCAGGCATAGAGCTCAGGATCAGAATTTCATATTCTCAGCCTACACAGCAGCTGCTAGATTTTCAAAATAGCTCAAGTCTTAACAGTTCCTGTTCTGCAAGGCCCAGAGCTCCTACAAAAGTCTGGCTCTCATTTGGATGCCAAAATGAGATCTGAACTCTTCTGAGAGTCAGATTTTCATGAAAATCTGGTGAGTACATGGATGTCTTGAAAAAATATCAATAAAGTGGAGATGAAATATAGCAGTATATTAGCAATTTATTCACATAATTGTGGTAGTGCTCTGATAACCAGAAGTCTCACTCTCTGAATAGTTGTTAGAGGACTACATATAGTAAAAGGAAAAGGTGACCTGTGTAATTATTTCTAGCGGATTCATCTCTCCCATTAATAGCACTTCTCTTTACATTCTCTGGTGCTGACATTTCAGGCACACAGAACAATGATCATATGGACTTTTCGCTAAAGATTCATTTAGAACAACTGTGTATAGAATGTACATGTATACTTAATGCAGACATGATACAAGTAATAAATGCAAAAAAAAACTAGATATTCCTGGAAAGTCAGTTCTCTCTCTAGCCTTTTAAATAAAAAAAAAATAAATTAAAAAAAAAAAAAGAAAAGAAGATGAGAACAGGGAAATTTGTTCTAGCATTGCCTGCAGTGGAACTGGAAAGCAGGGGACTGCTAGAATAGAGTAGTTCAATTGGAAGGGACCTTCAGACATCATCTAGTCCAACTGCCAGAAAAACTTGCATCTTCACAATATTTACATAACTAAAATACAAAATGTTGTGCTATGCTTCTAGTGTGTAGTTCAGAGTGGAGTTTTTTCAACAGTCTGTGGGGATTCATAACTGTGTTTAACAACATAGTAACACCAGAAGGGGAAACTACTTGTTGGGTTAGAGAGATCTCTGAAATGTGGATTTCAAATATGTGAGAACATTGTCTTACAATTTAAATGCAAAGGTACATTTTGCTTTTTTCTACATGTAATGGCTGAACCATTTTCATAAACTTTTGTTGCCTCAGCGACGATGATTTTCAGTGACGTATGTGGTACAAAGGTACACTTCCTAAGCTGTCTCTTCACCTATACTTGCTAACAATAGCAACCACAATTTATCATCAGTATCTATTTTATCATTGAATACTAAAAGGTATTGTGATCTATATGCAGTAAATACATATATGCAGATATACCTACATACATTTATATGCACGATACAAATGTCTGTGCATGTGTAACGTAGGTGGTGCTGTATGCCTTTCTTGTCTCATCTGTCTTGCTGTAATAGTTTAAGCTTTTGAGGAAGACTTTGAAGTTGTTAAATTCTCATTCATGTCTAAGGATACTTTAAAAAAAGGACCTACACATCCACCTACACTTACTGAATCTATGAAATGCTTTCTGAAATGAGAAGAAAACTGTACAGTCAGGCAAGAATGAATATACCAGGAATGTTAATATGCTCTGCAAAGAATATTTATAAAGGTTGAGAAACAAGTTCACTGCCCCCCAAGAAAACAAATCTTATTTCCCTCTTGTAGTGTCTCCATTCAAACAAATATACTGAGAAAACAAGTTCAGCAGCAGCTGCATAAGCCAACAAATTAATTTTAATGGCAACTTTTCAGTTGAATTGTTTTGCCATTTTTAGCATAAGCTCTATAAGTGTAAATATGTATATAATTCGTATTATGTTGTTGCATGTATATTCGGTCCTAAATCTTGGGCTCTTTATAGAGAAAAGTTTGTAGTTCAAAATAATATTTTGTTTCATCCTTCTATTTCAGAACTGTCTTCTGGCTTGTTTGAAGTTTGTTTATATTTTTCCCCTATTAATTTGTTGGTATGTAGGAAGGCTAAACTGCGGTGTTTTTTTCTGCCTTTTTCTAGAACTAATAAGCCTGGAGTAGCTTTGATCTATAAATGAAAAGATTACATTATAAGTTTACATTATTTCTGCAACTGGGCAATGGTGTGTTTGCTACAATAAACTACAGCTCTATTTGTTAACAACTCTCAGATGAGGTCATAAGATAAACCAGCAATTCTATAGTAGCCTCGAATTTTGGAAGGCACTCTGAACTACTCTATTCTACATATATGAAACCTCCCTGAAATATTAGCAGACAGGTGAAGGTAGTAAATAAAGACAGTGACCTTAAAAATTCTCTATGTCTGCATGAGTAACTTGGAAATTTGCTGAACTGAGCCCAAGGCTGGCGTCCAGAGTTTGAGTTGGAACTGAAGACCAAATTTCCAATGACACTACCCGTGGAGGAATTTAGAAAACATGTAACTTCCTTTTCTCTTACGACCTGTTATTTTTTTAAAGGTACTAGTGGAATCTTTTTGCCTTTTTGACAGACTTACTCATGGGAAGTGAACATAAGGGTTTTACTCTAAGCGCCATAAGGCAAATTGTCTTTAAGTTATAATCTTTGGATTGAACTGATTAACAAAAGTCACCTTTAAAATGTATTTATTTATAAAAGCTTTCTCTTGCCATGCATGAGTAGACATCTAAACGTAGCATGGAGTTGACAGTACAGTATTCCTATTGCTGAGCAGCACCCAATAAAAGTATAGGTAACTATATTCAACTAAATTAGCAAACAAAAATGTCAAAATAAATGAAGCATTGTAAACCACAACTAAAATAATTTTAAAAGTCAATTACATATTTTGAGACAAGTAATGTAGCTTAACTTGAAGAGTAAAATCAGAAACATCTGCCATTCATATGATATGTATACAAATATTTTGAACTGTGCTTGATGGCTAAGTGATGAGCACCACAGCTGTTGTCTGGGTGCTGAGACAAGCAGCACTACCATTCGCCCCAGGAATTCTTAGGGAGTGGTAATGGTTAAAGTGGGACAACATTTCTCCAACTTTCTTCTTATACCTCTGAGATATCAGGATGCAAGTTACTGATGCTCTTTGCAGTCTAGCTAAAAATACTTTCTTATATATCTTTGAATAAAACTTGAAAGAGACGATGATAATGAATTAAATAAAATGGTTTTCTATTATGTTTTTATTTCCTAATGTTTTAAAAGATAGCTTGCAAATACATTTTACTCCTTATTTTATTGTCCTTACATACTCAGTTCTCAAAAGGATTTGCTGTTAAGCCATGTTATTGGTCCAGAATCAAATTACCTCCAGGTCAAATATAAGTTAAAATGTAGAGTTCAAGTATTTTTCCAGGACTATTCTTGTGTCTCACTCAGCATGCAGAAAGATCATAGAAAGCTGAAAGATTGGTTACCACTATAAAGTGGACCTGAGATCTCTTTAATAGATACTTTCCTTAAAGAAAATGGGAGAGCCTAGTATTTTACAGTATTCAACAGAGAAAAAGGAGGTAAGAGATTAAATGAGGCTAAGAGTTTTGGAAGGCAGGCAGAAAAAAAAAAGCTGAATCCTCAGTATATTGATATGTAGATTGCCAGTCCTGATCCATTCTAGGAAATTGTGTCCCACCTTCAGAAACTTGCTTCTGTTTCCATAATAAATTAATCTTTGCTGTGGGACTTAAGGGGGCTCCTCTCAGAGCTATCATCACACTCATAGGATAACCAAAGGCTTGACATACAGTGCAAAACAAAGTTTTCCTTGAATCGGGAATGATGGAACTGTTTGGCGATTACAGTGGGAAATGCACACCCTCTTCAGTCACCTTCCATACACTCCAGAGGCGGAAATTGGAAAGACTTCATATTCCTCTACTGGTTTTCCTGAGACATCTGATGTTTTCTTTTTTTAAATGTTCTTTCTACTGTTGATTCCCTTACCTTATATCCTTAGACCTTTGCTGTCTTTGAGGAAGTCTGTTCTTTTGCCAGCAGTGCTTGGGCCACTCAATTGAGTGCATGTTGGATAGGTTGGATAACAGAGTAATCTGTTTTGTTTAACTGTTTGAGTTAGGACACCAGTTGTTCTTTTTAATTTGTCATTATAATGTAAAGTAGTAGAGCCTGCTGAAGTGGAACATAATCCTCATTTTTTGCTAGCACATCTCTTGGGGAGATAATCTGGGTGTATTTCATATAGCTTATGTAACTAGAAGTCTTGAGCATTTACAGCATAATGTTTGAATTGAGACTGAACTGGTGGTCCAGATTTCCTGATTTGGGTTGTGTTGCTTGAACTAATTCAAGCACTGTTATGAATTTTCTTCAGTGTTCAGAATCTTCTAGGATCAGACATTTGGGCAGAGGCTGTATAAATACAAGTTAACTGCCTGCCCTGAGGGGCTTGCGGGCTGAGAAGAGGAAATGGAAGGGGCCCAGAAGCAGAGGGAGATGGCTGTACGTGACTTCAGGCAGGTAGCAATGGGCAAAAGAAGAAACCTTTCTAGTCTATAACATCAGTTTATCCATTTAGATGAAGACTTCATATATAGACTTTACTGGAACAAAAATAATCTTATTGCACTGATGTTTTGATATTTAAAGGAATAATATAAGCCTTGATTATTTCCTGAATTGGACACGTGGCCGTGCAACACCATGGCTGTGGTTCCCTAATTGTGTGATGCTTTATCCAGTGCTCATATAGCCTTGTTAATTCCCAAAGACTGTCTAAGAAAAATCCTGAATGCTGATTAAGTATAGTATGTGGGAGTCGTCTTTAGGAAAGAGATAGATAAAAGGAACAGCTAATTACTGAATATGGAAATGAAGTCTATTTCTGATCACTAGTGAAAGACTCATTTTCTTCAGTCTGTAATTGTGGGAACTCAAAAGTTAAGAAAAAGAAGGCAGAACCGCAGGACGTTCTGAAGAATCTGGTAAAAAATCAAAGCTTACATGCTGACCAAGCATCTGCTCCCACAAATGTACAGCAAAGATATTATTCTTTTTGTACTAGATTGAGGTTGGAAATAATTTAGCAATGAAATTTTGTCCTGATAATTTTTTAAAAGAATTTATTGAGGACCAGTGCAGTCATTTCAAACAGACAGCACAATGATTTGAAACAGCAAGAAAAAAGACTTGCAAACACACTTTGTTTGTTTCTTCAGAAACTGGAGCTGCCATGAGGATTATACCTGGTGCTCCTAGGGGGAGGCCTCGTGACACCCTGTGAAGTCACCTGGTGGATTTCACAGGTGTATTTGTGGAATTAGAGTTGAGCCATGAGAAATGGCTTAGTGAAGAATTGGTGCCTATTCTGGATTCTTCTTCTGGAAGAAACTTCTTGTTTCGTTTGAATAATGGCTCTAAATGTGAGTGGAATATTTCAGTTTGTTTTCAGATGACAGGTCTCCTGGGATGGAAGAGCTTTTATGCTTGGTATTATCTTGGTGAAATACCAAGTAGGAGAAGGAGAGAGAAGGAATGCATGTGTCTGCGTGCGCATGTCTGTTTTAAGTAGCTTCTTTGAAAGCATTTGTATGACATATGAGGTCTGTATTGTTAGTCCTTGGGAACTAGGAAAGCTGGTTTTATTGTTCTGCTCAGAAAGTGAGTAGTGCCCTTAATACACAGGGCTTGAATCCCCTTTTGTAAATAATAAGAATGCGGGATATACAGTGGGTAGGGGTAAAATTAGCATTGAAAGAGAAAAATGTTATCATATAATATTCTCCAATACTTACTACTAAAAGATTTTTTTCAGTAGTCGAAAAGCGTGACTTAAATTTCCATGTTCTCCTTATACAACCTCAAAGATGTGATATATTTAACAATTGTTTTTTCACAACTTTGAGTTGAGCAGGAATTCTTTTTTTTGTTAACAAGTGATTTTCGTTTTTTGCCCTTGTGTCAGTCCAGTTTGTACATGTGTTCAGGTGAGGTCTGTGTATCAATTAATTTTTCAAAGACTATAATTAAAGTGACAAGTTTTGTAATGTAAAAATAAAACAACTTGGTTTTACCTGGTTTAGTTTTGTGTTGTACAAAATTCTGAGCAAAATGTTTTTTTCCTGAAGTACTACAGTTACATTCATAAGGTGTTAATTAAAAATGTATGTTAACATAAGGTTTTTAATTGTATCCATTATCTATATATTAATAGGCTGTGGCATTTCCCTTTGCAACATCTTTCCATTGGTTTGATTGCTCTTCCAACTTCAGCAGATGATAGAGTATGTCCTTCCTCCGTTTCAGTCTGCTCCTCCAATAGATGAGGGAAATTATCATTTAAACCATTCTCGTGCCCTTTGGTGGTGATGCTATGCTCTGACTAATTAAGACTCATTTGCTGCAATATACATCAGTGTAACTGATATACAAAGAGTGCATAGCTTTCTGATGTTTATGTGCCATGAAAAAAACTCTTAGCAGATGATTTGCTAATAAAGGAAAGTAGGAAGGATAAAGAAGGAGTCAGTGAACTGCTGCTCCAATGCTGGAATCTCTGCAGGACAGGGCAGGAGGTTGTGATGCTCCAGTAGTGTCCATCCCAAGGCTGCCACCACTCTGGAATTGATACAGGTAAGAGGAGCATGCTGTGTTCCCAAGTCCCTCTGAAATGCCCTGGTGCTGTGATTGCTGGAAGAAAATCCGGTTGAAATGAGTGTTTTGCATAGCTTGCAGAAGGTGTACAGAGTGAAAAAATGTGAGGTTTTCACAACTGAGGGTTGTTATTCATACACATACTTGCTAACAACCATCATCAAAGTACTAATAATTAAAAAAAATTAAAGCTCTCTGCAGGAGTTGATTCTGAGTAAAGTGAAAGTAAAATGACCAAAAGGCTGCTGTAAAAGCTAATTATGACATCTTAGGTGGGCAAGACCTGTAAGCCAGAGCCCTCAGCTGTTCAGCTGGGCCTCACAATGCCCTCCTCAGGGCCATTTTCCTGAGGAGAGCCCCATGATGGCAGCAACCTGCAGGCTGTGGGTGGTGGGCCTGGGCCTGTTCTGCCTTCCCATTTGAATGCTGGGTAGGCATTCTTCTTGCCTTTCCTAAATGTTTTATCTTCTGCTAAAGAAGAACACTATGCATTGCCTTGCTGTGTGATTAGTTTTATAAATTGCTTACAAATAAAATGGATGTTATACATCACAGTCTCAAAACAAACATATTACATTAAAGAGGTTGCATTACAAAGGAAATGAGCTTCTTCTCTGGCCTTAATAATGAAGCTTATTTTTTTTCTTGCTTCTCCTCTCTAGTTTGAGTCAAGGCTAAGAAGTGAGCTTCTCTATAAGGTGACTCATCTGCAAGTGACCTTATGCATACTTTGTCTTCTTTCAGTGGGTCAAAGATGGACATTTATTACTGCTTCAGTCACTTGTTGGTTAAATTTTGTTCTTAATACGGTATTCTCTAATCAGATACTCAGTAAAGTGCATAACAGGAGCTCTAACTTCTGCCGTGCACTCCTGAGGTGTTTGCTAATATTTTTCTGTAGTGATGCTTCTACATTCTCATATTAAAACTACCTCGTTGAAGCACTGTTATACTAAAACTATATCTTTTTAATATATTACTAGGAAAACTTTTCAAGCTTCCTTAGAGTTTTAAAAAAATATGGTACCTTTGAAGTATTTCTACTACGGTAGTTTTAATGAAGCTGTACAGAACAAGGAACAGTATTCCTGAAACATCAGCATTTCCTGACAGAACTCTAAGATTAATGGACAAAATCCCTTGGAGGAAGTGGAAGCTTTCTCATTAACTGTAATGATTTTGGATAGAACCCACGGGAAGACAAGAAATAAGAGTAACAGTATATAAAGGTGGGTATATAAATGGTTGCTAATGAGAGTTCTGTGAAAAAGTTTTTTGTGGTAGCAAAGTGGTTGCGATGGGTGCCTGAACTCTTGGCAAACACATAGTGAGATCTAATGCTCGGTGGAGATACTGCTTTCATGGGTGACCTTCATACTATTGAAAGCAAATTTGTTTCCTAGGGATAAAATACGAGTTTATGAAAGCTATTTTGAAATAGTGTTGGATTACGCCAGTGAAGAGTGTAGCAAAACTTGATTTTAGTTCTTAGAAAGTCAGTATATTAATTGAGTTTATACAGCAATGCGAAAAAATGTTTAGCATGAGAAAATCATGCTGTTTTTTCAGGTAGTAGTTTCATGCTTGAGATTTAGTAAGAGACATTGAATGTTTTTGCACTACTGTCTTATTGATGTAGTTGCTGATAGATGTAGTGGCATATTTACAATTATTATTTTATAAGTTTTTATTAGTTACAAAGAAATTGCAATGATATCAGTACATTTTGAGATTAAGAGAAGCTCTGAAGACAAAGACTCTTAAGAGCCAAAAATATAGACTTAGAGCGCTGCTGGGAATGTCATTTAGAAACTTTTGATCAGAGATTTTAAATACAACTCAGCTAGTTTGCAGCTGCATTGTTACCCCAAGGTATCCCTGTTAGTACAGGAGACCACAAACAATTTGAATTTGAGAGAAATTACAATTTATAATGTCCGTGTAAGTCTATGAAATAGCGTCTAACCATCATGAATTGTTTCTGAAGATACATTTCGAAAACATGGTTTTGACTAATAAACAACTCCAGACTCATTTTAATGTAACTGTAAACTGTGCTACCAACAGGAATGGAAAAAAAATGATTGTTTAATAGGGTAGCAGCTGTAAGGGTGCCATTATATTAAGTGACTTAATGAATACCCATCTTGAATCAATAAATCAACATGCAAACAGTCTAAGCTAATCAAGTAAGCAGAATTTTTCAGATACTTAAAATATATTAAATGAACACTTCAGTCAAGATGTGTACCTGCACATTTCCTTATGTTTAATCTGGTTATGTGTATAACACCACATACGTATATAATGCAGACTTACCTCTTTTTCTTCTGCATTTTCTGTGGGGGATGTCTGTTTGATTTAAGTAAAGAACTTTCTTGTAGAATAATGAGTAGTCCATGTCAAATCCTGTGCTGGTGCTGATGGATTTTCTCCATCATCAGAATAATCATCAACAAGGTTATTGTGAGTGCCATGAGTAGGTTACGGCAGCAATTTCTGCAAGTAGGCAGTAGCTCTCTGTGTGTGTACAAATTTATTTAGGGGTGTTTCTGTATATAGATGTGTGTATGTATCCATATGCATGTACGTGTGTACAGGTGGCATCACGTACCTTTTCCACTAGTGCAAAAAAAGGAAATAAGGGTCGTACGTTTCTCTACATCTTTATAGTATTGTTTTGTGAGAAACAAACATCTAACACTGCAAATACTTACTACTGAAATTACATTTCCTATGCTGCAATCCTAATTCTGAAGTCAGTTGGGCCAGTTTAGGTCCTGAGTATTCATATTCATATACAGGTGTTCATATGCATACACAAAGTTTCAGGGGAGAGTATTTACAATGCAGAAACAAAAGTACTTGCCTGTATCTTTGCAAGATGCTGGTTTTAGCTTATTTTCTAAATATTTGTATGCCTTGGCTTTGTCCTGGTTATTCAGTTTACACAACTGTTCTTTTTCTCATCAAGATTTGTGATGCATCTAGTTTACTTACTAATGAGATTGATAAACCTCCAGATCGGGGGGGAGATGATGTGTATAGGGACGCTTTGGGGCTGCGCTTGTATTTCTGTTTGGCAGTTGCCTGAGAATCCATCACTGGAAAATCAATAGCTACCTTTTATATTTTCTCAATTTACATTAGACTTTTTTTTTTAGATGTGGAAGATAATACCTGTGAGACTTCTGTAGCTGATTAAAGTATTCAGAGGTCCTCAGGATTTGACTCTTTCCTTTATTTAGGGAATAGATAGATCTTTTCACATCATGAATCATTCAGTTCTGCTGTCTCTGGTTTTCTGTGGGATCAGGCACATGCTATTGACCCACTTCTTGATAGTTCCACAACAGCAAACCTGATTCGTGACAGCAGGAGTGGAAAAAGAGTTGTCCTGATTTTACAGGCTGCTTGTCAAAGCTGTGAGTAGCAGATGAAGGTCTGCATTGTCTGTTGGCAAAATGAGAAGGATGGAAATGTATTCATCTTGATGGTAACTCTAAGAGATGGACTGTTTTTGGATTAACAGAGTGGCAGAGTGGGATATTTTAGCTGCAAGGAGTAATTATGCTGTGCAGCTATACTGCCTGGCTTTTCAGAATGTGCAAGATGTAAGAAACCATGAGGAAGAAATGCAGTACAGCACAGATCCTGCGCTTGAGCTGCTGACAAGTAACTACTATCAATGTCTTGGCTGCATGGGTTTACTGAGAGTCCAGCAGTAAAATTAAATGTACAAATCAAATTGGTACAAGCCTGATATCTGGCCACAGCTATCTGCAGTTCTATGTAATACCTTAACGTAGGCAAGGATTGATGATAAGGATTTTGACATTTGTTGTCTTTAGTTAACAAACAAAAACAACATATTGAAGAAAACAGTGAAGCAGTGTTGAACTCATTTCCTGTTTAGCTAGTCCTACTTATATTAAGAAACAGACAAGTGCAATGGGATTATCCTGATTTTTTTTTTCTTCCTATTTTCACTGTCGAAGTGTTTACATAAAGGATTACTGATCAGTAATAACTTTGTTTTGTGAACAGAGCTGATCTTCACATGTCCAGACTGCAAATCTGGTTAGCTCAAATTGCAGGCCTATAGAAAAGCCACAAAATTTTAGCTATTGTTTGCAATAAATAAATAAAGGACAAGACTGTCAGTTGCAAGATTCAGTACTATGGAGTCTGAGAATACCTTACATTTCACCTCTAAATGTTGCATACTTAAAGAACAAAAACCGGTTTAGTTCTTTTTTTAAAAAAAAAAAAATGGTGTTGCTTCTAAAAAAAAAAAAAGGCCATAAGCAGTTAAGAGTGCAAGAATTGTTCCTGCTGAGACTATCAGTCTTTTGCGCACTGACATTGATGTTGGTGTCAGTTGACAGTGAGCTTTTGTAGTCAATCTAGTGAAGTACAAAGGGCCATGTTTTGAACACTCATTAAAATGCTCCTGTTTTGTAGAGCAGCACATGCTTTATTCTCTTATAATGGAATTCACTTTAACAGATGAGACGGGGCAAAAGTTGAAAAACCTTAGCATAAGAGGAAAAATGGGCTAAAGTGCCTTTATTCTTGCTAATCCCTTTGTTCTTTCCAAATTTGAGGTTCATCTTAAAAAAAAAAAAAATAATAAAAAATTCCCTCGGTTTGCTTAATTCATTTGTATGATGATCAGAAGTCATACTGCTTTCCAGCATGATCTTTCAAACGGGTTGTAAGTAATCTATTAGTTTTTGGCTGCATTACTCAAATTAATCACTTTAAAACTGTGTCTTGTATAGTCACAACATATTGACTGGCCTCACTAATTACGCCTGGGAAGTAGTAAACTCTTCTTGTTGTCCCCTACAGTCTCAGCCAGCTTCAACTCTAATTGAGCTTTGGCCACACAAATTTTCTCCCTACAATGGTGTACAGCATCTCTGTAGCCCTCCTGTGCCACCTGACCTTGTGGTTCATATGCTTTCCTTTTCCACCTACAAGAAGATTCCTGCTTAGCCAGGCTTGCTTAACTTCTGGCACTTTGGAATCGCCTGCTCATGCGCTCCTAAGAGATGGCTTTTAAAAATGACCAGCAGTGACAGACCCCAACACCATCAAAAGGAGTTTCCCAGGGGACCTTACCAACCAGTCCTTGAGTCTGATTTCTGAATTCTGCTTTCCCCACATCCAGGATTGAAGATTTGCTGGCAGCTTTTCTCCTGTCAAAGATTTTAAACTTGACTGCTTCATGGTCACCATGGCCGAGGCAGCCACTGATCACCACTTCACCCACGAGACCCTCTCTGGTAGCAGGCAACAGATCTAGGAGGGCACCTTCCCTTGTCAGCTCCCTTAGTACCTGTACCAAGAAGTTCACTTCAATGTGCCTGAGGAATTTCCTGGACCTGTTTGTGCTGGCTGCGTGGTATTCCCAGCTGGTATCTGGGCAGTTGAAGTCACAAGGACAAGGAAGCAGGATCAAAGATCGAAGGACAAGGGCAGCTGATCTACAGATATCCGTATGTGTATTATGGCTCCATTTTTTTCGTTAGTTCTAGTATTTTTGACATGTATCAAGTCATGACATTGATTAGGCTGGCAGCAAAAAGGGTAATGGTTTCTTTGTAAATGTGTGAGAAGATGGGGAATAATACAAATAGAAAAGCAGCTTGAAGCAATTAGGTGGGTTAGTCTAGAATAAAGTGCTCTCCTTCAGGAACACACGCTCCCCAGGACAAGTTATGGGTTGAAAACATTTCCCAGGAGGCTTTTGCATCAGTTGGATTCACCTGTGCATCCAAGCAGTAAATAAAAATGCTATCTGTGGAGAGAATCAGATGTCAGCAGTATAACAATATACGTTACCTTGATATAAACAAAGTTCTAAGCATAAAGTATTAAATTATTTACATATTGCAACTGTTTATCTGGAAGCTTGTCAGGTTTGTAGATTGGTGTCTCTTACTCTGAAGTGATACCTAGTTACCTACATTATTCTAATGATAATTTTATTTTTAACCAAACATAGATGAATAACGGAAATTGAAAGCCATATGCCTTTGCCTCTCACCTTTTCTGCTGATGTTATTGATTATAGTATGAAATTAAAAAAAATATATTTTAATATTTAATATTTTGATATTTTAAATATTTTAAAAATATATTTTCATGTGTGTACAACTTGCTTAGGTTGAATTTAAGTTGGTGGTCTAATAGATCAGCTGTAGGGAGACTTTGTCTCTTATCAGGATGTTTCTCATTCAGTTCCTCAACAGAACTGTTGTGTTTTATGTGAAGTAACAATGCAAGTACTAAGAACCTGATGAGAGCCTTTGAAAGTATGTAGCACTTACAAGTCCTAAAAGTTTCTTTTCTCAAGTTTTTCTTAAACATGTCAGTTTTCCAAAAGTTACCTCATTATCTTTGTTCTTTTGTTTGTGTTTCAGCTTCCTGCATTTTTCTTGTGTTAGAAAAATAGGTAGTTTTTCAAACTGCTGTGGGTGATCACATCAGTATGGATTACTGAATTTTGTATGTAATATGCTTTTTGTATACAATATTGTGGATATCTAAGTTTTGGGGAGGAGGAGGAGAGTTTTGTTTTTTTTTGTTATGCAATTTTTATTTGTAAATTATCTTGATGCAATTGGTTGGAGAGAGAATATCTCAGGAACTGTTAAAAATAGTTGATCTGTGCAACGTGGAGGATGTTACCAAACGTGTCATTGCCAAGATTATTGTGTGTACTTACATCAAATGTGTGGCCTGGTGGCTCAAAGAAAAGGTGGCTCAAAGGGACTGACTTCGGAAGTTTGTATTGTAGTCCCATACCTAGAGGATTTTGTGGATGTATGATGGACCATGTTGAGCTGCCCTGAAGATAGCTGTGGGCTAGCTGCATTCGTAGTTAGCATTGGGTTGTGAGGATAGGAAAAGCTTTGTATTTTCTTAGGCACCAAACCCAATCAACTACAAAATGCAAGTCTAGATGAAATCCAGGTTTCCTTATTTCCCGTGTTTATGCACTACATGGGGCTTTTGATATCTTCTTTGGAAGGAGGAAGAGGAATTAGCCATTGGTCTTTTATGCTTTGCTGAATCAGGACTGAAACCACAGTGTAAAGCTGACATAAAATCAACTTGCCTAACTAGCAAGAAAAGTAGCACTAAGCAAATGGAAACTCTGCCTCATGTTCCCCATCTATGTATTTTTTTTGGGGGGGGGAGGGGGGGGGGGGGAGGGAAAAGGAAGGCTCTGAAGACCATTTCATACAGTTCATTTAATACAGATGCTGTGATGACTTCCATAGGGCCACAAACCACCAACACAGGTCAAATCAGGCTCTTGGGGACCAGCCAGACCTAGAAACACTCCAAATTAAAGGCCACAGAAAGCCTTTTAGAAGCAAGCAAGCTGTCTGTTAGCCCCTGATAGAGCCTAGGAGACCTTTACTTGGATATATGATATGTTTTATCTAGCTCATTATATAAATTTTGAGGTCAATCTGAGTTCATTAGCTTTTTGAAACTTGTAATGTGAATTGAAACTACACATAAAATAGAAGTACTTGCTTTTTGTACTGATTTGAAATAATTTATTTTGGTATTTAGATGCATGAGAATAAAGCCTTATTTTTCACATGGCATGCCCTGCTGAAGAAGTACTATTTAATACCAGTCAGAAGTGATTTAGTGTTGATATCTAAGTATGTTTGCATGGATTAATATAGATTATAAAATGCTTCAACGCCACATGAATTAAAGAAGGAATGTTTATGCTTCTTGACAGCCATTGTTTTTATAGCTCATTGAATCAGTATGTTGGCATTCATCATTTGTCTACAAAGAAAACGAATACAGTCTCTCGCAAAGTATGCTCTAGAGTGGCTTTGGGAATGGGACACTTGTGCAGCTGAACAAGGGTACTTTTGTGTAGGCTGTTGTGGTTCACTTCTGTCATCTTTAGTGCTTTTTGTCTGCTTTCCAATGCTGGTGTTCCTTGTTGCCACAGCATGTACTGAAATAGTTCATGTGCTCAATTTTTATCAAGGTGGACACTTAATGCTCTGGGTTGTCATTCAGGCTTGAGAAAGTGATAGGTTCAGCCCTTGAAGCTACAGTGTTTTTCATGTTCTGGCCAAGAACTGGGAAATTAGTTATTTACGCCATTTACTGACAAATTGTTGCCTGTAGTTCTGAATTCTTGCAAATGTTTGTTCATTTCCACAATCCAAACATACAGGAAAAGCATTGCGGTGTAAAATCTGCCAATTTTTGACCTGGTCCCCTTCGTATTTAGTTCATTTTAGTTCAGGAATTCCACAACATACCATACTTCCACAGCAGTAGAAGGAGCTCTTGTGGTCTCATCAGGACTGCTTATATACCAATTTATGAATTTTGTTTTGGTCTGCCACGGAGTACCTACTAGGAGACAAAACAAAAGTAGGGATTGTTTGTATCATCCATTTCAAAAACCTATCAAGTTATAGCATGCTGTCCAGTTATATCTGCCAAAATGTCTTCTAAGAGTAAAAGTCTGCTGTGCGTTTGCTACAGATTTTTTGGAAGATGCTTAGATTTCAGAATTTCTTGGTAGTTTAATGATTTAGAACTTAAGATGTGTAGTTCAGCTGTTAACATGGATTTGATTGATTTTGTCAGAGCCTAAATTTCTTGCATGTTAAATATCCTATATGCATGTCCACCAGATGTGGGCAATTTTCAGTTTGTGAACCTTACCTTTTGTACCTTCATCTTGTGTTGTGTTTTTCTGTATACTGAGACAAAATCTGTAGATCAGATTCTCTTCCCTGAGCAGGTCCTGCAGTACTCTTCGCTATTCCTTATTGACAACCGTCTGACGAAGAACAGAGCAAAAATCATTATCTGAGTTATAGGGCTGTCTGAGCAAAACATACTTCATAATGTTCACAAACTATCTGCTATTGACATCTTCATCTAAAAATGTGAGACTGTAGGAGATGAAGGTGTTATTTCTGAAGGGGAAAAATCTAGTTCTCAAGTGGCACCTATCCATGGCAGAACGAAGGGACTCAGCTGCTTTGTTAGTCTTAAAATTTTAATTCATGTAGCTCGTTTGGTGTCTCCTTTCTCCTTCACTACAAATACAACTTTACTGATGCATCGTTTCTCAAAGCTGAAGTCATTTTAACATTAGATACCAGGGATTACTTTTCAGTAACTTCCCTAACAAGAATTATACAAATTTTATATGGGTTGTATTTCCATAGCAGACAAACTGCAGTCAACATGTCCGTTTTATGTTAGTGTCTGTGGTGCAGTCACAACAGAGATCTTTCTCTCCTTTTCTTTCTCCTCGACTAAAGAAACTTGTTTGTATTTTAAATCTTGGGCTAGTTCGTGTATATTGACCGAGACTTCTCAAGTATCACTTGGTGTTTTTAGTGGTTGAGGTTGGCCTTGAACATCATCTTTGAAATTTCAAGGGGATCCTGTAGTAAGGAGGCATTGGGTATGGGATGGGATGATGCCCTTTTTTCCTTAAAGAACAGCTTTTTGTCACAGAAGTGCGCTTTCATTTCTCTTGTCCTCAGTGAGGGATCAACTTTATGTGAGATACCGAGCTGATAATTATGTTGTAGGTTTTCACTAGCAGGTAACAAAAACGAATTACTTGTGTTGAGCTTTCCCATGTCTTCTTCAAAGTCCTGACTCATGCTTTAATGGCTCGGGAGCTCCTGGGGCTGGTGTGAGGTGTGCTGCGGTGTAGGGCTGCTCCCTTTCAGGCACTTAATGGCGTTACCCTGTAGCCCTCAGCCATGGCAGCAGGCTCGATGACCCAGGTTTAAGCCACTCACTGCAATGGAAGGCTTCTGTGAGTCTTTTTGGTTCTAAGGCCTTTAAACCTTTTTGGTTCTCTGTCCTCTGGGATATTGCTGGTCAGCACAGGGTGGCAAATTGTCAAGTAGCTGTGTTTCAAAGCACTAACTAAGGCGTCTATGCCGTAAATAAACCAAAACTTCCTCACTGGAGTAAAGCAGCCAACTTTCTGAATAAGCAAAGAACAAAACACAATAAAACCCCCCAAACCTGCCTCCTGTTTGGAACACTGACAGCGCTCACAGGGATTTTTAATGTAGTCCACTGGCAAAATGCAATAATATTCTGGATAATTCTTAGAGGAAGATAAGCCAAATTTAGCTTTTCATTTCTCACAGAAAAAAGGCATATTATAATTTAGAAATATTGCACCATTTATTATGATTAAATTATGCATTAAACAAGCACAGTGGTGAATTGGTAAAATTACTGTCTTCAGAGCTCGCTGGAAGTCTGGTAGGGCTAGGATCAGAATATTCAAACTACTTGCAAAAAGACTCCTGTTTATAATTGGGTTTGCTACGTATGTAAATATTTCCTAATTTAAATAGTCTGAGAATTCTTTCTACGTTCATGGTGCTAAAGCTACTCCCAGTTAATTTAATCCTGTGATATTTTGCTGCTTTGGGTTATTTTGTTTCACATTTCCAGGTCCATTTCACATATTCTTCTATTCTCTAATTGAGCACTGAACAAATTTAAAGTAATGAAACCAAACAATATTAGCTAAATTTTTGCTGCAGTGAGGAGGCATGTCCTCATTTTGTTCCCCTTTTTTCCCATGTTTTCTGTTAAAAGGTCTGTGGACATTGATTATTATTATTTTCAGATTGAAATAAACATGTCAGTTATTACAGTAGCAATCTGCATAAATAGTTTGTGCTCAAATTGCATGTGTGTGTACTATAAAGCTATGATTGCTATATTTTTTCTGCCTCTTCTTTTATAGTTAAAATCTAGCTGATTTTAACAATCTAAATCATCCATTTTTAATATATTTAATTTATTCTAACTTAGCATTGCTTACAGATTTTCAGCCTTGCTGCTGTTACTGATCAGTAACTAATTGAGCCTGGGTAGTATTTACATTAGCAAAAACTGTGAAATTCATTATGTACACAACATAAATTAAAATGGAAAATATGTACTTTTATGTTGCAGGAACTGTAGAAGAACTGTAGAATTTACTTGAGCTGTAGCATTATTTTAAAATGATTTCTTATAGAAGGTGGAATGACGTACAAAAACCTGTTCTTTTCTTAAAATAGTTGTAACTGTGTTTTCAGTAATATATTCATATGTCAGGAAAAAATAGGACAAATAAAATTTTATGAAGAGAAAGGAAAGAACAAAGTGATTCAGCACTGAAATTATTCTGGAGCTGATCTTTAAGAATTTTGTATTTCCAGGAGAGGAGCTGCTGCTAGATCTCAAACGTTTCAGCCAATTTTAAAGTCTATTTATGTTTATTGACAAAGCCATTTTATTTCAGTTCCTTATGTTTCAGTGAAGAATGTAACTGTTCCCTGGAATTTTTATCAATGATGATATGTCTAAAATACTTGTGTGTGCTGTCTGGTGGTTTACACATGAAATAAGGGACTCTAAACTGATTTACAACAGTGCCTTACCATGTCTTGCATCCAGTGTTGTGGAAACTGGTGTGCTGTTTCTGAACTGAATGTAGCTTTCCTTGTGGAAAAAGATGGAGGTGAATTTTGTTTGTAGCTGTTCCAGACCACTCCTCTCACATGCTTACTCCTTCAGTTGATGGAAAGACTTGCACAGCTAATAACTTTCATTAATTGTCTTCCTGATACAGATAGTGATATGACCAGATGTCTTTCTAAATAGCACAGAAAACAAAGTTTTTCCACCAGCAGTTGTTTTGGAATTTTGTTAATCCTTTTGAATTACTCAGGCACAAATCAGTTCTGTGCTGATTAACATGATATGCTGAACCAAATCAGTCTCTTGTATAGCTCCCAATAACAGTGAAATTACACTCTGGTGAGCTTGATTTGGTGCAACTGGAGGCAGATGCTATGATCTGACATGTTTTAATAACATTTTAAAATCTCATGTTGGTCTCAGCAAAAAGATTTGTTTGAGGTGCTCATCTTTCAGGTACAGCACCAAATAATTTTTACAAGGCTGTACCTTGGTAATTTGATTTTTTAACATCCTCTATGTTTTTTTTTGCCCTGGTTCTCTGATCATCCTGTTAAGCTAAGCCACCTCAGCATATAAGGCTTTATCTTTAAGCGTGGATCCGTATGTGGGAAATACTTGTAAGGTGGACAGGAGTGATAACATAGGAAAGGGCTGGAGTTTTTGTTCTGTTTGTCTGGACTGGTACATAGTCATGTATTATGTATATGTTAGAGTGCAGGCTTTTGTTTAGGTCCTTCAGTATGGTTGGTGCCTCTTAGAGGGAAAATGTGCATCTCAGATCAGACTAATGCTGAAAGTTGAGTTGAACGGATTGCAAGGGGCTGATAACATGCAAAATGACTTCCCCTGGAGCCAGGAGAGCACAAGTGGAGCGTGTCCCATTGTGCTGCTCAGGTGCGCTCAGCACTGCCAGCGGCCAGGCGTGTGCTCGCCATCAGGCCTACACTTCCGAACTGCTCTCCCGGCTCCATGCTGCTTCTGGTAGGGCAGGAAGAAATATTAGGATGACTAGCACAGATTGAATTTGAATCTGCTGTGCAGTTTTTATCTTCTATTCAAATAAAAACTGCTGTGTGAAAGAAGAAACTTGTGCTTTTGTACAAAACCTAAATGAAGCCAGCGGTAATCCCACAAAGTCATATCCAGATCAAGAGAAGAAATTAGACAGTAAACGTCTTCTGTTCTTCCCAGTGCTCCATCTGTTTTCATGTAAAATGGGAAATCCATTGATTTCGGTGCTGACCCAGCTTACTCTACAACAGGGAGCGTCCGCTCAGGAGCAGGCTGAAGTGCAGCCGTGCTTCTGTTAATGCCTGTAGGGCTGTTCTGGGCCATCTGGCCTCACCAAGAGCTGCGGGCGCTGCTGACTCCCAGTTGTTCTTCAAGCTGCGTATACTGGTGGTTGCCTGATGCCTTCACCCTGACTTGTACTGCAGCCACCCAGCCTGGGCAGCTCATCCCTAAACCTCCCTTGAGAGATGGGTCAGGGCCCTGTGAGACTACCTCTGTTCCCTTCCCCTTTTCCAGCGGAATCTGTTAAGATCCCTTCCCAGCAAAAGACGCAGCCACCCAGTAAGTCCTTCCAGCCCCAGGATGGAGGGAGGGCAGGCACAAAGTCCAAGTGTCCCTTGTGGCAGTAGTGAGGATTTAGGTGGCATCAAGGTAATTTGCCTGACAGCATGTCGTTCCTGAGTTCAGCGCTCAGAGGTAGTACACAGAGCTGTCACCTGTCTGAAACTGCGACAATAATTTACATTGTGAATAGTGCCGTGAAAGTCAACGGGAGAAACAAGATGCCATTCAGCACAAAAACTGACAAAATCTGGTTGTTAAGTACCAGTCAGTATGTTAAACTTCATCTATCTCTAAAGGGTGAGGAGGGAAGAGAAATACCTTTTCCAATATGGAGGCATGTAACAGAAGGCAGGTACCAAGTGAATATTTATAAAACTTGTATGTTTTAATGTATTTTTTCTAGTGGTTAAACTGCAGTTTCTGTCTTCCCTTCATTGTGACAGCTGCAGTGTGTCACAGACCTTAAATCAACAAGAAGCAGTAGACTATCTTATTCCATTTGGTTGGCGAAGAGCTTCAGTTAAAATCTGCTTCTTTAGAGACAGCTTCCCAACCAGACCATCTGGTTAGACTGTTCTGAGGCTTTTATTTTACTTTTATTTTTGTTTGCAAATTTGCTGACATCTCAGCAAAAACACATCGTGATTAGGAAAAGAACTCAGTTGTGATACAGAGGTTTTGTACATATGACAAGAAGGAAAAAAGGAATAAGTAACAGCCTGGAGGAAAAATTGAAACCTGATTATCAAGTAGAGAATTCGAACAAGGAGTAGTGAGTACTGAAGACAACGCTCAGAAGCAGAGTGAGCTCTGTACACGCATAGTACAGTGTGCCGCAAGGACTTGTGACTTTATTTGGAAGATTGATAAAGATGTATTTAAATCGCATGAGACAGAGTAATAGCCTTTGTGAATGGAAGTTCTTATTGAAAACCAGTATAAAGTTTATTTTCTCAGAATTTTCAGAAATTGGTTTCATTTTTTCTTATATCTCTACCCCTGTTTATCTGTGCCATCTTTTGAGTCTCGACAGTAGACGTGCAAAACTTTCAGATGATATCAGGATACTGTTTGGTAATCAGCAGAAATTGTTTGTTTAAAGAATACATACTAATGTGTTGTTTCTTCATGTTTCTGACCAAATGTATGTTTCTAACCAAAGATGTGAATTCACTTCATGAGGATGTAGTTTCTTTTTAACTTTTCACCAGTAGCAGAATAAGAAAATCTGAGATCAGCTTTTCTTCAGTGTTGCTTATTTTTGTTCCAAAACTACATCCCAATCTTGTCATCTTAGTGTAAAGCTTATAATCACTTGGGTGCAGGCCTTCTGAACTAATATTTGAAAAATGAGGGCATATTTTAAATGCTGTTTTCATGTAATTTCATATGCCTTTATTCATTTATGACGCTTGTTAGTGCAGTTCTGCTATTTTTCTTCTGCTTGAATAATGGCATATCATCTGTTTTGCTTCAGCATGCCACATAAAATGGGGAAAAAATGAAGTACGCTGCTGTTGTATCATGAAAAGGGTGTTTTGATTCCAAGGAAGCACAAACAATAACATTCCCTTTGCAACAAAAAGGCTAGCTTGATTTAAAACAATGACTTCTACCATGAAATAGGTAATTACTTTGTTAGCATATTAGCAGAATATGTAACTTGAGTAAGGGTGCAACAGTAAATCAAATAATTATATAAATTGAAGCATCTTTATGAAAAGTGGAATAGCAAGTTGTCTCAGTTTTTACTTAACACCATCTTAATATCTCAAGTGCAAATGTAAGACAGGCAAAGTACATCAAAATATTAATTATATGGATTCATGCTATGGCCTATAATAAATGTTCACTTACTGCTTCTCTTCAACAGAATTGCTGAAATAAGTTAAAGCATTGAATTATTCAAAGGTATCTGAATTATAATGGGTAATATCCAGTGATACCCAGAAGAGCTCTGATATTCAAACAACATGAAGACATTTTATCAATTCTCCAAAAGTTGTTTTCATATATTTTTATTTTTTAAAGATTAGTTAGTGGTCATGAGACTTGTATCATTCACAAAACCAGTTCTCTGTATACCCAGTACCCTGAGCTGGTGGAAGGGGATGGGGAGCAGAATGTGGCCCTCACTATCCACGAGGAAATGGTTGGCGACCTGCTACAGCACTTGGACGTACGCAAGTCGATGGGGCTGGATGGGATCCACCTGAGGGTACTGAGAGAACTGGCGGAGGAGCTGGCCAAGCCACTTTCCATCATTTATCGGCAGTCCAGGCTATCAGGGGAGGTCCCAGTCGACTGGTGGCTAGCAAATGTGACGCCCATCTACAAGAAGGGCCGGAGAGTAGACCCAGGGAACTACAGGCCTGTTAGTTTGACCTCAGTGCCAGGGAAGCTCATGGAGCAGATTATCTTGAGTGTCATCACGCGGCACTTACAGGGCAACCAGGCGATCAGGCCCAGTCAGCATGGGTTTATGAAAAGCAGGTCCTGCTTGACGAACCTGATCTCCTTCTGTGACAAAGTGACACGCTTAGTGGATGAGGGAAAGGCTGTGGATGTGGTCTACCTTGATTTCAGTAAGGCTTTTGACACCGTTTCCCACAACATTCTCCTCAAGAAACTGGCTGCTCGTGGCTTGGACTGGCGTATGCTTCGTTGGGTTAAAAACTGGCTGGATGGCCGGGCCCAAAGAGTTGTGGTGAATGGAGTCAAATCCAGTTGGAGGCCGGTCACTAGTGGAGTCCCCCAGGGCTCAGTACTGGGGCCGGTCCTCTTTAATATCTTTATCGATGATCTGGATGAGGGGATCGCGTGCACCCTCAGTAAGTTTGCAGACGACACCAAGTTAGGTGCGTGTGTTGATCTGCTCGAGGGTAGGAAGGCTCTGCAGGAGGATCTGGATAGGCTGGACCGATGGGCTGAGGCCAACTGTATGAGGTTCAACAAGGCCAAGTGCCGGGTCCTGCACCTGGGGCACAACAACCCCAAGCAGAGCTACAGGCTGGGAGATGAGTGGTTGGAAAGCTGCCTGGCAGAGAAGGACCTGGGAGTACTGGTTGATAGTCGGCTGAATATGAGCCAGCAGTGTGCTCAGGTGGCCAAGAAGGCCAACAGCATCCTGGCTCGCATAAGAAGCAGTGTGGCCAGCAGGGCTAGGGAAGTGATTGTCCCCCCTGTACTCGGCTCTGGTGAGGCCGCACCTTGAGTACTGTGTTCAGTTTTGGGCCCCTCGCTACAAGAAGGACGTGGAGGTGCTCGAGAGAGTCCAGAGAAGGGTGACGAAGCTGGCGAGGGGTCTGGAGAACAAGTCTTACGAGGAGCGGCTGAGGGAACTAGGATTGTTCAGCCTGGAGAAGAGGAGGCTCAGGGGCGACCTTATCGCTCTCTATAGGTACCTTAAAGGAGGCTGTAGAGAGGTGGGGGTTGGTCTATTCTCCCACGTGCCTGGTGACAGGACGAGGGGGAACGGGCTAAAGTTGCGCCAGGGGAGGTTTAGGTTGGATATTAGGAAGAACTTCTTTACTGAAAGGGTTGTTAGGCATTGGAATGGGCTGCCCAGGGAAGTGGTTGAGTCACCATCCCTGGAGGTCTTTAAAAGACGTTTAGATGTAGCCCTTAGTGATATGGTTTAGTGAAGGACTTGTTAGTGTTAGGTCAGAGGTTGGACTAGGTGATCTTGGAGGTCTCTTCCAACCTAGACGATTCTGTGATTCCTTCATGTATGTGTTCTTCGAGCTGCAAACTATCATGCTATAGTTTTGAGTAACAAAGAAAATACTGAAGTTTTTGTTTAGTATCCTAGATCTTTTGTTAAAAATAATAATAATAAAAAAATCCAAAGAATTTCCAAAATATTTTACAAGGTAAGAAAAAATGGATGAATCTTCGAGTTGCCATGTTTAATTTAGACAATCTTTTTATCCAACAACCTGCATCTGATGCTTTCATAATGAATGGTTTCCATAGCAACATCTTGAGCCATTTTTTATTTGACTTGGGAAAATTCCATTCTATTCCATTGCATTTTAATTCCTTTAAAATTCCATTCCCTATAAAAAGTTGAAGACACATTGGGTGATTTTGCTTAAACCAGCCAAGATTTTGGCAGTAAGGGTTGTTCAGGTACTCTTGTTTTGAATCAGCATAGAGAGGAATTCTGACAACCATGCACTTTTCCAATTGTTTTAACAATCTCGTCCTCCATTTGAGCTCATGCTACAGCACTTTTATATCTGCGCTAACTAAAGAAAAATATTAATCCGTTGCTCAGCAGTGGAAATGATCTTTTTCTAAGGCTCAATCAAGAAATTTGTGAAGAATTTTTTTTATGGGATTAGCGAAACTATTGTTTTGTTTATGTAACATCACTTCTTGTAGTGCTGGCTGAGTTTTTGTAGGAGGAATCCAAATTAAAGAGATGAGATTAAATGCAATTTTTGAGTTGTTTTGGTCACCAGTTTTGCAGGAGAACTCACAAATATACAGGAAAAATGAGAAAGCATTAATAATGGAAATTATGTGAGGGTGAAATATAATCATTGCACAAAGTGAGACTTTTCATTTTTAAGATTAGTATGGGATGTAGGAGAAGAAATAAGGTAATTTCAATGTGAAAGGCAATGAAATGGAATGAATCAAAGTATGACTAACCAGGTGGTTTAGTGAGATGTAGTTAAACTGGATGCAATGTGATTTTAAAAGGGGTAGATTGAGCAATAGAAATCTAGATGTTTAAAGCTAAATACAAAATAAGCAAAAGATTCTAAGTGGAGCAAACATTTGGTAAGAATATTTTCAGTGTAAAAACTACTAGACATTTAATTATGAGTTCTTTGATTTTAAATTGCCTCCTACATCCATAAACAATGTAGAAAAAAAACACATGAAAACAAGTTGCCAGGTTATTGTAATGCAAAATAAACGGGTCATGACATTACATTGTCATTGTAAAATAAACAATGAATGTTTTACTGTGAAGTAATGTAGGATAAAATAAAAGATGATTAAGACCAGAAATTAAGAGGTTAAATTCCGTGTAGAAATCAGAAACTCTATGTGATGGGCAGAAAATAAAAACAATCTAGAGTCTATCAACGGATGTTAGCAACTGCCACTTGTTGGTGCCTGAATATTGGACTAGTTAGACCATGGATACAATGTCTGAGTAACATGTATCAAGGTTTTAGAGTCTGACTTTGTCTTTCACATACAGCATGCTAGGTACGAGATATAAACCATCTGAAATTTGGGCAAATCCACTTCTGGCTTAAAGCGGTGGATTTCTGGCTCAAAAGGTTCGGCCCTTGAAAACAAAATGTATACATTACTTGATGTATTCCGATGTCTCTTTAGCAAGATAAAGATTAATGCCTCTTAAGCAAGATAAAGATTACATACATGGTGTATCTATACTGTTAAAAGAAAAAAATGCTATTTTTCAACTATATATTTTTTTTACCAATATCTGACTGCAGGCTAAAATTTTATTTTCTTGTTCCATTGTTTTTCTTACCAAATGGGAAATACTGTTTTGTATTTTTTAAAAATGTATTCCTAATCTCTTTTTAGATGTAAAAAAAAATATATATATTCAAAATGAGCTCTGCACTGAGGATTTGTATGCTGAGCTTGTCAGACTGTGAATCTTTATTATTACTGAGCTTTATCCTTGAGTACATAGCTTGCAGTTCAGGTTGAATATTAAGTGTCAGGCTCAAATGCACTGGTGAGAGATTTGCAGCAACCAGCAGGTTCCTATTCCAACCTTAGAAGCCATTGACCTCTCTTCGTTGATAAGTCGTCTTATTTCACATGTCAGTGTACTGGTGTGAAGCTCCCAATGCAATGAGTGATGGAGAAGTTACCATTACTTGCAGTTTGGGAGTTTCATAGCATGCTAGGAAAGGTTACAGATAAAGAAAAAATGGTGTGGGGTTGGTTATTCAAAAAGCAGAAGAAAACCTGCAAAGCTTACCCATGGCTTTTTCTCAGTGGATGTAGCACAACTAGAAAGAACTAGTTATAAATACTCATTTTTTTGTTCGTTTACAAATTAGGGACAACTGGTTCTGTAGAGATGCTTTCTGTGTGCCTGGGCAAACCTATAAGGTTGCATGATTTATACTTGTGCTTTTTGTTCCTTCTTCCCATGAAAAATAACATCAGCCTGTGGTTACTCTGGTAAGAGAAAGAGAAATTCAGTATTAAAATAGCTGGCAATAATGTCACATTTGGGTCACAGATATGACTTCATCTCTGTTCTGGTGGTGGAATATTAAGATCATTTGTGAAAACTGTTTTCATCACGTTTTTTATGCAAGTCCCAGTCTGTGTAAAGATTTTCAAGAATACAGCCTTATAATTTCATTTAAATACAATGTTTGGAGTAAGAACAATGAAGGTTATGCTTGTGGATGTGGTAGCTGTGACTCACAAAATCCTTGGTTATATGGCTGCTGTTGGGAGTGACAAGGCTCAATCTTGTGAAGCTGTGAATTGCCTGAGGTTTTTCACAAAATTATGATTTTAATAAAGAACTGAGGATAGCTGCTTTCTGTATGCTCTTTGAGCAGGAATTTTTTTTTTCCTGTATATATGCATGGCTAAATAATTTTGCAATACCAACAAAAAAGGTCTATTAGCTCTTCTTAGAAATAAGCAACTTCTAAGGCATACAGGTTTTTGCTTCCCTGATCTAAATTACAGAATTGCATTATTCAGTTTATAGCATGGTGATTAACCGAATGAAAATGAGCTATCAAAAATAATTTTGGGTCAGTGAGATTAACATTAAAGGCTATATCAGAATGCAATAGCTGGATGAGTTGAGGAGGAGGTACGTTCTGCCTTTTCTGCTGATGCTTTACTGGTTCTGGTGAAATACTTCATGACAGTTTCATTACCACTGGATTTTAGTGAGCTAAAATAACTGCTTGTGTGTGTTGTTCTGTGGTACATAAAGCTAGAACAGTATTGGTTCCTGTAAGGAAGACTGCTGCTGTTAACAAGGAGTTATATGGCCCCTAATTCTTGCTCTTCAGTGAGGAAAAGCCCCAGAAGCTCCCTTGTCAGTCAGCCTGCGGTGAGCAGCAGCACTGTACTGCCCAGGGAGCGGGATGGGATTGCCCCAAGTGGGGGAAATGGGAACAGACGGATCTGGGAGAGCGAGCCTGCTTGGCTCCTGTGCCTGAGGTCTGGCATGGTTTGCGTGTCATTGGGTGGGAGAGCTGGACACTTTCCAGACCTGATAACCTTGCAGAAGCTGGTTTTCCTGAAGTTTCCAGTTTTCCTGAAGACTGATGAATGCCAGCCAACCCATTCCACCTCTCTCCATTCAGTGTGTAAAAGGATCCTCGTATTTTTCCTGGTGTACAACTTTTCTTTAGGTCAGAAAGTGTGGAGTGTCTGCCCAATGTCAATTTCTGCCTGCAAGAACCGTGCTTCAGTCAGAGGAAAGTGCTGTACCCCGTAACTGCCGTTAGGGCTGGTCACGGCTCTGCTGTGCGTTACACTTCCTGACCGCGGAAATAGGGACACCCTATAGCTTGGCTTGTTTCAGTAAGAATAACTGAGAATAGCCATATCACAATTGGCAAAGCTATTGGATAGACGCTTTTCCTGTTGTTTTACAACTTTCCCTTGTTCTGTGTATTAATTTTAGCTGAACAACTAAAAGGCTTAAACAATGTCAAAATTTTCATTTAAAAAGAAAAAAAAAAAGAAGCAAATTCAAATTTAGCATTCTTTTCTCTACACCTGAAATTTCTTTCAGAACTACATTGCTTGTACAGGTCTGATTCATTTCATGACCTATGATGAGAGAACCATTAGTTTCCAAATGAAAAATGTAAAAACCCTATTCTGACAGTATAATGTTCAGTCTTTGTCAGTATCTGGGTATTCAGTGCTAAAAGCTCACCATTGTAATTGATAGGACTTCTCTACAGTTACAGTTAGTAACAGGTCAGCCTTTTTCAAATTATTTCTTTGTATGCCCTCTTCGCTTGAATTTCTGATAATCTTCTAATCTAGCAGGCATGTAAGTGTATTGTTATGTTTAAATGTGTGAGTAATCTTTCTGATGTTCATGAAACTGCTCAAGAGCTTTGGTAGAACAGCCTCTTGATGCAGAAGAATAAGGAGAAAAGCAAAAAAATTGGAAGAAAAGTTTTAAAACTGTTATTTGTTAAGTAGTAGGTATGATGCCCATAGTAACAGAGAAACTTGGTGCCTAGGATTTTGACGCTTTCTGCACTGTCTTTAAAATTAGCTAGGGAGCTGATTTTCCCAGACATGGAGGCTTCTGCATTTTAGAGTGCTTTCTTAGCATCAAAAGTTCAGAGATGCTTTTAAAAGGACATTTAAAAACCTGTTCAAGAACTTGCACTAGTAAAAACAATATATGAAATAGAGAGGTTTGGGATTTTTTTGGAACTGCCTTTGAAAATATTTTCAAAGAAACGAACAAACTACTCTTTGTTAGTTTTTCCCTATATGTAATTTTTTATTAATCTTGAATCATTTCCAAAGTTAATTTTTGTTGTTCTTTAATACAGAGGTAGTCTTTTACCTCTGTTTACACACCAAGAATAGATAAATGTGGCTGTATTTTTGGTGTTGCAGCCTTATGCTAGCAGCAATGCTTTTAGGTAGTCATGTATGTGCAATTCTCAACATACTGTTTTTACTGCATCCATCTCTCTCCAGTGTCTGTCCAAACAATGACTGTCATAAAAATCGTTGAAAGGATCTTTGAATGTCTTTGACAGAATTGCAGATTTTTTTCCCTTTTTTCATCTGTGAGTTCTATAAATCTGATACATGAATAATGTAACACATTTAAGATATTCGTTAGTCTTTGGTCAGTTTGGTCGGTGTTTTTTCAGATGAGGGGACACTTTACCATTGTCTGTAGTAGCAAGATAGTAAGAGGTGTTCCAAGAAAGCAGTACAGTTAAGCGATGCTAGGTCACAATAAAATTCTCTGGTCAGAGAAGTATCTGGCAGCAGTTCATGGTGGTTGTGGGCCCAGTAGAACAGCTGTGCTATGAGTATGGCTGGCCAAGTGCTGACAGTTTGACTTCTCTTGAAAGCTTGGAAGCACTGAAGACTTCACTTACTGACTAGTGAGTATGCACACAATCATGGTAATTGATGTAGGACATCCTGGGGATTTACTGCTGTGAAAATATAATTTGACTAGAGATTTTTTTAAAGAACGCTTTAAACCTAATTTGAAATAAATAAGTAAAAACATAATTATCAAAAGTTAAGACTGGAGTGAATCTTTCATATGTAAGCATGGAAAAGAGGGAAAGTATATAAGAAGATGACAATTTTTAAGGTTAAAACCCTCTAAATTGCATTTCTTTTTTGAAAATTTCATTAATAATTTGTGCAAAAGGTAATTGTTTTTTTTTTTCCTGTGCAGAGGTGGGTTGCTTGTAGAAGACAGACAGGCAGCAGTTTGCATGAATTCTGTGCTATCTGGAGAAAATGCCAGTCATAGTCAGCCTACCATTTAAGCAGTAAGATATTTTGATTATTAACTTTTTTTTTGTAATTTTGTGAGAGGCTGAGGTTATTCCAAAGGACTGTTCATATGCTGAGGTTAAGTGAAAACAATTTAAATTTTTACTTCTCTATTGAGCAAGGATTGAATTATGAAACAGAAAACTGAAGTAAGATTAGTAACATCAATGAAGTACTTTCTTTCTTTCCCACAGTCCAGTTGATGTCTTCAGTATTGTTGGGACACTAATCTGAATAATGGAAATGGAATGCTATGTATTTTTTGAGAAATTTATCTGAAATGAAACACTTTAGTAGGGGTTTTGATCGGTCATATCTATATGCACGTTTCCTACCTTATTGTGATTCCATTTGTCCTTTCCCAATATTTGTTTCATAATGTATTTGTTTAGTGTCGTGCTTAATACTACAGTTATGCTGTGATACAAAAAAATATTTAAATATCCGTATGGCCTTGGTTACAGGAATAACCATTTTGAACTCAGTGGCTTACCTTCTATTTTTAGAAAGTAGGTGTTTATTAAAAGATTCTGGCAATTTCAATGATCAAATTTCACTTCTGAGGGTATGTACCTTGCAAGTGATGCTTTTATATCAAATGAGATACAGAAATAGAAGGAAAGATAGTTTGAGGGGTATCAGAGTCCAGTTCTGCATTGTAGCATGTAGAATGCTGCTATACTTTAATGTAGGGCAGCACTAACCGAGCAGCTTGTACAATATTTTTAAAGTATTTCTTTTCTACTGCCATTCAAGATTTTGACAGATCCTTAGCATTTTAACCTCCATAATACAAGACAGTTATGAGTGTGGTGGTCATTACAATGTCTATTGCACTGATGAGAAACTGCTTGCATTACAGCTAATACGTTGTGGTTCTAATCTGCTACTGGTCTTTTGTCAGGAAAGACAGCAAAGCTGTATTAAAAAAAGTTTTGCCAAAGGCCCAAGGCAGCGTAGAAATCAGTTCCGTTCCCATCTTTCAACCTTCTCCCCTCATTTATGGGTACAAGCATACCGAGTAGAGTGTCAATCAACAAACATAATAAAGAGCACCAGCGTTTGGCGTCAAGGTTTCAAAAAAAAATGTTTATGCAAAGAACATCTGTTCAGTTCAGATCCTGTTTGGACAAATTCTACTCACATTCACCAAATCTCAGTATTTGTCCTCTTACTGCAGAGAATACTTTCATGATTCCTGTATGCAAAAAATATGCAGTGTTCTTGGCTGCATTCCAAATGTGCTGGATGCCATTTAACTTCTGAGACAAAAATTTACTTGATTTTGACAGGCCAAATATTGAACCTCGGAGAAAGTTATTTCCACAGAACTTTACAGTAGACTCCTCTTTAAAGTGAATGCATCCAGAATATTCTTTGCAGAACGCTGTATATCCTATGTAAACATATGTGAATGTACGTTTCATGTACTTGGCTGTACTTTACCCTTCTACAAAAAGTTTCACTTTTGATGTTATATCAAATGTTTTTTTGCTCCTCAAGTTTCTTCAGTATCTACCTCAGAGTCCAGTCTGTTCTTAGTACTTCGTTCATCCCAAGGTGCTTTTCCTTTGGGCAATTGGCCCAGGGCACCTTGTTTCCATCCTGTTCTAGTCACACAGAAGGCATTCCCTGACAACACCAAAGCCGCCTTCCCATTGTGTAGTTCTCCTAATAGTAACATGTCTAAGAGGAAAAGTGAATCAATGAGAATCTTAACCTAAGTTTATCACGAGGCTGGTGATTGTGATTACATTGGACTTCCACTGACAGGCTTAAGCAGCATAATTTCCACACAGGCATCCTAGGGCCTGGTGCCACCTGGCTGCCCATGAAGGAAGGCTGGAGCTGAGGGAACCCAGCGTGGTCTGTGCAATCCCCCATGGCGCGCAGGGCTGTTGGGTCTAAAGGCGGAGGGCAGACCCAGGTACTAGACGCATTGAAGGCCACAAGCAAGGTGGTGAACCAAGCCCTGGCTCCAGGAGCAGCAGTTAGTTGGGAACAGAGGCAAGGTGACAACATGGGTCTGAAATCCAGGGACTGAAAAGCAGCCTGGAGGCAAGCTGCAGCGTAGGCTTGAGCGGGCCACCCATGGCACAGGTTGCCTGCGACACAGGCCTGAGCTCTGTCCAGCACTGTAAAGGGTAACCCCCATACTATAGTATAGGTCAGGGCCTGAGAAACATGGTGGTTTCATTTTTTTCCCCTCCACTGTGATAGGAAACTGTTCTGTCAAGTACTCATTAGAACGATCACGTTGCAAAAAATAGCAATGATAAGGTGTTGCTGAAAACTTATGATTAAATTTAATGGTAAAAAAAATACAGCTAAAATGCTCAGTAAATGGTTTCAGTTTACGTCTTCTAAGGCTAATAGAATGTAGCGAGATTCCCTATCTACATGGAGTATGCTGGTATGAATATCAAATATAGTTTATCGTATTCTGGTCGCCTTTCTTTTTTTCCCTCCTTTCCTCTTTTTTTTTAACCTGATGTTCTGAGGATTTCCTTTTAGTGCCTACGAACATCTCCTTCTGACAGACAGCGCAAATTAAAAGATATGGCTAGGCAAAGGAAACTGGAACCCAAATATGCCCCCTGGGTTTTCATTTACAGTTAGAAGCTACAGATACAATTATTGCTGACAGAAACTCAGAAGCCAGTGGCAGAGTGCATGTGGCAGTAGACTCATGCCAGGCAGTAATTGGGAAGATTATTTTTAATCAGAGCATATCCTACAGCCCAAACATTAGAAATCTCTTGTAAGGCTGACAGGAAATTAAACTGATACCAAACAAAAAAGCCTCAAAATAGAAGTAATATGGTTAAAAGTCTAATGATGGCAAAGCTCACTGCTTGTTGTATTTCACTGTTATCTAAAGGGAATGACTTTTAACTTAAAGCAACAGCTATTATTGTTAATTGCATTTTGGAAGAGAATTAAAAGTATCAAATTAGATTAATTCATACATAGGCTTTTTGATAGAGTTGTGAAGGTGTAAAGCAAACTTAGTAACTATGTATATTTATTTTTACTTACTGACCCAGGCTTGCCTGTTTTTATATATAATGCTTAAGGGAGCTACTTACATGCAAAAGCAATGCAATGGCTGGAGTACTGTTGGAATGCCCAGGTGTGGTAACTTTGTAAAGCCAGAAGTGCAGGAATAAGCTCTGCTTGTCTGGGCTATCTGATCTGACTGCCATGAGGGAGCCAAGGTGTTCTCAGAACTTGCCTGTGTGCATGAAATTTTCAGACCCAACTTTTCCATTTTTAAGTGGATGTTGTTTGCTATACTTCCTCGTAGATACTTGGTAGGATTTCTTCTAGTTGACTCAAGTCCTTTTATTTACAAATGTTGCCGTTGTGGATCAGAAAAGACAGACTGGAGCACTGCAGAATGTTACTTCTGCTGTTTACGAAGGTTGCAATACCACATGCAAGCAAAATGTTGTTAATTGTTTATATTTCTGTGCAAAATGAATGCAAAACAAGAACCTGCATCTTGTTTTTCTGAGCTATATGTCAGTTCTTGAAAAGAAAATTAAACATTAAAAAAATAGACATAGTTTCCTCACAAGGCTGCTTTTAGCTGTGTGGACAGTCTTAATGGTATGTCATGTCAGTCTAAACAGTAATGGGGTCTTGTCAGAATGCAGATTTTTTTTCTTTCAGAAAATAGCATTTCTCAACTGTATTCTCCTGAAAATCACTTCATAGAATCATATGAATGACTGAACAATAATGCTTGTTGTTTAGATATTGTCTGATTAGTTAGATAACAAAGTATGCTCCATAATGTATGGGTAATTTGCAGGAGCCCCCAGGGTCACCGCAAGTGGTGGAGTCACCGTCCCTGGGGGTGTTTAAGGAAAGGTTGGACTTGGTGATTAGGGACATGGTTTAGTGGGTGACATTAGTAGTAGGGTGATCGTTGGACCAGATGATCTTGGAGGTCTTTTCCAACCCTAATGATTCTATGATTCTATCCTTACATGTAGTGTATTACGTGTGACAGTTACTCTGGTTCATTCAAAGTAGTATACAAATTGTGCATTTCACTGACATCTTTACAAGTCTCTGTAAAGCTTACAAATGTGCCCATCTTCCTTGTCTCCAACAATGCAGTAAGAAACTACTTTCTGTAGTAAGGGTTGGGAGCCTAATGTTTTAAAAACAAATAAAAGGTCACATTGCTAAACAGTCTGCTAGGATTGTGTGGTCAGACACGTCTTTCAGAAAAGGAAAACTAATGTCCTGTAACCTCACTGAGGTACCATTTTAGTTAGTATAAAGTCTAAAAGGTGTTAGCTTGCATTACAATTTTCACAGTGATTTCAAATTGTGAAACACAAGTACCCCTGCTAGAGAAATCTTGAAACTTAATTATTCAATTCAGTTTTGTTGACCATGGACATGAGTTTCATTATGGCATTACAAGATGGTCCTAAATCAAACATAATTTTTGAAAATGTAGGCTAATTACTTAAATAAGTCTCCTTAGAAATGTTTAAGAAGCTCTCCATCTCATTAATTTACCTTGTGTTGTAGTTGGGGATATCTCCCATCTCACACAAAACCAGTACCCAGAAAGGATAAGATGTGGTACTTTTAACATATAGTTTATGTGCATATGCAACCTTCTTATGTGAGTTGCCTTTTGTACAGTATTTTTATATGTGTGTGGCTAATTTTATTTCATACACAAAAAAGAAACTTGTGTCTTTAGCTCCAAAGTTGATTAATGTAGGGTTTTCTGGCGGTGAGTCCCAGTTATTGCTAGGAGCTTCAGTTGTGGAACTGGATCTTCTCTTGATAGGTGCTATCCTAATGGTTGTCCCTACTCTAAGGGGATCAAAATCCAAATGTTTTTTGTCACTGATTGTTACTTTTTGAGATTCTAAAGGTTTTCAGATTCTACAGGTTTTGTTTTTGTTTTTAATGAGTATGTCTATTAGTTGCAATGTTACCTGGCACGCTTATAGAACACGTACCTTTCTGGTGGTGGTGGTGGTGCTTGTTGTTTTTATTTTTCCTCAACTGTATTAGGGATAGCTACTACTAACTTTTGATTTAGTGATTTACTTTTTTAAAAATAAAATTACATATAAGGAATAACGGTATTTTGTGAAAAAGTATTCAATATGTTTACTGTTTGGAATTTTATTGAAGTGAATAAAACAGTATTATCAAATTTGCTTACTGTTTTGGAAATACATAGACCTGGGTGCGTATTTTCTTTGAAGACTTCAGATACATATTGTATTTCTATATTCAAGAGTATTCATATCAGGAATAAATATTTCCACTTGCACATCGAAATGAAAAATGCATTTAGGGTGAATCTGTTGTGAAAAACATGCTTGAGCTTACTGTAACTGTTAAAATTCAATGAATAATTCAGTAAAATACTAGATGTCACCAGCTGCTCATCAATAAAAAAAGTGTCATGGAATAAAATGTTACTGTATTTTAATATGCAGTTATGTGCATGTGTAATATTTTGGATGCCCCCTTCTGTTTATATATTTTATGATCATTTTTCTTTTGCAAATTGCTTGAAGTTTACAACTGAAAAATAAGCAACAAGTAAATCACAGCTGTGTATTCTTATTAAAACAGGAACCTGTACTGGGGAAAATTTTGTGTTACGGCATTGTAATTGCATGTCTACTTTAGTAGATAACTTCATAATGCAAGCATACAATTTAGGTTTCAAGCTAGCCACCACAATTTGTCTGTTATTTAATAAATAGTAAAATATTTCGTGATGTTTATGAATGAGTAATTATATTTTGCTGTTTTGCTTTGAGCTACAATAAAATTGCTGTTATGACCTGATAGTGAATGCAACATTTCTGTCCTGTGAAAGCCCTTATCAATTTTATTTTTTATTATAACATTTTGAATCTTAAAGCTTAGCATAAGCCTTCAGTGGCTGAAGGTTAAACATGTGAACTCCTTTAAATCATCCTTTCCCAGTAAGAATGCATTTTTCTTTTCTTAGGAAACTACACAGAAGCCCCATGCAAGTGGTGCCTATTGTTTTCATGATCGGAGACTTCTTTCTGTAAGTACATTGATTTTTTTCCTGTTTATTTTATTTTTCCTTAGAATGTAATTGAAATCTGTTTTGCTGTCAAAATGAATAAAGAAATATATTAGCTTTCACAACTTGCCTTGCTGATGCTGGACCTCAAGACACATAGACCGTATGTACAAGGTCAGTTGTCTTCTAGCTTTCAATGAGCAACTTGCTAGTGACTTGCTTAGAGAATAATCTCGTTTTTCTGGCCATAGATTCAAATAAACTGTTTTTTTTTTTTTTTTCCTCATATTTCCCTTTTGCATGTTAGGGTTGGTTTGCTAAATTTATTTTACCTTTGGCTGATTCTTTCCAACAATTATTTTTTTTGTATACAGATTAGTTGTTTCAGACACTTTTACTCTTAGAACAGCTGCAAATAATTCATTTTGCTTTGTTTTTCAAATGCACCTTTAAGGTCAGAATAAGGAATATAATGAATTAAGCTCAGAAACGTATAGAACATGTGGAAAGGTGTTTGTGTTAGTTCATTTTAAACGTTTTTCCTTCCTGAGAATTCTTTGAAATAATAGGATTTGAACAAAGTGGTTTTCTGATCCAAACTATTTGTTGCTGTTTCATACTTGGAACTTACTTTTTCTTGTGAAGTATTTTATTTTATTGCATACTTAAAAACAGTATTAAGCACTTTTTGTCATGATACAATTTTATATACAGTTGAATAATAAATGCAGAAGTATTAGAAAAATTCAAAGTATATGATTCTTGATAGGTGTGTATTTATGACTTCTCAGACAATTTTTAGTGATCTCCTGCCTAAAACTAACTGCAGTACTCATACATGTGCCTGTACACCAATGCACGTAGCATGGGGAATAAGCAGGAGGAGTTAGTAATCAGTGTTCGGTCAGGAGATTATGATCTGGTGGCAATTACAGAGACATGGTGGGACAGCTCACATGACTGAAATGTGGTCATGGATGGGTATGTCCTTTTCAGGAAAGACAGGCCAGCAAGGTGAAGTGGCAGAGTTGCTCTTTACGTGAAGGAGCGACTACATTGTATTGAGTACTGTCCAGGGGTGGATGAGGAGTGAGTTGAGTCTGTGGGTGAGAATTAAGGGATAGGCTGCCATGGGGGATACTGTTGTGGGTGTCTATTACAGGCCACCAGATAAGGGTGAGGAAGTTGATCAAGTCTTCTACAGGCAGCTGATAGCAGCCTCGCAATCACAGGCCCTGGTTATTGTGGGGGATTTCAACTACCCTGACGTTTGCTCTAAGGCCTACTCAGCCAGCCAACCGCAGTCCAGGAGGTTCCTCCAGTGCATTTATGATAACTTCCTGATGCAAATGGTGGATGTGCCAATTAGGAGAGGAGTGCTGCTGGATCTTGTCCTCACTAACAAGGTGGGCTGGTTGAAGCGGTAAAGGTTGAGGGCAGCCTTGGTTGCAGCGACCATGAGATGCTGGAGTTTAGGATCTCATGTGGCAGGAACAGAGCACCAAGCAGAATTGCAACTAGGGCTGACTTAGGCCTTTTCAAGCATTTGCTAGGGGAAATCCCATGGGAGAAGGTACTTGAAGGAAAAGGAGCCCAAGATAGCTGGTTAGTGTTCAAGGACTGCTTGTTCCAAGCTCAAGAACAGAACATCCCAACAGGTTGGCAGTCAGGAAAGAGAGCCAGGAGACCTGCATGATTAAACAGGGAACTGCTGGGCAAACTCAAGTGGAAGAGGAGAGTATACAGATCATGGAAGGAGGGACTGGCCACTTGGGAGGAATATAAGACTGTTGTCAGAGGATGTAGGGAGGCAACTAGGGAAGCTAAGTCCTCCTTAGTATTAAACCTTGCGAGAGGGATCAAGGAAATGGCTTCTTCAAATACATATGGATAAAACTAACTCTAGAGGCAATGTAGGCCCACTAAGGAATGAGGTGGATGGAGTGGAGCATCTCCCTTACGAGGAAAGGCTGAGGGAGCTGGGTCTCTTTAGCTTGGAGAAGAGAAGACTGAGAGGTGAGCTTATAGATGTTTATAAATATGTAAAGGGTGAGTGTCAGGAGGACGGAGACCAGGCTCTTCTCGGTGACATAATGATTAGGGTTTTGCCCCAGCAAAGTTTTGTGTCATTGAAAGAATTAGATGAACCGTCCTTGTTAGAAATGAGAAGTCTTACACTTATTCTCCTACACCACACACAATCTGCCTCTTAATGTGCTTGAAACAAAATTTCATTATTTCAAGAAAACTGCCTGGCTTACAGGATAATAACAACAACAAAAAGGATTTGTTCATCTTGAAGACAGATCTAAATCAAGTTCTGTAGTGCTCAGCATGCCTGTTGCTTTTAGCTTTTCCTCTGTCATGAACAGTATTTTCTATCACAGAATAACCTTACAGCTCTTGGCAGAATTTGACACACTTGATTTTTTTTTTTTTTAGAAAAAAATGTATTAAAAAATGTAAGAATGAGGTTGGGGTTTCCAACCTGCGGGAGACAGTGGCCCCCGAGATAATTACCGGCACATTTTTAAAAAGCTGACATTAATTTAACTGTGAATATAGTGCTTCAGTATCTATAAATGTAGTTGAAGGAAAAGATATTCATCTTCTTTCAATAAGCTAAATGAGAGATTTGGGTTATATGATGAGAAAGAAGAAAATACTCCTTTGGAGTTTTGGGAAGGTCTAATGCTGCCAGATCTCAATGCGCATAATTGGTTTTATTATTTTCCCTTGTGATCATAACCTAACCAGCTCAATGAATATCAATCAACTTCTAGGGCTAAGAGGTCATTTTTTTTAACCAAGCTGAGACTGAAGTCCAGCGTGTTGCCTGGTAACATGCTCTGCAAATGAGTTGGCTCTTAAGGATACCATATGGCTGGGCGTTATGCCCTATTCACCCGTGACATGAGGTACACATGTAGTACATCACTGATCATAAAATGGTTTCTCCCATTCCCCTATTTAGAAGAAGCGTTTAAAAATAGCAAAACAAATCCAAGGTTTGTTAAGATTATGGAATGCTATGTAAAGAAACAAATTGCAAAAGAAAATGTGCAGTGATCACAGTAAATTTTGTGTTCAGTATAATTTAAGTATAGCTTCTAACTTTGGCTACTTGTCAGTGTTCTTCAGTTTCATTTTGATAGATAAATATGTTCAGATAAGTATAATTTTAACAGTTCAATTACAGAAAAATTCTAGATTTTAAAACTTAATTTTGTAATGTGGTTCATTGTAGTTCAGGTAGCCTATGGAATTTGGTATTTGAACTTCTATTACTTGGGTTAATAGTGTCGACAGTACCCAACCACAATTGCATTGAATTTAGTGAACTAGTAAACAAAGCAATGAAAGACAGATCTGGAAAACAACTAAATATGGACATGACAGATGAGAGAGAGAACTGTTGCAAATTTACAATGGGAAATCAAGCACAAGGAGTGTCTGGCTAGAAAATTGTAGTAGAAATGAATTAAAAAAAAACCCTTCGATCAGCAGCGTTCTCCTTCAGTCCCTTCACTGAAGTTTTTTTTGTTCTGTTGTCACAAACTGGAATTCATTAGGGGTGGGAATACTGCAGGGAGCGAAACCAGGCAATAGCGCTTGCTATGATCTCTGTCCTCTGGCTGTCCTATGCCAGCAAAAAATGAGACAAGAAATGGCACTGATCTTGTTTATATTGTTAAAAGTATATCTACACACATGAAATGAAGATCATTGACTGGTATCCGAGTTCAGAAGGCTGGACAGTTAAGACATGGTTATTTTGCATTTTTGTATTGTGTAGCTTATTTGGAAAGATGGATTGCTGTTCATAGACCTCCCCAACGCAACTGCACTTGTCTAAAGCTATATTTTTTGGCAAAGAAGCCGTATCTCTGAAGGCATTTTAGTTTAGTTTTAAGCGTCTGCTCCATTGTCACATTATTCATTATTGTTGTGCAGTATCTTCAGATATCTTCAACAGTTATTGTTAAGACCAGAAACAGCAAGGCATATACACTCTCCTAATGAGAAGCAGATGAATACTCTCGTATGTTTTACATCTTTAGAAAAAAAAATAGCTAATGAAGCTAAGCCTGACCTGTGATTTTTATCGTTTTTTTCTGGTGTTGGTGCAAAGTAATTCAGTTTTAGGTGGTTGATTTGCAATATTACTTTGCCATTAGTTAGACACTTACTTAGATATAATCTTCAATTCTTTGCTGTGCAGGGAGCTAAATGTGTTGCCTTTGTTTAGTATGTATTTCTTGATGTTTGCATTTTCCAAGGTTTCATTCATTTCATTCATTTTCATTCATTTCATTTTCCATAGGGGAAGTAAGTGATGTTTTGTTTTATTGGATGTCACTAATTTGAAGTTTATATCAGTAACATGTCTAATGATGTTAGACAAGAACAATTAAGTGGTAGCAGGTTTACCTGAATCACTGTTAAACCACTGCTATAATCTGATTGTAAAAGGGCATTTCTTTTGTTTGTGCAAGCTACAAATCAGAATATCAGTGGTTACTTCTGAAATGACAGGTGGAATCTACTCAAAACAACATTTTAGCATGAGTTATGGCTTCCAAATGTTTGTGGTTTTGCTTTCCCATGTCTTATCATACAGGCAGTTGGGTTTGCTTTGCTTGAGAAGCTTTATAGCAACTTGGTCGTATTTAATCCAACAGGTAGCTATCGAGAAAAGCATGCCTCCAGGAGACCGAATAGTTGTAGGCAACTCCTAACAGCAAAGATGTGAAATATAATTATTCAAAAATCACTTGCAAATATGCAAAAGCTGAATGTATCAGGAAAGAATTGGTTTCATAGGGGTGGCTTTGTCATTCAAGGCAGAAATTCTGAGTGCATGAATTGTAAGGCTTCAGAGGAATGTCTTATTACTGACTCAGTCAAGAATGTTAATTTAAGGAATGTGGTTAGCAGATGTAACCTACAGGCATACTTAATGTTATACTCCATGATTATTTAATAGGTAGGGGAAAAAAGTTGTTCTCTTACACTTGATGATTAACCACCATCTAAAACCTGTGTTTGCATAACTCAATGAATATCATTCCAGCTGGGTTTTCATGTGTGCTTCATTGTGTACCAAATGGAGAAAGCTGTAAAATTCTTGAGAGTACTTATAAAGTACCTGTAAAGTTCACTTGTAGAAATGCTAACAAGATTTTGTGTCAGCGACTTACGCTTAAATGAAATATGTTTCTCTGTAGTTTTGAGGAGAAGTATCACATGCTGGTTGGCCCTAAAAGCCACTTTGATGTAATATGAAACAACTCTTCCATGATTCATATTCTTAAAGAAAATGGCCTATATTTAAATTGGCTGTGTTGTCTGCCATGTGTCCACGCAATGTCAGTAACTGACTTCCGTGGGACAACATGAAGGCCCTGGTAAATAGCCCCCTAACTAATGCTCTCCCCTGCCATCCTAGGACTGTCTCTGCATTTTCTTTGGCGATATCTGCTATTGCTCAAAGTGGTCTGAAGAAGTGAGGACATTGCCAGACATCCTGCTTTGTCTCCACCCATTGTGGCAGTCTCTGCAGTGGTCTGCTCCAGGCCTGTCCCCCTCCCTCTTCTTTCAGCTTCAACCCACTTTTTCTCCTCGCAGGATGTTTCTTCTGCTTCCCTCAGGTCTAGGAATGAGGTCCTACCTGGATTCATGCATTCCAGAGGAGATACTGTCTTTTTCTTACGTACTTTCTGGGCTCAGTGTTGAACGAAGCGAGGAGAGAACAGCATAACCCTACCATTGTTTTTCCTGTCAAGGTGTTTTCCCATTAAATGGGAACTTGACATCTCTGTTTTGCTAAACAGCTTTGCATTATTATTATTTTTTTTTTAAATAACGACTTTGATCTCATTATGTCCAATGGCCCTGTTTGTAAAACCTGTCCTGTTTGTAAAATGAAAATACAGTCAGATTCACACAGATTTAAAAACCTCTTAAGTGTCAGATGAAGAACCTTTTTGTCTTCATGTCACTGAATTGTTAGGAAGATTTTGCCTTAATTATTCACAAATTCTCGTCTGTGTGTGTGGTACACCTAGGTGAATAGTTTCAGTGAAGTCAGACGTGTACGTTAATGCCATGCCCGAATGCAAACCTTTGCAACTCTGGTGCACTCTGGGGAATGTGGCTTGCCAAAGCTTTACTAAAATTGTACTTTGAGGAAGCGATTGCTTTAAATTATTTTTATTCCTGTTAAACACGTTCAATAAGCTACATGAGGATGCGTGTACTGTTTCTCTGGTGAAATTCTAAACATTTCTCTGGTTATATTAATATGTACTTAAAATATTTTTCGTGGTCTGTGAAGATTGGGGTCCTCTTTCAAGGCGCTCTGCTGAAAAAAAATCTCTACCTAAAAGTTGTGTGTTTCTGAAACTTTCTAGTGCATTCCAGTAGTTGAGGAAAAAAACAATAACTCGCAGTGTTGCCAGCAACTGTATTAGGAAACAAAACCAAAGATTATGGCATCTTTTAAAGATTTCTGAAGTATATAATACGAGTTAGTAGCTACATTTCCACATTTAAGAAGAAGGTTGGTTTCAGTTTCAGAAAGACTTAAAACATAAAAATAGTAATGAAATCTTCTTTACGTCTTGGGAGTGATGCATTTCGTCTGACTACTGATGTATGGCATTAGCAATGTGTTTATTTAGTGTGTAGCTCTTTGTCCTGTTATTTTTGTACACAAAAGAGCATATCTATAAATAGGTAATAGGGAATCAAAATAGAGGAATCAACACTGGATATTCACTGGCTTTTAAAATATTATTTAATATATATTAATGGTTATTTAATTCTTTTAAATTTAGCAATAGCTGTCATTGAAAACCATTTAATGTTGAAATTGATCTGTTGATGTTATTTTAGATTCCAAAATGTTTTGTTAAGGATATGTGAATGCCTTGCAGAAACATTGTTTTCTGAATCTAAAACAAAGGCTACAATCTTTAAATTTGGTTGCTTTCTATATCTTTCAAAGCATCTAATTTGATTGTCCAAATCTCTCTATATTTTTCTTTAGTTTTTGCTGTAATCTTAACATTCACTTGGAAATGCTTTTTAGTTTCGTTCTCAGTATCTGTTGTAATGAACTACAGAGGTTCAACATTTAATCAGCCTGATAATCACCTAAAAATCAAGAAATCTGAGATTTTATTGATTTTTAAAGTTCTGTCAGTTCTCTATATATTTTCCAAATATGTACCTGAAAGGGTTTGCAAATGGTAGCCCATGTTTTTGTTATTCTGGCAAACATTTCTGAAATCAAATTGCTGGACCAAGGTGGGATTTTAATGTCATTAAGCAATGTGTTGTTGTTCATGTTACATCTTCAGCACTGAGATGTTCTCTATCATTTTATTTCAGAGGGTAAGAAATATAAAATGTATTAGGGACATCTGTGAGTTATGTATGCTATATTGCTTCTGAGCCAATGTAAAAAGCAGCTTTAATAGTATTGCAAATAGCAGAATAATAGTAAAACTCAAAATGAGAAAATAGTCTTCTGTAAACTTCTTTGGTATGTCTGTGTGATGGGCATATCTGCAATGAAATATTTGTTTTCTCCAGTGGCCCTGATTTCCTCTTGAGAGGGAGAACAAGACAGAAGGATGTCTGCTATGATAAAATTTCTATTTCTTTTGTAGAACTGGAGCCCGTCTCTAGCAGAGTGCTTGTTTGCATCCAGAGCTGCTGGCTGTCATGTTAGAGGCACTCCTAAGTGTGGTCTGTTAGCACAGGTGCAGTGGTTAAGGTTCGAGTGCAGAAAACACTTCATGCACTGAGACTGGGAAATACAAAACGCTGTAGGACTGCAGGTCTGTGCCTTGAACAAAGCTGTGAAAATATGAGAGAGAAGAGCAGAAGGGTAACTTGTATGAGCGGGTTTTTATAGGTTCTTTTTTCAGTCAGGTGAATTCCTCAGAAACCTAAACACTACAAAATCTATTTTCCTATCCTTGCAACAGTTTATTTGGCAGACTGATACAATCAAAATGACATCTTAACAAACTATCTGTATACCTGAGATATTAGTGATGAAGGGCATGTTCACAAAGGTTAAATTTAGTCTTACTCCCCAGTTACTAGAAATAGACGTTCTTCTAGGTTGTGGTTCAGAGAGAGAAGTGGATTTGACCCTATAAATAATGTTTTGTTGATCTGAGGGATCCGGGTGGGATTAACTTCTCTTCAGATTAAAAATAACCATTTTAAATAGTCCCATAAATAGGAGAGAATTTAGCATCTTGCCACTATCAGTGGTTTCCAACAACCACTTTGTATTAAGTACCATAAAAGTTACTCACAGTACTTACTACAGCACCTTAGAAGCAGTTGTATCACGGGCTGCTGCTTTATCCCTCTGGTACCAGGCTGAGAGTAGTCTTCTGGCATTTCGGTTGTAGGCTAGTCAGTGACTGTTTCAGTCACTGTTGGTTTTGCAGCAGGGGTAATTTACAGAGGTAAGCAGGGACAAGTAGCTGTTGCATAGCTACTTAGGTCTATTCATCATCTTTGTGGCCCTTCACTGGACTCAGTCACTGCTGTTTAATTGGGTGCTGGGAGCAAGCAACTGGGAAACAACTCCTGTGCTGTGTGGGACAGTGTGTTTCCAGTTTTTCAGTTTCTGTAGTAGAAACTTTTCTGTTGTCATGCATTTTCTGTGCCTCAAAGCGATGTATGTAACCACAGGACTGGAGCTTTTTCTGTTACTTTACTTTCTTTGAATTTATCATGGGGTTTCTATGAGGTGTTGAGACTATACCAAATGTGATAAATGGGCCTTGTTATGTACAAACTCTTATGGGCAAAAGGGAAAATAAACCTGTGTAAAGAATTTATTCTTTGTATAATTGAAATCTTAACAGGATTATCAAATTATCGTCGGGTTGGGTCCAGTTATTAGAGGGGAAAAAAGTAGGGAAAAAAAAAAAATATTACAGGAAAAGTTACTATTTGTAACTACAAGTATAATAGAAAAAACACTCAATATCTATACAGTTTAAATATATACACTTCTAGTATCTACCCCCTTTTCCACTGTTATGCTTGGCCTTCCACCACGCCTCTGGATCCTGAGGTCGAAGGTGCTAGTTTTGCTCAAAGAAAAAGACAATTCTTTGCAGGACATCATCAGTGCCCCAGATTCTTACAGGGAAAAGGGATGTTAAAGGGGGTTCCTCTTCCTCTTCTTTCCTTTTGATTCACCTGGGGGCTATTTGGATGTATTTCCTAACATGCTTCAACACCTTGCGTCTTGTTCATTGATCTGCAATTCTACATTGCATCTGAATTTTCTATAATATGGTGCCTTTTAGATGTGTTAGATACTTGTTTGTTGTTCTCTCTTACCCCTAAACAAGCTTTGTCCAAGACTTCTTCACATCTGCATCTCTGACTGGTCTCTGCCCCCCTGCACTGCACCATGTATGTGCAGGCAGCTGTTGCAGGCTGCGTGGAATAACCCGTTGCTACTCCAGTCTGTGCGTGCAGAAGTTCACACCACGCAGAGATGATCAGGCACAAAGCAAACCACACCCAGCCACCAGGCTGAGAATAGCGGCCCTTACAGCTACACAAGGTAAAAGCAAAGTTCCTGGCCTTTGAAGGGGACCTCTGATGAAGGCAGCCTGGCGAGGCTCAGTCCTTGCAGACTCTGCAGTGACTGGGGGCGGTGACTTGCCATGTGTCTGTACTCTGAGTGACTAGACTGTACCCTGTGTATCTAAACTCAGTTGCATTCCTTAGATTTCAGCTTTTTTAAAATTTATTTTTTAACGGATGTTCTAGTTCCAGTTCAGATCAGAATCGGTTAGATATCCATGTGTTCAGGCAGAAAATCAGTGCTTTATTTTTAAGGTACACCTCATCTCAGTGTACCTTAGTGTGGGATGCAGTTTCACTCAGGTTTGATTCTTAACTACCCAATCCTTTTTTTTTTATTAATGATTCTTAACTATCCAATCCTTTTTTTTATTAACATTGGGAAAATAAGTGTATTTGATACCAGTACCTGCTAATTGTGTTGTAAGACAGCTGATGTACTAGGTAGTCCTGATACTAAAGGTAGTGTTTTCAAAACAAGTGGTTTTTCTTGTTGTTAGCAGTTCACTTGTCTTCTTGTCTCCAATAGAAATATATATATATATATATTTTTTTTTTTTTCTGTAGCTCTGGCTGTGCGTTCCTGCAACCTGAGTATAGTTTCATTGCCTCAGTTATATCTCTGACTGGCAAAACCATTCAAATTTATCTTCAGAAAATGCTTTCAATTAATCAAATGTGTGTTTGTAAAGATTGTGTAAATTAAGTGCCTCCTGGTGCTCAGAGGGAGCCTCCTGTGCTCTGGTTTGTGCCCACTGCCTCTGGGCCTGGCCCTGGGCACTGCTGAGCAGAGCCTGGCTCCGTCCTCCGTGCACCCTGCCTTCAGGGGTTTGTAGGCATCGATGAGATCCCCCTGAGCCTTTCCTTCTTCAGGCTGAGTAGTCCCAGATCTTGCAGCCCTTTTGCACCTTGGTGGCACTACGCTGGGCTCTTTTGGGTATGCCCAGGTCTGTCTTGGATTGAGGGGCCCAGCACAGGACTCCAGGTGTGGCTGCCCCAGTGCAGAACAGAAGAGAAGGGCCCCCTCCCTCCACCTGCTGGCAGCACTGATGGTTGTAGTGCTCACAGAGTATCAGCCTCCTCCATTTTACAACATCCTATGGTGGAAATCATTCGTGTGATAGGACCAATTACAAATAATGATAAACATTATTGATATGATAAATGCCACAATAGCTACTTTGCTTTCTTAACATCAGCATTCCTAGGTTCAATTCCAATAGTTGATGGTAGGTTTTCATTCTTTGTTGTTTTTTTTTTAAGTAAATTTGACATGTTTATATAATGGAGAAAAACCGGAGGGAAAAAGAAAAAAAAAAAAAAACCAACACAAAGATTCGGGAGCAAAAAGCAAGTACAATAAAGGTAGCTCCATCATTATTACTACATTGGAATGTACAATTGGAATGTAGCTGAGCCATCTTTTTGATTTTGTGAAAGGCCTTATTAATGACTTCTTAACATTGCAAAGTCTGCTTATTAATGTTATCTGCAATGTAGATAATTGAATCAACAGAAGTAAACCTGCTGTCATTAGCAGGTTATTATTTAGATCTGATGAAACATAATGACTCTTCTAAGTGCAAATAAACTGTAGCCAGCAAGTAACTAGCCAAATATGTGAGGTAGGATAGCAAGGAAATGACTCACAGGAGTGGGAAGTGATATTGGAGAAATACCAACACTTATCAGAAGAAAAATAAACAAGATGCCATTTCTCACTGTTACAAATACATTTGAGGGCAAACCACTAGTCCCTGAGTAGATAATGGTGATATTGTTTATTGGATTTTTTTTCTTTTAACTATCCTGCTTTGCCGGAACATCTGTCTGAAGTGAACTCTGAGCCTTTGATACATCAGGTTTGCCAGTGGTTATGGCTGCATCTGTGACTGCTAAAATTAGCTACAGCTGGGCTGGCTGGAGCTTGACAGTAGCCAACTCTCAGCAATTTGGCTCCTATGCTGCCTTTTAGAGGAGCAGTCTGGGGCTAGAATTAAGTACCTATAAGGTAAAATAACCTTTTCTGATATGAGTGTGGGGGGGGGGAATGAAAAATAACTTCCTGAAGGACACTTGTCAACTGTGGATGAGTTACAGCTATTTTGAATGTCAACAGATTAACACCTTAATTAAAATAATTTCCTTTTTGTAGCCAGAAGATTTGCATGAATATAGAAAAATATGATCATGTAGAAGATCAATTTAAAACCTATTTCAGTCAGTCTAGGTTGGGATAGACGCTTTCGTAACTAATTTTGTCAGAGAAAATCAGGGCCACAGGCATCCTTTCATAGATGTATGCAGAAGCTATCTTCATGCATCATTTTTCTCCCCATTAGCTCTAAAAATAAGGGAGATGCAGGTGTTGTGGGTTCTCTTAATGGTATCAACATAAAACTAGTGGAAAGAATTCTTGCCAATGGGAAATCAGAGGTATTGCAAGAGAAAAGTTTAGGTAGGTAGAACTAAATCTGCTTTCGGTATCTGTGATTTTTCCAGTTTATGAATAAAGTCCCTTTTCCATTTCATTATGTATTATATGACTTTCAATATCTCTAAGATCTTATAAAATGTCACCAGATTTCTATTTCCAGTATTTGTAAAGTGAAAGGTCATTTAAATAATAGGTGAGGGTGAGTCCTTTGCATTGAAGGTTTACCAAAACAAGCAAAAACCAACCAGGAAGAGCTTCTGCCACTGCCATGTTTTGCCCTCAGCAGCTGTAAGCCTAATAACCAGAAGAAAGCACCTAAGCAGGCACTCAGCTGGCAAGCAATCAGACATCTCTGTGGGTGATGAGAAATGTTCAGCTTAGGCTGCATCTATTCTGCAGTAGACTGAAATATTCCAAAGGGATTGCATGCTTGCCTGTTGGTAAGTGCACGTGATTTGTGATGCTTCTGTGTGCACACAATTTGCTTCCACGTGCATCTTCTTGGAGTAGAACCAAACTGATTCATTAGGGCAAACTTCTGCATTAAGCAGTTAAACCTAAGCAGTTATTAAACCTACAGTTTAACTGAAGGTTTCTTAATGGAATAACTCTTAGGTTAAACCTGAGTTTGAAATACTGAGTGTTCACAGCCCATTACAGTTCATCATATGTTATATTTAGAGCATACGATGTTCTCATGCTTAGCTTATTCTCTTATTTTTCTAAATGGATTTTTCTCCTCTGTTTTGTAATATTTTTTTAAAAAAACTCCATACTTCCTTTTCTAGTGAAAATTGCTACCTATGTATCAAGAACACACGTTTTCCAACTTTGTTTGCTAACAACTAATCACAGGTTAAATATTGTTTTTTAATGAAAGCAAATTATTATTATTAACTTATTTAAATGAAAGCAGTTGTTGAGCCAGGAGAAAAGCCTAAGTGGGCTAAAAAGAACAGTTTAGGACTAGTGCAGAACCTAAGGAGGGCCCTGAAGCAGAAATTAAAAGCTGGGGTAAGCACTTTTGGCAGTGGTGTGTAGATTGGAAACCTGGAGGACACCTAAGGAAAAAAATATGTAACAGATCTGAGGAGAGTTTTTCAGGTCGTCTTTGCAAATACACTGGATGCTTTAAAATATGTTTTGTGCAAGGAATATGCTGCTTTTTAGACCAGCAGTGATAAATAATGAATCCCTGTCTCTGTATAATAATAATAATAAAAAAAAGTTTTCTCTTAGCTCGGGCTTGGTGGTATTCTGGATAAAAAGGCTGTGTGCTGCTAATTGTACACTGACGCCTCCGGCTATTGATCGAGCTGCTGAATCAGGCCCTTGCTGCAGTGACTCAAATACACTACTGCAAAGATATCCATGAGAAAAACATGTTATGTCTTTGAATTTTATGAAAAAAATTTCAAAAATCATGGATAACAAGTTATTTAATGTTACAATTTATTATATAAATATATTAAGGAGCACAGACTGTCCTCACTTTCTTTCTTGTCTATCTGTCCCCTAGGGAATTTCTTTCCTTTCCCTGTGCTTGTGTTTTCAACCTGTAAAATTCAGATGCTAGTTCTTAGCTTCCTCGGGTAAGGTGCCATGATTTATAGACACAAGAAGTTACTTCCTCTTCCCCCCCCCCCGCCACCCCCAGCTCTTATATAATGATCCTGCATTAGAATTCATACTTCTGTATTTTATTTCTGAATACTGAAATTTTAATAAAATAACCTTATATACCTTTTCTAATAAGATTAATTCAAATTTTTAATGTCTTTGCTGAATTTCATTACTAGATAAAATACTATGTCAGTACTTTCACTGATAGTACACGCAATATTATTAAATGGCCACACATTGAAATGCTGTATCAGAGAGCTCATTATTCATCATGCTAAACAGCACTGGCCTTTTTGTGCTGCTCTTGTGCATTTCATTTGCCATTTCTATAGACTTAGATCACTTGCTTTCATTTTTATTTATCTAGTTCTTTCAATAATTCCTGTAACTTCCCTTAAATTATCTTCATGTATTTTAACTGAATTTTTTCTTTCAAAAAGCTGTAGTTTTACAGAAACTTAAGAATACTCAGGCAAATCCATCTGCCAGTTTTTTCTTTTGTTTTTTAAATCTTCCTGATAAAAATAATAGATTGGATCAGATACTGTAGATAGAAAATCACCGAAGACTTCCTCATCTCAAATGTTCCACATGATAAGTTTGAACCTCCCCTAAAACCAACCAACCAAACAAAACTCACCACAACAAAACCAAGACACCACACCCTGAGATACAGGCAATTTGTAAGTCTTTTCTTTGTACTTTTAATTTCTTGATTGTTCTGAATAAACTCTTCCCTAAAGTCTGTAAAATCTTTTTAGCAGCTATATCATTTCTGGTCTTTGCAAATGACTTTGTTAGCGGCTTATGCTTCCCTTCATTATGACTTACAAATAGTTGTTCCTTCCTTGAAAAGTGGCTGAGGGTTTCTCTACTTTTTGAAGTTTTCATTGCCTCTTCTTTCTTTTTTTTTTCCTCCCCATAGTTCCGGTATGCCAGAGTGTCGGAATTTCTATATTGATTGGATTTAAAACAAACAAAAAAATTTGAAGAAAATACCTTTGCTTTACAATCTGTATAGATGTATTTAGAATCAAGGTGGCTACCAAGAAATGGTACATACCATCAGAAAACAGGTGGTTAAGGATTCCCATCCTTATTCAAATATTTCTAGGGTTTTCATTAAGTGTGGGTGCCTTTAATTGCATTGTCAGGAGCACAAAGGGTATCCTTGTTACTACAGAAATTGGTTGAGTATCTTTTAAAATTGTCTGCTAAAGAATTAACCTTTTTTTAGAATTTAGGTACCATAAGAATGTGTAGCTCTACAAATTCATTACTATTTTTATAATAGTTATCATAAATTTTATTACAGTTTAAGATCTGTAATGTGTTTATTAAATCAGAAACTGTCAAAACTGTTGAGTGTAGTGCTTTTGGTCAAGTGTTCTTTTTAATTATTTTGACAAACAATTTTCCAAATAGTAATACAGGAGAATCGCTTAGGATGTGTATGTAATTTTTTTCTCAAAAGCTCTGTGCAGACTCTTGTCCAATGCAACCTGAAATGCAATAAACCAATTCAGATCTCAGCATCTGTGTTGTACCCAGCCATCGGTTCTTTTGTTTTCCAAGGCAGCCAAGAGACTTGCAGAGGTGCAGTGATTTGCTGTGTGGCTGGGATTAGAGCAATCCATTTGATGTTACTTCTTTGAAACAGGATTTTTTCCATGGTCATAACTTCTTGCTGCCCTTGGTTTCTGAGTGGCGTGTCAGCTACCCTGACCAGCCACCCTGGCTATCTCCTATAGGATTTTTTTATCTTCCCTGGCTACTGTTTTCTGTTTTGAATCCTTGAGCTTGGAACAATTCATGTTGACAGACCTTCCTCTGTCATTTTTACCTTCCTATATCTCTCCACAGTCTTTCTCAGTGGCGTGAACCACGGCAGGGCAGCTGGTATCAGAGCCAGGCGCTGGTCCCCTGGGGGCAGCTAAACCTCCCCTGGGGCAGCAGGGGCAGGGGCAGGCTGTGAAGGAAAAGGCAGCTTCAAGTTCCCTGCAGCTTTTACCAAGCATTGTGTGCTCTTTGTCACTCTCCACATCAGCCTGGAGTGAAGCACTGGCTCCTGAGAGCTTAAGTGAATTTCTGTTGTAGTGGTTGTCTAGGAAGCATTAAAATGCTTGGTAATAGGCACTGAAACGAATGATTACAAAGCTTTCTCACATCTAGTGTTAACAATTTTATAGTATTATAAATACTGAGCTGTTTGTGGTGGTATGTACTTAATTTCTCATTTTAATGGCTTTTATGTTGTTTATGCTATTTTTTAAAAAGTAAATTAAACAATGATTCAGCTGATATAGTTGTATGTGTCTTGCTACCTGTTGCACAAAGCAGTTTTATTTCTGGAAATAATTTAACCTCTATACTCATATGACAGAATCATAATTCTGCAAATGTACCAAAGAGAAAAAAAGCACAGCATTCTTGTGAAACCTTTTTGAAGTTGATTAACGTTTCATAGAGTTTATTTACAATATGTATAATACAATTTTGCATAATTCAAAAGTGTGCTATTTGATCTTGCAGCATCTATTGAACTAAGAGTTTTTATAAAATGCATAAACAAATATATCAAACCAATGGTAGAAGTACTCCAGGGTAAAGTACACAATTTTCTGAGAACTCTGCTCTAAGCTACAACTTCAGATTTCCAACTAGTATGATGCCAAATGCTCAACGAGCCTTTTACAAACAATTTTCACCTTTCAAGCAACTCCCCATTCTGTGGTAGTAAAAAAACACAAAAACAAAAAAAAAAAACCCCACCACCAACAACAAAAAAAACTTTTTGAAGTCATGAAGATGGAACTGGTAGGGCATAAATAGGCACCATATAAAGATTTGAAAATACTGCTTTCTGGGATGATTGCTGCAGACCCACAGGACAGAGTGAGTCAGCTGGGAGTCACTTTCCATTCCCCTGGAATTATGGAAGGGTGGAGGGTTGGAGAGGGGAATATCATAAAACACATTCCCAAAACAACTAAAATTCAAACAAAATACTTAAAGCACGATGAATTTTTTAAAGAAACCCAAGAAAGCTGAGTAGCTGGTTCCTCTGGAGTCGCAGTAAGACCAGACTGCTGAATTCCCTGAGGTCAGTGAAATCTCAGCTGTGGAGTGTGTTGCATGGGAGTGCTAGCTGTGTGGTATAGTGGGGAACTGGGTCTCCCCCGTCAGCCATGAAGAGAACAGATAAAGCATCCTCAGCTGCTGGAAGATGGTGCATATTCAGACTCGAAGAGTGAGCAAACAAAGTATTTACACTTTGTTTATTTTTATTTTCTCAATTGGCCTTCTCCTGTTTTACCCTTTTACCAACTGGGAGAGATTCTGAAGCAGAAGGAGTGTTCACTCAGAGAAATAATGATTTTGCTTGTACTTTTCATTTCTTCCTTTGCCGTAATTTTCTCGATTATATATGGTTTGTCTGGTTCTGTTGGGGAGGAGTGGGTCATGCGGAAGGTCTGTGAAAAGAAGCCTGCAGCACAAGCATGTCTATGAAGGTAGTAAACAAAATGCGTAACAGAAATATGAGTTCAGACCATTCTTTTTTTTTGGCAGGCTGTTCCATTTTTTTATTTCGTTTTTTTTCTTTGTTTATTTAATGGCATGTAATCATTCCAGCAAGCTGTGGAATGATTGTAACAAGCATTGTAACATATGCATGTTATACACAAGTCGTCGTTGTCGTGTGTAAAAGAGAAAAATATCTCCCAATGACTTCTACCACCTCACTGTCTGTTGGAGCCATTGACATGTTGATGTTAGGACAAGAGACTGAAGGAATAGAAAGTGACCTTAGAGAAATTCATAATGTGAGCTTGGAAGTATCCTTTCACTACTTTCACCAACCTCAGCTGATTGGCTGCTCTTCTTTTAATTTTGGGAACCTGAATTTGTGTCTAGGGGTTTTGTTTTGTTTATTTCATGTTGCAGCCAATCTCACTCAGCCGTATTCAGCCAGCTTGTACCTGTGTATATCTTTTATGCTGCTGTAGATATGAAGTAAGCAAAATGTAAAAGAAAAATGTACTAGTCATTTCTTGCTATTTGGGAGATGCTTAAGAGTTTCATTAAACAGAAGAACAGAATTAGCGATGGTATGTTAGTAGTTTGCTTCTTTGAGGTTGTTCTTGTTATGTGGAGTTCTGTAATACTAAATTTCAAAATATTTATGTGATGATATGGCAACAGTGACAAATTATTTTAATGTATAATATCTTATAAACTTAGATAGTCAAAATTGTCTCAAAAGCCTCTGGTTCAGCAGCAGTACATGGCTTTGTGTGTGTGTGTGTGCATGCAAACAGTAGAGGAACAAACCCAAGCCAGAACCCTGCGTCTTCCAATTTTGCTGTGATAGACCTCTACCTCTGGTTGTGCAGTGGTTCACTGAGAGCATCGATTAAGCAATTATTTGCCAGTGCTTTTAAGGACAAATTTCAAAATGGATTTCAAAAAATGGAGTGGTATTTCCTGTAATACTAGTGAACAAATGAATTCTCAGCTGAGACTGGGGGAGTTCAGGAGGAATGATAAATGTAGTGAAAATTGGTGATGTTACATTACAGGAAAAAAAAGAGAAGAAAGACTGTACATTAGAAAGAAAAAGGTGAGTTACTATCTATATGTTTTTTTTAGGCTACTGTCAAGAATTTTGTATTTTCTATTTTGAAAATGAGCATGGTTAGATAAATCGTTTTTTTTTTTTACTCAGTTTCATAGCATTTTTCTAGGGATTTAGGGGGAAAAAACAAAATCATTTGAAACTGACAAGTTTAATTAAATAATATGTATTTATGAACACATGGGAATAACCAATCTTGACCGTGTAGTAAAGGGTTCTTTTTCCTCTCCGACATTCACAGAATCACAGAATTGTCTAGGTTGGAAGAGACCTCCAAGATCACCTAGTCCAACCTCTGTCCTAACACTGACAAGTCCTCCACTAAACCATATCTCTAAGGACTACATCTAAACGTCTCTTAAAGACCTCCAGGGATGGTGACTCAACCACTTCCCTGGGCAGCCCATTCCAATGCCTAACAACCCTTTCGGTAAAGAAGTTCTTCCTAATATCCAACCTAAACCTCCCCTGGCGCAACTTTAGCCCATTCCCCCTCATCCTGTCACCAGGCACGTGGGAGAATAGACCAACCCTCACCTCTCTACAGCCTCCTTTAAGGTACCTATAGAGAGCGATAAGGTCTCCCCTGAGCCTCCTCTTCTCCAGGCTAAACAACCCCAGCTCCATTCAGAACAGACTGCTTGAGATGCACAAAGTTATGGTCTCCAGTTTTTCTGTCTCGTACAACATAGCATCTTTCCAGCATTTGTATATTTTGGGATTCTGTTGCAAACCGTAGGAAGAGATGAAAGATAGCAAAAGAACTGGGAAAATGGCTACATCTGTGTACATTTAGTAAAAAGCGAAGCTTCTGCTATCGGGAGGAGTGGGTGGTGGGGACTCTTCTCTTTGCTCATGGGTACTCTCTGTATCTCCTCAGCCAGTTACATTTATATGTATATCAGTGAATTGTCAGATCCTAAGGCTGACAAAAGCTACCATGAAGGAAAGAAAGGAGAAGCTTTAATTTAAAAGTAACTTCTACGTTTATGATGAAAACTTAGTAAAATCTAAGGTAAAAATGGAACTGAACTTAGTATGCCATCTAAAATGACAGGTAATAAGTAGATGACAAATACAATGCAAACTTTCTAACAGTGAGCATCGTTAAGTACAAGGAAGGCAGAGAGATCCATTGCTGTTGATCTTTTTTTTATTATTATTAAAATAAAGCTCTTTCAAGGCCTGTAGAAATAAAAATTTATCTTGGAATAATGGAAAAGAGTAGTGAAATCTCAAGGTGCCATCTGCCCTTATTTACTCTTCTTTAAGACAAGATTTGGGATTCTGCTGGAAACTTAAATTGACAACTGAGTGCCTTGAAAAGATAAGAATATTCCTATGCAGAACTGAGTGGGACTGGAACTCTTTTAAAGCAAAATAGCCTTATTTAAAAAAAAATAGAATTAAAAGTAAAAGATTGAACACTGTAGTCTAGTGTAGCCAAATAAATTGTTTTTCCTTAGGTTTTGCTTGTTCCTAGAGTGCTTGCAAGCAACACTTATCTGAGAAAGAATTCTCACTCTGCTGCTTTCCTTGCTGTGCTAATCACCTGTATCTTGAAATACATCTTCAGAATTGTTTTATTGTGACAGGTCAGCAGATAAAAGCTGAATACCAGGGGGTAAATGGCACCAACTAACAGGCTTGCTTTCTATAGCTAAAACACTATTCCAGAAAAAAAGTTGGTTCATCACTGGTGTCAGGTCTGAAAGTATTACTGGAATATAAAGTCCTATACTTTGTTGCTAGAAGAGAGATTTCATCCAACATTCTAGGTTTCCTGTCTCTCAGTTAATTTATGTGATAATTACCGCCACAGTTGACTGACCAAAATCTTTAACGATAAAACTGTGGGAACCCAGGCATCATGGGTTGAGCTATTAGTATTTTTACGTGTACAAATCACAAGGAGTGCTTTGACTCCTAATTTTTTTCTTTGTCACATGGCATGGAGATACACACCAGAAATGCGAGTAACATGAAATGTTTTGTGCTCCTTGTTTCTAGGTAGTGGATGATTTTTGTACCAAAGTGGGTAGCATTTCTATACTGCTGATTTCACCAGTTTTTCATCTCCACTCTTGCAGTATCAAATACTCCCAAGGGGATCTCAGAGCCCGGGGAACAGGTGCAGTGCTGGTGTAAGAGCATATCAGAACTTCAGGTACACTCTGAGGGCCTAAATACACGGAGGTTGAAGGAAAACACAGCAAGGAACACACAGCAACATCGTTTGGTAATGGTGGTGTGCACAAAAGACGTAGTTGGCCATATTTCAATCTTTTTCATGCTTGACGATTTATGATCTTCCAGTGCTGTGCTATATATTACCTATAAAAGTTGATTTCCCTGTTTGAGCTTAAAAGTGACTAAATTTAATGATGCATAAATGGCTTGAATGTGAATGTCTGTATTTAACATAACCACTTACAATCTGTGTTGGTTTAGGATAGAGCACGATCAATTATTTTTCCCACTATCTCATGTTTGTTTCCAGTACAAACATGATTTGTCATAGCGTGCTTTCTTGAAATGCAATTTTTGGCATATTTAGTGCAGTAGAACAGAATGTGTATATTAATTTTCATGACCTATGAATGATTCAAATCAAAATGTTGTCCTTGCTAATAATTGAATGCCTACAGATCAAAAAAAAATATCTGTGAAAGCACTGGGCCATCAACTGATTATTCAGAAGAGTAATATCACAGCTTCAATGAAAATGTCCTTCATTGTGGGTTCTACATATCCAGAGTGTCCAGAATTTCCTAGTATTTTCTCATACAGGATCTTAAACACTACTCTTGGTAGTAGAGTCCTGGAATACATATAAATACAGAAATAATCTGGTTTTCAGTGTTGGCTAGGTCAGGTAGCTAACCTGACTGAAATTAACTGTAAGGTTAGGTTCTGGTTGCATCAGCTCGCCCTGATGCAGCTGGCGGCACAGCTGTGGGATTGCTAGTGGTGCAGCTCCCGGCTGGCTGGAGCTCTGTCCAAGCTGCAGTGCTTGGACTCAATCTCAATGCAATGAGTGCTTGCCAATCTCAGCGCAGTGCTACAAAAGTCAAAGGAACTGGTGCATCCTCTTTCTTCTCATTCCAAAATTCTATTCTGTCCCCCCCCCCCCCCCCCCAAATAATAATAATAAAACATACAAGAAACAACAACAACAAAACAACAAGGTACCACCAACAAAAAAGACCTTGAAATCAGCAGCCAGTTAGGGGCTCAGAAATTTGTGGTCAAAGCTGACATCAACTTAAGTTTGCTTTTGAAGTCAACAGTGTATTTACAATGGCTAGCCCATGATAGCCATGGTTTAAAAAGCAGAGCACCAGCAAGAATCACATTCACAGGCCAGTGAAAAGAAAGGTTTTCTTTAAGAGACTTCATAAGAATAGCCTTTTTTTTTTTTTTTTCTGACATTATTTTTGCTTTAGGTGCCAGAAGCCTTTCTTTGACCACAGGGCATGAAGTCTACCTCCAGCCTGGCATCCCTTCTGTGTTCACTCAGTTTCGTAGGGAGGCAGCCAGTTCAATTACAGTGTTTTTCAACAAGCTTAACCTGCCTTATCTAGTTTGTATCTTATAGGTGTGCTCTGATGCTCTTAACTCTATTTCGTGTGTTGTTTTTTTTTCCCCATGAAAACAAAAATAGCACCTTACTATTAGTGGGGTAACCATCTGCGAATGAGGATGGGATGTTGACTTATGCTGCTAGACTCTAGTATGTAAAGCTGGGGGACTAGAGAGCTACTGCAATATTTGCTACAGAACTACTTCTTTCTGAAAGTAGGTTGTTGGTAATAAAACTCAAGGTATATTATTTGGGGGAAAGAAAAAGAAACAACCTTTCATTTATGGAGCCACCAGCAGCAGCTATAAGTCTGAAGTGTGTTGGCATTTCCTGGCTAATTTACAGTTTAAAAAGAAAAGAAAACAAACAAACAAACAAAACACAAATACCAGCATGCCTCAACAAGCTATTATATTGCAGCTACCAACAACTCTGTTGTAAAACATTTCTCAACTATAAAATACTTTGTACAGGTTCAGTGTTTCTATTAAACTTCAGAACATATGATAGCTGTGTCTCCTTGCCCTCCTTCTGCCACCATGGAAGCAAGCGAAGTAGAATTTGAAATGAGATGAACATTTGGCGAACAAGAGATGAGCGTTTGTTACCTTGGGAAAGCTTCATAGTAAGGAGCCATTTCTGATATATTCTTCATCTTCTCACTGGGGCTGGCTACTTTTAATACTCCTTCTGAAAAAGCAACAAAGCCTGAAGAATGAAAGAAAGGGAGAGAATGAGCTTGGTATTCTTAGAGCTGACTTTTTCTTGAGGCTGTTTTCCCACTTCCTCAGGCAGTAAGATTTAAAAAAAAAAAAAAAAAAAAAAAGCCCCTAACATGAAGCCCACTTTTTCTGTCTGATAAGATAAACCTAGGCAGGCCAAGAAATCTTTATTTCTCTACAAAGTTATTGGTTCACATCTCATGCTCATACACTAGAGTAGAAATTGATCTTTACCTTCAGAGGAAGAATTTTTACAATTTTGATTGTCAAGCATGGTATATGTTCCTTTTATTTTTTTCTTGCTCACTGAGTTTGTGGATTTTTTTCAAGTTTATACTAAAATACTCCTTAATTCTGCTTTGATTTTTTTTTTCCTAAGAGAGTACTTTACGTTAGTATACAAAGGCACTAATCTAATCATACTACTTTAATTTGCAATATAATGTATTTCTCTCTCAATGTTAGATTTAAGTTATTTTTGGAAAGAGTATAAAGGAGACAGGACTTCACTGAGTTGATGCTGGAAGTACATATAGGTTTTAATACATAATACTCTGACAGAAGGAATACCTGGAAAAAAGTGCAGAAATACATACATAAATGACCTTTGCTATTTAAATTAACATGCACTTTCTTCACCTGTTCCAAAATGGTTTAGTATTCTTATGCCTAATCTCAGAAAAAAATGGGTAATTAAGCAGTACTTTCATTGAAGGTCAACTCTGAATTAGTAGTTCATTAAATTGTTTGTCATGCTGAATATTTCTCCTGGTCACCAGAAATACTGAATTTAAACACAGAGCAGAGCAATCAAGTCTAGATTTTCTGTTCTCATTGCTGGACAAATTTGTATTCCAAGTTGTTTGGTCACCCAGCAGGGAAGAGCCCTTGTGGCCCAGCACAGAGTATGCTTGTTTGCATAGGAATTGGTTAGAGCTGGTGTGCTCAGAAATGACTTAGGAATGTGCTGCCTGCTCTCATTTCAAAATGTCTATAATTGACTTCTCCAGGCCCTAGAAATCAATTTACATTGAAAGGTTTTTCTCATATACTGTCATACCATTTATACCAGTTACAAAGAGGGCCTGTCTTTTTATTGTAACTTGAAATGGTGTTAAAAGTTTGAGACAGAACAAATTATGACTTAAACACCTCCAAATTCAATATACTTACTGAAACATGCAATTATGCAATGTATAATGAAAAATGACTGTAAACAGTGTGTTCTGAGATGAGACCTACTTCTCATCAGATTTTCTTGCAAGAAGAAATAGTGCAATTTTGTAAAATATGACCTGCGTGTTCCATCTTAGATTTCCATTTTTTGTGTTCAAGCCTTGTCCCGCAAGGCATGGGAACTAGAATTTACTGTTTCTCCTATTGCTCCTAGATCCAGCAGCATCTCCAACAGATATAATAAAACTTTAGGGTTTAAGTGGCAAGGATTTGGTGGCTAGGGAGGGGGGGTCGCAGTGAGTGATGCTGGTTGTGCCTCTGTGGTGACATACTCAAGAAAGAATCAAAAGTGCTGCGTGACATCTGTGAGAGGCAGGAGTGATGAAAATGTGAAAGAAGCAGCCCTGCAGACACCAAGGTCAGAGGAGGAGGATGAGGAGGACAGGAAGGGCTCCAGGCACCAGAGCAGAGATTAACAGAGGGACCACATTGGAGCTGCAGACCATGCTGCAGCAGATGGATGTGGTTTGAAGGAGGCTGCAGTTGAGAGTCCAAGCAGGAGCAGGCTCTTGGGAGGAACTGTGGCCCAGGGGGAGAAGCCCAGGGTGGAGCAGGTTGTCTGTCAGGTACTGTGACCCATGTGGGATCCACACTGAAGTAGTCCCTTCCTGCAGCACTGCACCCTGTGGAATGAAGCTGTGTTGGAGCGGTTGTTGAACTGCAGCCTGTAGGAAGCCCATGTTGGATCAGAGCATGAAGGACTACATCCCATGGGAGGAACCCCAGGCTGGTGCAGGGGAAGGGCATGAGGAGGAAGGAGTGTCAGAAACTAAGTGTTATGAACTGACCGAACTTCTGTTCCCCATCCCCCTGCACTGGTTAGGGCGAAGGAAGTAGAAGAATCGAGATTGAAGAAGTCTGGGAAGAAGTCATCAGGGAAGCTGTTTTTAATTTGTTTTTAGTTCTCACTATCCTGGTGTATTAGTAATGGGTAATAATTAATTTAATCTTCTCTGAGCCAAGTCTGTTTTGCCTGTGACAGTAACTGGTGAGCGATCTCCCTGTCTTCATCTCAGCCTGTGAATTTTTCCACTGTGTTTTCTTGCCCTATTGTGCTGAGGGAGTAAGAGAGCAGCTTGGCAGACACCTGTGGCCAGCCAAGGTCAATCCACCACACACGTGTAGACACAATCTCTTTCCTATCCAAATACATTGGTTCTCTGTGCTTTATTTTTTTCAGTACCTAAGTAGGCCTTCCATTTTCAAGTCAGGCCTCGTTACTTAAAAGCAACTGGCAGTGTGGATTTAGGATGTAACCGGTACTAATACACCATCAGTTTGATCAGAAATTCTAGTTGCAAGGTTGTCTGCTTATGGCTCTGACTCCATAACATCAGTTCAAACGTACGTGCAGCCCCTCCGTCTCCTGAGGGCTTGTGCTGGCTCTGCAATTGCGCTTGCAGAAAGGCAGACACTAGCCACTGGGGCATCGTCACTGCTTTTGTGCAGGCCTAGATTAAAACTGATCAGAACAGCTGGGAGACCTCTTCAATATTTATCATACTGTACATATAATGAAACTCTCATATCAGTAATTGCTAGGAGATTAAACCTTTTCAAAGATACATTTAGTGAATACTAATACCTTGCTCTCAAAGGAGAAGAATTTATGAGAACTGGGAAGAGAAAAAAAAATCTCTGTGTTCAGGGATACCAAGAAAAAACTTTGTGTGTTGAAGGTGCAAAAAAAAAAAAATAATTCAGAAGAGGATTTTTGTAGGCCAGAGGTCTATAGATCCATCCATGAAAAAGAATTGCTATTTCATGACAGTTCTCGTGCAACAATTTGGTTCTGGGCCTTGATTCATTCTTGAGAAGCCTTGAGTCATACTGTTAGTTGAATACTTTTTGTTGGATGGTACTTGTGAACTGGTGAGTTACTGAAATCACTGCATTCTTAGTATTATTTCATAAAGCTGATCTTAACCTCTGTGGTTCTACAGATAATATTCCTGTTACCTGTTGCAGTATGTATGTAATTTTCAATAGAGTATGCACAATAAATGAACAATAAGAAATCTTCTCACCGTAACAGTATGCAAGGTAAGAGGTTTGGATCCCTCGGATAGACGGGAAGATGAGTAGTGGATATTTCCTGACCTTTTATGTACTGTGAGCTAGCACATTTAACATCACCATCTCTCTTTGGATTTGTTTACAAGGCATTTTTCTTTTATTTGCAATTCTCATAGGGAAATGACAGGCAAGTAGTTTGAGGAAAAGCTATCAATTACTTCATTATCAGCAGGATCAGTGCCAGATGAAGAACACGTTTTATGGTGTGTTGACCATGTCTGGCTGCCAGTTCCCCCACCTCCCTGCATACAGCCACCCTCTCACTGCCCCTTCTCAACAGGACAGGAGAAGGAAGTAAGAAGCAGCTCAAGGGTTAAGGTGAAAACAGGGAGATTGCTTACCAAGTAGTGTTACCAGCAAATCAGAGTCACCTTGGGGAAAATTATTGCTAATTAAAAATAGGTTGGTGAGAAACAAAGACAAAAACTAAAAAATCTTTCGGTCCCCTCCCTTATTCTCTGGCTCAACTTTACTCCTTCACTCCCAACTCCTCTAAGTCCTACCCACTGCTGAGAGCAGTGCAATAGGGAATAGGGGTTGTGGTCAGTCTGTAACAGTTCCTGCCAGAGGCTCCTTCTTCCTGACGCTTTTCCCTTGTTCTGGCATGGGGTCCTCCACTGGCTGGACTGTGGTTATTTGCTACGCCATGGTCCACAGAATCCAAAGGCTTGTGGGTGGCAAAGGCAAGTAAACCGCTGGAAAATGGAACAAAACAGGATAGCAAGCAATACTGAGGATTTAATGTGTTATGAAATCAATTTAGGAAGTATTCTTATTCTACCATAGAATGCTAACAAACTGTCATTCAGTTAAATTGGATGATAGCAGATGTAAAACTGAGAAAACCTACACTTTGGGATATAGCATGAAATTATTCTACAGCACTCAGTGCAACAAGAGGTCATTGTGAGCAACAACTTGCATAAGGTAAAATAGTGTTGCATTTTCTGTGCTGCCTCAGCACCTGTCAGCAGCATATGGAAAATTGAGTGACGGGAAAATATGTTGCACATTGTTGCGTAGGGGATATGGGCTGTCTGGGTAACCTCGTGAGTTGTTTTGTCTCTTGCTGCTTGGGGCCAGTTCTGTTTTGCTGTGGTATCCTGTACGTCTGTCCTGGTGAGTCTGTGGTATGGGTTGAGGCTTGACCTAGCCTGTGACTTTACGTCTGTCCCTCATATCACACTCCTACCAGTTGGTGGCTTTGCTTTAAGACAAAGCAAAGCAAATGGCAGATCCATGCGTGTCTGGTAACAGCACGTAACTTTACCAGCCTTGCCTCCGCCTAAAGCTAGCCTGGAGTGTTACATTCTAAGAATATTAAATGAAGTATTTTGCAGTATTCTATAAAACGACTGTGTTAAATGGGTATATAAAAATGTAGGTGCATATCTTATAAATGCATATAAAAAACGAAATATGCTTAATGAAAGTTAGGAATATCCTCATTCTAACAGTAAATCAGCTGACAGGCAGTTGGAAGAAATGTTGCTACAGGGAATTTAACTGTTCACCTTTAGGCTTTCTGTACGTTGTCTAACAGCTACTGCTGTAGCTGAATGCCTGGTATGATTTCATGAGCACTACTGATGTTCCTGATGTCTTGTACTACACTATTTCTGATTAAAACTACTGGGAATTGGCTGGTAAGCATCTCTGTACAATGGAGAGAGAACTGGAAAATTATTGTATCAGTGATGTAATTGAATTGATGGAATTCCAGAATGAGTCAACATATATGGAAATGCATTTATGTGCTTTTGCTTACGTTTCTAACTGACCTCTAAAGATTTTGAGAAATGTTTCTTGAAGTAATTTAGGGATTACATGGATGTAAGAAAATTTTGCTATGAAATTTTCAAGAAATCCTGATATGATCAATCTCTGCTTATACTTGAACTTTGTGTTCCCTCACAATAATCCCATGCTTTCCCTATGTTAAAGAACACCTGGAGAAGAGAGCAAAAATACACCTAAGATGGACATTTAGTTATGTTTTTGTGCTATAGTTACTCATTTTTCCAAGAGTTAGTTTCTTTCTGTGACAATTTTATAGATGTCTAAACTGACAGTTTTAATTATAGCATCATAGAAAGGCTTGGGTTGGAAGGGACCTCTAAGACCATCCAGTTCCACCTGCCCTGCCATAGGCAGGGATGCCACCGTTAGATCAGGTTGCTCAGGGCCACGTCTAACCTGGCCTTGAACACCTCCAGGAATGGGGCATCCACAGCTTCTCTTTGCAGCCTGATCTAGTGCCTCACCACCCTCTGAGTAAAGAATTTCCTTCTAATCTCTAATCTAAATCTCCCCTCTTTCAGTTTAAAACCATTCCCCCTCATCCTGTCATTATCTGATTGAGCCAAGAATCGCTCTCGAATCACTCTCCATCCTTCTTGTAAGAACCCTTTAAGTACTGAAAGGCCACAATGAGGTCATCCCAGAGCCTTCTCTTCTCCAGGCTGAACGGCCCCAGCTCTCTCAGCCTTTCTTTGTAAGAGAGGTGCTCCAGCCCCTTGATCATCTTTGTGGCCCTCCTCTGGACCCGTTCTAACAGATCAACATCCTTCTTGTGCAGGGGGCTCCAGACCTGGTCACAGCACTCCGGGTGGGGCCTCTTCAGGAAGGGCAGAGCAGAGGGGGACAGTCACCTCCCTGGACCTGCTGCCCACTCCTCCATTGATGCAGCCCAGGATGCAGTTGGCCTTCTGGGCTGCAGTCGCACCCTGTCAGCTCATGTCAAGCTTTTTGTCCACCAGAGCCCCCAAGTCTTTCTCTGCAGGGTTGCTTTCAGTGAGTTCCTCTCCCAGTCTGTACACGTGTCTGGGATTGCCCCGGCCTAGGTGCAGCACCTTGCACTTAGACTTGTCGAACCTCATTAGGCTAATTAATACTTGATTAATGAGTTAGTGACAAACAAGGTCAGGTGATTTTTGAGTCCTACACCTTATGTTTTCAAGAAAACTTGAAAGTGAGTCTACATAAACGTAGTCATTGTCTCTTCATGGAAAGAAACTGTGTTTATAAAGGCAATAAATCATAACAGAGCTAAAACTAGCTAGGCTACTTGTCCAACTGACTATTATGCAACCGCTTTAATGTGATGATAACGTAGTTCACATTGTATTATAATGGTGACTGAAATGCCTGTCAGTCAAGAAAGACTAAAACAACATGCAATGGAAACACACAATGTGACAGCAATGATTTATTTATATGGTTTGTATAGAGAGAACGTGTTGCTGATCCAGATGAACTGTAAAGGGCACCAGCATCCCATACTGGTAGTGAGGAACTGTGTACCTGATCCCAGGGTACATAGTTCCCAGGATGCAATGTGTTGGTGAGAGTTAGGTGGCTTCTGTACTCATAGATTCAGACTTTAAGTCAAGGTTTAAAATTAAATCTGGACAAGATATGGAAATGGCGTCTGAAAAATATGCAGCAAATGGAAGTTGGGAGAAGGGAGATACAGGAGAAAGGTTAGGTGAATTCCTTTAACATCAGAAATGCTTTGTAGATTAAAAAGGGGTATAATAAAATATGGTTAAGTCAAAGGAGGTATTTGACAGGGAGAATTATTTTATTTTTTTAATTATTATAATTTATACACTGAAAATTCATCTCTCTCAAAAACAGCTGTGCTGTCTGGGGAGGAATGTAGTATCAGAAGCTTAGCCTATGGTGACCTCTGTGAACAAACGTAAGTTAACAGCTTGAAAGGAAAAGCATTATAATATGACCCGAGCTGCGGGCTGGTGAAAAAACTGTGTGCTTGGACTATGAATATAACAAATTCCATATTTATGATAAATAAGGACATTTCTAATGGAAAGATGAAAAGAGAAGCAGCTTCTACATCTCGGTGTATGAAGATGAAAAGAGAAGTAGGTGCTGCAGCTCTGAGATGAGTCCAGGGATGTAGGAGCCTACAGGTCAAAACTTGACTTTGAATTGGGCCTAAGAACAGTATTAAAAAATATAATTGTTTGCATCATTTGAGAAGAAAATCCCTTCTGTGCTCATGCTCCCTATTTAAGTGTTCCTTTAAACAGCATTTCCCTCTTCTACCTGTGCTGCTGAGTTTTTAATACATCTATTTAAATGCAAATGTTGACTTTTGGTCTGTAATCATAAAAACGTTTGTCACTAAAATTTTTATCAGAAATGTAATTTCACATACAAGCAGCAATGGCGTTGTAGGTCACAAATAACAGAGTGATTCATTGCTCACCTGATTTCTCAGTGTAGGGAAGTGTCTAATATCATCTGACGAGTGTGATTTTTTTCTGAATGCTCCAGCTTATTTTAATGTGTATGCTGCTAATGTACTTTTAAACTGTGCTTTGAGCATTTGCTTGTGCACCAAATGCTTCCTTATTACCTTTTTCCTTTCCATCCTCTGAATTACCAAGACGGCAATCCTGACAAAGTGTCTGACCCATGTGTTCAGGAAATGAAGGCTCTCTTCCAGCCTAACATTTTTCTCTTCTTCACAGGCTGGCTTAATAAAAGAGACTTGACTGGATAGCAGGAAGTTTTGCCAGGGCGATATTGAATCAGCTACAGATTACTCTTTAGATGCTGCTGAGTATGTCATTTGTATTTCATTTTTTCCCCACTCACGGAAACTACTGGCCCTCATTAGTACCACTGTCTGAGGCTGTCGTGGCCAGCAGCCTTAGCCTGTCTGCCAGGACCACAGCTGCTGAGCAGGGCTACAGCTGCTCATAGTGACTGAGCTCCAGCTGCAGCAGACGAGGTCACATTTGCCAGGACTGTTTTCCTGTCTGTCTTGTTTTGATGGATATGGAAGCATTAAGTGATGAGTAGATTAGTCACAACAGCTTCAGACCTCTTGTACCTCTGGCTGATGGCTTGGTACAGCTCATTGGTGGCACTGCACCTCTTCATACTTTGACGGCTGTGCTATTCCCAGCTGCTGCTTTATGACTCTTCTCATGTGAATGGTGGGAAGTTGTCCAGTTTGTTCAGTCATGGGAGACATAGAGCATGGTCCTAGCAGCCTAGGGAGCATTAATTCTAACCTTACCTTTTGAGAGATAGAGAGTTCAGATGTTGAAATGTAGATCTGTTTTAAAGAAACGCTATGTATACACAGAGAAAACTCAGTGTCTCGTTGCAATAGCTGGCTTATATTTACCTAATTTGAGTACTAAGTGAATATGGATGGCTGCTTTCATTTTGCTTATTGTTTAAAATATTTTTCATATTATCATGGTGATGAAAAATGTGAAATACCAGATATTTTATTGCAGTTAAAGAACAGAATACACCTTAGTCTTTGCACATTCTGCATTTTATGTTCTCTAGATGCCCTTGTCTTTAATTACATACTTTAGTTTTCAAGTTTTAGAGAATCTGAAGGACACTGCTACATTTTAATTTTCATCATCTCTATTTATTTTCTGAATTTGGATGGGTTGAAAAGTACTACAGGAAACTCGTGCAGTATTGAAGGCATTTTAAAAAACAGCAGTAGCGTGTCAGGTGTATCAAACAGCCTGATTCCTAGCTGTTTGTCAAAGAATAATTTGTAAGGGAGGAAAATCTTAGCACATGAACCAAAAGTTATATGACTGCACTGAGACTCTGGCAGAATTATTTCTTACATGCTCTATTCAGTTAGTTCAGTGCAGTTTTACTTGCTCACTGAAGTGATGATGGGTCTGTTTCATTGCAGTTCATCTCTCTGATTGGTTTTGCTTCAGAGTGGGTATGATTTGTTTATTCACTGATGCTAAGGTGCTGGATTGCTATTCTAACCATCCAAGGTTAACCAACTTTTTATGCTGAAAGGGCTTCTTATGGAAAACATTTTAAGGTTTAGGAAATGCTGGGCATTACCTTATTTCAAAAAATGTGATTTGAATCCAGTCATCGTTCTTTTGGGGAGATTAAGATTTTGCTATCTTTGTCCTCCCACCCTCTCTCGGTATCTAACGGTATACAAACGCATACATTGCATCTTTTTATAAACCACTGCATAGGCTGTGTCTGGTTTATTCATATGTGAGGCCAACGAATGTCCTCTGGTTAAATATGATGGATGCTTTTTTAAAGTGCTTATGTAAATTGCTGGATGCTTATGTCTAAATATTTGTATACTGAAAAATGAATATTTTTATATTCAAAAATACCACACTAGGGTTTTTCACTCCGAATTCCAGTCAATCTCTTTTTTTCCTTAAGCAAGTTTTGTGCTGTAGTCATCTTTTTTTCTCATAAATTTAACACTGGAAATGACTTCTAAAATTTATCAAGATATATGTTCAAAATGACATATGCACAGATGAGATTTCCTATTTTTTTTTCCTATATTATGATCAGTATCAGCATGCCCTGCAGAAGTTCCACTTCATTTGTGCTAGCTCTTTATGTTTTTGTCAAGGTTTATATGTTTTCATCAAGCCTAATTTTCCAAATGCGATCTTCACCTGGCTGGATGTTGACAGTTTACATTTTCTCGAAGTCATCAAAGCATGGGAATGCTGGTCTGCCAGTTCAGAGCAGTGTCCTGGAACTACGTGTCCATGTGCCAGGAGCATCCCTTGCATCTCTTAATGTCCAGGTGGATTCTAGGCCACGCATTGTTCACGAGCCACTCCTGCATACCAGGCTTATTAATACAATTAGCCTTCTTCACCCTCCTTGTCATGTTTTGCCTTTTAAATTACCTCAATTCTCAGCGTAACTTTTAGCAAATACTCATTAGTCATTTTGGTCATTGTGCATCTGTTAGAGGTGATGGAAGTGAGGAAGATGGGCTAGCAGTAGTTAAAGTCAAACCAGGGTCATAGCCCAGATGAAATCCAGAAAAAAAGAGAAATCCTAAGGGGAAGACAGAGCTATTTTTATAAGCACTTTGTCGCTGTATAGTGACCTAGGTACCTGTGCTGATCTTGGGGAAAGGGGAAACGTATTACTACCCAGCAGTGAGGGAAGTTATTTGTGCTGGTCTTAGCTTTCAGGGGAAGCAGACACTGAAATGAAGCACACTTTAAAATGGCAATGTGAAAAGGAAGCTTGTACATAACTTCAAACCTGCAGTATTTCAGATCTTAAGGATATTTCATATATATTTGATCTCATGCATTTTTAAATGAATTATCAATATTTTATTGTAGAGAGGGAAAGTATAGGCAAATAGTACAGTAGTGGTAAAACATCTATCAGCTTCAGTATGAAAGGATATAGCACGTGTTAACTGTAAAGGTTTGGATGCAGATTTGTGGTGCTCTGTTCTATGCCAGGATATTGTTTGAGTTCAGTTGCCTGAAGGCATGCACACGTAAATATACCCACTCACTCCGTGATGCAGTTCGCAGCTCAGATTACTTATGGCAGGGGGCCAGAGGGATGGGTCACAGTCTGTGTGCTCTTGGTGTCTATGTACTGTTGGAAGTTAGGCTTAACAGTTGTCAGGATTGAAAACAGTTTGAACTGATGTCACCTAACGGTATGTTACAGATGTGAAAGTAGCCAAAGACAACCCTGGGGAGGCAAGAACGCACAGTCATAGAAAGGAAAGCAGCAAGTGGGCAGGGCAAAACCAAAGCGTTTTAGCTCTCTGACCCCCTAGAAAACCTATGGAAAGAGAAACAGACAGGAGAATGCAAGCAAGCTGAGCCTGCATATACACTAACAGGTCATTTGGCTGTTTATATTTAAAGGGTCATTTTTCTACATCTAATAGGCGTACATATTTGCTACAAGTGCTGTCATAGCAGAAAGCAAAAGTGATACTGTTGAAATTAGGAAAAGAAATCACAGAATCACAGAATTGTAGGGGTTGGAAGGGACCTCCAGAGATCATCAGGTCCAACTCCCCTGCTAAAGCAGGTTCCTTAGAGCAGGCTGCCCAGGAAGGCGTCCAGACGGGACTTGAATATCTCCAGAGGAGGAGACTCCACAACCTCCCTGGGCAGCCTGCTCCAGTGCTCCCTCACCCTCACCGTGAAGAAGTTCTTTTGCATGTTGGTGCGGGAATTCCTGTGCGCCATCTTATGGCCATTACCCCTTGTCCTGTCCCTGCAAACCACTGAAAAGAGGTTGGCCAAATCCCTCTGTCTCCCACACCTCAGGTATTTATACACATTGATGAGATCCCCTCTCAGTCTTCTTTTCTCCAGGATGAACAGACCATAAGTGAAAAGAAGTTGTTGGATTCCTGTCTGTGAATATCCTTGCTGTAACCTTAATGTAACTAAACTACTTTTTAAAAATGTACTTACTTTTGGCTGTATATGAGTGAGGAATGATGGGTTGATACTTACTTAGGTTTAGGCAATATGCGCACGTTAAACATAAGTTACATCTATTCCTGTATGGAGAAGGTTTCTGCAGGGCCAGTATCCTTAACTGAAAGTAAAGAGGCAGGAAGAGGGCAGTAACAGAATTAGGTGTATTTCTTCCTCCTTTAAGGCCTTCATAGGGCATTGCTAGATTTATGCACTGTTGGCAAAGCTGAGTTACCTTTATTATTATTACACTTTTTCTACTATCAACTGGACTTAGATTGGTAGAAGTGAAGTTTTACTTGCTAGGGAAAGAGTTATCCTAGATATAAGGAGGTCTGAATGAAAGACAAAATTTTAAAGAGAAAAATATAAAAAGCATCTACTCTCACTTTAGTGTTAACACTATTACAGCTCTAAATCTGAATTCAGGGCCGTAACTCGTCTCTCAAAGATGTGAATTTTATAAATGTAATGCTAGGGGAAAAAAAAGAGAACAAATAAAACCCACCCAGAGCTGAATTAGAATGTAAATAATCCAAGATGTCTAACAAATGATTCCTATTTATACTGTTAATCTGTCCATGATGCCTAACACCTAATCAATATGCACTTGGAAATAAACAAGAATCCTATTGCTCTGGAGAAATACAGCATTTAGTACAGCTGGAAATTTCTGTAATAACCCAGTTATGATAGCTCACTGTACATGACTGCATTTGTATATTCTAAGTATAAGAGCAGATGAGTATTTTCTCATAGCTGAATAGCCAAGGGACTTCTGCACAAAAGCAAGAGCAAAATATTTGTCCAAAGCTTTGTGTTCTTGGGCAGAGCGCCACGGAAAGCTTTAGGTAACTTTGTTAAACCATGTGTTTACCCTACACCAAGTATAATATAGTGATAAATGGGTGAGATGGATGTCATGAATCAGAAGGCCTTGAATGTCTCATCTTTTGGAAGGTAAGTTTGCAAGCTAATTGCTGGATTTCATAGATTGCATAAGTACATCAATATAATTGATTTTTGGCACACTAGGAGAACAGTAAACATGCTCAGTTTTGAATTTTAACAAGTGTCATTCCTTATAATTTACCTGCTTTGGAAGTATGAAGTCTAGTCCTAACTCCTAGGTAATCCACACTCGTGAGTACACTGTTATCTGTATAATTCTGTGACAGCAGTGACTGAGTGATGAGGTAAATTTTAAATTGGTTAAATAATAATGTATTATTATCAGAGTGCAGTGTTTCATTAAAATTCATTAAAATTGCAAGTAAAAACAGACGGGAAGGAGATTTCTTCTTCTTCTCATGTCTTGGAATACGTTCTTTTGATCCCTGATTGTTTAGCTTTAGCTTTAGATTGTTCAGCAGATTATAGTAATAGTCCATAACAGTATTCCAGATGTGATGTGCAACTTTTTTGCTTTGTAAAGGTAGATGTTTTCAGTCTGATGTCTATTACCTCAGGTTGTGCCAGTGTTATCTTCCCAGCAGTACGCCCTCCTGGAGGTGCAGTTTGCAGGCCCTGGTGCGTGCATTTTGCAGAGACGTGCACTCCTCGAGCAGGCACACTGCACAGCCTTCTACAGCAGGAGGCAAAAGTTAACCGTGTGTTAGTTAGCTCAACTTAGTCATTTAATAGCTAAATGGCCATTATACTTTATGCAAAAAATGTGCCAAGAATATTTAGCAAATTTCAGTTTGCAATTAGAAACTGTTGATTGTTGTCTAGTCCTAGTATATAACACATTTCAGACTAGTAATTGAAGCTGGAGTAGAAGAGGCATTGTCATTTAAAATCATTCTGTCCTAGCCGGTATCTGTATAGTATAGTATAAAGTGCAATTTCGGAATGTACTGTCTGCATTTTTCATTGTTCCCAGATTTTGAAAAGTTACTGCTTATATCTCAAGGAAACAATTTAAAATACTGTGAGAGAACAAGTAGCTCTCTACATAAAGATGCAGAACCATTTCTGTGTGATAAATAGTGCTGGTCTTTGTAGGAAGAGTATTTTGAACAGATCCAGTTGGTAAGGACTCTGGAATCAGTATTTCATGTTATTCTACTGTACTAATATAACACTGTCTGGTGGCAGTACTACAGGAGGCTTGAAACGAGTCAGTGTCATAGACAGTGTTCAGTCTGCATACCCAGGAGGCAGCTGTATCCTTGCTGTGATTTGTTCAGGGTGCTGTATGATCAAAAGGTATTGCCAGCGATCCTACAGCAATCTGCAGATACATCTTTCTAACCTTCGTCAATTTTTACTGGAGCTGCACCATGAAAGTAAAGGAAAATTTCTGTAAAAAGACTGCTTTTTTTTTTTTATTTCCTATCCTTAAATTGAAACACTGTGTTTAAATGTTTGGTTTTAATTCCTTTAAATCAAAATTTATTACTGATCTTGAAATAACAGATGAACTACAAATATGCTCAGGGAATTAACTCTATCCTTGAATCAAATAATTCTCACAATAAATGAGACAAGGACAGGACAAGGAGGAATGGTTTTGAACTGAAAGAGGGGAGATTTAGATTAGTGATTAGGAGGAAATTCTTCACTCAGAGGGTGGTGAGGCACTGGCACAGGCTGTCCGGAGAAGCTGTGGATGCCCCATTCCTGGAGATGTTCAAGACCAGGTTAGATGAGGCCCTGAGCAACCTGATCTGGTGGGTGGTGTCCCTATCTGTGGCAGGGCGGGTGGAATTGATTGATCTTTGAGGTCCCTTCCAACCCAAGCCATTCTTGATAAAGACTCAGTGAATTCTCTGCAAGAAGGGAGGGTTCTCATTGGTATTGATATCTATGAGTTAGATGATGGAGCAATCTGAAAAGGGAATAATGAATTAGCAGGAAGCCAAAGAATTTGGAGGAGCGTAACTGGTGCTTCTGCCCATTACTGTTGCAGTTTTCTGACATCTGAAGTGGTTCACAAGTCCTTTTTTATTAGAGCTAATGCCAGACAATCAGTCACCTAATCATAGCAGTTCTATGTCTGTTAGTAATGCTACTAATAATTGATGTGCAGCAGAAGAGTTTATAAATGAAATTAGCTCCCCAAAGTTTAAGCGTGGCTGTGATTGAAGTACTAATGATGGAATTTGTGCAAGTACATTTGCCATTTATCTAAATGTATAATTACTGACAGTGCTTTTTCATTAACATTTTGTTATACTTATTCATGTCATTGTTATAATGTTCCCTTAGATATTTGCAAATTATACTTGCTTGTACTCTCCTCTGGTCCTTCCTTCTGACTGCCTGTGCCTCCTTCTTTGGAATTAACTTGGGCAGCACTTGATTTCTAAGGATCTCTAAGAGCATCTTCAACATGCTCGAAGGAAAGTGCAGGACACACAATTGGGGAATAGCTTTGGTTTTCTTATATGTGAAGGATGCTCTGTGAAAGCCCAATATTGCTTTTTTCATTCAAAATTCAAGAAGTATTTTTTTATGTACAAATGAAAGTGGATAGAACTAGAATTGCTAGCAATACACCATTGTATAATACTTTGAATTCAAAGTTTAAAAAGCCCCACCTCACTATGGATTTGATAATCTCTATTTAAATTGGAAGACTTTTTTCAACTCTTTGAGAAAAATAATGGAGTAATTTTTGTGTTGAAGGTTCCATGACAATCCAAAAATAATTGACAGAATTAAAGCTTAGGCAAATAGGTTTGGATAAAAGAAGAAAAAAATCCAATAGCTGTTTTGTGAATTTTCAGAAACGTAATTTGATTCCCTCATTTTGTGAGGGAGGGAACACAACAGCTGAGTGAATCAGTATGTATAAATTCCTAGGCGTGCTTGTTATTAGAAGCTCATCCAACTCTTAACACTGACTTAATTTCAGAGCTCAAAACTGAAACAGCTTTAAAAATAGCTTATAATTGAATTGCTTTCGAGCCACAAATTAAGATAGCAAAAATATTTCAAAATATTACCATAGTGTTTACATGTCTTTTACATGTACCTCCACAATGCTTCAGATGTCATCCCAGCTTACAGGACGTTCTTGTGATTGAGCTGTGAAGGGAGGTGGCCACTGCAGGCAGCAGTTACAGTGAAGCGGACATGAGGAGGCAACATGAAATTGAAATATGTGTAAATTGCTACACCCCCCAATATAGCAGAAACAAATGAGTAACCAAGAAATTAATTCTATATTACAAGAAATTTGCATGCTTTATGTATGGATATATGTATCCATATGTATGCATCTGTGTAAATCTATGTACATATATAAACCTGTGCCTGTGTCTATATCTATATATGAACTGTTGAGCCTTGGTCAGATCTTCTAGAGTTGAAGAGACTGAGGCTGTTTGGGGAGAGGACCGACAAGAGTCATGGTGTCTCCCAGCCACACTGGTCATGTCTGGCAGCCCTTACCGCATCTCTCAGGTTTGTGCCTTCCTTCGCAGTACATAGGGATGCAAAAGGCTCAATGTTTTGTTAGAAGTTTTTTTCCTAACATTAGGAACTCTTATATTTATTCAATATAACAGCTTTCATCTTGGAGGATATTCAGCAGATTCAATGCCATTAGTAGAAAACAAGACAACAGATCTCAAACAGAATCTGTGCTGTTCAGAACATCGCAGAAGGCAGTACGTGGTTCTGCCCTCCTGGCAACAGTTGAATGTTGGGGCCCAAAGGAGCTAAAACACTGTAGTGTTTTGATCTGGTATGATTTTCTGTACATCTTTGTTTTGAAGTGGTCTCTTTCATGAGGTGACATGAGGTTTTGGTTGCTTCATTGCATACAACTTATTCTTTTACTGTTTTATGTTTAATTAGTAATGTCATTTAATACCTGTGTGGTTTTTTTTTAGTCATTAGTCATTTCCATTTCTGCCTTTCTGTCTCTATAGATACATTCTATGTAAATTAAGGATTTTTGGAGACTGACTTAGTCTTCTAGTAGCAGAGATCCAAAGGCAGGTGAAGGTTTTGAAAGAGCTGTGTCTGCATCCCCTTATAACAATGTCAAGGTCTTCACACTGCTGTAACCAGGATCCTAAGCCTCAGATACCTTTCTGTGAACTTCTCAGAGTAGAGGAGTATTGCCCTCCACGTTTTTTTTTTGTTGGGAACTTTGACCTCTCATACTGAATGTAGAGGAGCCAAATTGTTAAGCTGAAAAACAACATTTAAGGCAATGCTCAGGAAAGGGCAGTTGGGGAAGGCCCCCTCTGCTACAGCTGGCCTCCAAGTGGGATGCTGAAAGAAGGGACACTTCTGAAAGCTCAGGAAACCTGTGATTTGGCTTTTCTGCTTGGTTTGCTTGTTTTTTAAGGACTCTGTAAGCAGTCTTTATTAGCATAGTTCATAAACTAGTTAACAAAAAGCTAACAGTAGTAGTTTCTCTCCTTGTAATGGTAAGGACAGCCTTTCAGAAAGGTTAATTTTCCTAAGCAAACAATTTTTAATCTGTAGGTTCCATCTTCTGCTGCTTTTAAATAGTATTGCTCTTTTAATATCACTTTTTTTCTGACAAGATCATACCCTGCTCCCCCAGGCCATGTTAAAAAGGTCAATTACTCAGTGGTATTTTAATTTAAATAAAGAGTGAAAGACAAACTGTTTTTGCTAGACTACTAAAAGATCATCTACTTAAATCTTCATTTTAATGTCTGTTTAACTGTCTTTTTTTGAGGCTTTTTCTATGACCTTCAACATAATTTAAACGGTTTTTAATTCATTATTCTTGCCATTAAATACTGAAACTGGTTTCTTTCTGCATTTCTCTATTATATGTCTGTGTTGCATTTTTTTTTTTTTTTTTGGTTCTGATGTACTGACATTTTAGAAAACAGTAGAGAAGAGTGCTTATTTTGAGAGGGGGAAAAAGATACAAAAACTGTGTGCACATTTGTATTACATCAGTAACATTAATTAAGGAAAAAAAAAGTGGCATGAGAAAGAGAGGGCAGACTTGGGGCATCTTACCTTGGTACGTTCCCTGGGTATGACACCGGTCCTGCGGCTGTTTTGAATACACTGAATTTCTGAAACACTTCAGCTTAACACAATGACTATGGCAGTTCCACTGGCATGCTTACACCAGCTCCACATCATCGTTTTGGCTTTTCCATTTTTTTCTCACTTAGTAATTGAGTTTCATGACTTCTTGCAAAGGATGGGATGAACTCCAGACAGTGATGTTATTACAGATTAGCCATAGTGATACCATGGTTTGTAGAGACAAAAAATGCTGCAGAAAAGCACTGAAAACTGATAACGCTGAATAAAGAGAATAATTTCAGCCCTTAAAATGATGTATTTTCGTGGCTAGGGACCAGCTTTTCAACCTTTACTAAAACTAATGAGCTTGTATCTCATTTGTTGCAGCCAAATAAGAATCTCACTCCTTGAAGCAGTGTCAAGATACAGAGACACTCATTGCTGCAAAACACATGTACAGAAACTACTACTCTCCAACGTGCTGTTCAGTTCATGGCCCATTTGCCTAAGAAACACCAGCACCACCCCTGCCAAACATCTGATTAGCAGTACAAATTAATGAACTCCATAGCTATATATTCAGTTAATGGAATCTATATATTCAGACACCTAGGTATATGAAATTACTTCTTGCGTTGTTCTCAGGTAAGAGTTATTGTACCAAAGCTCAGCTGGGCTTAGGTGCTTTGTCCCCAAGATGTGACTCTTTATTTTTTTTATTTATTTTCCCCTCCTTCCTTTCCCACATCCTCTTTTTACAGTTTGGAAGGGTGGTGACAAATTATGTCAAGGTTAGATCTGCTGCACTCAGTCCCATTAAGCACAAATTTTAACAGTAGTAGTAAAGTAATGACTTTATAGTGTGTTATTCTCAGTTCTGCTTGACGAGCCACTAGCTTACAATAGATAGAGCACTTGTCTTAGGCTATATGGCTGCTTGTAGGGGCTGGCTGGGTTATCGTGTTGCTTTTGTGCTATTTGTTGTTTGCTTTGAAAATTGCTGTTATTCCACTGAAGTAAATACAGTTCAATCCTTCCCACATTCCTCATTATGAACATTTAAATTGTGGAACATAGGTTAATCTAGGGTTACCTAAATTTTGTGTCAAGCTTTATGTGAAATATATGTGACGAACCATTTTATTGGTTGTCTAGGCAAAAACATAAAAGGAGCCTTAGTGCTACATATTATATATTTTGAGTTTATTTTAGTTTCAGCAGTATAATAACACTTCTGTTAATGTTGCTAAATGATATCATACATCATACATATGCTTTTCTCAGTTTAAACACAAGTGATTTTTATGGAAAGCTTAAGATCAAAAATATCTCTATAGTATTCTGAGAAATGAGACTCCTGTTTCACTTCTTAAAAAAAAAAAAAAAGCAAACCAGATAATCTGGGAGCTTGCAAAGTGGTTCATTTAAATTCATTCTTTGCAAAGATTTTGTGTACTGATGAGCTGAACTTTCTTATTAGAAAAAAAAAAGATTATGTTAAGATAGCTTCTTTGTTTTCCAAGACTCTATTTATTTATTTATTTATTTATTTATTTATTTATTTTATAAATTAGGGATCTTGAGATTTGCAGCAGAGAATTTCAGAACTGGAGTCATTTTACATCCTATTGATAGTGCACTGATTTGCTTTTTCATGTTTGACAAGCAAAGCTCTTTTCCCCTCGCAAGAGTGGCCATGTGGCACAGAGCCATGAGCCTTACATAAACCAGTTCTTGGTCAACCGTTTGGATTTTGCAACAGAAATGGGATTTCACTATACTACTGGTCCTTACTATACATTGCTATTAAATAATATCAGGATTTTTTAAAAACTTAAGAGCAGCATATTTCAAAAGGTTTCCTTATAGCCAAAGCTTAGTGGTGCGCTGTGCTTCAGTACTGAATCCAACCAATGTCAAGTTCTGCACCGTGACCTCAAGCTTCCCAGTAGGGCAGGCCCTGGTTCGTAAATCTCAGGTATTTTATTTTGAACAGATCTGAACACGTGGCCTCCTTTTCAGCACTGCTAGCTTCAAATGTAAAAAAGTCACCTGGGAAGTCATAAAAACAGAAATGAGGTTTAAGTGAATAATTGCTACATCTTTTTATCCATCTTCTGTTTTTTTGAGTGCACACAGATGAACTTAAAATGCCACCTCTCTATGGTATTAGAAACGTACCTTTTTATTTGCCTAAATAAAACCTATTTAGTGTGACTTTTGAGGTTGTGTGCCAGCCGTTGGGCAGTCCTGGCCATGTAGAAGACAATCCCAGGTTCTGCCTGATAACTCCTTGGCCCCACACTGCCTTCCCTGGCCGTGCTGTGCCACATCCTCCCCTGCCTTGCCAAGGCATGGCTGAGCCAGCAGCCCCAGCAAATCCATGGAGCTGGGCTTGTTCCCTAGCCTGTCTGGTCATGGTAACCTGCACAAAATGAGTTTCTTCCTCCCCTTGGGTGAGGTCTTTTTTTGGGGCATGATATATTGAACATTATTATCCAGAGATGAGTGATTTTGCTGACTAATAAAATTCGTGTTTATTCCAGAGGTACTTTTGCTTTTGTTGTCATGAGGGCGTCTAAAAATATATATTCTTTTGAGTGACCTCTGGTAAATTTAAAATGAGTTACAAGCAAAATCAAAATCCTGCTGAGAAGATAACTCTACGTTTTTATTTTTTAAAGTGGTTCCTTAACTAATTCCTTATGCCATCTGCTTGCTAGGACTGAACTTCAGCTTGTAGTGAACTGTCTGTCTTAATGTTCATAGCCATTTTGAACTCAGTGAGACTTTGAGTAAAAAGTGTATAAATAGAAAACATAAATAATTTCTATCATATAGTAATACATATAAATATATTTATGAATAAAAAAGCGAGCGATCACTGAAAATGTAGAACTTTGTTACATTAGTTGCCAGCAGTGGGGAGGTTGGACTTTGCCTTGCTTCAAGAATAATCAAAGATATATTTTAGAAAAGAAAAAGAAAGAAACTTTGGTAGCTGATATATCATGACTCCTTTACTGATGACATTGAATCTGATTTTAAAAAAATAATTATTAAAATCTTTACAACCAGGCAGAAGAAAATATAAAAATACTTCTTGCTTTATATACTATGTATGTGAGACAGAAGAAAAGACAATAATGCTAAATGAATATATATTTTGTTTTTAATGTGGGTTTTTTGGATGAAGGAGTTACTCTGCAAAATCTTGTGTTTGTTTTCATGCTCTGAATGTGTGTGTGTATATATATAATTATTTAGAAGTGTCTATTGTACACATAGGCCTTAGGCCCACCAGCTTCAGCTTTCTTTGCATAAGAGCAAATTTTTCCATGCATGGTCCTATCTTTAGATGAAATGGAAATAATCAGTATCATTCTTTTTTGCCCCCAAATGCTTTATTTAAAGTATCTATTTCATGTGATCCTTTGCACTTACACAAGGTTTTCTTCCCTAGACAAGTTAAAACAGACCACACATGGGTGTAGAACCCCGTATTTTCCTAGCAGGCTGTTAGCTCTGCTCATCTCCTCTTGCAGGGCAAAAGCACTCACAAAACCCGTACGGGTTAATGAGCTGCAGCTCCAGCAACCAGGGGTCAGCACTTTATCTCCAGCCTCTAAATCCTCCCCACCCTTCAAAGAAGCATTGCTGTGGAGATCTGGCCATCTTATGCAGCAAAGAGCTGTTTTGCCTAGCGATCTGAAATTGGTAGAAGGCACCACTTTCTCAAAGAAGCAGACACAGATTCTGCAAACCTGTTCTCAAAGTTGGGTCTGGCTGCTTCTGCTTTTTTTTTTTTTAATGTGCTCCAAAATGCACAGTAAGCTTTCAGATGTGCTCTGAAATTAAATAAGTTATTTTATTTACCACCTGCCATACTTCCCTCCGTGGCTTCACTGGTGTGTGTTAAAAGGCAGAAAGAGGAAACCAAGTCTATCAATGTAAAAAGATATTTCTTAGTGTGGAGGAGGATTTGGTAAATTGGTTAACCTACTTGTATCATTAGTTATTCATAAAGGTGGATTATCCTGATAAAGCCTCATAATTCATATTTCCTGCTTTTGCTTCTCTCTTTCTTTTTTTATAACTGTATAAACATATGCAAATAGATAAAATGAAAAATTAATTTATGGTGATTTTAAATTTAGAAGATTTCAGAAAATGAAAACTAGTTTGGAGAATGTGAGTTTATGAATAAATTAGCACAGAGTGATCACGCTTCACAGAATTGCTTCACTTGGAAAGCTCATGCCACCTACATAAAAACTTCACCTGAGGGTTTGGTTCAGTATAGTTCTTGAACATTATTCTAATGGTATGTGAATATTATCATCAAAACTGCTTAAAATCACGTGTGTTAAATTATAATATGTACTGAAAAATAAAACCCAAAGAAATGGCATTAGGTGCTAATATTGCTAATAATTGTAATCTTTTATATGATATTTTAATGCCCTGCTAATTGTACATGTGGAAATCCATATGAGCTTTTATACTCATGAACCAAGTTCGTCTTGATATGGGTTCCTTCCTTTTGCTGCGCTTGGATTTTCTCCACCCGCCTATTCATTCCTCTTTGCAGTTATGGTTGTCAAGTGGTTTGCCTTCCTCAGAGCTGACGGTGCTGCTTAGAATTCGCATGGTTTGTAGATGTTTTCCTAGCGCTTGCTCTTTTTACTCTGTAATACATATGAACTTTCTAGTTTCATTTATTTTCATCTTGACGCCAAAAAAAATGACAAATATCTGTAAAATACCTCTTTGCCAGTTTATAAAACAGTAACTGATAATGCTGAGAACAAGACTTCTCTTACGTGTGGCTTATTTCTGACTTAAAGAATTTCACTGATGTTTTCATTCAGCATCTGAAGCTAGCCACTTCCAAATTAGGTATGGCACAGCTTTGATATGCCCAGCCTTTTTTTTTTCTCTGACAGTATGAGATGCCCTATATCATTAGTTTTCTTACCACTGCAATTAACTTTAATGGTTTATGAGAAAAAGAAGAAAAACATATTTAGCAAGATCTATAATAGAGTTACTTTGTCTACCTGAGGTGCTGAGATGCTGATCAGATTTGTGAATAGTGTGGACACCTTCGTCAATGTATTAATTAAGGACTGTGGGCATGTAACAGCTTTAATCAAATATTTTAATGGAGAAATTCTTTTTGTTCTGAGCAAATGAAAAATAAAAAAAAATTATTTATATTTTAGAATGAAAGATGAATTTACCAGAACACCCATTAAAACATGAAAGATAAATGATTAAACTTGTTTTTTAATGAGAAGTAAAAATGTCCTGACATCACCAGAACTGGCAGAAAAACATCTCTGGCCCAACCTGCTGATAAGCAGTACTTGTATGGTTTTCTCCTTTAGGAATGAAGAACACGTTTTCTCTATTTATCATATTTTGTGATAAATGTACATGCATGCTAAGATAAAATAAGTTTTCTCATCAAGAATCTCTGAGAACTACATCCTGGCATGTAAACTGTTGAAATGTGTTCATTGGAAGCTCATGGTCTGATGACCTTTTTCCCTTAAAGCATTGTATTTCTAATTTCTGTTTTGTGCGACAGGTTTTTCAGTATATTTCTTGTGTAGAAGGGTGGCGTTGAATGCCATGAAATCCCCATTTAGCACTTGCAGATGTAAGCGGAATGTGTTTGAAAATGTTGCTATGCTCTCTAGTGGATAATTTACTTATAAGAATCTAAGAAGTTGGTATCGTCAACAGTTGTAAATTTGTATTTCATTTAACTGAAAAACCACAAGTAAGAGAAGTAAGACCTCTATCAGTAATGGGGATCTGCTGAAGCATAGGATTGTGTCTGCATGGAACAGCTCACAGGTTTTGGTACATGAGTTTCATTTTTGCATACTTAGGGAGTGTCCCTATCCTTCAATAGAATTTTTATTTTATTATTTTTTCTCCAACTTGGCTGACAGAGCACAAAAAATGCTTTTATTTGTTTGCTTTTCATTGAAGTCCTGTGATGAATTTACTAAGATGCTTTGGAATTACTCAACTTTCTTTGGGCTACAGAAGAAAACAATGTTAAGTGAAGTACAAGATTCTCAAGCATTGAGTGAAATCTAAGGTTATATGCCTTGCATCTTTTAATATTCACAATTTAATAAGTTTCTTTTCTAAAATCGGCTAGTTGTGATAGTAGTTCTACTTCTGTCGTTCATTTAATGGGATTCTTTAATTGAAATCAATGACCTTGGCTTTGATCTCTGCTTCTCATTGTACTGTGGTGTGGGTGGTTCTGATGAGCTGTAGAAATTGGCACAATAGTTAACTTCAGTGGTGTTTCTCTCCTTCCTCTCAGGGAAAACTGAGCCATCATCATGTGGTTCAGCCTAGGGAACAGCGTTTGCCAGGGAGTCTGACTGCTGTGATTGAGCTTTTTGTACTATTGTTCTGTTTATGGTTACAAAGTGAACCTGCATTTGGCTCTTGTCTTGTATTTTCTTTAGTCTATTCAAGTCCTTTCTCTCTGGCCCACCCCTTTCAGTCTCTGAACCGTTCATTTCCAGCTCTTTCCTTGTGAACTCAGCTGCTGTAACTGGTGCTGTCCTGCAGACTGCCCAGGTAATTCAGTGGAAATTAACGCTGTGACTTACACTGTAATTCTAATTGTGCTCTCCTGTTCTTGGCCTGACAGCCATTCTGTATTGAAGGCACATCATTTTTGCTTATTTGAGTCAATTCTGGAGGCATTAAGTAGGCATTTTATTTCAAGATTTATATGCTAGAATTGGTGCAAAGGGAAATGGCTTTCCTGAAACAACTTCTTCACCAGTGTTTTGGTATTGCTGCCTGGTAGATTGGCTTTGTTGTTGTGAGTCCAAAAGAACTCTGTATAAAGATGCCCAGAATGGTGGGCACAGGGATTTTTCTGACCAGATAATTGAAGCAGCAGACTTCAAGAAAACTATTTCCTATTCCATTTTGCAAAACATGGCTTCATTCTTCACTGTAGTTGGTACCCCACCTTTTGTTGTGAAGTTCTCAATTGAAAGGCTATGATAACTTTTCTTCCTGTTTCAATAAATGCTTTCATGGAATTCTTAAATTCTGCTCTGTGTTGGTGCTGCAGTAATGCGGTCATCCACACTTCCTTCTGCTTTTACTCACAGGTGAATGGGTACTAGTTAGTTGTTATTGGGTTGTGCCCATGCAAATGATACAATATCCCCTTGGATATGGTACAGATTATTCCATTATGTCTAATCGTATTGTTCTTGACTGGTATATGAATTCAGTGGGAGAATTAATTATTGCTGCACTCTTACAGCTCTCAGATTCTAGATTTGAAGTAGATTTAGAAATCTCTGATGTTTGATGGAAACAACTTTCTCATCATATGCATGCCTGTTACTCCACGTTCCATGTGATTCAGTTAAGACTGTTCAGATACTTTTTTTCTGTCTTCCTATTCTGCAAATATGAAAAAAATAAAAAAATAAGAAATAGGAAAAGGAATCTAATTTTGAAATTAGTGATGTTTTTCTTTCCCTTGCTTTTGGCATTTGGCTTTTGGCATTAGGCAAGATTTAATTTAGTTTCAGCTTATATGCCAAATTTCAAGGTAACAATGAGTTGTAATTTTACCCATGTCATTTTGTGCTCTCACAGTAACAGCATTATTTATGTGATTTCAGTAAATGCTACATAGCTTTGCAGGTTAGAAAAAAAGAGTTCTTACAGTTTATTTGCTTGGGTTGATGTGTAGTTATAACAAATGTAAACACACAGATTTAGAAGATTGTTTTCTCTGAAATATTGATAGGTTTTCTAAGGATGTACATGGAATGGCCTTCTGAAAAATCTTGAAGTGGATACGTTTAGAAATCTGCATAGTCAGCGTGACACTTTGTTGTGTTAAAGGGTAAAGTAATTGGGAGTGATGCCCGATTAGCTGTTATAAGTCCGGTCGCGTTCAGGGTGCTGAACTATCACGGTTACGGATTCACAAATAACGTAATACACCCTCAATCTAGTCACATTCCGTGAACTACCACAGCCACACTTAAAGAGTTTGGTCGTGTTCTGTGAGAGCTACCTCGGCTCGATTTAATGAGCAGTGCAATTTGTTAAAGCAACAGGTAAATAGGTTCTTTGGATTGCTGGTGATAAATTCATTGTCTGCAAAGCATGGGCAAATACCAAAAGTATAAGTAATACAGCCTGGCTACAAACGCGTTAAAAGATATGAAATGACTCCATAGAGATTTCTAAGTTTCCTGGGGAGGCACTTGGTATAACCAAGTGTTTGAATCTTACCCAAAGGCATCCCTGTGAGGGGGAGGAGAGGCTCAGCCCGCTGATTGATCCCAGAAGTCAGAGAAGGTATCTTTCAAGATAATATCTCTTCCTTCGTGATGATATCTTCCCTAACACCCTCTCTCCCTTAAGCTAATTTATATCTTTTTTTAATCAGTCAGGTGGAGCTTGAGTGACTCTGGTCATACATATGTTTGTTACGATTGATGCTAAATTTTCTCGCTTTTGTTTAAAGGTCTAGGTTCAGAGAAATTCAGAGCGCATGCTCAGTGAGGGGTGGTCACACCTTGGTTAGCCTTTGGGATGGAGGTGTGTTTTGGTATTATAATGATATTATAATGAGCAAAGTTCTCCAAAAGGACAGCATTTTGTCAAAAACATAGCAGGTCATTGGCTCAGGGCAGCAAATATGCAGCTTATTGGTTCTGACATACTTTTGAGTTCCCATCTTATCACAGAGCCTGGCCATCGTGTCTCCACTCCGCCCTACCCTCTGTACAGCTCCTCTTAGGGTCAGCACACCAAGTTCCCCTGGTGTGGCCAATATCTCAGGCTGGAGGCCTAGGGAACTTCTATGGAATGCAGCTACACTCCACCCTGGAGGCTTCTTCAGTGCTGTACCTTTTCTTAAAAATGTGAATGTAAGCTTAATTTCTAAGTCACCTCAGGCAATTATTCCACACACTTGTGTGGTGAAGACATTTGCATTACAAAGAATAGCTGAAGTCACTGACTGTGAGTGTTAGAACTGCAGTAATAAAACTACCAGAGCAAGGTTGATGTGATGGTCAACTCTCTCTCTAGCTGTGTATGTTAATAAAAATAGATGAATCTTTAAGTGGTGTAGTGTTCCAAAAACCATTCTACTCTGGCTACAAATTTAATTAGTGTAATCATCCAAATCCACAGTTCTTAGCATAGTACAAAAAAAAAAAAAGTGTGATGACTCACAAGAATGAATACAGGAAACTGTTGTAAATATTTTTTGTCTTACTCTTCCTATCTTATTAAAAGATGATGCAACCTTATTGTCAAAGCATTGGTAATCAGTCTTCCAACTTGTTCTCAAACAACAGATCAAAACATATTCTGTAGAAAATGTTACTGACAATTTTTTTGGCATTGTAGTTCAAATAAATCTGTCACTTTTATATTTTCCAAATAATCATGATCTAGATGTGTTTTATTTGCTTCCATACTAAGGATATTAAATATTTGTGTGTATAGAAATATATGTGTAATGTTTATTCAGTGCAGCAGATGTTCAGGAGAGAGAGAAGTAACACGAACCTCTCGGTGTGGCACACAAAATGGTGACTGTTTCCTTTCCTTTCCAGCTCGCTCTCTCCAATTTGTTCCTTCTGCAACATTAACTCAAGCCCAGCAGCAGACTTCTAGGAAACTTGTTTTCTTTGTTGCTTGGTTTGCTCCACACCAGTCCTCACCCCATTCCTCTTCCTTAGTGCTGGATCTTTTACATTTTGTTTGCTCGGCTAGGCTGGCTAGTGCAGTGAAGGCTGCCTGGAGTCTCATTGCTTGTCCATTAAGAAGTTCATACCTGAAAGTGAGCTCTTATTAGGAGTTACCCCTGCCTGCCACAATTTTCACTACCCAAATCAAGTTATCTCCAAACTTACCTCATTTATGCAAGACCTATGATGCTGTCTTTGCCATCTTTTCTGTCTCTTTGACTAATTGGTACTGACTCAGGTAAAAATATAATTTAGTTCTTTTATGGAAAGGCAGAGAAAGGTATTGCAGTAAATGATGATGATTATTATTATTATTTTTAATTTCAGTAGAAATGTCTGGTTTCTGCTGCTGCAGGTTCTAGATCAGTGAGACATAGCAAATAATGGACATGGACTGTGTGGGCAGTAGTGCCACATCTTAATGTTTGATTAATAAATAATAAATGTGTTGCTATCTTTGTACTCGTGATATGACGTGGAATTGTCAGAACCCAGGATCTTCAGTCCTGTTCTAAACAAGCAGTCCTTTATCCTTTTGTTTACAGAAAGCTGCATGCAGATCCCTGAATGCATGCTGGAGATTTGACCTGTTGAGGCAGCTGAGGGGAAAAGAGCAGAATATCCTACAGTCAGACACCAGCTTTGCAGGGCTACTTCAGGAAGTGATACAAAATTGATGGAATAATGGTACAGTGTACTTCTTTAAAAAGACCCAGGAAATACTTAAGATAGGGAATCTTTCAGTGATTTTATATTTATAAATACCGCATATTTAAAATGTGTGTGTATCTGTCGTTAAGGATGTTCTCCTAAAGCTCTTTGTTAGTCTTTCTAACCTTCCACTAGAGAAAGATATGACCTACTTAACCTTTGAGCAATATGTTATTGCAACATTGTTATAAAGTTGGCTTGCAGTTCTACTACTATGATTTTCATTCAAAATTTTATATCCACAAATTAATGTTATTCAATTGAAGTCAATGTGGAGTATTTTTCCCTGACTTTTGTCTTGATTTTTCACCAGTTTCCTTCTCTGCTCAAAATGAGTGCCATTTTGTTTCCCATGTAAAATTAGTACTTGATCTAAAGTTCTGTAAAAACACTTATCACTTTTATCTTTTAAATATTGTGATTGAGCATTTTCTTGAAGAAAACTGAAGGGAGGAAAGGTCACCAATTATGTGAACTTCAGAAGAACAGAGAAGTTGGTGACATTTGTAGGAACAAGAGTTGTGATTAGGAGGGGAAAATGGTGACACTAAAATGAAATAGTGGTACTGACTTTTCACTTGGTTTAAAAAAGTCTGATCTCACTGGAAGAACTTCTGCAATAGAAGCTAGTGTTTGGAGCAGAGGGACATGATCCTGGTGTCCTGAGGGAAATGTAACTGTGTCCTCGTTTGGAAGAGCACCTTTCCTGTAGTGCCACCTTTAGCTCCGTGTACTGGATTGGGCTGAGACAGTCAGCCTCTGGCTTTTGGAAACCCTGCTGGATGGCGTTGTGGGTGGTTCAGAGTGTATGATCTCATTCTTAGTATTACTACAAGCTTTGCTGTTCTCTAGTAACCAGTAGGTATTATACTAGGCAGAGGGAAATGAAGCTCTATTGGACACGGGCCACATCTTCATGATCTTTGTAAATAACGTATAGAAGCTCTATACGTCTCCTTGCTTGTGTATGGACAGGCATTTGTATTCCACTGCCAGGTTAAAGAGCTCTCGCTCTACAAGTAATGAGTTCCTTCATTTTCTGCTACTGAGAGTGAGGGGAAGGGTTCGTAGCCTTGATATGCAGAGTTACACCTGAGAAAACAGCGTTAAGGTTCTCTCCTGCAGATGGACCTCTGCCTGCTCTGAGTGTTAGTGCTGAGAGGATCCCAGCAGCTGGCTGAGTACCTTGCCCAAGCTGCCTGCCAACACCTGTCTGCCTGGTCTATTTCCTTACATGCCAACTTGGTATCCAGGGGACTCTGCTACCCTTAATATACTTGGTTTGTTGTCTGCATTTTTAAGAAATTCATAGATACAAACTGCTCAGGACCAAATTTCTGGCACCTGATTTCCAAGTTTTGTCTGGAGTCACTTTCTTCTATGCTGCAGACACAACTGCCAAGAAACAGAGAATGAGTGCCAAAAAAAATGATACAGTCACGGAAATGTATTTTGTTCATACTATGGTAATTACTGAGTTACTGTACAGGTGTGTGTGAGGCACAGGTTTCCCATTCCGTTCTCTAGACCCACCACAAATGTCCAGCCTACCAGGGATGGGGAGTGAGTGAGCACCAGAGTACAGACTGTCCTCCTTTTCTTGTTTCCTTGTTTTCCCATTTTAATTTCATTTTTAAGCCACTTGGCAGCCTGCAAGGCAGAAAAAGGCCTGTCGATGTATGCTTTGTTTTTTTCTTCCAAGGGACAAAGTAGTATCCATATATTTTTATCTGAGGTTCATGCTATTGAGAGAAATGAATGAGAAGTGAAATATTTGAACATATTTTCATTGTCTCTAATGAACAAAATATAACACCTTTGTTTAAAAATGGTGTTCAGAAGAGCTGTTATTGTGCCATTTGAATTAGCGGAGTCTGCTGTGAGTGCAGTGAGGCCCTTTTAGAAGTAAAAATGCAGCAAAGCATTCTGGCTCTTACTTATTCAGGTTGTGTTTTCCTTCAGAAAATTCTCTCAAGTGCTGATGGGTTATCGGAGAGAGAGAGAGAATAATCTGTTGAGTAGGAGCAATGAAGTAAGACTTTCAGTCAATAAACTTGATCAAAATGCAAGCCAGTGAAATAATATATTGTCTGGTACAGGTGTTCAGTTACATATATGGTTTTCAAATATTTTCAAAGCTTATACTATGCACAAATGTTAAGTTTTGAGCATAGCATACTAGAAATTAAATCATTTATGTATATTTATAAGAATTTATAACAGGAAATGAATTTAATTTTGCTTTAAAAATGCATTCTGAATCTCATACTAAATTTACTTAAAATTAAATGTATTCTATTAATATTGAGCAAAGCATCATTCATTCTTGTAGAAGAATTTTATTTTAAAATCAAAACTAACCAAAGAGCACTGTTATCAGCACAATCTTGAGCTTCAGTGGGAATTAAAAAAAATTGGGAAGCCTTTTTTTACAATGCAAAAGAGAAAAACATTTTTTCATTTGAACTTTCCTTTATATAACTTATTGTCTGCTGTAATGGCATTATGTTGCCTTGGTCTAAATGCGTGTACATACAGAGCTGCATGATGCAGTCAATGTAGTCATCAAACTATACAGTACTATATAGTTCAGCTAAAAATAAGAAATATTTACTAAAATTATAAATATCTACTTCTAATATCTAGATATAGATATATTTAGTATAGATATTCACTAGATACATATAAGTAGTAAATATCTGACTCTTGAGAACTAGTACTTCCCCTAAGATAAGACTTAAATAGCCCACACTTAAAAATTTCTTGTCAAATTTTATATCAACAATAGCAAGAAATATCTCCCTTAATGGGGGCCATGATTTATTTTAGAGTTTTGTGTTTGTCAGAACCAGAAATATTTCACCATCTTAGGGGCGTAGCCATTTCTAGAAGCTTTTCATGGCATTTTACCTGTGAAGGTCACGCTGTGTGTGAGCTGTGCCATGGATGTTACTTATACACAAGTCATAAAAAACTTGTCTGGAAATCTCCAGATTTATTAGATGACTTGGAGTGTCATTGTATTCAGTTAGAATTATCTCCCTTACAAGATAATTTCTCTGAAAACATTTGCAATTTGCAAAAAAATATGTCATTGTATAAGCTTTTGAGTAATTCTGTGTATATTTTAGTTATTCAGTACATTTAATTATGCTTTGTTATGAACTGTTTACAGCGATTATCACTGGAGGAGAGAGGGAGGACAAATGGAGCTGAATCTGGAGTAAAACCAAGGGAAATTCTCACATTAAAGATTCACCGTTGAATCTGCAGACTTTATGCAAATCCAGTGGGTATTTTGTGGAAGTATTAATGACTGTCACATCCTGATTACTGCAGACTTCCCCCTTATGTTTCCAGCTGTAACAAATCCAACTGAAACTGCTAAAATTAACAACAGAAGTCCACAACAGTTTGTCAGAAAAATGTATGAAAATTATTTTTAATGTGTTTTACCCTAATTATTCTTGGAAACATATCTAGATGTTAATTTCAGATACCCTATATGTGTTCCCTGATGGATGACAGATTTTATGTTGGTTCCCTTAAATCTGACAAAATTTACATTGGTCCCCTTAAATCCCTCTAAAGGACCATCTCCAGGACTGAGGTGTTTTTTGCATCTCAGTGCAGGGCCTTGTAAGCTAACTGCCCTGGCACTGCGTCTCCTATTAGAAATCTGCTTCTTTACCAACAGCTACTGTGAGCAACTCTTTTTGCCATGGCATGTACTGGTCCTTTTGCTTTGCGTGAGCTGCAGCCTGTGACACACAAATTGACTCCAGACACATCGATTTATTTGCTCTCAAAAATTGCAAAGTATACAAAGTAAAAAATAATTCCTCAAAAGCCCTAAAAAAACAGTTAATTAGTATGTTCCTGTTTACCGAAGAATTCTGTTCAAGGTTTTATGTATTAAAACAGAGCTAACTTGCCTGTCTCCCTGTGACCTTTTTGTTGCGTGGGCAGCCTCCTCTAGCCTGTCTCCCAGCCCTTATGGGTTTTGAATTTGTGAGGTGATTTCATGTTCCCTTTGCTCTCTTTTCACTTGGTCTTGCAAAGGCATTCCGTCTTTAGAACTGGGCTAGGAAAGCCATTGAAGGTATCATCAGTGTACAAATATGGGGGGAGAAATGTTTTCATGGCTCTGATATGAAGACATCTAAATATGATAGCAGACTGGGAGTTTCATATCTTTTGTTTAGCCTGTCTTTATCTGCCAGCTTACTGTATGCTGTGAATATAATTCTGAATGCCTGCATATATGACAAGTCATAACCATAATGAGCCTGTTTATTTCAAGATACGTAGTGGCATCATTCATTTACATATTAAAGGAAACTTTGCTGGAAGAAGACAAATTTGAGCCTACAAAAGCTTTGTGATGATTGTAATGCTAATCTGTATTCAATCCTGTATATGAAGTGTCACATCTTGAATACTTTAAAAAATTAATTAGTCAACTGTGTTGTGGCACAGATGAGCAGAAGCAAGTGGTTGCTTGCATCCCCAGGCTGTGACAGTCCGAGTGCCAGCAAGGCTGGAAAGCAGAGCAGACCCACGGTAATGGGCTGGAGGTGCCACCCTCATACCCGACTGCACCCACCAGGCTGTGGCATTGGTGTGATGGTGTTACGTTAAATGAGGGCAGTTTGTTTAAAGTCTGGCGAGGAGCAATCCTCACATTCCTTTACAGCTGGTATTTGTAAAGGTACCCAACTCTTCATATGTATTTTAGTAAGAAGTGGGTATATGCACGCATATAATGTTTGTGACAAAAATATCACTGGGACATTTTGCAATCTGGAGAGCAACTGTAAATGTAAGTAGGTTGAGTAAAAATAAGTACAACTGTTTATTTTGCCATTAGCTAAGAATGAGATATGCATTTACACACTTTCTTAACAGAATTGTATCACCATATGCCCCACAGATTTGCAGAGGAGAAAGTTATTTTTTTTGCCCTCTTTCTTTTGCAAGAAATTTCCTAGAAAACTCTAAGTAACTTAAGTTTTTTTTTTTTTTTTTTTTTTTTTTTTCCTCCTCACCCCCTCAGGTAATGGCCTGTAAGTACAGGCAACACAGCCTCATACCTGTCTCATGTAGGCCCATGCTCACCATAGTTTTGTGCGAAAGTCAATGCAGAGCTAAAGGTCTGAATTCAGGTCCCTCTGCCTGTGTGTTATTCCAGGTACAACAGGCAGAGGCCTTGACTGCCCTGCGGTGACTCCGAGATGTGGGTCTGGAAAATGTCAATATTTGATGGGGTGAGCGGCATTCAGAGATCCTCTTCTGTGGGGCGAGGTGTAGTTTGTCATTAAGAGAGTGTTTCTTGCACCAAATTGTCTACAGTGGCAAGCAATTGCACTTCCAGGGTTTTCAAATGTTTTCCTTTGTGTGTTTGCACTTCCTCTTGCACTCTTTTTGATGAGCACAATCCCATCTGTATTTCCTGGGCCTGTGGCCCTTTAGAGAAATCAACCTTGTTGCGGTTTTACTGGGGAAATGATTTGCAGTATCATTTAACACTTCGTGAAGTAAAAAAACCAAACAACAGCAAAAAATAGAACTAGAAGACATTTTGAATTCCCAATGCAGAAAAATGTTGTGTTTTCTAAATGTCACTGCACAAAGAATTGTAATTTGCTGGTGAACAACATCTAAGTGGATCCAGATTCCTTTTGAAGGGAATGTATAGTGAAGTGTTGAAAGTCAGCCTTTTACTAGTAATCCTGGTTCATGATGAAATATTATTTGCCTTTGTAATGTAATTTTTTAATGAATAGTTAAGCATTTCAACAAAGTTGTGAATATGTATAAGCACATAAGGCATTATTTTGCCTCAAGACTTTTCTGAGACCGTTTCTTCTTCATATTTGTAGATACATTATCATATGTGTTACATTAAACATTGTGACAATCTGAAGAAATAAAAATAAAAAAATAGTGATAGCTTTAAAGTGACTGCTTTTGCGATCTAGATTTTTGTGCTTTCTTTAGGCTTGAAAAAAAAAAAGATATATTTTATCCTGGATCTGATATATCCGCAAGAACTTTCCTTCATTTTAGGACTTCGGATAAGTAATTATTTTTTGAATATATCCTGGTAAGCATCAGTTGCTGTGCAGTAATCATTATCCTGTGGAGTATGCATTCTGTGTGTTTGGAGAGGATATAATCCTCTAATATTATTCAGGGATGAATAATACAGGGATAAATTGTTATTTTTATGATAACTTGTAGTGTTTATGCAACAAACTTTTTTCAGTGAGGTTTGAAGTATATATCTGTTGTATCACTACTATTCTAGTTGTATCATAATTGCATACAAGTAATGTTTCACTTACTGTTTTTACTGGTGGTACTTGATTTCTTACACTTGTTTCTGAACATAGTCTCTTTTTTTTGTATAAGGATAGCAAAATTTTTCACATAATACTTTGCAAAATTTTGCAATTACAATCAAAGTGAAAGTATATAAACTTCAAAGTGTATACCAACGGTTGCTTACAGGTAACTTTGTTTGTGAACTAACACAATTGTATGTATAGCCAAAACAATACTAGAACATTCAAGTCACATTAGCAACATCAATTTCAATATACTTCCCTGAAAAACAATGTAAAAACAACTACTAATAACACAAACTGTAGCATTTCAGATGGATATAATCACATTTACAAATTATTTATAGATATAACTTGTGAGCATGGGGCCACAGAAAAAATACTTTAATTTTGAATATACAGAGATAATTCATGAAAACACCTAGTACTTTATCTTGCTGATTCTTTTTAATGTCTGTTTTGTAGGTATGGTATATAACCACTTATTTTTGTGTTCTCTTACAGTTAATCTGAATACAAAGTTATCAATAGTATGAATGCTTGCAGGATCAGACCTCTGCAGAACATTTTAAGTTCTGCATAGTAGAGCAAAACCTTGTGTTTTACAGTTGTATTTTTTTGATACTTCAGTTTTAAAAATCCTTACCATTGATATATTGTCCCCAAAAGATTATGTTTAGCAACAGTCTAGCATGAATCCTCAGATTTAGTTTTCCTTGAGCTGTGCTTGCATTGTTAGGGTTGTGACATATGATTGATGTTGTTTCTTGTTGGTCATCTCCCTCACACTCGCACACTGTCAACATTTAAAAATAAAACTGCAGCATGTTTGTCATAAATTGCATGATACTTTTCCATCTGAATATGCTTCATTAGGCTAACCTTTTGTAATACAACTGGATCATTAGATGGAATGTAGAAAGAAATCATTTCAGCAGTAATCTGTCAGGCAGGGAGAGCCCCCATGTGTTTGATGCATAAATGCAGTACAGATTAAACCACATTTCACTATCCAATATGAAAAATATCTATGAAACTGTACAGGTGCAGGATTGCCTTATACTCAAGATACTACTTCTGAATTTTACCAATCTTCATTCTCCTTCAACGGTTACATTACTTTTCAATAGTTCCAATACCACAGGAACTTAGTTCAAGAAATGGAGAATAAACAAATTGCACACTGAAGCTTTTCACCTAGAAGCCTTCTAGTGTGACTCAAATATGTTTGGATCAGTTTAAAAAAATCAAACAAGCCACACTGTTCACTAGAAGAAGCTTATGTTTAGTAGGGCAATTATTTACTTTTGTTTATTTCTCTGTGAATTAATTATCTTTGTAAAGTAGAAATTTCAGGAAAAAAATATGAGAAAAGAATGCAAGGGTTTAGATAGTAAACACCTAGTTTTTATTTAGAATTTTTGATGTAACATGAGACATAATGTAATGACATTTATTTTGTAGTATTCAATAAACTGTTGAAAATCTCAAGTGCAAAAGAAACAAATGAGGGATTACAGAAATTTCAATGCTTGCTACTATCACAGTAATACAATAGTTAATTAATGTTTGTCCCCACAAGTATAGCAGAAGCACCAAAGCTTAGAGAGAGACCTCCCTCGTTCTTGCTTGCATGCAAGTAAGAAAGTCATAACAGGGATGTCTAGTGTCTGAGCCATGGTTAGAGCCTGTTATTCCCTGATGCAATTTCTAATGTGAGTTTTGCCTGTCCCCAGAGCACTTCACAGTGGTCTTGGTCTTGGTGCTGCTCCGTAGACACTGGTGCCCCAATGATGTTGCCCTGCACAAAGCTCCTGAAGTATCCATATTGTCAAACAAGAGGATGGCATCTCAGATAAGGTTTTGCAGAGGGAACTGCTGTAGTGATGGTTCAAGGAGAAGCAGTGGAATCATTTGACCAATAGAGCATTTAAAGAATTTTCTCTCTTGTTCCTGTGCGGGGTGGAAGAAAAAGTCAGAAGACCAAAACTGTCCACTGTTTAGGGAGAGTGGTGAAAATGGATGTATAAATATATTTAATTTGTTATCAGATTAACTCTATAGATTGAAATGGGATGTTACTATTCTTTTTTTTTTTTTTTTTTTAACTTGGATGTAGGTATTTGGAGTATTATTTTTGCTTAATCATCTGCTCATCATCACAACTTTGTGACAGAATGCATCTTGTTCTGCAGCAGTACGTTGTTAGCCAGTGCTCCCCCCATATTTATTGTTAATGAGATAATTAATTAGTTTAAACTTTTTCATTACTTGAATAAAGAATTGCAGTCTCTAAAGAATAGCACTGAGAACATGTCACATCTGCCAGAAGTGTTGGTCCTCTCATTAAATGACCATATGTGCTGCAAATGCTGGAAGCAACAGGCCAGAGTTACTGGTGGTGCTTCTTGCCTGCTGTGGCTCTGAGTGACCTTGCCCTGGACAGGGCATTTTTGTGACCCTAAAAGACAGTAGAGGCAATTGCTCTTGGTGCTGCTTTTAATGTAATTCTGGGCTTAATAGTAAGAATGGGAAGAGATAAAAATCAGATGTAAATAATAGAACTATAAGCCAACCCACAGTATTCTGTTGGTGGCAAGTGATAAGAGATCTTGTTTTCATAATCCACGGGTTTTAGGGCATCCATGTTTAGATACACAAGGCGGTTTCATCGGAATTTCCAGTATTTCAGTGTTTTAACACTCTGAAATATATTAACTCTGGCCTAGCGGTTAGTGTTTATTCATTTTCAAAGCACTGTAGGGTCATTAATCCTCAGAGCCCTCCTGAGAAGTAAGAGGTAGGAGATAGGCACTGTAAGTATTATTATTCTAATTTTACAAGTGGGAAAACTGAGGAGATTAATAATTTGGTCAAGGCCACACAGTAAGCCAATGTGAGCTCTGAGATTTGTTTTGGCTATTAGCCCAGTACTCAGGCCAGCCCTTGCAATGTTCTGCTTTTTTTAAATTGTACACAGCTGTATTGTAAAGTATTTTAAAATAAAGACATGCCTTATTTGTCACATAAACCATCTAGTTCTCTTTTCTCTTAAGGTAATAAGGTGAGCATATCCAAAATAAAACTTCTACAAGACGAGGAAAGACTTATGAAATCAGAATCTGAATCTAATTATTTTGCACATTTTCAATTTTTTCAAACCAAATTAAACTTTCTCTTATTTTGTCAAAAACGGGTGCAAATTCTTTGATTTGTATCTGCAAAAAGGGAGTGATTAATAGGAATTATGTTATCAGAGATCATTTTTAGTCATCTTTTTGATTGCAAAACAGTGATAAATATTGAAAGATGTTTTACTGAACTTATAATAATCCTGAAAAATAAGGAAATGTGTGGTATGAAAATAAATTTTATAGAAATAGAGAAGTTCTCTGAGCAGTAACCCAACAATTTTTCAGTTTTGTATGTGTGGTTACGTGTTTACACTTTGTAATCCCATTTGCATAAATAGCTGTACTCTGAAAAACAAAAACAAAACACCAAATTATTTGCTGCCATATAAGCAATGTCTTGCCTAGCAAAAGATGCCAGTTTTTAATGTCCGAGATAAACAGACTTTTTCTGTCTGCTCCACTAATGGGTTAATTGCTACCATGTTTTGAGGAAGGTGTTTGGGTTTTGCTTCAGTCCCAGCCTTTTTCTTAAAAATATTTTAGTCTGCAACATTATTATTTATAAACAAATTCAGATTTTCTCTAGAAAGTTATCATTATTTAATCAAAATGGTTAAATAGTATCGATCAAAATAGTGAAGCCCCTCAAACTTTAGCACCAGGGTTAGTATTTGAATACTTGTCAAATAGTTAATACGTTTAGGGAAGCTTCCCATGCCAGGGTTACTGAATCCAATCCATTCTGCCCTTACCCCTAGGCTATGGGGTTCGGCCGAGCGTGTGTCAGCGCCCTGACCTGAAGGCAAGCACCGTGACTTGGTCAGCCCTGTCTGTCAGGGACACTGCGGGGGAAAAAGGCTCATCTTGGGTCATCACGTAGAGAATCGCGTACCGAAAGTCGTAAATACTGTCCCACAGACATTTTGAATCATGTAGGCACGGCGCAAGTAACCGGGCGCGCTGTCGTTCTGCCTCCAGCCGTGCCGGGGCTCTGAGGTAACGGCGGCTGCCGGGCGGGGGCTCGGGGGCGGCAGGCGCCCGGCTGCCGCGGGCTGGGGGCTAGCAGCTCGGCGGGGACAGCCTGACCTTCAGCGCCGGCCGCTCCGCCCGCCGCCGGGCTCCCGATCGTGCTGCGGGGGTGCCCCGGCGGCTGCTCCGGCCGCGGCAGGGAGAGGCGGCTCGCAGCCCGCGATGAAACCCTGGCAGCTCGTGGCGGGCGTGGCGGATGCCCTTCAGGTGAGGCAGGAGAGGCTCTGGAGAACCGAAGGTGGTGGTGGCGGCGTAGGGGGGCAGCCCGCGGTGGCGATGGGGAGCCGAGCCCCAGCCGCCGGCAGCGCGAGCTGTGTGTGGGGCGGCCCCTCGGCGCCTTCCCGCTATGGCCGCCGCGGGGCTGAGCCTCCGCCGGGCTGAAACCGGGGCCGGGCCGCGGGGCTCGCCTCGTGCGGGCTCCCCTCGTGTTGGCGTGGTGCATGAGGTGAGTGTCAGCGATGCCTGCAGAAATGGATGGTGGTGGGGGATATATGTGTGTGTGTGTGGGTGGCTGTCCTTCCTCTGTGACTGACTGAAGTTTGTGTGAACTTCATCTTCGGAGAGCTGCAGAACTTCGATTTGAGGGGGTAAATATTGGCATCGACACGGCGGGAATCTCATTAACAAGTGTTTTTTTTTTTTTTTTTTTTTTTTTGTAAGATGGATTGTTGACTTTTAGTAGGCAGTTCACAGGGTTCCTGACCAAACTGGCTGCTTGTTATCTTTGAGGTACCTGTGTGTTATCAATGTAATGCCACGATGTTAGAAAGCATCTTTACCTGAGGGTTGTAAAGCTGTGTTTCTGTGCTTGTTCAAATACGTGAAATTAAACAGTACCAATGTTTTCTTAATAAATACAGTCTAAACATTCACATAAATGTGGGTAACAATGCATATCTATATTTAGTAAAGCAGAAACAGACTATAAAACTGGGTTTTGAAATTGCATGTCAGTTGACAGCCAGATGCAACTGCAGAGTAATTTAAATATCTTCAGTGACTCTAGCAATTTCCTCGCTAGAAGAAAAAGCTGTGAAAAAATCCTGAAGGGAGCAGGGAAAGTGGGTTTTGCTCGCTTTTAAGGACGGACTCTGTTCCACCTGCTGTAGGGAGTATCTGTTATTTTGAGTCTTGCTGCCATGTGTCGCTGCGCTCCGTGTGGTTTGGGCAGTGAGCGGTTGGGTTATGGCCTGGGCACTGTGAAACCGCCTCGCTGCTGGAATCACCTTAAATCACACCTCAGTTATCTCATTTGGGTAGATGTTCAGGAATTTGGTTTCTGTCAGGTGTGTCCCAATAAGGAATTAGGTTTTGATGCAGAAGTAATTAGGCTTTGCATGAGTGTTAAATGTAAAGTTCATACATGTAAAGTATATACAGTACATTGGTTCCACATCTGTTTCTAAAATGTAGCAATAGGTATGTGCAAAGTTTAAATGTCTTGATATTCTGTTCCTAAATTGTAGTTGTTTTCTTAATTATTTGATGCTCGTGTTGTTAATCTGTTTTTTAAATGTACAAATGAAGCTGACTTCTGAGTGAGCAAAACTGTGGTTAAGAAAAGAGCGTTCCCTGGCGTAGGGAGAGCAGCAGTGCTATGTGGTATCATGTTTTCCATGTTTGAATCGGTTAAGATAAATGGTGTATTGGTTTTGAACCTTTAAAGGTGCTGTTCTGTGAGCGCATGTGCAGTGTCTAAGTCAGCCATCAGTTTTATTTCTGTTAATCCTGTGTGTCTGTTAGGGGTTGGACTGTTTCAGAGATTTTCTTCCTAAAGCAGTACCAAATTCCTTGCTATGTTAAATGTTATAAACATGTCGTATCTCACGTTCCCATTGCCTTTTCTTTAGTATGGGGATAAGAGTTTGTATTTGTTTTGTGCCTTCTCAACATCCAGTTGATGCCTCGGCAAGTGTAAGTAGAATTAATTATGTGCCTTTCCAAGCATGGTGATAGAAAGTGTCAGCTTCAAGTTTGAGCTTCAAGATTGTCAACATTTCTACATTAGTAAATATTTGCAGTTGGAATGGCATAACAATAGATGGATACAGCTACTTTACTTTTACTATCTAGCAATGTGTTATATTTGGTCTTTGTAACTTCAAACTAGTAACTTCAGAAGTTCCTTTATCTTGGAACTGTTACTATTATTTTTTTTTTTGATAATTTTTTTTACATAAGTCTTTTGTTTTGCTCATGAACCACAAAATTTTACCATGAAAGAGTAATACATCAGTTTACTCAGTGATAAACCTCGTGGTATTCAAAATGCGATAAAATGTCTATAAGAATGTCCTCAAGTATGATACTGGAGATTTTTTATTGTCATGAAAAATACTGCTATTAAATGGTAATTAATTTTGTTAAGATAAATATCAGAAATGGCAAATGAAGCATCAAATTGGAAAGGAGAAGAAAGAAATACGATTAACTCTTGCTTTTAAGTTATTGTGGCACTAGTTGTGGAAAAAAAGAGTCAGGAAAGTAAACCTGGGAAAAAACATGTAAAGAATTTTTAACCATTGACAATATCTTTTTCAAACTTTACTTAATATTTTAGGTTAGGTCGGTAACTTTCTAGGAAGGAGTTGCTGTTTAGAGAGCACATGCCTACTGAAGTCAGGCTTTTAGTCTACTTTAGTGATATAGATTTTGGAGTTTTTCTTAGAACAAATATCTCACACAATACTGTATTTAGAAAGCCTACAGTGGGCCTTGATTGCTTCAGATAAATTTTCAATTTTCATTTATATTCCAGTCTTAAAATATATATAACAACATCTAGAAACTAAGCATAACTTGTGAAATTTATTACAGTTAGAATAAGGTTTGATTTTCCCAAACTAGTTATTCTGCCATAAATAGTAATATTTTCAAGCAGTCTAAAATCAATTTAGAAGAGTTATTTGCCTTTTACTTTGTTTCGACATATGTGACAAAGGAGTTGTTCTCAGAAATTGAGTTGGCAGAACATAACAAATGCAATAAAATACATGGGAGTACAGGGGATGTATTTTCACAGGTACACCTTTTTGGACACAAGACGTGCCATATATGCATAGTCACCAAATGGAAAAAAAAAATTCAGACTTACCATTTAGAAAGGTGCATCATAAACATATTTTCTCTAAAATTCAAATACCCTGGAGATGAATTTGGATGAGATATCTGATGGTTAGGTTAATTAAAAAAAAAAAAAAAGTGAATTTTTCTGTTAGCATTTCTTTCTAAGTCTGTGAATACAGTTTAATTTTATAACTTGGGATCTTTTGTCAACAGTGGTGTTTTGTATGTGTAAGGATAGGTCTTTCTCTCTTTTTTTTTTTTAATTGTTATTTTTTAAGGTATCAAGTGGAGATGATAAGGCAGGCAGCAAAGTTGCTGTCTTCAGGGACATTGTGCATTCACTGCTTTTATTTTACTTGAACTTCAATTTGGACAGTGTGAGAACGTGTTTGCTTTGGGGGATTGGAATAGAGAGTAAGTATTTCTGCTTCATATTTTTCTTGATAGCGCCTGTTCTGCACTGGGTTTCAGTTAACCATGTTAAATTGCATGGGCTGTGATTTCCCTTCATTGTCATTGAAAATAAAGCACAGTATGGCTTCTTCCACCAGGTTGCAATCAGAGACTATTTTGGTTCTGTAGTTAATTACAGATTTCATGCACAGAAATAAGCTTCTGGAGAGTGATTTTTTTGATGGTTAGGAATATTCAATAAAAAATTAGGTGTCACAGGTTTCTTGGGTGTCTTTCACAAACACACGGACAAACAAAACTTCTTTTAAAGCACTAAAATGCAGAAACTGCTTGAGTCAGCAGCCATGTCCAGATTCTGCAAAATTGGGTTATGAACTTAAGCAAGTAAGCATGACAAAAAACCAGTTTTACTGCCTTCATGTAATATGCTTCTGGTATTTTTTGGGATACATATAAACTTAAAAATGTTTTCTTCTGTTAGGTGTTCACAAAATAGTATACCTCCAAGCCCCAGAAACTCTTGAAAACCCTCTTGCTTGACATTTGAACCTGCAGTTTATATTCAAATATTTTATTCTTAGTTGAAGCAAACAGTAAAAGTTTCTTCAGCTTAATATTTCTGGGGTTCAGCATCTACTCATTTATGTTAGCTATATTTTAGTAGAGATGATGAAATACTCAGAACAGCTGAGTATTTTGGAATTGATAGAAGACTCCTTTTTCAACTAATACTTAGTATGAATTAAAAATAACATTTTACTAAAGATGGTTAGAAATCCAACCAAATATTTCATGCTGAAGGCCAGACAATCCATTTTTTTTTGTACTCAATATTAAATAATTTTCAACAGTTTTCATATTCAATAATTACTGTAAATTTAACTGTGTAGAAAAGGGCGGCGGGGGGGAAGTAACCAAATGTAAGTCTTGGTACTAACAATGAATCGACCAATCTGAACTTGAGCAGAGCTTTAGTAGAGGTTATGAACTCACAGCCTGCATCTTAGAGTGCATTGTAAAATGCTTAAGAACAACTTCCCACCCTCTGCAAATGGAAATTGCATGTTCACTTGTGCTGTGCTGCTTTCTGTACAAGTACTCATGGCTTTCTAATTTAGGTATTGTCCTTCTTAAAGTTGAGCTTTAAAATTACATGAGTAACAGTAATTCAGGAATGAGGTTTGAACCTCAGATAAGTAAATCATAGCTAATATGAAGGTTTGTTTCTGGCTACTAAGTGACCTGAACCTAACGGCTCTCTACTTTAGAAGTTAAAAAACCAGAACCAACCAACCAACCAACCAAACAAAAAAAACACAACACCAAAAACAACTGCATTAAGTGAGGGACATATGTGACACATCACTGCTGCTTATTTGAAGAGCTGCTTGTCTGCTGCTGAGAACTTGAACATGACGCTCTAGCAAAAATAGCATCAGTTTAGTGAATAAAGTCATTTAGGATGAGACACAGTATCTTTGAAGAACTACTGCCACACTGGAGGAAACGTTTTATGAATATGACATTCAGATGAAGCCCTAATGGAGTACCATATCTCTTTCCTTTTGTACAGTTTTATATTACTTGTGTAACTTTGTGTCAGCATCACGTGTTCACCTTTAAAAAAATTAATCTGGTCTCCCCACACAGTGTGTCCTTTGATACTGTAATCCTGACTACAGTTCTGCTCTGGCCTCTTATGTTTCATACATGACCCAGCCATTAAGAACCAGCAAGTAATGAGTGTGAGAGGAAGAGATTCATTTTTTAGAAGAATTTATCGATGGTCAGGTGTGTATGCAGAGAAAGTTTGGTATTTGGTTGTGATACACAAGAACCTCAAACTATTTATTTACTGTTAGAGTATTTTGTAAGACTAGATTTAAAACATCACCTTATGTTTTCATTTGGAGACTTTTAATATTTTTAGAATTAGTATTTATTATTAAAGTTTACATGATCAACACTGGCATGATTTTCCATCTTGCATTCTTGCCAGTTAAACCAGCACCATGGGAGGCCATAATCCTGAACTGATTTTGACAGTTACCAGGAAAAACGAGGTACTGTTGCCTTTGCCAAGAAGCAGAATCATCTAAGAACCAGATCTCATTTCAAAAGGCATTTCATTCCAATTGATAGGCTGTCCCAGTGTCAGCAGAGTCAAAAATCCAACCGTGGCAGACTGTGTGGACTTTCTATCAACAGAGAATCCACGGGAATCAACTTAATTCCATTCTGACTTTCATATTTGAAGGTATGAGCCTTTTTCTTCATGTTAGTTCTTTCTTTGAGTCACAACAGGAAGCAGTATTTCCCCAAGGAAGACATTAAGAATAGCATTAGGTGTTTTGATGTCTTTTCTTTATTTCCAATTATATTTTCAGAATGTCTGCATCTCTCCAACATGCATCTATGATTATGGGAACAGGTAAATCAAATTCAGCACGGTCACGTAGCAGCTTAACAGAGCATTCTGTTTGCCCAGAGTTCGGACTCCTCTGTGAATTGGTATTACACCAACTCTGTGTGGTAGCTTTAGTTCACTGATTGCACCCCTTCTTAAACCAGTGATATGAGGATGGTCTTCAGTGATAGAAACTGGGGTCAGTAAAGAGTTCAGCCTTGAGATATGTTACAATCTATGAATTGCCAATGAAATGAAAATTCACAGAATTGTGTACGCGTGGATGTTACATGTTTTTTCGATGGCCAGCAGGTGCATTGGACCGATCTCCTAGGTTATCCTTACATGTCCTATAGGAGGAAGAAACTCCCTTCATCAACTCATGCCGTAACTAAAAAGCAGCAATCTTAAACGAGCAAGTGCAAATAGTAAACATCAGCCATTTTATATAATGATTATCGTATGACATTTTTAGACATTTGACACTGTGGTTCTCATAGCTTAATTGAGATGTCTAATTCACCTATTGGACTTCTTCATGAGGCAGAGGTTATGAGGTTTATTATTTTCCTGAGGTCTACTAGAAACTTTATTCATAACTTACTATGCTCCTAAATTTGTAGAATTGTGTATGTGTAAATATATTCATGTGTGAGAGCATCTGATGTATTTAAGAGTCAATTAGCTCCTCCTGCTCTTAGTTTACATCATTTCTCAGCATAACTATTACTAGGTACATTTTGCCTGCTAACGTGACCTTATGGGGTGAGTCTGGGGAGAGAAGAAATGCAAGGCCAGGATTTGAAGACGAGTTTTGGAAGAAGGCCTGTGAGATGATCATAGAATCATTAATGTTGGAAAAGACCTCCAAGATCACTACTTGACCACTTTAACACCTCTGTGCTTAGCAGGGGGTATATCCATTAAGACCTGAAGTTATCGTGAGCAACTTCCTTCCAGACAGAATTACTCCATGATCCTATGTCAGCAGTTGGGTGGCCCTTACAAACAATGGTCTATTTCAGTGATTCAAAACTGGGGGTGAAGCACAACAGTGGTAAAATAGAAAATGCTTCTACAGTTTTGCAAGATAGGAAAAAAAAAACAACAACAACGACAAAAACAAACAAAAAAACTATGGAGAATGATCCAAATCTATACCAGAAAGTTATATCAAGTTCTGTTTAGGTAATGAATACTGGCCGTTCTTATTTTCTACAAGTGTGTAGCACTACAGAGGAGCCAAGGGCATTGTGTCCATTAAGATAACAGAAGACAAAGATGGATGAGGAATCTGAGATTCTTACAGGGAATTATCTTTAAAAAAGCATGCAGGACATATACATTTAATTCCCCAAGCATTTCTGTCTGTGAAGCATAAGGACTGTGAAATCTTTTTTGGGGGGAAGGAGGATATGTTAGGTAATTAAAAATGTTATTTATTATTTTAGCAATTCAACATTTTATCGATTTTTAAGAAAGCTGGAAACATAGAAGAAAAAAAGGGGATAGCATTACAGCTTCGTTGCTTCATTTGGCATTTTAAAAGGAATTGTCCATTTTTTTCCACGTTTAGAAATTTCCTTTTTATTCTGCTGAATGAAGAAGAAAAAATAAATTAACTCAAAAATAAATTTGAGTTAATAACAAATGTTTCATTTGATATTTCAACATTGCAGTCATCAGACAGTAGACTGCATTTGTCTTTAAATGAACAGATTTTAACTTTTCTGGGGAGGTAACAGCATTGATGTTTTCCTCTCCGTGTCTGTAGTGAGTAAGACATGAAGCTATGCGCTTAAATTGCACAAAGAAAAATTTACATTAGGCATTAGGAGGACTTACTGTTAATAAGAGTACTTAATATTTAATTAGATGGGCTAGGAAGATTATGGGATTTGTGTCACTGGAAGCTTTTAGGAAAGGTTCAGAAAGCAAAAATGCAGCTGTATGCTTTTATATGTGAAGACATCCTATTGAATTAAACTTACTTCCCATTCAGCAGACAGATCTCTACTATGTATTTCTCAAGAAGATAAGTTTACCAAAGTTCTGAACCTGACCTCTCCCTATTTTTACACTTCTGTGAGGGAAGGCAATGAATCAATATTGTAAAGATTTTCCCGAGAAATAAGATTCTGAAAATGCTAGCCTTCCACAAAGTTTGGGTAAATCTTGAATTTCCCTTGGGCCAAATATTTCTTTGCGATACAGTACAATACAAGGAGTGCATATGACAGGCTTAACATTGAGTGGACAAAGGAAAGGTAGTAGATGGCTTGTTTATTTTTATTTCATTTTATTTATGTTTTTATTTTAGCAAAACTTCTGATACTCTCACAGTATCCTGGACAGAATGTCCAGCATACAGCTAGTCATGTGCACAATACAGTGGGTGAGCAATGGGCTGGTGGGTCAGGCGCAAGGACTTGTAGTAAATGGACTTATATCAGGCTGGCAGCCAGTCACTAGTGGGGTGTTCCTGGGGCTGAATTTTAGGGCCAGTTCTCTTCCATGTTTTTGTCAGTGACATGGGAACTAGAGTTGAGTGCACGCTAAGTCAATTGGCAGATGATGCTAGATGATATGAAATTTGGAGAAGTTGTTGATTTCCTTGAGGATAGAGAGGCCCTGCAGAGAGATCTGCAGAGAGGTTCAGGTTGGATATTAGATCGGAGCGTTGGGCAATCACCAACCGTAAGAAGTTTAACAAGAGTAAACACCAGGTTCTGCACGTGGGATGGTATAATCCTGGATGTACATATAGGCTGGGGGCGCGTGGTGGGAGTGAAGCCCTGTGGGGACAGACCTGGGGGGTTATCTGATGGCAAGCTCAGCATGAGACAGCAGTGTGCCCTGGGGCCAAAAGGGCCAACCGTATCCTGGCGGGCATTGAGCGCAGAGCAGCTGAACGTTCAAAGTGCTTGTCCCACTGTACTCAGCACTACTGCGGCCTTGCCTCAAGCACCGTGTGCGGGTTTGGGCACCACAATATCAGAAAGTCATAAAACCGTTAGCATCCAAAGGAGGGCAGTGAAGATGGTGGAAGGGTCTGAAGGGTAAGATGCCTGAGGAGTGACTGAGGACCCTTGGTTCGTTCATCCCAGAGCAGAGCAGGCTGAGGGCAGGCCTCATGGCGGCCTGCAGCTCCCTCACGAGGGGAGCGGAGGGGCAGGTGCTGAGCTCTGCTCCCAGGGGACAGCGACAGGACAGGAGGGAATGGCTTGGAGCTGGGACAGGGGAGGGTCAGGCTGGGCATTAGGGAAAAGTTGATCAACGAGAGGGTGGCTGGACACTGGGACAGGCTCCCCAGGGACGTGGTCATGTCACCAAGCCTGCTGGAGTTCAAGAAGCATTTGGACACCGCTCTTAGATAAATGATTTAACTCTTAGGTTACCCTGTGTGGAGCCAGGAGTCGGACTCAATGATCTTTGTGGGCCCCTTCCAGTTAAGGGTATTATTCTGTGATTCTGTGATCTCCTCTACCATTGCTCACAACTTCACTTTCAAGTGTTTCATCTTTTACTGATGTGTTTTCTGATGAAACTCTTCTGTAGTTCTGAGAAAAAAAATCTTTGTCTTTAGTCATGAAAGCAGCGAATAATCCGCTCAGTAAGTGGCAAGACAGGTATAATACATGTAGAACTGGATTCATTTAGAGAACTGTTGCTATGTAAACTCTTTTAATATCTGTATTATATATAAGGCCTTCACTTACTCCTTTAGTATTGTAAAATACAAATATATAACCTAACCAAACTAAGCTATTTTGAATACTTTTGCTTTATTTCTAGAAAGTGATTTTTTCTTGTGACAACTGCACAGATTTTCCCATCTTCTATTAATGACATAACATTGAGGTTCATGAATAAAAATCAGATTACACAGAACATATTAGAGCACATCACTTCTACTATTTGAGAAGTGTAAGAGTGCCTTGGGGTGAGAGGCTCTGTTGCGCTATTTTATGCGTAGTATTCTTCACTTTCTTTATGGGAACCAACAGTCCCTGCCCGAAACTCTCTGAATGATTAAGCACTAGAAATAAAAAGGACATGTTCCTAACCGGTCAGTGCACACAGTTAGTCCTTGCTGGGGAACTCTTGTTGTTGTGAGAAGGATAAGCACGGTGGACACCCTCTTTTCTTGCCTCTTTTTTTTTTTTTAAAAAAAAAAAAACAACAACTTCTACAGCTATCAGCTAGTTTGCTGTAGAACAGAAGATTATGTGAGAGAGAACTAGAAACAAATCCATGGGGACAGTCCTCTACCAGCTGCCGTGGAAAACAAATACTACATCTTTCTTCAAGTTAGAGCGGGAACAGTAATGAGCAAGGTCCCAGTGTGTTCCAAACTCCTCCATGGTACGGCACGAGCACCTGCTGTGGCTAACCATATTTTTTCTAATCAGCTTTTACCAGTCAGCGGTGATCAGATGGACATTAGGAAGATATACTATTCTGCTTCGAAGTGATATCATTTCAGATGAAGCAGTGCTACTATTAATTAAGCTCAAAGAAAACTGAAGGTTTGGAATAGGCTGTAGCAAAAAGAAGGCCAATATGGAAATACTAAATAGTACTCTCTAATATCTGTATTAAAGAAGTAGTTGCCAAGATGCTGATTACTTGCAGGCATTTCAAACTCCAAGGGGTTTATAAAGAATTTAATATTTTCATATGCTTCAGTGTAAAGCCATCTGTTGCAGTGACAGAACAAAGTGTGGAGAACAAGAACAAGCGTATGTTCATGGAAGTACTCCATCAAATGTTAACAAGACAGAAACAAGATACACAGCAGCATCTTGTAACAAATGGGCAAGGGAATTGAAAAACATGGCAATCATATTCAATATTTACAATTATGATTTCTTTTCTAATTTCTCTTTGTGCTGAAGTGTTAAAAGTCTGTCAATACAGATGGTGAGGGAGACAGGAAGCCTGAGTAAAATACCGCTACCTGTTGTTGTGTTTTCATGTTTCTGCTTTCTTTTCTTACAATTTGAAGCTTATATTTGGGAAAAGCAGTGTATTTGTTATACGTGGTGTAGAGTGTCATAAATCTGCTTGACTTTTTAGAACAAATGAAACAGCCTCCAACGCTCATAGGAGCTGAACTTTCCTAGTGCCTCCTTCCCAGCCCCCGTTTGGGATAACTTTTTATTCTTGACTGCACAAAAGAATGAATCACGTTGTGGTGTGTGAAGTTAGAAGGTGATACAGTGTGACTTTTAACCTGTTGTACCCCAAATATGGGACACAGTGGGCTAGTGAGGGATACAAAGGGATTATAGAGTAAAAATGGTGCAGAGACATCAAAGAAAAGGCAAGTGTTCAAGAAAAGTTACTTTGAATCTTTTGTCAATGGTATTGCAACAAGCAAAAACCTAGTTCTAAAGAATCTATGTGGTTGGATTTTTAGTTACGAGGTATAAAGGATGTATTTTACAGTGATTCTGTTATTTTCAGGTCTCCATTCTCTGTACAGCTCGAGTGACTGGGAGAAAGGATTGAATTAGATTGTGCCCTAGCAACACTATGAATTTTCTAGGAAGTGCATTTTATGTTTTAAAATGAGACCCCCAAAAGATGTGTGTTGAAGGGTTATGGAGCAGGTTACGGTATGATGCCCTTCCTCATCAAGTGTGAAATATTGTTTCTGATGCAGGACATGCAGCTTCTTGGGTCAGTTATGCAGTTTAAATTGCTAAAATTCCACATTAATATCAGAAAGGACAGGCCTTATTTTTTGAATATGAGTTTAAGGTTGTAGTCTATTTATTTTCTTAATGAGATTTATGAACATAGCATGAGTTAAGCGAGGGAAACCTACAAAAACTTAAGCCAGTGTAATGAGGAGGTGGGAATACAAAAATATACTGGCAATACCTCCTGAATTAATAAATAACAAAAGTATTTTAGTATCGACACTATTGTCATACTTCTGCATTAACTGGTAACGTTCAGATCATTTTCTTTTTAGTCCCAAGACAGTCTGAAAGATTTGAATTAAATACCTTGTGGAACCTTCCTGCTATATTAAGCTCTGCTGCGATATCCTTAAAGGAGCAAGCAAAAAGTGAAAATAACAATGCCTGATTTTTTTTTTCTGACTTCAGATAAATATGCAATTTTTCAAATTTGTATTTAGCAAGTGACATCTTGTGGCTAACTAGAAAATCCTATATCTGTTTTAATATTGAGAAGTAAATAATCTAAAAACACAGAAATTTACCAAAATAGTCAAATCATAGTATGGAAATTATCAAGAGTTTCCAAAACGTTCTTTGAATAAAGACCAAAAAAAAAAAAAAAAAAGCATAGAGAGAAGTACAACACCTTGCTCGGACTTGAGCTTATTTAATATCTATATGGGCTTTGTTAGAATGGGTACTGGTATCACACTTTGACAGTGAGTTCTACCATTATTCATTACCTAATGTGTTTAGAAAAGTCATAACAGGTTGTGGTGGGAGGGGAGATGTCCCTGTGCTCCTCTGTTAATTTTCATTGCACGTTCCTATGTCCTTTTTCATGACAAAGAGAACTGAACTTTCTGGTTCACTGTACCTTCTATTAGTATTTATTTTGACTCCCCTTTTCTTTTCCTTAAAACAAACAAACAAACAACAACAACAAAAAAACAGCTTTAGTGTTATTTCTATTTATTACATGAGAAGTCTTGGGTCTTCTAGCTAGTTCAATCTCTTGTTATTACCATGAATCTTCTTATGGACCCTCATACTTTTACAGTGTTCTTTTTGTTCTGACTGATCAGTTACAGACAAGGGTGTCAGGTGTAATTGAGCTGTTTTAATTGTGGTATACACAGCAATTACCTGAATCACTGTTCTAAGTTAATGCAGATCATTACAACTCACTCATTTATGAGTGGTTCAAATGTTCCTTTCCAATCTACATTACTTTGCACTTATAAACATTTAATTTTCAGTTGCTCCCATCCATCAGATCTGTATCTCTAGCCTGTGGAACACCATGCCCAATCTTTTTCTTGTTGGAGCCTCGTGTAGCTGGCCAGCTTAATTTCTGAATAATCTTTGTGCAACTAAAACAAATGCCTCTTTATTGAAAATTATAGAAAAATTCCTAATAAGATATTATATACCCTTAACTGCTTTATTTCTGTCAAGGGGTCCTGATTCCCTGTAAATAAGGTTTATGAAGTATTTGTGATGCTAGAGATTTTCTCTTACTGGTTATAAGAGAGAAAATAGAAAAGTATTTTGTGCTGACATAGTCTCTTTATCACAATACAGTGTCTTTCCCATTGCATTGCTTCCAAACTATGAACGTTAATAACGTGTTTATAGCCATTTTGGCCCAAATATTTATATGCTTCTTGCATGATAAAGTTTAAAATATCTATTTGATGGATATTGATGAGTTGGGTTTTCTTTCTCAATAAACTGTCCCGTCAACCTATTTGACTTATGTGTTGAAAGATGGTAAAAGGTGGCATGATACTCTAATGCTGCCCAGTATTAAATGATTGTGAAAATTACTGAGTAATAAATTCTTCTGTGTCATTAATTAAGATTAGTATTAGCAAAATGTACGTAAGGCTTTGTTGTATTTATTAACATCGGTCTCTGTAGAAGTTACAGAACTACAAGAAGGGTGTTGAATATAATGGTTCATCTAATAGCACTAGTTCTCAGAACAGAAAACAATCAACAAAATAAATGAGAAACATGCACAGTCCTAACAGGTGAGTGCCTTTTGGTTCTCATGGTTGTACATGTTTGTAGTGTCCTTAGAAAGGGTCGACCCAAAGCAGATTCTTTTCCACTTGCACGTGCACTCTTCTCAATATGTGACAAAAACCTGCTGCTTGTCTTCTGGGCAGTGGTGTTTGCTGCTTTACTTGCCGCTGTTTGTTCTTTCCATGTAACGTTGAGTAGTCTTTATTTGATTTTATGTTGATGGTATTTCCCAATTGCCATAAATGGATGAAATTGTTAGGGGAACAAGAGATATTAAATTTTGTTCCTAGGCAAGATTGTTTTTATGGTAGCTTGTCATATACTACAGTTACTGTGTTGCCTGTTGGTAATTAAAATTGCCACTAGGCCCCCAACTATTCCACAGGAAATACCATCGTGAAGTGTCTTTACCCCAGTAATAATGATTATAGCTGCTATTTTTGTGGCGTTTAGCACAGCTGATGTGTACTAATGTGCTACTTGAGAAATAATTTGAGAATTTCCCCCCCTTCCTAAAGAAATAAATGCCAAGTGCAGAGCTACAGATTAAAAATATACCTCTGAGGAGTCTTGTTGCCAGGAATAAAATAAAACTTCAAATTTTATTTACTGCAGACGCATGTTAAATAGTTTTTATCTTTTCTGCACCTCTGTGGGATAGCATGAAGTCTCTTGGTTGCTTGTGATAATAAAGGGATTGTTTTCTCCCTTTAACAAAATGATGTGTTCCTAAAGTAATTCGCTGCAGTGCAAATTATAACTGCTCTTTTGGGTCATGACAGGACCGTAATCGTCTTCTGTCACTGGTCACCTCTAACAGCTTTCTGGTTCTCAGTGCTGTCAAGTGGAATTAAAAAAAGAAAGAGGAATGATTTTTTTTCTTTAGCTGATGAGAAAGCTTTTGACGTTTACATATTTTTTCTCTGTTCCAGGTAGGAAATATGTTGGTGATAACTGGAAATTTTTTTGTGTCGTAGAATAATTTGCTATTGAATGAGACGTGAAAGCTTCTAGGCATATTAAAAAGCATTTCTTGTATGCTGATTTGTCTATTCCAGTTTTTGTGAGAGGTTTTAAAGTGTAGCTTTACATCTACATCTTTTATCTACATCATTAATGTAGATTAGGAAGAAAATAGAAAGGGAAAGATGTTTTAAGTGAGATAGTTAAGTAGTTAAATGCTCATCGAATTGCCAGCTGAGGCCTTCTGGGGGGAGGGAAGGGTATTCTCGGTTATAATAGGTACAGGTGAAGGGCTATTTTGGTGCAATTGTTTGTGTTTTTCATCAGCATCTCCCGTGTGGATCATGATTCCAGTACACAGTCTTGTAATCTCCTGCAGTGGCAATGATTCAGCTTAAAAATCAATAGGGCATGAGGTGTTTCAAGTTCTCATTATTGTAATGTGTCAACATCACTTCAGTGACCCCAGAGCCCTATGCTGGCTGATTTGTTCTCTGATTTATTGTGCAATCTTGTAGGACAGACTGTAATTTCACTTGGAACCAGAAACTCTACATGTATGGTTTGTGTCCAAGTGTCCAGTCATTAGGTTGTCAAGAGATAATCAATACCTCTGTTTGCTACTAAGGTTGAGTGAAGCTGTCAAGCAGATAAATTATGAAGAATACAAACAAAAGAATATTGCTATGGCTTAGCAGACCAGGAAATGTTTTTATTTAAATTTTATCTCCCTATCAACTCAACAAATGTTTTTATAGCTTAGCACTGTTATAATTTATACTCCCCTATACACCCAGAATTTTCAGATCTTAAATTTTATAGGTTTGTTATGTTATCTGTGTCCATTTGTGGTTCTGTTTATCTTCTATATATCTACCCAAGCTTAGTAACATCATCAACAGGGAAACAGTTTTTCTAACTACTGAAACTGAATAAACTTGATGTGACTTCAGCGCATAACAGTTAAAGCAACATTGCCAATTTCCCGGTACTCTTCTATCACCCCTCCTAATTTTGATGTTTCTTTACAATGGCCAAAGTGCTGCAAGTGATAACAGTGTACTATATATGAATCTGTTCTGGACAATATCATATTTATCAATATATTTAGTACATGTCTCAAATACAACTGAGGTAGTTTAGCAAAACTGTAAACTCCTTGGATTTTCAGTTCATTGACTTGCATGCCTCATATGTTAATCAGATCTTAATACAACACCCTTGAAGGGTTATAAATAAAATTTCAAAAAGTGATACCGACTTCACTTTATTTCTTCATTTTTGATTACATTTTTTTTCTCCAAAACTTTCTTGATGTGTTTTGAGGGAACTGTTACTGTAATCATCTTACGTATTTAATAATAATAATAAATGTAGGTATAGTATAATCAGTAATTATTACACAGCAAGAATATAGTATTCTGGAAAAGATGCTTCACAGAAGCACAGAATTGTTTAGGTTGGAAGAGACCTCCAAGATCACCTAGTCCAACCTCTGACCTAACACTAACAAGTCCGCCACTAAACCATATCACTAAGCTCTACATCTAAACGTCTTTTAAAGACCTCCAGGGATGGTGACTCAACCACTTCCCTGGGCAGCCCATTCCAATGCCTAACAACCCTTTCCGTAAAGAAGTTCTTCCTAATATCCAACCTAAACCTCCCCTGGCGCAACTTGAGCCCGTTCCCCCTCGTCCGGTCACCAGACACGTGGGAGAATAGACCAACCCCCACCTCTCTACAGCCTCCTTTAAGGCACCTATAGAGAGCGATAAGGTCGCCCCTGAGCCTCCTCTTCTCCAGGCTGAATAATCCTAGTTCCCTCAGCCGCTCCTCGTAAGACTTGTTCTCCAGACCCCTTGCCAGCTTCGTCACCCTTCTCTGGACTCTCTCGAGCACCTCCACGTCCTTCTTGTAGCGAGGGGCCCAAAACTGAACACAGTACTCGAGGTGCGGCCTCACCAGAGCCGAGTACAGGGGGGACAATCACTTCCCTAGCCCTGCTGGCCACACTGCTTCTTATGCGAGCCAGGATGCTGTTGGTCTTCTTGGCCACCTGAGCACACTGCTGGCTCATATTCAGCCGACTATCAACCAGTACTCCCAGGTCCTTCTCTGCCAGGCAGCTTTCCAACCACTCATCTCCCAGCCTGTAGCTCTGCTTGGGGTTGTTGTGCCCCAGGTGCAGGACCCGGCACTTGGCCTTGTTGAACCTCATACAGTTGGCCTCAGCCCATCGGTCCAGCCTATCCAGATCCTCCTGCAGAGCCTTCCTACCCTCGAGCAGATCAACACACGCACCTAACTTGGTGTCGTCTGCAAACTTACTGAGGGTGCACGCGATCCCCTCATCCAGATCATCGATAAAGATATTAAAGAGGACCGGCCCCAGTACTGAGCCCTGGGGGACTCCACTAGTGACCGGCCTCCAACTGGATTTGACTCCATTCACCACGACTCTTTGGGCCCGGCTATCCAGCCAGTTTTTAACCCAACGAAGCGTACGCCAGTCCAAGCCAAGAGCAGCCAGTTTCTTGAGGAGAATGTTGTGGGAAACGGTGTCAAAAGCCTTACTGAAATCAAGGTAGACCACATCCACAGGCTTTCCCTCATCCACTAAGCGTGTCACTTTGTCACAGAAGGAGATCAGGTTTGTCAAGCAGGACCTGCCTTTCATAAACCCATGCTGACTGGGCCTGATCGCCTGGTTGCCCTGTAAGTGCCGCGTGATGACACTCAAGATAATCTGCTCCATGAGCTTCCCTGGCACTGAGGTCAAACTAACAGGCCTATAGTTCCCTGGGTCTACTCTCCGGCCCTTCTTGTAGATGGGCGTCATATTTGCTAGCCGCCAGTTGACTGGGACCTCCCCTGATAGCCAGGACTGCCGGACTGCAGGACTGCTTCTTCAACTTCTTTCCAGTGCATGTTAGTGGTTCCTTGACCGTTGCATGATGAATTTCATTTGGCAGTAGTCTCCTGTGCTTAACTTAAGGAATGTAAATGCCTTTAAGACAAATGAATGCCCTGCTGAATGAGAGAAGTGCATATTTTCTGAGATAAATTCAATGTTATATTTTGAAAGGGAGCTTGAGATCATCACTTTCATAACTCCTTCAAGGATGACCATTCTGTTTTAGAACATAGAATCATAGAATATCCCGAGTTGGAAGGGACCCATAAAGATCATCAAGTCCAACTCCTGGCACCACACAGGTCTACCCAAAAATTCAGACCATGTGACTAACTGCACAGTCCAAACGTTTCTTAAAGTCCGACAGGCTTGGTGCCGTGACCATGTCCCTGGGGAGCCTGTTTTAGTGTGCGACCGCCCTCTCAGTGAAGAACCTCTTTCTGATGTCTAGCCTAAACATCCCTTGTCACAGCTTGACACCATTTCCTCGGGTCCTATCACTGGTCACCAGAGAGAAGAGATCGGTGCCTGTCCCTCCACTCCCCCTCATGAGGAAGCTGCAGGACGCGATGAGGTCTCCCCTCAGCCTCCTCTTTTCCAGGCTGAACAGGCCCAGTGACCTCAGCCGCTCCTAATACGTCTTCCCCTCTAGGCCCTTCACCATCTTTGTAGCCCTCCTCTGGACACTCTCCAACAGTTTTACATCCTTTTTGTACTGTGGTGCCCAGAACTGCACACAGTACTCGAGGTGAGGCCGCACCAGCGCAGAGCAGAGTGGGACAATCCCTTCCCTCAACCGAGTAGCGATGCCGTGCTTGATGCACCCCAGGACACAGTTGGCCCTCCTGGCTGCCAGGGCACACTGCTGGCTCATATTCAGCTTGCTATCAATCAAAACCCCCGGATCCCTCTCTGCAGGGCTGCTCTCCAGTGTCTCATCCCCCAGTCTGTACGTATAGCCAGGGTTGCCCCATCCCAGCTGCAGGACCCGGCACTTGCTCTTGTTAAACTTCATGCAGTTGGTGATTGCCCAGCTCTCCAATCTGTCCAGATCTCTCTGCAAGGCCTTTCCACCCTCAACAGAATCAACAACTCCTCCCAGTTTAGCATCAGATGTTAGGCTACTAGAGGTGTTAGTATTAGATATGCTAGTATTAGATGTTTGGCTACTCCTTGCTGTGGGAGTCATTCATTGCATGGTTGCCCAGGATAGACACCTTCTACTCCTACTGGAGAAGGTATAAATGGTGATTTGGTCCACACTATTGTGTTAATTCTTGTGCTTGGGGTGTGTGGGTGTGGTATTACTCCATGAATCTCACCAACATTTAGTTTCCATAAAATCATAATCGTTCAAGGCCTGTAAGAGAAACACATGCATTCTTGCATCTGGACACCACTCTTTGGATTCTGTAAGAATGCTAAAGCAGGTTAGCAGATTGTCAATTAAGTGAAAAATATCCAGCATCTGGAAGTACACAAAGTAGGTGGAAGCAGACCATCTGTATATTCTATGCTTTTTGAGAAAGCGTTGACTGGGAAATATTTTTCCAGTATACATATATTCAGATTTAATATTTTCCTCCTTCCTCAATACTTATTTCAGTAGAACTTTCTGCTTAACAATTCAGAGCTTACAGCTTACCTAATAAGCAACCATCAGACAGCATCTAAATGTATGTGAGCCTTAATCTGAAATTAGGCAGTTTCTAAAAGTTACTTGAAACATTAAGATCCAAATTCACCACCAAACCTAACACAGACAAGTATATTCAAAGTTAGAAACGAAATGGGAAAAACTCATTACTCAAATTCAAGGTCATCAATTTCCTAAGCAATGTTCATTGTTTTGTAATAGGAATTTTGCAGTTAGATAAACAAATGTTCAATATTTTATTGGTGGTGGGTTGTTAGAAAGTTAATAAATCTCCTGAATCTATGGGTTTTGTCCTCTGTTTTCTCACCCAAGCCACCAGTTTTAGTTATAGTCTTGAAACGTTTTTTTCCAAGTCATCTCCTTGTAATCTGAAGGCATGCTACAACAATCGTTAACACTTAAAAATCTCCCTTGCAAAATTACTACTTTGTAGGTGTTATTACTACTACTCAGAAGGTTATTATTCAGTCTCACTAAGGAAAGGTTGACTTCATTACTGAACAAAGTGCATGTACAAATTTGCACATGTGCTTCTCAAATATTGGAAAATAGGCATGTTTGACTACAGTAGAAAATTGTACACAGCAGATGCTTCCTGAAAATCAGTGGTGCTAGATCACTCTATCAAGAGTTTTTTAATATCAAAGTGTCTTATGTCATTTACAAAGCTGATCTACTTAAAGACTTTGCTAGGAAATTAAATTGTCATAGGGTTGGTACAGCTGTCAAAACTTCACATCTATGGCCTGAAATATCATAAAAAGATATGGGTCTTTTCTACATGAAAATGTGACCTATATAACAGAATAAACTGGCATAATGCAGGGAAGGGAGACAAGGGAGAAGGTTGGCTAGAGCAAACCTTTCATGCGTTGCACAAGCCATGAAAATCTGTGGAGCTGTTACAAGGTAGATAACCTGTGCAAATTAATTTGTCTACTGTGACTCCTACGATGCATAATTTGCTTAACTTTTTAAGTGTCCCACATTCTGGAGGCCAGGATTTTTTTTTATTTTTGTATTTTTTAAAGTATCTTATATGAGTCTCATCTATTCCTTGAAATACTCATTTTAAAATATAAATACATGGAAAACTTGCAGGAAAGTTCTCTTCATTGTGATTATTTTTTGAAAAGCTTCACCCTCGATAGAGTTTTTAGTGTTTAAGGAAAAGACCTTTGTAGTTGGCCATTTAAGATTCTTTTCCTTCCACTGGGTACATGTTCTACCATCCCCCAGTGATTTCTAGAGCATACAAAATATCAGAGAGTTGGTTATTTTAGCTCCCTCTGAATACTTTGGAAAAGTAAAAACAAATGTTAAATTGCTACACAGATCCACCTCTGCTTTTTTTCCACCTATTAATCAACTACTGAGGAGCATACACTGTGGAGCTCCGTAAATGATAATTCAGAAGTTAAGCATTCCTGATTCCTAATGCTGTGGGAATGACAGGTGCTGGGGTTTTCTGTTTGTCTGGCTGGTTGTTTTTTGGGGAGTCTTTTTTAAAAACTTGTCTTTTGCCTTGTTATAACCAAGAAATATGCAAAAATGAGACTTGAGTACAGCATTATGCTTCCACCTGCTTAGAACTTTAATCACTATTGCAACTGACCAACAGCTTGGTGACACCCATTCAAATCCCTTAGGATAATAGTGCCCTGTCTTGCCCTTACCTTTTCCTCTTATGGAGTTCATTTTGCCAAGTAACCAGAGTAACATCTATCCCCTACTGAAAGTGGGTGGGAAGCAATCACAGGCTGATGGAGTGATGCCATGTGGAGCTCCACAGTGGATTCTTCTCCACTCCAGGCAAGGGGTGGTAGGTGCACTAGCACCTGGGAAACAGGGCAGTATCCCAGTTCCCAGTGACTTAGTGCTATGGCATTGGTCACCTTGTGTAGGAGATCTGGAGTGGAAATTATCTGTGCACAGTGCTCTATGAAGTGCAAGTTTACTTCACCCAGTTACATAGTAAAAGGTAATTCTTTGCATATGCTTGCTGGGTTGCAATAGCTAAATGTGGTGAGCTGTAAATAAGAAAAGAGCTGTTGAGGGAGAATCTGTTCCAGTTAAGCAGCAAAATTAACTGGGGGAAACAGTGCCAGAGTAATTTCCCTTTTTCTGTTCTGCATTTGTTCCTGTAGAGGCTGTCTCACTGCATTGTGTACTTTTGCATTCACCCAGAATATTATGTTTTTACTTGTGTTGGATACATATTCTTTGTTCTCTTTATTATGCCATAAAGGCATTTCTATCAGTATAATTACTGGTTATTCTACTAGTTATTAATTATGATTTTTATTTGTATCCTTGAAGACTCTGGTACCATCCTGTAGGTTTGTGTTATGGGAAGACTGGAAACTCAGAAGTGAATAAGGTTAAACTTGGAAGGAGAATGATAGGACACTGGAATGGGGAGAAGAGGAAAAAAGGTAATATTTATCTTTTTTGCTTGGCAAGAACTGTATGAAGTTTCACAAGGACAAGTCCAAGGTCCTGCACCTGGGATGACATTAACGGAAGAGCCCAGTGCAGGTTAGGATCTTTGTGGCTGAAAGAGACCTGGGAGTGCTGGTGGACAACAAGTTGAACCTGAGTCAGCAGTGCCCCACTGTGGCAACAAGGGCAAATTAGATCCTGGGCTGTATCTGCAGGGGCATAGCTAGTGGAGAGAGAGAGAGCCAGCTCTACTCGGCGCTTGTCAGGTTGCACTTAGAGTAGTAAGTCCAGTTCTGGTCCCCACAATCCAAAAAAAAAGATGTGGACAGACTGTAGAGGGTCCAAAGGAGGGCCACTAAGATGATCAGTGGGCTGGAGAACCTGCCTTTCCTATGAGGAAGGACTGAAGGAATTAGGTCTTTTCTCTCTGCAGAAGAAAAGGCTCAGGGGAGACCTTGTCACAGTATTTGAGTACATACAGTGTTGCAACAAAAGGGGATGGAGGCTCTCTCTTCACAGAGAACCCCATGGAGAAGTCAAGGGGCAATGGGTGCAAGCTGCACCAAGGGAGGTTTCATCTTAATATAAGGAAGACATTTTTTACAGTGAGAACAATCAATCACTGGAACAACCTCCACAGGGACATGGTAGGGTCTCCATCACTGGCTGTTCTGTACAGGATGCTAGGTAATCTTACCTGGGCTCCCTTTTCCCATCAAAGCTTGTACCTGGTGGTCTTTAAAGGCCCTTCCAACCTGGGCTGTTTTATGATTCTATGACTATGGTTTGTGAAGAAGAATTTTAAGTGATGACATGGCAATGAGGAGAATGATTGACTGGGAAAGAAGGCATGCAGGACCCTAGTGCAGGGGAAGTGGGAAGATTGGAAAACTGAGAAGGGAGAAGAAAAAGGTGGACTGAGGGGAAATGATACTGCAGAAAGAGCCTCTGTCACAGCACAGAGCATGCAGTGCAGGGGAATCCTGACAAGGCCAGGTATTAGAAATAACAGAGAGTATGGACATCCCCCACCTAATGGAACTAATGGAAGCAGCAGTTGCCACAGGAAGACAATTGCCTGGCACTGTTGGGTTACTTCTGTTGCTTCTTATGCTTGGCTTCCAAGAGCACAGACAGTTGATAGATCGCCAAGTTTGGTAGCAATGTAAATGCAAGTAAGTGAAATGACTGAAGACAGGTGTACGCAGACAGTGCTGCAATTCTTACTGATTTATTTTTTGTCTGGTTGATCTACTTCTGAATTGTAACCACTGCATAGCAGAAAACATAGGAAAAGGAAACATTTTTTTCATCACTGTTTGTTCAGTCATTTTCATTGCATGTATGCTGCTGTTATATTGGCATCCTGTTAAATGTTTTTGATGCAGGAAGTACGATTATTTCATGTTCTATTGCAAAGCAGGCTTCATCTGAATTTGATGAGTATATTCAAATAAAAGGTACAGGAGAATTCACCAAAATTATGGACAATTTCATTGGTTTAAGGTGTTTTCTTTTATTTGGAAATTGCACTGAGCTAGGATGAGATTTTGAGCTGTAGGTGTTTCCACTGAGTTACGGAAGGCATCTAGTCAGACCACCTTCTGCTACGGTTTTGGCACATCTTGCTGTGATTACATGAGGAAAATAGTCATGTATTGGTATTGTTGCCAGTGAGTTGTCTGAACATAGCATTAAGGGCCTCCATATGGAGGAAAAAAAAAAAAAAGTCTTTTAAACTGTGAAGCTCACTGTAATTTCAACTGAATATATTGTTTTTACTCTTAAATACCTGCCAAGTCCTGCCTCCATAGGCAGTTGCAGCATTACCTGTGCCCTCTGTAGTCACCTTCCAGGGTGTTGTGAACCTCAGTGTTTTCAAAGCACTTTGAAAAGTGCTCTCTTAAAAGGATATTATGTGTGTGTAAAATACTGCTGTTCCTGCTGAAGCTTGGACAAACTATAAACCTTTGTGGCTGCAGAAAATTACTGAGTGCTGCTTAAGCTGTTCAAGTGCTGCTTTACCAAATCAAAGATACTGTGCTCAAGCACTATAAAAAAGAGAACTCCCACAGTGAGAGACAGCTTGCTACAATGGCATTCAATTCAAGGTCATGCATAACGTCAGTCATGGGAGGAAAAAAGCCAAATTAAGCATTTTTAGCAGTGAAAATCTATTGAGAAATAACATTAAGGGTGTGAAGATACTGGAAAGGAAAACAGTAAAATCCATATAGCAGAACAGTTGTGTAAGCAATGTTATAGAAATGGGCATCAATATGCTGTCATTTACATTTTGTATACCACTAACTGAAAACAGTTGCCTTGCATGATCTTGTTTTTGCATGGTTTTGCAGCATCTCATCTTTGTTATTACAGCTCTCATCTGGACACTACCTAGACTGGGGAAACAAAGTGTAAATTATATACTTGTATTTTGCATAAATTAGATATAAATTGTGTACTGAATGGGAAGGTTATTGGCAGTCATAGTGCTGATATGGCAATGGGAGGTATTTGATATTTTTCTTGGGTGACCGACGTTCAGAATTCTTGAGAAAGTTTGCATGTATGAAATTTTTTGAGTAAGACTCACCAGCCTTTATACCAAAATATTCTATGTATATGGTAATTATATTTCTCCTGTATTGATTCTGGTTTTGGACAATTGATACAACTGAAAATTGTAAATGGTATTTCTGTTGTCTATTACAGAGGAAATGTTTGTGTCTGAAAAAAAAAAAATATATAGTTTTGTCATTTCCCGTTGGATACTGAAGTCTGAAGGAAATACTGAAGGCTTTCAACTTTAATACATTTTTATATGATATAATAAATGTTCTGAGTGATCTTCAGCACAATGTTGATCAAGGGATATGCATAATAAAATCTTAATGGAAGAATTGTTTGTGCTTTGTTTAGTACAGTAATCGTGTTCTGTGACAGTGGAATCTGGAAGCACTACACAGCTTAGTAGAGGGACATATGTCTCAGGGTGGGAATAGAAATTTGACAGATTTTCTTGAAAACTAGCTTCACACTAGCAGCCAGATTTTCCCAGAGAAGAGAATGCCAGAATGTTACAGTCGGGGCTCCTGCTTGTTCAGAGCACTTTGGTGAGCTGGCAGAAGACCAGCATGTTGCCTGGAGGTGTGCGTCTCCTGCCCAGCAGCGAACCACACCGTAGTGCTGCAGGGCCAGAACGTGCATGGGCAGTAACATGAAGTTCAGGGGCTTCAAATCATGACCATGTACTCAGTGTAAGCACAAATTTAACCTTAAGGTTCACCTTTGTAATATTACAGTGGTATTGCTGTAACATGCTCTGTTCTGATCTGTCTTGTTTGCTGGCCAGATACCTACAGCAAATGTAGAGCTGTCCATGGGATAAGAATCAGAGAATTTCATTTCTTCTTGTTCTATCCTAATTCCAGGTTAGTCGGTCTTTTTAGTCATATTGACTAAGCTCTTAATTAACCTTCCCTGCTCCTGCATTTTTTAATTCTCACTCAAGTACTTAACATCAGAAGTACCACCTCCTTCTTTCTCTTCCGTGCAATGTTCCCATCACCTCCTGGAGCTAATAGAATTAAATTTTAATAATGACATTCAATTTGCAATTGTGAAGCCTTTAAACATCACCTGCATGAAGGAATAGTTTTTGTGGTGAGGTTTGAATTTGGCACATTTCCAGCAGAATTCACAGGATTAGACATTCCTTGCGCTTTAAGAAGTGTTTAACATCCCCAGGAGTCACATGCTGCTTTCATTGAAAGTTTTCAGTCTGAGATGTTTATATGTTCGTTTTTCCAGAGTTCTCACAGTGTCAATCCGACATCTCATATCAGAAACCGGGCAATACTCAATACTAAAAGAAAGCCTGACTGGGAAAACAGGCACAAATATTATAAATTACATGGTTACACAGTGAAGGCATTTGTAACGCTGCCGAACAAAGACTTCAGTTACTTCCTTGAACCTCTTGCAAGAAGTATCATAGCATATAATGATATATATGAAGTGTTAGCTGGAAACAGTGGTCTGTTGAGAGGATTCAGGGATGCAATTTGGGAAAAACAAGAACCAGTACAACTACAGTGGAATGGCTCCATAGTTTATATCTTTTCCTCTCTAGCACCAGGTATGTGAGTTGTCTTTTCCCTGAAAAGACAGGCAATTTTGTTTCAAAACAAATCAAATATAGCATTCAGGTGCTTGAATATTTGACATGGCATTTACCTTTCTCCCTCAGCAGGTACTTACTGTTCTTTTGGCACTATGCTGATGAACATGTGATACTTTCAAAATGCTACGGTAAGCAGGAATCTTGTTTGTGCGCGTATATAAAACTGTTGTTGAAGTATCATTTATGATTCACTTGTTTGAAATGCAGAAACATATGGCTAATTAGAGGAAGGGACTAAATAGATACAAACAAAAACATGTCATTTTGGCCAGAACTCACATAAGAGAAAAGATAAAGGCAAAAAAGAGCTAATATGTTTTCCTGGTATTTATATTGATAGGATTCACATTTACAAACAACTATTGAAGGACCATTTTATTTCAGGGGATGTATAAGTTAATAGCTGTGATAGTAAATTTGTGAAGCATGCATCTTACCAGCCAGATCCCGTCTAAACAGTTGTATCTTCTTTTCTAAGAAAAAAAAAAAGTCAAAACAAAACCAACCAACCAAAAATAGTAACAGCAACAAAAACCTATTTCAGAGACCTAAAAGTAAAATTAGAAAAAATCTTTTTGATTAAAGAAAAATGAAGTGTCTTTGGTATTTTTTTTTTAACATAGGTAGGAGTTTCACATTTCATGAAGGTGAATTTTATAGCAAAAAAGTCTGCAATTAACTTTACCGCTTCATCTGCTTTTGTTTTAGTAGGTCTTTAGGGAGAAACTCAGATTACTTCATTTACATACATATTTTCTAAAAGTTCTCTATTTTCCCCTTAAAAAGTAGAAAATAAAGACCTATTTTCTCAGTCTCTAGAAATGTGAAGGCATTGTTACTGTGCTCCTCTCTATTGCTCTCCCCTGTAGCTTTCAACTTCCTATTTAATAAGATACAGGACATCCCTCATAAATTCTGTATCATCAGTGTAATGTGGCTTTGATGATATATTACATGTTAAGTCAGCATTGGCATGAAGGGACAGCATGAAGCTCAGGAGAGATTTTATTTTCCATTTTTGCTTCAAGTGTGCGAAGTTTAATTATATTGAGCAACTGAGAAATGCATTTGGCCATCTAAAAACTTGCCATTCACTCAGGATCTCCAGGGTACTTGAAAGATTCTTTTATGTTAATAAATTGACAAAATTATTTGTTAACTCAGAGTGATACTATGCAGAGTCATCTGCAAAATCAATACATTACACTAAAAGTTGGAGCTTTTAACTATATAGTTGTAAGTATTTCTGGTGTGGAAGATTAAAGAACGTATTCAAACGATTTAGCATGAATAGGCCTCAAAATAATTTAACTTGTTGTCCTGGTTCCTCACTGCTTTCCAGACAGGATCTCACCACTGTCCCTCTACATGAGTGTTAAGAGAGTGAAGAGTGAAGTAGGGCTGACTTCTCATCCAGGCAGCAGATGCCCATCTGATGTGGTCTCCATCTGCTTTAGGCAAGTAGCTCTTCTCTCTTCCCTTCAGGCTTAGCAGGCATTTTTGCAGGCACAGTGCCTGTACGAGGGATTTGCTACATCTGCACAGTGAGACATTAGCAATTCGCTTGGCTGGGATGTTTTTTTTATTATTTTTAATTTTTTTTATTTTTTATTTCCGTTCTTCTTTGCCACTTTTTCAGAGTGCAAAAACTCCCTCTCTGTTATTGTTTGTTGTCATCTCTAGCTCTAAATCAAACATAGTGAGTAATTACTAATGCTTCATGTTTTGGGTGACTCATATGTATGCTAGACATAGTGAGAACAGATCTTCCTTCGCCTGTAAATCTTAACACATGCAGACTATTTGATCAGAAGACCAGTAGTGGCCCAAAGAAGACAAATGTTAGTTCTTCTGTTGAAGTCCTCCTCGAAACATGTCAGTTTGGAACAGGAGATGTCCTGGATGCCATATGACCCAGTTCTACACCTCTTGTTAAAATATCAGTAGGGTTTCTGAGCTGATAGCTTGAATCCCACTGCCATGAGCCGGGCTGCCCTCTGGCCAGGGCAGTTCTGCAGCTGGTGACTTCTCTTCCCTCTCCCCCTTCCACCAGGGATTAGAGCTCGGTGTCCTCCTCCCTTCCGCTGAAAAGCCAGTTATTTTGGCACACCCCTCTCTATCCTCAGATTCACCTCTGCAATGAGAGCAAACAGCGAACTGCTGAGGAAAACAAAAGATCCACCTCTGTAAGACTACACATGGTAACTGGATATTGTAATCCTGCTCATGTGATGCTGAAACTGTAAGACTTTAACTGTATAACTCACAACTAACAGTAGATATGTTATATTTTAAGTACATTTCATTTTCCTCAATGTTTTTTATGTAGACATTGTCCTTCTGGTGGCTGTCTACTTTCAGAGCAATAAAAATTTATGCTGTCACTGCTTTCCCTTGCATGGAATAATGAGCTCAACAGCAATAATAATCCTGGATGCAAAATGTAATGCAGACACCTCCAGCCTCCTTTTTGACAAGGCCAACTTCTATGGGTTTATATATATATACATGTATATGTTATATATGTATATATAAAATCCTTTCTGAATACATATATTATCCTATATTTTATATATTATCCTTTATTTTATAATGTCTGTATTATTCTCTCAAAGCTTTCTTACATTTGTATTGTTCATGTCTAAAATAACTCCTGCTCTCTCTTCTTGCCCACCTTGATATTTCTATGCTTTTATCTCTCTTCTTGGTAGTCTGTATTTATTTCCATACTCCTTCCACACATGCGAATTCCATCTCTCTTTTTTCCTTTCTTGTGTGTTAGTTCTTTCTTCAGGTTGCTATCTTTTTGCAGTGTAGTGCAGAGGAATCAAATTGCCAGACTTTGTACTTTTTGAAGCAGGGGAGTTTGAACATGTGAAAACCTCCAAAAGAAAGGCAGATCAGTAGCTCTGGCATTCTTCAAAATTGCTCTTTCATTTGAAAGGAATAGAGAAACTATGGGTGGGCAAACTGAAACCTGTAGTGTCTGTGTAAGAATAATGAGGCCGTGAATGGAGGCAAGAAGGATATCAGTAATGAATAGATGTGGCTAAGGCAGACATGTCCACTTAAAGGAAAAAAATGTGCTTTAAGTATAGTTCTTATCAGTATCTTATGTTTGATAATCATGCTAAAATTCACATGCATCCAGGAGATTCTGAAAAACCTCAGAGGTATGGGCAGCTGCTGT